>NW_022111373.1:35401725-35426389 GCF_000313985.2 Echinops telfairi | reverse complement strand
GGTACAGATAAGAGCTCACAACACAGGGAATCCAGAACAGATAAACCCCTCAGGACCAATAAGGGGAGCAGCTATACTAGGAGGGTAAGTGTTGGGGGGTGGGAGTAAGGGGGAACCAATCACAGTGATCGACATATGGTCCCCATCCCAGGGGGACTAACAGCAGAAACGTGGGTGAGATGAGACAGCATTCGTTGTAAGACATGAAGAAAAAAAATTAGAAGGAGAATTTATAAATTATCAAGGAGGCTTGGGGCAAGGAGGGGGGAAAATGAGGAACTGGTGCCAGGGCATCAGTAGAAAGAAAATGTTTTGAAAAATATGATGCCAACATATGTACAGATGCGTCTGACAAAATGGATATATGTATGGATTGTAATAAGAGCTGTAAGAGCCCTCAATACAATGATTAATAAAAGAAAAAGAAGCGGTAAAGCCAAAAAGAAAAAGAGCATTTCAAGATCTGTTTTGAAGTAGAATGATACCTGTTGTAGGAAAATCTTGCATCCTTCTAAGAAAGTCCATTTAATAGAACGATTATTCAAATGTATGCACCAACCACGAAAGCTCTCCCTGCCGTGGAGTGGATGCTGACTCATAGTGATCCTATAGGATAGGGTAGAACTAGCTGTTCAGTGAGTTACAACTAGACTGTAACTCTTTATGGAAGTAGAAAACCCCTTCTTTATCCCCCACTAAAGCTAATGATGGAGAAATTTAAGAATTTAATAATTTCTTCAGTTTAAAAATGATTAAACATATAATGAAGACACATTGATAATTATTGGTGATTAGAATGTGAAAGTTAGAAAAAGGAAGGGACAGCAGCCGGGAAATGTGGCCTTGGAGACAGAAACAGAGCAGCCGAGTACCTGATAGGATTTTGCAGGACCGATGACGACTGCATTTCAACTACCTAGTGAGCAGAGGTTCTTTATGTGGACTATATGAAACAAAATGTAGCTACAGGAATGGATGGAGGCTTATTAGCAACCTCTAATATTCAAATGACACACCCTTGCTTGCTGAAAGTGAGGAGGACTTGAAGCATTTGCTGATGAAAATCAAAGCGCGAAGCCTTCGATATGGATTGTATCGGTAAGCCTTCAGTGTAGATCAAATCCAAATCTTCCCAACTGGAACAATAGACAACATTATGAGCAAAAGAGAAAGCACTGATGTTGCCTACGATCCCATTTGCTTGGGCCCACACTCAGTGCTTATGGAAGCAACTACCCAGAAAAAAAGCACAATATTGAATGGGGACAATCTACTGCAAAAGACCTCTTAAAAATATTGTAAAGTAAGTATGTCACTTTGAGGACCAAGGTGCTCTGACCCATGTCATGGTCTTCAATCATTCCATGTACAAGTAAAGTTGGACAATGACTACAGACCACAGAAGAGCTGGTGCAGGTGAATTACAGCACTGGTGAAGAATGCTGACAGTACGCTGGGCTTCCAGAAGAACTATCAAATCTGACTTCAAAGTACAGCCAGAATGCTCCTCAGCAGTGAGGAGGGGAGAACTCATCCCTCATACTTTGGACATGTTATTGGGAGAGACTATTCCCAAGATACCATGCTTGGTAAAGTAGAGGGTCCAGGAAAACGAGGAAGGTCTTTGTCGTGATGGACTGACACAGTTGGCTGCAACAGTGAGCGCAAACATAATCATTTTGAGGATGGCAAAATTAATTGGCTGGTAATTAATTCTGTTGCCTATCGAGTGGCTATGAGTTAAAGCCAAATGACCTGTTTGAGCAGTCTAACTTATTGTTCAGAGCTCATGCTGTGGGAACAAATTTAAAATTAACCATTTTCCTACTGAATAGAGATCTATCTTGTGTGAGAAATTTATAGAATCACATGCATAATTCCATTCAGCTTCCAAAAAAATTGATACAATTTGCTGATCAATGGGGAAAAAAATTAAACTTAACTCTAAAATAATCTCCAAATTGAATAAAAAATGTAAATGTATGCAACACAGTTTTAAAAGTGTATGATTAAAATAGCTATGAAAGCTTATTTAGTCCTTGGATACAGAAGTCATTTCTAATGATAGACAGAGTCCCTAAAACTAAACTTTGATTAGAAAGGTATAAAAGATTAAAAAAAATAGAACAGGGGTGCCATGGCCTTAACAAAGTTTTAAAAATGATGATACCCTGTATTTTGATTTTGTGAGATTTTGGTGTGTTAACATTTAAAACAGGCATCCACATATTGCTAGCAGAGAATTTATTTGGAATAAGTTTTCTTATGGGAAATTTGGCACTGCTATCAGAAGTCTTAAAATATGCCTGGCCTTTGCCCTAGAAAATTCTACTACTCAGAATAATTATAGATATGCACCAATTGGTCACAAGAAAGTTTGTCATAGCACTACTTAAAATATTAAAAAATTAGAAAAATTAAATGCCCAAAAATAGATAAGTTGGGGCACTAATTATAACATATCTTTTCAGCATAATTTTATTCTGCTATTAACTGTAATGGTACAGAATAATATTTAAAATCATTTAAAATGAAAATGGGAAAGATACTCAGAATAGTATACAATGAAAAGCAGTAAATGAGTTACAAAACAATATATTTCAATTTTTTAGACAAAATTTAATCGTTTTTCAGAATGAAAATATTTTGAAATGGGGTCTTATACTGATTCATTGATTCATGGACAAATGATGATGAGTTATTTTTATCTTCATTTTAAATGCTTTTCAATAAACATATAATTTTAAAAGACATTTAAGAAGACAGTAAGTAGTATTAGAATAAATTTCCAGTGTATGCAGGTGATTCAGGACAAACTCATCACTAGTAAATCAGTTACTCAATCATAGTTTGGGATTACCTGGATATAGCATCATTAATTCTTTCCATCTACTAATTAATAGGCTATCAATTAGATTTAAGAAAACAAAGTGGATCCTACTCAGTTATGAATATCAAAGATTGATAAGGTTTCTATAAATAACTTAAGAAAAAGTTTATTGTCTTATCATCTAACTACAGTTACTATTTGGAAATATTGACCATTTTAACCACTATACATATTTCCAATTGAAGAAAGCAATTGACATTCTGCCCTAAAATTACATGATTAATAACAGTAAAATGATATATTTTCCTTGCATTGTAAGACATATTATAATTATCTTAACCATTCTATTTCTCTCTGATGTCATCACCTTTCCAAAAACAATTTCCTACTGTTTGAAGTCATGCTCACACCATGGCAAGATAGGATGTCTATTACACACACACACACACACACACACACACCATTTTTTAATCCATTTTAGTGTTATCACTTCAAAATCTCCCTGTTAGGGAGGGAATGGGGAAAGTATGGGTGTGTGTTTTGTGAAAGGAAAACTTTACTTGTGTTAACAAAGGATTTGAACAATCTTGGGTTTGGAGGAAAGTACAGTCTATCTCTAGGTAGCTGAGAGAAACTTATCAGCAGGGAATTTCTCCCTAGGGACAGAAATCCATGGTCAGTTTATACAGAGGACTAGTTATGACTGACCCAGAGTCAGTATATAGTGCACATTTATCACATGCATGACACAACATCTTTCAACACTCTTCCTATGTTTTGGTGATTCCCAACATGTGTATTTTGCATTAAAAAGTGGAATCCAGGAAACTTGCATTCCCAGATAGCCTGCTTTAGGGTGAAGATACGGGACCAATCTTCTAATAAGACCACGTTTGGGAGTCAGGCTCAGAGGGAGCACGTGAGGAGGCAGGTATATGGATCTTGGTCATTTGGTACTTGGATTCTTTTGCTAGAAACTGAGAGTAGCAGTGCTCCTGAAATCCAGTCCTGATATCAAGTAGATATCAGTGGTGTTTCTGCTGTAGAAGGGGTGTGTGATAAAGTTTTGTGTCTAATTAACTGGGCAAGGGTTCTCAGAAGTTGGACAGTTAAGACCTAGTAATTTCCCATGATGTGGTCTAACACAATAATCACCTTCATAATGGAATCTTCCATGAGCAGCCAATCTGTTGTAAGAAGATTAGGGTGGGATGTAACCCTCTTTTCCAGATATCAGTCCTGATCCAATGAATGGAAAGGATATAGCCTCAGAGGTGAATCATGTTCCCAGTAGAAGTGGATGTGGTGGAAAACAGGCTTGTTTTTTTACTGGGTGTTGATCCTGCATTTGGCTCATGGATCTCTGGTTCCTTGGGTTTGTGTCAGCAGCCAGCTGGATTGCCTGCCAATTCTTGGTATCATCAGTGGTTGTCAACCTTGGATTCATTCACCTCTGCAGCTGGAAGCCTGCTATCTGACTTGCTGATCTTGGGATCATCAACCCCTGCAAGCTAAGCAAGCCAAGAGAAGCCTTCGGCTTGACCTCTGACCCATGGATTTGAGACTTTTCTGCCTCTACAATTAGATGAGCCAGTTTTTGAAATATAATATATATATATACAATATCCCTGGTCTTGTTTCTCTAGGGAACCCAGCTGAAGACAGAATAGTTGCCTGCTATTCATGGATGCTCAGATTTACAATCTGCCTTTCAGAATTAACAAGAAAATCTGTGAACTCTCCCAAAGCTATTAAAAGTTTATTTTCTGCTCAAATTTGCAAAATTGAAGTCTATAAATTATAATTTAGAATTCTAATACATGATCCAATCATATCACTCCCTTCCCCCTCAAAAGCAAACAAAACATAAGGCCTACCCTCATAAAACTTCACTGCGCTTTGTTTAATTGCCACAGGGGCAACTATATTTATGAGTACTGACAGAAGATTTAAAATGGAAATCAGTACTGTTTATTTATTTAAGGAACTTTGTTAATTAAAAGAAAGAGCTTTCTGACCCAGCCCCCATCCCTCTCTCTGCAGTAATCAGCAGAATTCATTCTTCCTGTTTCTTTGGTTTGACACATAATCTGAAGATTTAAACAGTACCTGTGAAGTTGACAACTTCCTCATCAACACAGGTTTGATCTCGGCAAAGCCTTCCGTTCATTTGCTGGGTGCTTAACCACTCATTTCCCTGCTATGTAAACATCCCGAAGTTCCACTTCATATTGCATGCAATGTTGACTATCACACAAAAAGTCCAAGGAACAGCCCATTAATAGACTCGATGTAAACATAAACATCAGCAGGCAGATATGTTTATTAGCTCTGCTGGGGAGCAGTGTGTACCTTAGCATGAAGGAAGGCAAGGACACTGGAGGAATCAACTAAAGTCCATTCCCACATGCAAGGACAGTAATTGGACTGAGCGGCCATCACACTCACGATACAAGAGACAAGTGTCAGACTCAAGTGGATTAAATAGGAATTTAAAGAGATTATAGGCACATTTTAAGCATTTCATCATAAGTCAGAGTGGTGTGTCTCAAAAATAACATATGCTCCCTTGATGGACTATTGTGACACTATATGCATTTACATTTTGTGAAGGTTACTATCTTGAGCAGAAATTCAATGGACATTTGGTATGTATCGGCATTAAGGTTTCGTACCTAGTAGCTCTTTCATGACACTCAACATCAGGAGGCAGAAAGTGTTAACTCCCTTTCACAGATAAAGTGATTTCCAGAGAGGTCAATTCCTTTCCCAAGGTAACACAGTTACTACATGACAGATGCAATCTGACCCCAGGACTGTTCGACAACCAACTCTATGCTGAACCATGAAGGCCAAGCAGCAACATTGGAATAACACGCAGGCTTTTGCTAGGTGACAAAGAGAGTTGAACACTTGATGTGCAAGTGGACAAGCCCTGGAAGGGAGCACATGTCATGTGCCATTTGCTTTTGTGTCCAAGAAGCTGAGAGAATCAGGAAATGGGTGATTCTTACTTGTAAAATATTTCCTTGCAAAATAAGATTATGTGTGTTAGCTAGACAGAACTCAGGGTGGGGGGGAGGGGGGTTGACAAAGGAAGGAATTTCTAGCACAGGAGAAGAGGTGGAGGCACATTTCTCCATAGCCTCACAGCACAAAGGAACGTGAAGGGAAAATGAGACGCATTTCCTTAACAGGGCAAGAAGCAGAGCCAGGAAAGGGTTTGGGTGTAGAAAAATGGGATGTTCACACTACCCTACAATGGTTGAAATGACCCTCCTTGGTTTGAGGCCTGGCAACAGGGACACAGTATGAATTCTGTGGCACTTGAACCTGAAAAGGGAAGCCAGCCAATCACAGAAGGCCCACCAGAAAGACAGCCAATGGTGGAAGGTCTGCCGTTTGTGGGATGAAAACCCGACTCTTCATATCATGATGCTGCTCTCAGATGAGATGGAGATCCATGAGTATTTTACCTCCTTGATAAACTCACTTGTTCCATTCAAACCTTTTCTCTGACTCTGGTCTGAATGCTGTCCCTCATCTGAATAATTTTTGATAAGTGGGACAAGAACTGAGAGAGGAGAGGCTTAAAACCTTGAGCCTCCTCCAGTAACATCTGTGTGTGTGTGTGTGTGCATGCGCACCCACCTAATTGTGCTAATGAGACTGCAGTGTGAGTTAGGGAGGTTGAACTCATTTACTAAGCATGTTTAGAGAACACATAGGATCCTATGTAGATGGAAAGCAGGATGATTGGAGTTTGGTTTGCTCCAGTATCTCCATCCCCTCCTTAAATGTTCTTGAAAGCGGCTTGATTGTTTTTATAATGAATTGAGAGATAAGAATAGTTTATACACAGAAGCAGAAAGCCTTGTGATTACAGCCTGAGAACTGCTGAGCTAGCAATGGCTGAGGAAAGAGGGGTCAGTCTCACCACCCCCTCCTGACCTCCAGCATAGCTGCTGGGCTCAGCTCTCAAGGCTCCCGCCTGGAAGCAGCTGATGCCAAGTTTGAATTGAGAGTCCATAAGGTCACTGAACAAACAGCTTCCAAAGGTCATTCTGGCTTATTGACAATCAGGGACCTGTTGGAAGGTAAACATGCCCTTGTTCCAGGAAAGGAAATATATTCTCTTAGGATCCTAAAGATAAACCTGTCTATGATGGTAACAAAGTTGGATATGTGTATGTGTGTGTGTGTCAAACCATTGGGGGTCGGGATGATTCTGACTTGGGGCACCCCGACCCCACATATTACAAAACAGCTGCTCTGCTGAGCTCTGTAAGGTTTTCTCGGTTACACTCTTTAGGGAAACGCGTGGCAGGCCTTTTTCCTGAGGTTCCCCATCGTGAGGTCAAACCATCAACCTTTCAGTGAGTAGCCCACTGCTTAACCATTTGCAATGCAAATACACACACATAAATACATCTTTTTACAAAGTTTTAATTAGAGTGATTTGGAACCCTCTTCAGTGGAGGGTTTCCTCCCTGTGCATTTCCCTCTAACAGTGCTGTGCCTTGGTGAGGAGGACTTATACAAAGTACTATGCGAGGTTGACTGGGCTGGGGACTTCTTACTCTCTCTAGGGTAAACAATGGGAAGAAAAGGACAGATGAAATGTAAATTTGCCTTAGATGAGGTAGAGATTAAGGATTAAAAGAGGCTCCCTGAAGGAGGTGTGCCGGAAGGGTAGCCAGGAAAAGAGATTTGAATAAAGAAAAGGGTAGGAAGCTCTTTTGAATGAATGGAAACACTTGAACTAAGACCCTGAGAAATGAAAGTCCAAGGTAAGCATTTATCTGAAGCTTTATCTATAAATAATGATCATGATGACTCAAAAAACCCAAGACGATATGCTGGATTCTATACAGTCAGTAACAGACATGTGATCATGATTTCTAATAGCTAATGCTCGTCAATAAAGAGACATGTCCATGCACACTTGGAAGAACAAACCGATATAAACTTTTAGTATTTACATTATGTGTTATAAAAATATAGCATATAAATCCAATGCATGCTTCCAATTGTATTTTGAGAAAGGAAAACTGCAACATCGCATAGAAATGCAACCATAATTTAGCCTGGGAGGAAGAGAGACTAAAGACCAACTGGAACATAAGCATCACTTTGGCTAAACATGTCCAGGAGAGACTGGGGCTGAGGACTAGTTAACCACATGGAGATGTGGCAGGCAGCCAGTCTCCACGACATCTGTCCCCTGCTTCTTGATATTCAGACTCCGTCGGAAACCTTTCCATGTTGCGTCAAGATGAGTTTGTGTGACCCTCAGAATGTGGCAACAGGAATGGTATGTTACTTCTGACATTCTGTTCCAAAAGTCTCTGTAACTTCTGCATTGGTCTCTCCCTTGTTTTGGTTTCTTGTTTTGTGGGGAAGGCTTCTAGACACATTTTGAGCAGCAACTTGAGGAGGTGCAACTGCTGAGGACTGAACTCAACACTTCGGTGAGCGAATTTGGAAACATCCTGCTGTCCTAGCAGGAAGTTCAAATGAAACCTCACCAGAAACTGAGTCAGAAAAACAAAGCTCAGCCCCTTGTGGGTTCCTAGCCCTCAGAAACTGTGTGAAATAAGTATTTGATAGTTTATATTGTATCTATTCCAGTCAGTTGACCAAGCGGCTTTCCTCCAAAGGTCTGGGCACAGACAAGTGCTTCCAGTGCTTCATTGGCTTGTTGGAACATTTCAACTGGTGTTTCATAAATTCCTGGAGCCTTGTGTGTTAGTTGTGTGTTAGTCTGGGTATTTACCCCCAGATTAACTGGCCTTGTTTCTGGCTAATGCTTTCAGCACAGTTTGTACTTCTTCCTTGAGTACTACTGGTTCTTGCTCACACGCTACCTCTTGAAACGGTTGAATGTCGACTATTTGATACAGTGACTCTGTGTATTCTTTTCATTTTTCTTTTATGTTTCCTGGGTCCTTCAATGTTTTGCCTATAGAATCTTTCAATATTGCAGCATGAGGCTTGTATTTTTCTATAGTTCTTTCAGTTTGAGATATGCTGAGCATGTTATTAGTTTCTGGGTTTCCAACCCCAGGCCTTTGCACATTTCATTATATTAGTTTGCTTTGTCTTCTCCATCTTCCCTTTGAAAATTTCTGGTAACCTCTTTGACTTCATCATTTTTCCCCATTTTCCTTAGTGACTCTCTGACTAAGCGCACACTGCAGAGCCACTTCTGACATCCGCTTTGATCCTCGCTTTCCTGTCTTTTTAACGGCCTTTTACTTTCTTCTTATTTGGCGCTTCTGATGTCATACCACAGCTCATCAGGCCTTTTGTCATTAGTGTTCAATGGGTGAAACCTGCTCTTGAAGTTCAAGTGCTGTGTTAGGTTTGGTTGTCAGTGACACTCATGTATCAGAAAGGGGTTCATATCAACAAGTAATCTTACATCAGAAGAAGGCAGCCCAGTCCATCCAACTCCAATCCACATGTTCAGTGCATGCGAGTAGCTGCAGGCTGTGCTGCAGAAAGGTGATGCTCAGTCCAGGAAAATCACAAGCCGGGGGTGCAGAGTCACACGGATCCAAGCTTGCTGAAACATAGCAGGGCACCAACCACTCTCAGGGTCAAGCAGCCCACAGGGGCCACCCCTAGAGGCAGAGGTCCAGCGAGCAGGAAGACAAAGTCACAGAGAGAGGGGGAAGATTCCTAGTTCCTTCTTATAAGAAGGCCACATTCCCAAGGAGGCTGTGACCTGATCGACAGGTTGGATGTCACCCCTACACTTTCATAAAGATTCAATTTGACATGAATCATCTAACTACCACAAGTGGGATGTATTCAAGGACATATTTTAGTTCTCGTGAACTTGTTTTAACTTTCTTCAGGTTCAACCTAAACCTAACCACTCCAAAGAAAGGAGACCCAACGGAAATCTCGAATTATAGAACAATATCACTGATAGTGCAGGCAAGTCATATTTTTTCTGGAGATCATCCAACAATAGCTGTATCAGCACATTTACAGGGAGCTCTCTGAGGACCAGGCCATGAACAGGGGATATCATTGCCGATGTAAGATGGATATTGACTGAAAGCAGAAAATACCACAAGGATGTTTACCTGCATTTCATTGATGATGCCAAGGCATTTAACTGTGTGCATCATAACCTATGGATAACCTTGAGAAGAAAAGAAATTCCCAAACACTTATTTGTGCTCATGCAGAGCCTGTATGTCGATCAAGAAACAGTTGCCTAAACACAGCAAGAGAATGCTGCATGTTTCAAACTCAGGAAAGGTATGGATCTGGGATGTAAACTCTCACCATACTTATTCAATATGTCTGTGGGGCAAATAATCAAAGAATCTTGATTGTACGAAGAAAAATGTGGCATCAAGATTGGAGGAAGGCTTATTAACAACCTACAGTATGCAGATGACACAACCTTGCTTGCTGAAAGTGAGGAGGACCTGAAACACTTGCTGATGAAGACCAAGGATTTCAGTCTTCAGTACTGATTATAATTCAGTGTAAAGAAAACCAAATCATCCCAACTGGGCCAATAGGTAACATCATGATAAATGCCGAAAGGGTTGAGGTTGTAGAGGATTTTGGCTTTCTTGGCTCCACAATCAATGCTCATAGAAGCAGCAATGGAGAGATCAAAAGGTGTGTTGCATTAGGTAAATCTGCTGCACAAGTATCAAAAATCAAAAACGTTTCCTTGAGGACTAAGGTGAAACTTACCAAAGCCACGGTGTTTTCAATTTGCTTCCTATCTTGTGAAAACTAGACAGTGACTAAGGAAGACCAAAGAAGAATTGATGCGTTTGAATAGTGCTGCCAAAGAATGTTGAAAGTTCTTTGCACTGCCCAAAGGACAAATGCATCTGTGTTGGAAGAAGTACAGCTAGAGTGCTTCTTAGAGGCAAGAATGGTGAGATTTCATCTCTTGGACTTTGGATATGCTATCAGGAGAGACTTATCCCTAGAGGCCATCATGCTTGGTAAAATAGAGAGGCAGCAAAAATGAGAAAGGCCCTCAACAAGATTGATTGACACAGTGGCTGCAATAATGGACTCAAACATTATAACAATTGTAAGGTTGGCCTAGGACTGGACTGTGTTGTGTTCTGTGTGCACAGGTTGCTATGAATCAAAGCTGACTCATCGGCACCTAACAACAACACTGCTGCCCCTCGTGACCCTATAGGCTAGCCACTATGCTAACTACAGGGTTCATACTCATCGGCTAGTACAAAGTCTATGGTCTCAGAAACCCTCTAGTGTCACTATGATTTGGGATCACCTCAGTGGCAGTGGGTTTGTTTTAGAGTTGATGCTGTGCTAAAAATTTTGTATGAATTTTGTTAACCTTTGCAATAATTCTATTGAATGGGAATTACTGTAATTTTCCACTGCTCTGCTGTCAGTTTGTTGTACTGTAGTGACTTGCATGTTGCTGTGATGCTAGAAACTATGTCACAATGATTTAATGTGTAAGTAGGGTCACTCAAAGTAAAAAAGGTTTCAGAGTAGCCTACAGAGAGAATCAACTCGGAATAAGGAATAGGCTGTCCACTTCTGAGGGAGTGGTCACTGGAAACCTTATCAATAGTAGTGGAACACTGTCAGATACAGTGCCGGAAGATTAGCTCCTCAAGCTGTCAGGCCCTCAAAATATACCTGGGAAAGAGCTGCCTTCTCGAAGCAGCGTCCACCTTAATAACAGGCATGGAGTAAAGCTTTCGAGAGCTTCATTTCTGGAGTAAGCATGACTGTAAAGGAGAAGAAACATCTGTAAATGTCCTTTAATAATTGGATTGTGGAATATACAGAGCACGAATCTAGGAAAGTTGAAACACATCAAAAATGAAATGAAAGGCATGAAGATTGATATCCTGGGCATTCGTGAGCTAAAGTGGACTCGTTTTAATAGTTTTGAGTCAGGCTTATGGTTTATTGTATAAGGAATGACAAATTCAAGAAGAATGTCATCACATTCATCATCAAAAAAGACACTCCAAGATGTATCTTCAAGTACAATGCTGTGTGTGACAGAAATATATATATATATATATGGACTTCCTTATAGGTATATATATATATATTATATATATATATACCTATAAGGAAGTCCAGTTGACATAAGTATTATTCAAATTGACACATCAACCACTAAGCCTCCTGATGAAGAAATTGAAGAACTCTACCAATTTCTTCAGCCTGAATTTCATTAAACATGCAATCAAGAGGCATTGATAAGTACTTGTGATTGAATGCAAAAGTTGGGAACAAAAGGATGGATTAGTAGTTGGAAAATATGGCCTCGCTGATAAAAATGAAACTGGAGAACACTCGATAGAGCTTTGCGAGACCAGTGACCTCTTCATTGCAAATACCTTTTTTCAACCTCATAAATGGTGATTACGTACCTGGACATCATCAGATGGAATACACAGGATTCCAATAGACTATATCTGTAAGAAGAGATGATTGAAAACCAAGGTGAAAACAAGGCCAGGACCTACTGGGAACCAGACAATAAACTGCTTGTGTGCAAGTTTAGCCTTCAAGCTGAAGATATTTAAAACAAATCAATGAAAGATTTAACTGTGAGCACATCTTACCTGAGTTTGGCAAACACAATAAGAACAGATCTGATGTATTAAACCAAGGGTCCTCAAACTTTTTAAATAGGGGGCCAGTTCACTGTCCCTCGGACTCATTGGAAGGCTGGACTGTAGTTTAAAACAAAACTCTGAACAAATTCCTACGCACACTGCACATATCTTATTTAGAAGTAAAAAAACAAACATGGCAAAAACACCCGGCGGGCTGGATAAATGTCCTTGGTGGGCCGCATGTGGCCTGTGGGCCATAGTTTGGGGATGCCTGCATTAAACATTAGTAGCAAAAGGCCTGATGAGTTGTGGGATGATATCAAGACCATCAAAAATGAAGAAAGCAAAAGGTCATTAAAAAGACAAGAAATAAAGAAAAGACTCAAGTAAGTGTCAGGAGAAACTCTGACACTTACTCTAGAACATAGACTAGCTAAAGCAAACAGAAGAAATGATGAAGTCAAAATAGTTGAACAGAAAATTCGAAAGGGCATGTGTTAGGCTGGGTTGGCTAGAGGAACAAATCCAGTGACACTCATTTATGCATAAGGAAAAACTTTATATCAAGAAGAAATTACATAACAAGAAAGTGCCCAAGCCTAGTCCAACTCAAGTCCTTAAGTCCCTCCCGAGACTCATGCAGCCACAGGCCATGATGCAGTATGCAGGAGGATCACAGGCTTATGGGTGCAAAGTCGCATGGATACAAGGTGGGTGGAAACATCACAGGGTTCCAGCAGCTCTCAGGTCCCCAGCAAACAGGAGAAGAAGGGCAGAGAGAAGGGAGGTTCCCAGGCCCCTCCTTAAGCGAAGGCCACATCTGAAGGAGCTACCACCAGGCTGTGGCCTGATCGACAGGTTGGATACCACCCCTACACTTTTACACATCTTGAAATTAGGTAACTGCCACAGGGCAACGTTAGAAGGTGAAGTGTTATGTGCAATGGCCTGGAGTGAGAAAACCCAAAGGGAAGAACACGCTTAGCATATATCTCAAGCTGGAAACATTGGAGAAGAATTAAGCTTCAAGCTGTAATTTTGAAGGATTCTATGGGCAAAATGTTGAATGATGCAGCAAAAGAAAATGGAATGTTCAGAGTCACTGTACCAAAAAGTAAAAAAAAATTTTTAAGTGGTCTATAATCAACCATATCAAGAGGTTGCATAAAATTAAGAATGGATGGTATTTAAGAATGAGGTTCAAATGAACAAAAAAACACATTAACTAAAAACAAGGTCCAGGATTGATGGAATATCAACTGAAATGTTTCAATAAGTTGATGTAGCAATGGAAGCACTCATTCATATATGCCAAGAAATTTTTTTTAATAGAGCATATTACTGGGGCCTCTTACAGCTCTTATAACAATCCATACATCAATTGTATCAAGCACATTTTTAAATATGCTGCCATCATCATTTTGAAAACCTTTTCTTTCTACTCGAGCCATTGGTATCAGCTCCTCTCTTTTTACCTCCCTCCCCCACCCTCCCACCCTCATGAACCCTTGACAAATGATAAATTATACTTTTATAAATTATAAATTATTTTTATTTTCATTTCGTACACCCACTGCTGTCTCCCTTCACCCACCTCTCCATGGTTCATCCTCTTGGATGGGGTTATACGTATATCATTGCGATCAGTTCCTCCTTTCTCCACCTTTCCCTCCCACCTTCCACCTACCCTCATGGTATTGCTACTCCCATTATTGTTCCTGAGGGGTTCATCTGTCCTGGATTCTGTGTGTCGAGAGGTCTTATCTGTACCAGTGTACATGTTCCAGTCTAGCCAGTTTTGTAAGATACAACTGTGGACATGATAGTGGCGGGAGGAAGTGTTAAAGAACTAGAGGAATGTTGTGTGTTTTGTTGATGCTATACTGCACTCTGGCTGGCTCATCCCTTCCTATAACTCCTCTATGAGGGGATGTCCAATTGTCTACAGCTTCTGAACCCCCACCCCCACCTTGTTCACATGGAAATGGGTCTTTTGGGTCTTCTGATACCTGATCCCGTCAGCACCTTGTGATCACATGGGTTGGTGTGCTTCTTCCATATGGGTTTAAAAAAAAATCATTTTATTGGGGGTTCATACAACTCTTATCACAATCCATACATCAATTGGATCAGGCATGTTTGTACATATGTTGCCCTCATTCTCTTCTAGACATTTACTGTCTATTGATCCCTCAGTACCAGCTCTTTTTTTTTCTCCCCCCTTCGCATATAGGTTTTATTGCTTTCCTGCTAGATGGACGCTTGTTTAACTCCAAGCCTTTAAGACCCCTATATCTTGTAATAGCTGTATGCCAAGAAATTTACAACTGACTGCCTGGCAAACACAGTTTAAGAGATCCATACTTGTGCCCATGCCAAAGAAAGTTGACCCCCAAAATGTAGTAATTATTAAGCATTGACATTACATGTCAGTACATTTTTGCTGAAGATACTGTTATAGCAGTTGCAATAGTACATGATCGGAAACTGCCAGAAATTAAAGTCAGATTCAAAAGAGGAGGTGGAATTAAAGATAACATTGCTGACATTAAATGTATCATGGCTGATGGATTAAAATACAGAGAGAGTTTTGCTTGTGTTTATTGCCTATGTAAAGACATTTGACTGAGAAGAACATAACCAACTACAGATAGTACTGCAAAGAATCAGAATTCCAGAAAACTTCATTGTGCTCTTGTAGAATCTGTGCACAGACCAACAGAAAAAGAAATTAGTGCCTGGTTTAATATCAGGACAGGTGCATATCAGGGCTATGTCCTCTCACCACACTCACTTCAATCTCCCACTGAGCAAATAATCAGAAAAGTCAGAGCATGGGAAGGAGAGTGCAGCATCAGATTGGAAGGTTTAGTAACAACTTGTCACAACTTTGCTCATTGAAAGTAAGGAGAACTCAAAGCACTTGCTGGTGAAAATCAGATGGTAGCCCTCAGTATGGATTGCAGTTCAATGTAAAAAATTAAAGGATGTCATTTTATTTGAATCCATCATCAATGCTCATGAAAATAGTTCTCAAGCATTAGGCAAATGGCTCCACAAGACTTCTTTAAAGTGCTAAAAAGCATAGATGTCACTTTGAAGGCTAAGATGTACCTGACCCAAGTCATGGTATTTTCATTTAATCCATATGCATGGGAAAGCTAGAGAACAAAGAAAGAAGACAACAGAAGGCTCCAAACACTTGAATTATGATTCTGGTAAAGAATCGGGAAAATACCATGGATGGCCAAAAGAATCAACAAAGCTGCCTTGGATGAAGTTCAACCACAATGCTCCACAGAAGTGAGAATAGAGAGATGGATAGTATATATATTTTTTAATTTTGAGCACCCGATCAAGAAAGACCAGTCCCCTTCTAAGGACATGATGCTTCATAGTTAGAGGATCGATGGAAAAGAGGAAGACCCTCAACTAGATGGAGAGATGCCATGACTGGAACAATGAGTTCCTGCACACCAACATATGCGCGGATGCTGGAGCACCAGTAGTGTTCCTGCTGTGTTCACAGGGTTGTTATGAGTCGGAAGTAACTTAATGACCCACGAGCAACAAAACCAACTGTAATTCTCATTTTAGAAATGAGGAAACTGTGTCAAAGAGAAGTTCCAGGGGTCCTCAAACTTTTTAAACAGGGGGCCAGTTCCCTCAGACCCCTTGGAGGGCCGGACTATAGTTTAAAACAAAACTATGAACAAATTCCTATGCACACTGCACATATCTTATTTTGAAGTAAAAAAACAACAAATGGGGCAAAAACAACCAGCGGATCAGATAAATGTCCTCGGCGGGCTGCCTGTAGCCTGCAGGCCATAGTTTGAGGACCCCTGAGTATGCAGGGACATACTAGTTCCTAAGTGACAAGTTAAGGTAAGGCATGAAGTTGATGGGCCTAATTAAAACGCCCATTCTCTAAACTACACTTTACTTGCTTGCTAGAGGCCTAGAGGGATACTTCTCAACAAGCCCTCCCCTCCCCTAGGTGGGAGGAATGTTTGATTTTTCACATAGCACCCTTTATTCCTTCTAGTCAAGCTAATGTTACCTAAAATCCATTTTATCAAAGCTTCAGTGTATAGCATTCTACTAAATGAAAATCACGTGCATGTTTTATTTTAAAACATATGTAAGTGAAGATAAAAGTGGCTTCCTTATCAATGTCCTAGTTTCTTGCAAGTCTAAAATTTATACAGTTATTTTGGAATTTCTTTCTTTTCCACTGCTCTTCGCTTTATGATGGAATGCTTTAATTTGCTCTGCATGTAATATTCTTACACCATTGTTTTCTGTAATTTATACCCCATGCTGTTCATTCCTTTGTACTATTTTATTCAACAGAGCACGTTGAACACCAGTTTGTATGAAAGATAAGGGTAAAGCTGGTACCGAAAATGTGATTTGGGATTTGAGTATAGGTGTTCATTAGATTTCCGGTGGCCAATGGAAGTCATCTAAATTTTTATTTTCAAATAAAGGTGTGTGGTGAGATGCAGTCTGAGAATGCTCTTCTTTTCTTGGTTTTACTTCATCTTATATTGTTTGCCTCATGTTTGATGCAGTGCTGAAATTTGGATACAAAGAGTGTTTGGAATTATGTTCATGTTACTGATTTAATCTGCTGCCAAAGAATTCGCTACTGAGTTCTCAGTATGCCATACATTCCCCAATCTTCTCTGACATCCATTGCACTTGTTTCACGAATAAGGTCTTGTGCTACATTCGTTCAAAACTCGAACTCAAACTCACTGCCGCCGAGTCAACTTGGACTCAGAGTGGCCCTTTGGGACAGGCAAGAGCTGTCTCAGTGGGTTTCTGAGACGGTAACTTTTTACAAGAGCAGAACCCTTATCTCTCTTCCATGGTGCAGCTGGTGTTTTCAAAATGCTTACCTTGGGGATTGTAGCCCAATGTATACCCACTCTACTACCAGGCAATGTGAGAATTGTTCCAAATGTTATACAATTTCTCACTGAAGTGGTATTGATATACGAGTTTATCCTCTCAATTTTGGGGAAATAGAACTGGAAGAGATCTACTCAATTCCAGATTTCATGGTCAGGCTATGGTGTACAGATATGGAGTGAAGACCAGGTTCAAACATTTATTGTCAAAGTGGTCTTGGGCAAGTGATTTAACAGCTCTAATTTGGTTGACTTGACTTAAAGATAGAAATAGGTACCTTACACAGTTCTTGTGACCATTAAATAAGATGATGCATGAAAAAATTCTTGTAAAATTTCACTTTTCTATCAGTATCTTGAAAAACAACTTTAACAATTTTATTGACATATAATTCACACATTATACAATTCCAGGGTTTAAACATCTTGAAGAGTTGTGCAATCATCACCACAGTCAATTTTGCAACAGTTTCTTCTTTCTTATGCTCATTATTAATAGCTTCATATTTCCCTCCACCTTCCCTGCCATAACCCTAGAAGCTATCAACCTAGTTACTCTCTATAGCTTTACCTGTCCTAGATTTCATAGAGAGAAAAACATGTAAAACAAACAAACAAACAAACAAACAAACAAACAAACAAACCCCAAACCCAACGATTACAAGGTACAACAGAGAAAAACTTTTCAATCGAAAAGAAAGCAAAAAAAAAATTAAAAACTAGAATAAATAAAAAATTTGTCAAATGGGAGAACAAATGATAAAGTATTCAATTTTGATCTCACTGCTACATCTGCATTAATCCACATTCCAATACGCTCTATCTGATAGCCAGGAGATTCACATCCCTGTCAACAGTCACAGGGGAATCACCACAGGCTTAATCTATGTAGGGACCCTGAAAATCAGTGGGGCTCAACCTTCCTAGTGCTGCGACTCTTTAATTCAGCTCCTCACGTGGTGGTGATCCACCAACCATGAACTTATTTTCTTTGCTACTTCAGAACTGTCATTTTGCTACTGTTATGAATCGGGCGACCCCTGTGAGAGGGTTGTTCGACCCCTAAAGGGGTCGTGACCCACAGGTTGAGAACCACTGCTGTACACGGTTTTGAATGTTCACCATCTTCCGGAGCCTTCCTCAAACTGGGGGCTCAGAATGTAAGCTCTAATAAAATCCCTCCTTTGGCTTTGGTTTCCAGTGTTTGGATCCCGCAGGCTGGCGTGTTTCTTCTGTGTGAACTTACCTGGCACCTTACTTAGATGACTGCTTGCTGTAAGACAAGCTCTTAGGACCTCATGATATTTTTGCTGATAGCCAGACACCATCTGATTGTTTCCGCATACTTTGCTGTAAGCAGGGAGCCTGGTGGCTTAATGATTATGCAGTGGGCTGCTAACCTCTTGTCTTTTTCTGCCTGAGAAAGACAAGGCTTTTCATTCCCTTGAGCCCTGATGGAGTCTGGGTACATGTCAAGCTGCGATCCGCATGGTCAGTAGTTTGAAACCACCAGCAGTTCCAAGGCTGAAAAACTGGGCTTTCGATTGCCATAAACCCTCACAATCTCGGAAATCCACAAGGGGTCACTGAGTCTGCTCCGCGAGCCCACGGCAGTGGGTTTGGTTTGGGGCTCTACTTCCTGAACGAGTTTTCGTCTCAGAAACTCACAGGGGCAGTTCTATAGGGTCACTATACATTGGGATGGATTTGATGGCAGTGAAGGTTTTTGTTTGCTTGTTTCTTTTGCTATAGCACCCATGTCTTCAGTGATCTCTTCATGAGGGCAAGTATTGAGGAGAGCCACATCATCGGAACTCATTGTTCTTGGATTAGGGTTACGATTCAATGGGAGCTCAAAATCCATTCACAGATGTATGGCTTATTTACGTCCCTGGTAATAGTCACAATCTTTATGGAAAGAGACTTTGAGGCGATTCTCCTGCAGAGCTGCTGTTTGGCTTGAACCGCCAACCTTTTAATTAGCAGCCAAGTGCTCCGCTATTTATACCACACAGGTTCCTTCAGGACAGTTCTACTCTGTGGCGAGAAGCTGCAGTGAGTCAACATTGTCTCGACTGCACTCAACAACAACAGCAATAACAATCAGTGTTCATGCAGGGACTTGACATCCAGGGATGGTAAGGGACGACTCTTGGCTAGGTTTCTCAGTTGGTGGGCTAGTCAGATTTCTTCAGGAGATAAAGTGTAATTGAGTAAGAACGGAACGTGGCGTCACAAGGAAGGTGCATTTCAAGCAGACCATCATTTTACTTGGAATGTGCCCAGACTATTCTTCCCACTTTGGTCAGTGCAGATTTGATATCACATTTGAAACTGAGAGTTTGGAAAAATAAAACTGACTTTAAGTTACTGCCACTCATTGATTGAGTTTTTTCCTGAAATGGAGAACAGGGATAAGATGCCCACCTTCTACAGAGTCTTTCTGTGTTTACCAAAGGGGACAATCCATGTGAAAGAATGTGGCAAATATCAGGGAGCTGGGCAAATGCCATTTTACTGTTTCCTACTTCCTCTATGTATCTTTCTATTACGTTTTTCAGATCAGGGATGAGAAACATAATTCTCCTGTAAACTTCACATTGTCCCTGGAAAAGCTTGCTGGTAAACTTTGGCAAATAACATTTGATTGCTTTTTTTTTTTTGAAGCATGATTTATTTATTAAAACTCACTTCATTTTTCAAAACATTTAAATCGTATTCTCTTGTTTTTCTCCCAAAGACCATTACTGTGTATTTGTCATTATGTTTTGATCCTGCCCTATTTCTTCTTATTAATCATTTGTCTTTTCTTTTTCTGTCATTAATTTCTACCCTATACTATTTCCCCCCTGTTACTTGAAGGAGTCTCTCCTTCTGCACCCACCAGCTTGATAGAGTCTTACAAATGAGTGCTCTGAATTAAGGCAAACTCTTGTAGGAATTCTTCTGTTGACCTTTAGGGGGAAAGGTGGGGATTTTTACATTCTTCTCTCTAATATAATTAATATAAAGAAATATAAAAAGAAATCCATCTGAATCGTAACTAACTCTTCCTCTCCTCAATTTTTGGCGCTTTCTGTGCATACGGAAAGGATCCATCCTGAAAGAATCTCAAATAAACACCTAATAAAAGAAATTCAGCACACATTAAAATCCTAGTATACCAGATGGTGGAGTTTAAGTATTATTCAACTACTGTTTATCCTACCCAGTGCTCATTTTAAATTCAACATTTTTGAGAATTATTCATGGAGTGACGGTTGTATTTCATGCAGATAACAAGCTTCGTTTGCAGTGAATTACCAGAATGCACCCATAATTTCCATTCTTCCTTGGTTATTGTTCATTTGGATTTCATCTATTAGTTAAAGTTGAGAGGCTTTTGAAAGCAAACAGACATTAAGCTATCGTGGACAATAATTTGTTCAGCAATCTGCGGGGAGGGCAAATCATTAAATTTTACAGGGTGCAGGAACCTACCAAAGTATGTAATGTTGCATCTGCCAAAGCTGAAAAACGCAACAGTTTGATGAGTGTGTTTCTTCCTCTGTAGCAGCCTGCCCACCGAGCAGGCAATTACTCTTACTTTTATCTAATGGAGGTGGCGTAACTTATACGTAAATAGAAAACACAGCTTCATCTTCCAACGTCTCCTCAGATGAAAGGATGAAAGAGCAATAGAGCTGAGCTACACAGCACAATGCCCTACGTGAAGTCAGTAGGATGCACATTATGGCAAATGTAGATTAGCGAGCTCCCCACAATCACTTCCCACCATACATTTGTGTATTTTATCCACATGATGTTTGGAAAAATGGCAAGCCTTTCTGTTCCAAGTCATTAAATTATTCTATACTGGTGTGTGTGTGTGTGTGTGTGTGTGTACCTTTAAAACAAACAACATCTATGCCATTGCTAAAAGCTAATGCTTCGACAGCTTGAAGAGCTTCCACCCACATTTAAAATTAATCTTTGAATGGAAAAAGTTCAATTCAATATGACACATTCCAAAGCCTAAAAATGCTTGCCCATGGAAAAGCAGGGTTTTAAATTTCCCTTCCTATTTCACTCTTGGATGTTCCAGATTTAGAGAGCAAGGGAATTTATGGGACTTAGGGAAATAATCAGCCTGCAAATCATCATCAATGCTCTCACGGGTGAACAGTTACTAAGTGTGAAAATACTGTGCTGGAAGCTCTGTGCCCAAGAGCTCCCTGCTTCCTACAGTACTTCTGCAAGGGAGTCTCATTTCACAGCCAAGGAAACTGAGTCTCGGAGAGATTAATAAGTGTGGAGCTGACATTCCAATTTGACGCTGACCTCAGGGCTCATGCTATTTTCCTACTGGGATGTACTTCCTCCCGGAGCATAGGGAGTGTGGATGTGTATGTAGACATTATTGTTTACATCTAAGAAGTCACATCACGGAGAGAAATGCACAATCTTATGTACTGGCAGGTGTCACCAGATTCTTTTACATCGACTATGGGAATTATGATTTAGGAAACAGATACAAGAAAATGCTGATCCCCTAGTTACTGAGAATCCTTTGGATAATAAAATCCTCTCTCTCTGACCCAAGCATCACCTGTCTTCCCCTCACCCCCACTACATGGTAGCAGGCTAACTTTTTATCTTGGATGAAAAGTAAAATCTCAGGCTGTTAGCTGTTCTTAATACCTCATGTGGTATTAGCAAAGAATATTGAAAGTACCCCGGCTCACCAGAAGAACAAACAAACAAATCTGTCTAGAAAAAAGTCCACCCAGAAAAGTTCTTAAAAGCATAGATGGCAAGACTTCCTCTCACCTCCTTTGGGCATGTTATCAGGAGAGATCATTTCCTGGAAGCTACATCATACTTGGTAAAGTGGAGGGCCACAGGAAAGGAGGCAACTCCTCCCCGAGATGGATTGACACGGTGGATGCAACAACCGGCTCAAAGATAGCAACAGTTGTGACCAGTCGGTACGTCACTCGGACCTACATAGGGTTCTATGAGTTGGGATTGACTCAACTCAACTCAATGAGATAATTTAATGAAACAATCTGTTTAATGAAATGATGTTAGGGAACTGGCATCAAAACTGCTAAAGGCATGTTGGCTATTGATGCTGTCCTGAGGTGCTTTTGAGTCAGGTCTGTCTCGTAGCTCCTATCAAAGAACAAAACATACTGCATAGTCCTGTGCCATCCTCCATTGGTGCTGTGTTCAGGCTCACTGCTTTGGCCCCGGTGCCACGCCATCTCACTGATGTTATTACTACTTTCAAATACAATAATTCATAATTGATACATTCATAATGTAATAATGTAAGCATGCTGTGACATTTTATATGAATTAACTGCAAATTGCCTTTTTTTCTGTGATGAATTATCTAATAGTGACATTCCCTTTTATATATTCTCCCATCAGTTCACATGGAAAGTAAGAGTTCATTATTTTATTATTATTATTTACCTTTTATATCTAGGTCAGGTGTTTTAAAAATCAATTTGAAGACATTTTTTACAGTATAATTTGAACATATAATTTGAACAAATTCAGAATTTTAGAGAATCTTAATAACTCAATCACACAAATGGTATTCAATATTCTGCCAAAACTTTATGACTCAAAAACACCAAAGTCTATGGTTCTTTATGTACTTGATCTGAAAGAACACTGGAAATATAATTTTATACCATCTGTGAACCATATAACTTACTGACAAAATGAGTTAAGAATTACAAATGATAATGTAGCTCTGATAACTATGGAATCCATCTGGAATTCCTTCTGTTTTCTTTTCGTTTCATTTCTTTATTCTAGCTCTGACTTCAAATTCTTGAACAGGGCGGGCTTTTGAATACTAGTGGCAAATTGCTTCACTCTTTATGCCCTTTTGAGTAAGTGTCTGGTTCGATATGGTCTGCCTTTAGTAATTCTAAAGTTTTAAGAGCCATGGATCACTTTCAGTCTGGTATTATGGTAGTTTTCCTATCTATGGACTGTGTTGGATTTTTCTTCAGAAGTGAGTTGTACAGTAAGTAAAAATTTAAGGAGAAACAATACATTTGCATAATATCAACATTTTTCTCCAACCTTATAAATTTGCATTAATGGCAAAGGGGAAAAATAAATTTACAGAAGTAAAGTCTAGTAGATACAACCTTAACCAAGATTATCATTACCAATATTCAGACATACCCACATTACATATTCCCTGATAAAATATGGGATGTGGACACATCGCATCTAGGGCATTCCTCTCAAAAATGCATACTCTTAATCTAAGCATGAGGAAACACTAAACAACCTCAAATTGAGAAACATTGTCCCAGATCACTGATCGGGATTCTTCACACGTTTCAAGGCAATCGGACGCAAAGGAAGACTGAAGAGCTGCCCCGACTGGAGAGTAAGGGAAGGATGCATGACAAGCCCAAAGCAACAGGGACCCTTCATTAGATCCGGGAACACGAAGAGAACATCAGTGAAAAACGAATGTAATGTAGACACAGACTGTAGCTGAATAGAATGACACTAAAGTTAATTTCTCAGTTTTGGTTATGCTAACCTTAGAGGAAGCAGAATCAAAGAGATATGGGACTCTCTGTCCTACGTTCCAACTCTTCTGTAGATTAAAACTATCTCCAAACAGAAAATCAAAAGAAAGAAAGAGTGAAAAACTCCCCGTCTTCCAGTCCATGCTGACTCGCGCTGACCCTACAGGACAGGGTAGAAGTGCCTCCGTGAGTTTCCGAGACTGCAGCTCTTAGCAGGAGCGGAACTCCCATCTGTTCCAGTGGACTGGCCGGTGGTTTTGAATGGTTGACTTTGCAGTTCGCAGCCCAGTGTGTAACCACTGACCACGGGGACACAGGGCACCCTCAAGAAAGAAAAGGGGAGTTATTTATCAATCACTGTGATGAAACTTTGGTTTTATTTTCCACAATGGAAGATAAAGTGAAAAACTGAAAGGATACAATAGCTAACGCTTTATAAACAAGATTAATTTGTAACTTGGAGATGGAACAAAATGAGGTTGTTTGTGGAAGAAATTCAGCAGAATGGCAAGTTCTTTGCTTCGTTCTCTCCTAGTACGTAGGAAGGTCACTGGGCAGTCTGTTTCACAAACTCGATCCCTGTGGCACTGTAAGGTAGGCGTTGGGTGCTAACCACCAAGTTGGTAATTCAACCCCCCCGGCCACTCCACAGGAAATAGATGAGGCATAAAGATGCACAGTCTCCAAAATTCTATATAGGGTTGTTGTGAGTCAGAATTAACTTAGTGGTAGTGGGTTTAGTATTTCCTATCTTTTGTCTATCCA
>NW_022111373.1:35396800-35401073 GCF_000313985.2 Echinops telfairi | reverse complement strand
GAGAGGAGAGGCGGGGAGCAGAGGGAAGGATGTGATCAAGGGAGTGTCCAGGGGGTGAAGTGGCCCCAGCCCTGCCAGCTGTTTCATTGCTTGAGCTGGAGGAGCTGCCCGGGCCCAGTAGCCTCTCCCCACCTCCCACACTACCACTGCCTGCCAGTTTGACACATCCCAAGAGCCCATACCAGAGCCATATGCTTGTCTCCAACATGTGCTCCCAGGCTGCTTGGTCTCGATTTGGGGTCTTCAGAATCATTCAGGGGGGAAAGTAAACAAAAGGAAGGCTGCTTCTCCACCCCACTTAAGCATCCTGCCACCCCCTCCAACCCTACCCCCCCCTCACCACCCCCAGTCCACCAAAAAAACCTTATGGGACCATGGGCACATATGGGACATTGTCCCAACTGACCTTAAGTGATGCATACTTGCATTTCATCCAATTTTGTCTCATCATGTAAAATAACACTATCCCCAAAGCACTTGTGTCATTATATGCATGTGCTATTCCTTTGAGAGTACTTTTAATGAACATCAGTACTTGTTAATCTGAAAAAAAAAATAACCACCAGTTGTGTACCTTGCAAACTGGATTTGAAGAAGCAACGTAGCCTTACTTTTAAGCACAGAGCCTAGCTATCACGGAAGGCAAACGGAAGAGCTGGGCTCTGTGCTTACAAGTGAGGCCTTTGCGGTGCTTCAAAGCTAGTTTGAGATGTACGCAATCAGTGTTATTTCTTTATAGACATATTGTTTTGACTCGGACAGCACGACTCAGCTTTCTCACCGATCTTAGTCATTAAAGACTAATACAAAAATACCTTTACTTGATGTTTTGGAGAATATAAGAGATGTATCTTTAGGAAGTAGTCTTTAAACTCAAGGAGTTTTTAGTATTAGAGTTGGGAGTAGAGTATCTAGTGAAATGTTCCTCCCTTCAAACGTTTTTCAATTTTGAGGGTATTGAAAAGTATGAAAAATGGGTTGCTGATAGAAATACCAATTGGGAAGAAATTTAATAGTGAGCATCATATGTTTAAAAATCAACAACATTTTCCCTTTTTACAGAAATCTCACCTATAAGAATTGCCTTCAAATGTGTAAATAGTTGTGTCAAATGCTTTCATCGCAGTATTATTTATAAAAGCAAACAACAGAAAATATTAAATATACTCATCAATAAATTATTATACAAATATTTATTAAACACTATAAAAACAATTTTATAATTAAATTATAAGAGAAAGTATTCATAATATGTTAAGTAAAACACCAGGTTTTATATATAACATGTATAATATATTTCCAAATGTATAGAGAGCATATGTCCATATATAAGTAAAAATGTGAAAAGGAGCTTGTATATACATATCCAAACTCTTTAATGATTATTTTTAGGTGAGGGTATTAACATTAATTCTATATGTTTTTGTATTTCCCAAAGTTTTCATTAATAAGCATTTATTTTCTAATTAAAAACGATAGCCACAAATATGTTTCAAATGATTGCTTGTCTTTTGTAAGCAATTGTAATAGAGACATTTCTAAGAACGTTTGCCCACTTTGTGTCATCATGTAAAGTTTTCAAACGCCTTCTTCTAGCGATCTGTATGTCTTGCCATTCTCCAGTTTAGCACACCAAAATCCATTTTACATATTTGTTTCAATTGAGGGTATATTTTCCCAAAGACAAGAGCAGTTCACTTCATCTCTAAAGCACATATCTGGATGCTTGTGGTTTACACCCCACTGCCATCGAGTTAGTTTTGACTCAGAGCAACTCTGCAGGACAGGGTCGAATCGCCCCTGTCAATTTCTGAGATTTGAACTCTTGACAGGAGTAGAAAGCCTCATCTTTGTCTGGAGGAGTGGCTGGTAGTTTCAAACTGCGGACATTATGGTTTACAAAGCTCTGTTAAATCCCGTGATGAATGGCCGACGTGTAAGTAAGGTCCTTGCTGTCCGGGTGTGCACAGTGCAAGTTCCCGAGGGGTTCGCTGGCCTGCTCCCGGCTGACTGTCTAGTTTGAGGCAGAGGCAGGAATAAACAAAGAGACAGTTGTGGAGCCCAAGGTTCCTTAAATCCCTAATGGCTGTCAGAAAAGCATTGAACTTGTTACAAGGTTTGATAGTTCAAACCCACCATCTCTTCCTTACATGCTGAACAGCCGCAGAAACATCTCTGAGTTGGACTGGGCTCCGTGGCAGTGGGTGGTTTTGTTTTCTCACGATGCCTGCTCTGCACCTGGTGTCTCTGCTTCCTACAGTGGCCCCGACCTTCTCTCCTCTTCTCCCATGTGTTCCACCAGTGCTGGAGATGAGATGCCCAGACCACCTCCAAGCCAGATCTCCTTTCGACTATTTGCACGGAAGCCTGCCCACTGCCTCCATCCTTTCCGCTGCCTCAGTATCCTTTTATTTACTGTTTTTATTAGGGCTGATCATACAACACATCTAAAGACTCCAATAGTTTCAAGGTTGCCTGTGAAACAGAACCATGTGTCTTCTGCAGGGGCATTCACTGTTACTCGATTATTTTGTCATGTCCAATTATCTTCCTATTCTTCAAGATGAGACTATACGGGCCTCTTTTCTCCCGCCCTCCTGCCCTTTGCACATATGCATATTCTGTCCATCCCCTTATCCACCTAGTCGAACTACATTGTAATTTTGGTTAAATTAATATTAACTAATGTAATGATTGCAGTACCGAGGATACTATTCCTGCATTGTGATAACTTTGTAAATTTTATTTAGAGCTGATACATATATCGAACTACTAGCACTATTTCTTTCCTGAACAATATTTTATTTCACCTATAGTTATACTTTTTTCTTCATTAGCCTCATTTTTATATTCGTCCTGAGTTCTTCTACTATTGTCTCAATTTTCTCTCGAGTGTCTTCCTGAAAACCCTTGCATTGAGTGCTAACTTTTAACTACAATATGTTTAACTTTTAACAGCTTTTCTTTGTGGCCTGATTGCTTCCTTATTATTGTATCCTAATCTTTTTCTGTGAGTGATCTTCTTATCTCTCTTTAGATATTAAGTTGTTTTTACTTAATTAAAAAAAATTCTACATCACTGGTTTTCTCCAGTCTATTTTAAACATATTTGTTTTGGTCTCTATCTTTCAAATTATATGTTTGCTTCCAATGTCTAAAAATGCTTGGTTTGTTCTGATGGCTAGTTTTGTGTGTCAATTTCATTAGACTATAGTACACACTGATTTAATTTACATTAATATAGATGTCGCTGTGAAAGTATTTTGTAGATGTGATTAATATATACAGTTAACTGACTGTAGATGTTACCCTCAAATAATGTGGGTGTCATCATCCGATAAATTGAAAGTTCTTATAATAAAATCAGATTTTGCAGAAAAAAATTAAATTCTGCCTCAAGATTGAATCATCAACTCCTATCAGAGTTTCCTGCCTGCTGGCCTGGCATACAGATTTTGGTCTTGCAAGTCCTCATGTTAGATCTCTCTGTAGCTAGATATACCTAGGTCCTAGCTCCGCGCGAGAAAGAATTCACGCCAAAGCCTGGTTCGTGATCCAAGTGAGTTTTGTGAGAATTGGAAGAAGTTTCAGGTTTACATGGCACCCGAGAGACTCCTCCCCAGCATGCGGCCTGGCTGGAAGTGGCTCGGCGTCCCGCAAAAGTGTCCCAAAGTCCTTCCAAAGCTCTCTGCCGAAGTTCCCAGAGTTCTGCCTCTCAAGCCCCGCCCAACTCCGGGCTTCTGCCTTTTCAAGGATTCCACGGGGAGGCGTGGTGGAACACCCCTGATTGACCCCATTGGCTGAATTGAATTCACCTGGCCCAGGTCAGGGAACCCAAGCCTCTGGGCATGTGCAGTGCGCCACTCCTTTGTTCCCCTAGCTTGGCCCTCTGGGCAAGCGTTAATGGACATTCCTAGCTCTAGCTAACCTACCTAACATTCCCCTCTGAAGAGATATGGACACAAATCTTTGGGGTACTGGGCAACGACATCTCTAGCTACTTCCTGCTGGCAAAGGGGGCGAAGTGAGGTTTTGGGTCCATACCCTTCCTACTCTATTAGAAGGGATTGTCCATTTAGGGCCCAGGATGGATAAGGTTTGGTAGGTTAGCTAGAGCTGGGAATGTCCAGAGGGCCAAGCTAGGGGAACAAAGGAGTGGCGCACAGCACATGCCCAAAGGCTCAGGATTCACGCAGCTAGGCAGGGGTGGGCGTGAACCTGAATTGACCCACCTAGGCCAGGTGAATTCAATTCAGCCAATGGGGTCGATCCG
>NW_022111373.1:35393279-35395137 GCF_000313985.2 Echinops telfairi | reverse complement strand
TGCCAAACATGCCAGCTCATGGTGGGAGGTCAGATGCTTAGAGATGCTCTTCCTGAAGGCATCTGGTCCACTATAAGTGGACCCTACTGATAACGACAGTAATTGTTTCCACGGAAAGCCAGAGAACAGGTCAAACCTGCTCAGTGACATCCAAAGTTAGGCTGCCATACTGATTCTAGGATCTGCCCATCTTGTCACATGTGTGCCCCCAACCCCTCCCCTTCCTACTGCATGTTACCCCTAGATTGTGCCCCTCTCATTACTGTATTACCTATAGTACAACCCCTTCCTGTGACATATGTCTTTACCTGTAATTAGGGGACGTGCATGCTCCCCAAAGATATATAAGCCATGGTTAGCAATAAAGAGCTCTCTCCTGGCTCTCTCCCCTGTCCCCACACCCCATGTCCTTCCTCATCCTCCCTGTCCTGCCGTCTCTGTCCACGTTGTCTGTGGACCTGGCTGTTGAGATCATGGCTGTCCAGGAGGTGAGCATGCTACTATGAAATGTATCTGACTCCATTATTTCAATCTCTCTTCTATCTCTCCTTATTCTCTACAACTTTATTATAATCTATATATATATTAACCTTTCAATTGCGCCTATCAAACCTGTGATGAGTTGTGGGGGCTGGCCTTCCCCCACATCAGAATTCCTGATTTAATGGAAATTACCATGAAACATGGAGCACGTACATCAATTATAATGGTTTATCTTACAAAAATGAGTAGCCTAACTCATTTAACATGGAAATGATGATGGGTATTGAAGCTCTTCTCACTACCCAGAACCCAAGTTCATCCTACTATTTTTCAAGAAGGTAGCTGTGGTAACGTGTTATTACTTGGTATGGCTCTTTTGGCCATAGTCTTTTTAATTCCCAGCAAATGATGGGGTTGTTTTTATGAGGTGCCAGTCCAACACACGGCAACCTGATACATAACAGAATGAAACACCAGCCGGTCTTGTGCTAGCCACCCTCACCATTGTACTCGCATTTGAGCCCATTGTTGCAGCCACTGTATCAATCCATCTTGTAGAAGGACTTTTTGCCACCCTTCCATTTTACTATGCATGATGTCCTTATCCAGGGACTGGTCTCTCCTTGTGTTAGTATGGGCTGACCAGAGAAACAAATCCAGAGACACTCATATGTGGATAAGAAAGAGTTTTATATAAAAGTCACTGTATATTAAGAAAACATCCCAGTCCAGTCCAGATCAAGTCCATAAGTCTGATATTGGCCCATATGTCCAATACCAGTCTGTAAATTCCTCTTCAGACTCATGCAACACATGAAATGACAGAATGCAGGAAGATCACAGACCAGTGGGTGGAAAGTCTTGTGGATCTAGTGGTGGTGGAAGCAACTGAGCGCTGGTGTGGGTCTCCATGTGGTTTCTCCAGCTCCAGGACTCTGGCTTCATCAGCTTAGCTCCATGTGGCTTGTCAACAGGTTTGTGGATCTGGTCTCCAGTGAGCTATTTATCTCCTTCACGCTTCCACATGAGATCATCAATCTGACCTGATTGACAGGCTAGACTCCACCTCTTTTCAAGTTGACAGGAGATTATGTAACTGCCACACTCCTGATAACAAGTCCAAAGTATATGAGACAAAGTCTCGCCATCCTGGCTACTACTAAAGTGCATTCTGACCGTACTTCTTCCAAGAGAGATCTGTTTGTTCTTTAGGCAGTCCCTAGTACTTTCAATGTTTCTTCACCAAACACCATAGTTCAAATGCACCAATTTTTCTTCAGTTTTACTTATTCAATGAACAACTTTCACATGCATCTGAGGAAATTGAAAACACCATTAGCTGTGTCAGGCACACCTTAGTCCTCAAAGTAGCATC
>NW_022111373.1:35378169-35391803 GCF_000313985.2 Echinops telfairi | reverse complement strand
GGGGGAACCAATTACAGGGATCTACATATAACTTCCTCCCTGGGGGACAGACAACAGAAAAGTGGGTAAAGGGAGACGTTGGACAGTGTAAGATATGACAAAATAATAATTTATAAATTATCAAGGGTTCATGAGGGACGGGGGAGTGGGGAGGGAAGGGTAAAAATGAGGAGCTGATGCCAGGGGCTTATGTGGAGAGCAAATGTTTTGAGAATGATGAGGGTAACGAATGTTCAAATGTGCTTTATACAATTGATATATGTATGGATTGTGATAAGAGTTGTATGAGCCCCAAATAACATGATTTTTAAACAAAGAGTAATTTATGATCTGTTCCACAACCAGACCCTAGCCTGGTTTTAGCTGCTATTTTGGCCTTCTCCATCTTCTCTTCTCACTGATGTAGTCGATTTGATTTCTGTGTATTCCATCTGGAAAAGCCCCTGTGTACAGTCATCTTTTGTGTTGTTGAAAAAAGGTATTTGCTATGAACAAGTTATTTGTCTTGCAAAATCTGTCATGAAATCTCTGGCTTCCTTTCTGTCATCAAGTCCATATTTTCCAATCATCATTTCTTCCTTTTGTTTCCAATTTTTGCATTCCATTTGCCAATACGTATCAGTGCATCTTGATCAATTTCATACTGAAATTTGATCAGTGTCATACTGAAGTCACTGGTAGAATTATTCAATTTTCAATCACTAGCTTTAGTGGCTGGTGCATAAATTTGAATAGTAGTTGTACTGACTGGATTTCCTTGAATGTAGAGAGATATTATCATATTACAGATACATCCTAAAATATCCCTTTTGACAATGAATGCAACATTATTCCTCTTGATAGTGTCATTCCTGGGATAATAAATCATATGATTTTCTGATTCAACATGGCAAATACCAGTCCATTTCACCTCAATCATGCCTAACACATTGAGCTTTATCGATTCCATTTTATTTTTGACCACTGCCAATTTTCCTAGATTCATGCTTCCTAAATTCCAAGTTCCAATTATTGATTAAAATACTAGATGAGAGCATGTAAATAAGGAGATGACTCTAATTGAAGGACTGATCAGTTTCATCATCAAGAAAGGAGAACCAGGAGTGAACCGAGTTTGAGATTCTTGCAGAGAGAAGTGGCAGACAGGAACACAGAGATCAGGGGACAAAACAGAAAGCAGTACTGACAGCATGAGACAGAGCAATGGGCTTCCCAGCTGAGTTACTTTATTGTGCCAACCTTGCCAGTAAACACACGTGGGGTAAATGCTTGGTGAACCTCGCCTTTTGCTTTTTGAGTTCTCGAGTCTCTTGCTTTGTGATGGTCGCACCAGGGTGCAGCTGCCTTAGCAGTTCCCTGCTTCAGCTTGCAAGGCTGACTCCCTGCAAGACATCCCCAAGGAGAAGCCACATGGACCTACCCCGATGCAGCCCTGGGTGCTGGAGCAGCTGTGTGGAGACCCCTGCCAGTGCTGAGATATTTACACGTTCACTGACTAGGCTTTCCTCCTGCAGTCTGCATCATTGTGTCTGCTTTGTGAGATGGAGGAGGACTTTGTGGACTGGTGTTGGACATATGGGTGAATATTGGACTTGTGGGCTTAGGCAGCACTGGGTTGGGATGTTTTCTTGATGCACAGTTAACCTTTCTATAAAACTCTCTCTTTTATATGAGTTTCTGTGACTTTCTCTAAAGTACCTAGACTAATACACCAGCCCATAGCATGAGTAAAGCTTTACGACTTTAGGCAGGACCCTGGCTTAAAGAGTAGGGCGCTCTGAGTATTTGTCAGGAGTTTGGTGACATTTGTCCAAGCAGCGCAGAGGTCAAGGGACTGCGTCCGAGCACACAGAGAGGAAAACTTCTCAGCATGGCTGGAAAGAGGCCCTATGGACAAAAGAACTGTATCCTTAACATTTTGTAATCTGTTAGCTTCTTTACTAAACCCCATATTATTGAGTATTGTCTGTGAGCTCTGTACAACCATTGCAATGAATTATTAACCCAGAAGAAAAATAGAGTGCCGTGGGCAAGATAGCTGTTATCAGAATGTAGTAAAAACAACTAGAGGATAGAGGCATGTCTTACTCTGCCTCATAGGCATTGTTCTAGACTAGCAAATGTGCAGCCAATTCTCCTTTCCCCTTGTAGCTGAAGGAGGTGCATTCACACTGTGTTCGAGTAGATTGTCTAGGGAAACAAAGCCAGTGACATTCACATTTGTATAATAAATCCATTTATATCAAACAGCGGTTTTATATGAAGAAGGCATCCAAGCCCAGTCCCTCTCAAGTCCCTGGGTCCGACACTAGTCCTGGCCCTCCTTAGACTCAGCGAGCTGCAGGCAGGAAATTACAGGCTGGTGAGTACAGGTGATGGGAACATGGCAGGGCATGGACAGCTCCTAGGTTGGCTTCCAGGGTCTGCAGCCCACACAGGGCAATCCCTGTAGGGAGACACTGTATCCTAGCAAGCAGGGAGGGTGAAGACCAGAGAGAAAGAAAGTTCCCAGTGTTAGTCTAATAAAGACTACACCCTCAAGGAGGCATCATTACACGGTGACCTGATTGATAGGTTGAACTCCACCCCTATACTTACGCACAGGTTCAAATTGACATAAAATCTAACTACCATGCCTGGATTCCATGACATGTTTTTTTAGTATCCCAGTTTGATATGCCTTACAAGGGCAGGGCAGCTGGATCGACCCAAACCTACTGGTTTCTGTATGCCAGGTGCTCCCGCCCATCTCATTTCGAGTATCTGAGAATATCTTTCAGACCACTTCTCTGAAATAAGGTTAACATTTAGGATTTAAAAAATCAATTTTTTTTATACTAAAACGATTATCCAATCTGTGGCATTTTAAAAATAGTGGTACAGTCCTTAAAGCATTCTGTTCAATAGAACACACCCTTTCCTAGGACCATCGTTGAAAAGACATCGAAAGGAAAAGCACTTCTTTTTCACCACAGTGACAGGGTTCTGTCACGTTTGAAAGGTTCTTCAACTTGATTTGAGTCTGAATATTATTTTCATTCTGGTGACATCTGACATTTGAAACAGGTTTTGCTAAAAAATTTAGGTCACCTTCCCTTTGATTAAATGGACATGATTAACCCAATCAATCAAGCTTTCTAACATTTTCCCCTATAAATTAAGCTTTGGAACTTTGAAAAATATGAAACAATCAAATTACTGTTATTTGAAATAGATATAGTGTGTCACGCTGTAGTTAGGTTATAATGAGCACTCATTACCATATTCATTACTGTGAATTATAGGAGTTTCCTGGCTGGCCTTCATTAACCATCTGGCTTTAAACATTGATTTGTGGTTACATATGTTATTTTTAGAAAAGAGCACCTGAACATCCACTGAAAACATTTGTTTCATCTTGTTTCACATATTTTTAAAGGCCACGAATCTCACGTTTGTGAAAATGTCGTGGATTCTGGTGTATCTTCATCATTGACTTATAGTCATGTATTATTTATCCAAAGGAAATACCAGCCCTGTCATCAAGTCTTGGTTTTGTAAGCTCCTTTGCCTCAAGAAATTTCCTAGTACGTTGTAGAAAATCAGTTAAATAACAAAGATTTAATTTCCATTCCAATATAGTTGAAAACTTTATATAATTTTAGGATGTGGATGCTGGAGTATTTCAAACCCAAATGAGAGGATATGAAAACATTAATTAATTAATTAACCAAGTCACTAAGTATTTCCTGGGTACTGAAGTGACTATGCCAGGTGAGAGACATGCCAGGGATGCTGCAGTTAAGAGGGGGGTCTTTTCTCCAATAAGATGGGAAATAGAAGAAAAGGAAAATAAATAAGAACGTACAAAAATAAATACAATTCCGCAACAGGAAAGAACGCAGGGAGGAAGATTGGTAGATTTGATAGTCAGGAAAAGCGCTCTAGGATATGATATAGGAATGTAGACCACATGGACAACCAAGACTTTTATGGGCAGAAGTGGCTTCAAGTTCAAAGAACTCTGTGTGTAGCGGACCAGAAAAGAACTCCTAGTGTCTGTGCAGACAGGAGGTGGTAGTGCAGAAACTTAAAAGGGCTGGCAAAGATCCTGGTAAGGAGTTTGGACTTTATTATGATTCTGATTGACATTTTTAAGATCCTACTTTGGCTGTTAGAGGAGCCCTGGGGGCATAGCAGAGGTTAAGGGTTGAAATACACAGACAGCTTAGGAAGCAAGTGTAGCAGTCAGTGTACACCCTTTTCTTTCGGGGATCCATCGCCCAGGACCCGCTGACCCAACAGCACTTTTACCCTTTTAGTCCTCAGCGTTTGTGTCCCTGGGCGCATCTTCCATAAGACCCCGTTGTTCTTCCTGCAGTCAAGGCTGGGGAGGTCTAGTGCGCCACGCCTACCCCATGGTACCTTCAACTTTCAGTGCGGGCCCCCTTGTGAATATCCCCTCCCTCAACCAGCTCAGATGGGGTGCCAAGCACTGCGCCCAGAGTCAGACGTCTGCTCTCCTGAATCCTCAGGAACGTGGCGTGCTTGCTCCGTTGCTGGTCTGTTGCTAGCACTGTCAGCTAGATCCGGGACCTCAAGAATCCAGAAAGCCTTATGGTTAGTGAGCTCATTTCCACCACACCACCAGGGAAGGCCACAGGGAAGGGGTGAGTCACCAAGGTGCAGTAAAGCATCGATGAAACACACTATTCCTCTGGTTCCTTGAGGCTTCCTCACCCCCCACTACCATGACCCCAGTGCTGCTTCCCAATTCAGACTAGACCAGCACACGTACACAGGTATAGAAAGGATGGGAGCTCACGACACCCAGAATCCAGGAACAGGAGTGGGAATAGTGATACCAGCAGAGTAGGGGAAAGAGAGGGAGAGGAAGGGAGCAAGGGGGAACTGTCGCAGTGATCGACACATAACCATACACCCCTCTCCAGGGGGAGGAACAACAGAAAACATGGGGGAAGGGAGACAGTGGTTGGTGTGAGAGATGAAAATAATAACGTATAATCTGTCAGGGGTTACGAGGGTGGAGGGGGTGAGGAAGAGCTGAAACTAAGGGCTCATTAGAAAGTGAATATCTAGAAAAGAATGAGGGCAACATATGTACAAACACGCAACATATGTACAAACATATGTACAAACACTGATGTACGGAATGTGATAAGAGTTGTATGAGCCCACAATAAAATTATTTTTTTAAAAAAACAAAAACAGAAAGCAACAAATGTTGGAGGGGGTGGGTCCAGCTCGGTGGCTAATTGTTTCTAGCAGGAACTCTGCCCTCGGGGCTTGCTGCGCTGGAAGGAGGATCTCTCTCTCTCTCTCTCCTCTAGATGTCTGGTCATGGCCTGTTTGTTATTTCTAAATACTACCCTCCCCTTGGGTGAATTGCTGCCCTGTTCTCCCATTGCTATCTTTTTTCTTCCTCCACACCTCTGTGGGCCTTAAAGGCATATGGTGGGGTGGGGTGGGGGGATGGCTTTCCACACCGTTGCTATGTGCCTCTTTTTATCTATTTTTTCCCTTTCCTTTTTGATGAAGTATGCATTATTGTATTCAGTCTGGCTCTTGCCAGAGCATCCAGTCCTCAGCTCGGGAACTGTGTGATACATGAATTCCCCCTATGCCTGTGCCGTTGTTTGAACTGACCTCAGTGGACTCATGTTGTCCTTGTTCTTTTGTGCCTGGCTGACTTTGCTCTGCATAATATCCTCCAACCCCTTCCACAAGACGAGGTGTCTCATTGTTTCTTCACTGTTAGAATCCTTGAAAAATTATAAATTATTACTTTCATATCTTGCACCAACCACTGTCTCTCTTGCCCTGAGGTTTCTTCCCCTCTCCTCTCCCATCTTTCCCCTAACCTCCTGGTATCGCTACTCCCATTTCTGTTCCTGAGGGGTTTATCTGACCTGGATTTCATGTGCCCAGAGTGCTTATCTGTACCTGTATACATGCTCCAGCATAGCCTGCAGTGAGCCAGGATTGGGGTCATGACAGTGGGGGGGTGAAGAAGCCTCAAGGAACCAGAGGATTGTGTGTTTCATCGGTGCTATACTTCACCCTGGTTGAATCATCTCTTCCTTACAACTGTTCTGTGAGAAGATGTCACATTGTCTACAGATGTGTTTTGGGTCTCAGCTTCAACTCCCCTCATTCTCAGCAATATGTTCTTTTGTTTGTTTGTTTGTTTGTTTTGGGTCTTCTGATGCCTGTTACCTGATCCTGTCAACACCTCATGATCTCACAGGCTGGTGTGCTTTATCCCTGTGGGCTTGTTGATGGGCTGCTAGATGGACACTTATTTAAATTCAACCCTATAAGACCCCAGACGCTTTATCTTTTGATAGCTGGGTGCCATCCGCTTTCTTTACCACATTTACTTGTGCACCCATTTTGTCTTCAGCACTCTTTCCGGGAGGGTGAGCATCACAGAATGCCAGGTTGTTAGAACAAAGTGTTCTTGTGTTGAGGGAGGACTTGAGCAGAGGCCCAAAGTTGGTCCACTTCCTCAATGTATTGCCATATACATATATGTACCTATGCCAATACCTCTATTTTTATGAATTAATATATTTACATAAGTACACACCTTTGTTTGTGCATCCTCACTGGAGCATACCATGACAGAGGTCAATACTGGGAACACACAGCGGGGAGTGAATTCAGTCTGAACCCTGTCCACCATGGGGCAAACCAAGAAGGGAACATAAGAGATCAGCAGCAGGAGCAAAGCAAAGCCACAAAGCCTCTGAGGAGCTCCCAAAATAGACTTCAGGCTAGGAGGGGGCAGTTCCTGGAACCTCCCAGGATCAGTGGGGAGACAGTCATAAAGGTCAGCGGACAGACTTGGAATTATCTATGATGTTTCAGGGTTTATTTTTTGCTAGTTATTATTCTTTTTCATTATATATTTTTTCTATTTCTTTTTTCCCCACTTTTTATTCATTTTTTGGCTTTCTTTTTGTATTCTCTAAATTAATGTTGGGCTAACTACCTATATAAAATAGGCATGGGAAGCAAGCCTGAGGACAGAGCAACCAGACCAAAGGTTCGGGAGGGACGTAGGAGGAGGAAGAGGTGGGGGATGGGAGTTGTGAGCAAACAACACCTTAGACGGGGAACAACTAGGGAATTAAAATCAACAACAAGGAGGATGTAGAGATCCTGGGGGGTGTTGGAGCAACAATCTAGCTGAGAGGAATTATTCTTGTTCTTAAGGGGTTATTTGCCAATTCTAGGTTTCTTCCCTTTCCATAATAACTTGGTAGTCAGTTTTTCAATTTCTTTGAAAACGATGCTGGCATTTGTATCAGGATTTCATTGAACCTATATAGTGCTGTGGTAGTTATGTAATCATTTGTAAATTTGAGAATTAAGAATATAGGTGTGGAGTCTAGCCTGTCAATCAGATCATAGCCAATGAGGCCTCTGTGTGGGCATGACCTTCTGAGAATTCTGGGAAATCTGGGATTTTTTTTCCTCCTTGGAGGCAGGAGACTCTCTCTCACTACTTCACTCCCTGGGAGACATTGCAGCTGATAAGACACATGGAACTACCCTGATAAGACACATGGAACTACAAGCCGCATGGATGCAACCAGATCCCTGAAGCCAGAGAAGCCACAAAGGGACCCCTGCTAGCACTGAGATGCTTACAATGCCACTGGACCTAAAGACTTTCTACCCACTGGCTGGTGACCATCCTACATTTGACTTCATTGCATGTGTTTTGTGAATCTGAAGAGGACTTTATAGATTGGTATCAGACATATGGGCTAATATCAGACTTATGGCCTTGGACTGGACTGGGTTGGAATGTTTTCTTAATGTACTATTGCTCTTGTATATAAGCCTCTTCCTTATACACATATATGCGTCCATAGATTTGTTTCTGTAGTCTACCCAGACTAACATAAGTGCCTTAGGTAAGATTGACATCTTTATAATATTGAGTCTATGGATCTATGAGCAAGGGATATTTTTCCATTGTGAAGGTCTCCTTTGGTTTCTTGAACTATTGTCTTATAGTTTTCCTCATATACATCTTTTTATTATTTTTTGGTTATGTATATCCCTAGATATTTCAATTTATGCTTGGCAGTTGTGAAGGGTATTACCTTCTTGATCACCTTTTCTGTAATCTCATCAGTTGTATATAACAATCCAATTGATTTCTGCTCCTTGATCTTGTATCCTGTCACTATACCATATTTGACTATAGCTTCCAGCAATCCTATTGTGGAGCCTTTGGGGTGCTCAATATATAAAATAATATCATCTGCAAATAACAATAATTTCACTTTTTCTTTTCCCAGACATGCACCTTTGAGATCCTTCCATTGCCTTACATTATTAGCTAGGACCTCCAGTATGATATTGAATAAAAGTGGGGACAAAGGGCATCCTTGTCTGGTTCCCTTTTACAATGGGAATGTTTTTGACTTTTCTCCATTGATTTTAATGCTGGCTGTTGGATTTTCATATACAGTTTTAATTATATCGAGGCATTTTCCTTCTAGGTAAATAATTATCTAAGATAGGTAAGTCCTATCTTCTTAATTAGGAATGGGTGTTGAATGTTGTCCAATGCATTTCCTGCGTCTAATGATATTGCCATGTGGTCCCTGTCCTTTTTACTTCTCAACATAGTAGATGATGTTGATAGATTTTTGAATATTAAACTAACACTGCAGTATTAATTACCCCACCAAGTGGGGGTATTAATCCCACTTGGTCATGTTGGATTATTCTTTTTATAAACTTCTGTATTCTATTGGCCAAGATTTTGGTAAGGATTTTTGCATTTAAGTTCATAAGAGATTTTGGCCTGTAGTTCTCTATTGTTGTTGAATCCTTATCTGGTTTGGGCATCAGTGTTATACTAGCTTCATGGAATGTGTTTGAAGTTTAATGTCCTTTTTCATGTTCCGGAAGAGCTTGTGTAGCATTGGTGTCAGGTCTTCTGTGAATGTTTGGTAGAATTCTCCCATGAAGCCATCTGGGCCAGGGCTATTTTTAATTGTTAGTTACTTGATAACCTTATCTAATTCTTCTTTTGCTATTGGTCTATTCAAATTCTTGATGTCTATGTGGGATAATCTGGGGAGGGCTTGTTTTTCCAAATCTTCCAAGTTGTTGTTTTCCTTGGAGTAGAGTCCTTTGTAGTACTGTGTAATTAGTCTTTTCATATCATTGGGGGTCTGTTATAATTTCCCCTGTTTCATCCTTCAACTTGAATATTGATGTCTTTTCCTTCCTATCTTTTGTTAGTTTTGCCAATGTTTTGTCAATTTTGTTAATCCTTTTGAAGAACCAACATTTTGCTGCATTAATTTTCTCTATCATTCTTTTGTTTTCCCACTCATTTATTTCTGCTTTGATTTTTATAATTTCTTTTAATTTGCAATTAGAAGGATTACTGTGTTGATTTTGTTCTTCATATGCACATTTATCACTATCAAGCATCCTCTGATAACTAACTGCCTTTTCTGTATCCCATAGCTTTTGATATGCTGTATTCTCATTCTCATTGGCTTCTAGAAACTTCCTGATTTCATCTCTGATTTGGTACAATATCCACTCCTTTGGGAAAAGTAAGTTATTCATCCTCCAAGTATTTGCCCTTGTTTCTTTTAGCTTCTTTTTGTTGACTTCCAGTTTTATGGTGTAGTTGTCAGAGAAGGAAGTCTGAGTAACCTCTATATGTTTTAATGAGCTCAAACTGACCTGTGTCCCAGCATGTGGTCTGTTTTCAAGCATGTGCCATGTCAGCTTGAAAAGAGTCTGCATTTTTTTGTAGTTGGGTGGTAAGCACTGAATATGTCTATCAGATCGAGTTGACTAATTGTAGAGTTTAATTCTGTACCCTCCTTGTTGAAGTTCTTTCCCACCGATCTATCCTTCTCAAGAGAGTGGTGTATCAAAGTTTCCTAGTATGATTATCAATCTCATGATTTCTTTTTTCATCTTTTGGAGAATTTGATTGATGGATTTTGTGAGTCTCTTGATGGGTACGTATATTTGTATTATGTTCACTGGGTCTTGGTCTAGTGATTCCTTAAGCATTATATAATGTCCATAGTTACCTCTTGTTATGCCCTGTAACTTGAAATCTATTTTGTCCAAGATCAAAATTGCAACTCCTGCTTTTTTTAAGTTTCCATTAGCCTGGTGTACATTCCACCAACCTTGAATTCTCAACCTGTTTTTATCTGTGATATGTTCCTTGAAAATAACAGATTGCTCGATTTTGTTTCCTAATCCAGTCTGCCAATCTTTGTCTTTTAATGGAGGAATTAAAACCATTGACATTCAGGGTTATTACATCCATCTGTGGGTTCTTTGCTGTAATGTCGCACCTTTTGTGATAGACCTTTCCCTCCATCCCTACTTAGCAGTGTGTTATGGATGTGTGGTGGAATTCATTCTTGCCATCTTTTCACCATTGGGCCAAAGACATCATGGGCATTGCTTTCAGTGCTGACTTTTGGATAAAGTTAAACTATGCGATGTTTCATGTTTGTGCTCTGTGGATGATGGTCTTCAGACCAATGTGAATCAGAAAGTAATTTTTGTAGTGTTTTTAGTTTTGTTTTTTTTACATATTCTATAAAATTTCCCTGATACAGAAAAATCTTTACCTCTCCATCTATTTTGGTGGACAATTTGGCAGGATATAGGATTCTGTGGGTTAGCATTGTTTTCCTTCAACATTTGGAAGATTCTATTTCATTCTCCCCTCTACTTCACAGTTTCTGCTGACAAGTCTGAGCATATTCTTGTCTGATTACACTTATATGTGAATGTCTTTTTTTCTCTAGCTGCTCTTATGATTTCTCCTTTCCTCAAAGTTGGATAGTTTAACCACTATGTACCTTGGTGTGTTCTTCTTGGGGTTCATTCTAATTGGTATCATCTCTGATTCTTAGATAATTATCTGATTCGCCTTCATTAATTTGGGGAAGTTTTCTTTCAGGAATTCCCTCACTATCTTGGATACTGCTTTTTTGGGGGGTGGGGTGGTGGCAGCTATGTGTTGCTCCATCAATCCGATTATTCTACTATTGTTCCTCTTCATACCATCACTCATTGTTCTCAGGTTTTCTTCAACTTCTTTGATTGTCTTTCATGTTTGTTGAATTCCGCTTGGCTATCTTTGAGGTTGCTGATATAATTCTCTGCTTCTTCTAGTCTGGCAGTAAGGACTTTTACTGTTTGCGCTGCTTCTGCTGTGTTTTCCCTTAAATCTTTTATATCCCTTTGGACTATATCCTCTGTATTTTTTCAAACTTTTTCTGTATTGATTCCCTCATACATCCTGCATGACCCTAAGAAGCATACTGAAGATTTCTTTCTATTGTGGCTCAAAGTCTGCCTCTACTATGCATGTCACTTGGTTCAGATCCTCATCTAACATTGTGTTTTGTTTCTTTTGCTTTCTTATAGTGACTGTTGTCTGCGTGGTGTCTTGGTGGAGCGTGGCGCTATTTTCTTGGGCGTCTAGGAGCCCTGTGAATTCTTTCGGAGGCTAGTTGGGATGATTCTAAATACTACTTTGAGCCATCTATGCTGTGGGATTTCACTGTGTCTGTATCTCACTGGGGTTTTGCTCTCTCCCTGAGCAGCCTGGATTCTCTATTTGGTGGGCAGTTTAGGTGACCCTGCCAGACAGTGTGGGCCGGGTAGTCTTGGGTAGTGGGGGTAGCATAGGGAAGACTATTTTCATGGTAAGTGGGAGGCAAAGACCCTGGACATAAGGTGCACATAGGGTGCTGGTGTGAGGAACCCACATGGCACTGGGGTGCTTGTGGAAGGGACCCATGCAATGCTAGGGTGAAAGCCTCCAGCAGCAAGGGCAGCTGGTTGGGGCAGAGCCATGAATCAGTGGAAGTGGGTGGGGCAATGGGCCTTGAAGTGGTGGTGGCAGACTGGGGATATTGCAGTGAATTGGTGGCAGTGGGTGGAGTGGATCTGTGGACCTCAAAATGGAAGCAGTGGTAGGGGGACTGTGAGCAGTGAGGCTGGCAGCGTGTGGCAGCAATGGCTGTGGGTGGAACCACAAGCCAAGCTGGGCAGGGGGAGGGGCTGTGCACTGTGATGCAGTACCTGCAGCGGGTGAGGGCTGGGGTCATGGGCTGCGAGTGTCTGCACAGGTGATGCAGGTGGATTTGGCCCAGAGACCAGACCATATGCTGTTTCAGCTCAGCTGAGTGTGAAGGGGTGGGATGGGGTGAGGGTTGGTCAGAGCAGGTCAATGTTCAGGAAGTTCTAGCCATGCACTGTTACAGATCCCTGAGGTGTGGCGAGGTCCCACTGCTCTCTTCAGAACTCCTACTCTGCCTCCCTACCCACAAATCCCGCAATCACTCACAGAGCTGCCGATGCATTTACCTCTACCTTGCGGCCATCTTTATAGAGGTCCAAGTTGATTTTACTTAAAAGTCACAATTTTTATTTTGTATTTTCCCCCCCAAAGAGGTAGAAGAAATTATTGTGTGGTGGATGTCAGGGCATCTTTCTCTGTCTCATCAAGTACAATTGGATCAAAAGTCTCCTAAAACAATATTACTGACTTACAAATTTACATCTGTACTTATTATATTTCCCTTTTAAATATTTATTGCACAAGCTTAATGAAGATACTTAAATTTAATTTTGTTTCTAATAAAAGTTGGAAATATTTATTTTATTTTTTAATAAAAGTAAAAGAAAATGGAGTGAATATTCTGTATAGTTTTACCAAAAAGAATTGGTCAAAATCCAGTCATTTTAAGAAGTATCACATGTTCAAGAACTGACGGGTTTAAAGAGAAAAGCCCAAGCTACCCTGAGGGCACTTGCAAAAAACAAGACTGAAAGAATTATTGAGATACCAATTGAAATGTTTGAATAAGATTATGTAATAATAGAGCTGCTCACTATTCCCAGAAATCTGGAGGACATTTACTTGTGGCTACTTCAAAGAAAGATAACGCAACAGAATGTGAAAATTATTGAATAATATCATTATTATTTTTCTTCATGAAGAATGTTAGGCCCTCAGCTCCTGTAAAGATTTTCCATCTTAGAAATTTAAATATCATCATGATTAGGTTTCCTGATTCTACTCAGTATCAGTGGGTTTATTATTAATATAATCTGCAAGTAAATTTTATGATTATAAATGGGTGCAGCAGTTCAATGACAAGGAGTGTCCAGAAATAAAAAAAGGATTTAAAAGAGCACATGGAATGAGTGATATCATTGTTGGTATCAGATGGATCTTGGCTGGGAGTGTATACCAGATGTTTAGTTGTGTTTTCACTGACTACGCAAAGTAATCATCTTTCTGGTCTTTTCTGCTTTGGTTCTGTTGTATATAGAGTCGCTATGATGTAAAACCACCCCATGGCTCCTAAGAACAGCAACATGCAAAGACATTTGACTAGGTAGATCAAAACAAACTTCGAATAATATCGAGGAGAATGGGAATTTCAGAACACTTCATTTTGCTTATGCTGAACTTTTCTGTAGTCATTCAAGCAGAGTTTACAAATGGGAAGGGTGTTTCATGTTTGTGTTCTTTCACTATATGTATTCAGTTGATGTGCTGATCTGGGATCTTTGCTGTAATGTCGCACCTTTTGTGATAGACC
>NW_022111373.1:35367616-35377628 GCF_000313985.2 Echinops telfairi | reverse complement strand
GTGTAAAGAAAACAAAAATCCGCACAACTAGACCAATAAACAATCAGTAAGGATTTCATTTTACTTGGACCCACAATCCAAGTGGGACTCTTGAAATTCGTAGCCAAGAAATTAAGTGACATATTTGATTGAGTAAATCTGCTGCCAGAGGACTTGTTATAGTGCTAAAAACCAAGGATGTCACTTTGAGGACTAAAATGTGCTTGACATAAACAATGATATTTTCATTAGTCTCATATGCATGTAAAAGACGGACAATGAATTATGGTATTGGTGATGACTATGGAAAACAATATGGACCAATAGACTGAAAAATCACTTAATGACATCAAGTCAATTCTGACTTATAGCAACCCTATAGGACAGGGTAGAGATGCACATGTGGTTTTCTGAGATTAAATCTTTACCAAAGCAGAAAGCCTCATCTTTTACCCACTTCTGGATAAGGGTAGGGGCAAGACCCAACCTATCCATTGGGTCACAGTCTGATGACACTTCCTTAGTATCAAAAGCCTTTTTGTATAAGAGTGAGGGATACTGGATGTGCTCTCTCTCTCTCTCTCTCTCTGACCCTTTGCCTTCCTGCTTACTGGGACTCTGCTTGCCTCCAGGGCAACAGAAAACCCCTTTATGCTTCTGATGAACTTAGAGCAAGTATTCTGACCATATTTTTAGTCCTTTGAACACTTTTCAGGAATTGCATAATTCACTTATAAGATCTCATGGGGAATAGGGGCATAACACAAAGCTGAAGCAGATGACAGTGTTTCACCCTCTGGTTGTTTAGCTCTTTTTCCTTTATGTTATGTTTGTTTACTGAAGTAACAAACACAAGGGAATAAAATATAGTATTTAACCAGAAGTATGACAAAGTCTATGAAATGAACACATGCATGTTGCAAGCATAGATCCATCTAATTTTTTATACTTATGGATGAAATTAACATGACTACAGGCTCTTAGAATACACTGTTGCTCAGATGAATGTTAAAAAAGAATAAAGAATGTAAAGGTGTGATTTCCATATTGGGTGGCTGCCCAGCCACACATCTTAGAGAGAACCCTGATTACAACTACCATTTTTAACAAATGGTTTGATAAACTCAACAAAAAATGTGGGTATTGGTTCGGCTGATCCTGTGCAAACCATCTGAATTGCTCAGCACCCACCTGCCTGTGGTCTTCCTGCATCCTGCTTTATCGTTCTGCATCAGCGTCTGCAGCTATGAGAGTCTAAGAGGGCCCTAGTTTGCATCGGGCTTATGGACTTGAATTGGACTGGGCTGGGATGCGTTCTTGATATAAAACTCTTTCCTATATAAGTATGTAAATGCCATTAGATTTGTTTCTTTATAAAAACTGGCTTAACAAAGTTTTATATATATAGTCTATGGTTAAACAAGTAATAAGGATGCTCCAAGAAGGGAATGCTGAGAATGTTCCCTGAAGATTGTATACAAAATTTACTTATACAAAACATTGTGGTGGGCAATAGATAAACTGATACGGTGAAAAATTTACTTGTGGATCCTATTTAACCTGTGCATAATTCCAGCTCTTCTGAGTCATGTATAATCCCAAACTCTTCTGTATAAAATTCTTTCTCCCTTTTTGCCTTTTGGAGCTCTTAGTCTTTTTTCAAGTGGTCACCTCGGCTTCAGATGTAGCAAATTCAACAATAAAACTCTATCATTTCTCTCCATAGATGAGTTTTGGTGATTTTTTTACTCTTACACAGTGTATATCACCACAGTGTCAATATGAGTTGACAATTTAACAATGATTTATCTGAAAGTAAAATTTACAAAAGAATGGTGGGGTAGACAGCTTTGACATGGAAGAAACACATAGCCACAGTAATTTTAAACAAATAGCATCAGATACGGGCAGGGCCTCACCAACACCTTCCCATCCCTACTATGGTATATAGTAGTATCCATCAGTAGTCAAAAAGTGGTATTCATTCTAAGAATGTCAATGGGTGTATGACTCCAGAAAAATCTTTTAAGAGTAAATTTGGCTACTTTGTTTGGGACCCCAAATAAAAAAGAAGCTCTCATATTTTATTTGCTACAAAGCCATGAGAATATAAGCCTGGGACTTAGAAGTGCCACAATATAGGAGAATATATATATATATAAACATATATATATATATTCTGAGAATTAATTCAATATAGAGAAAATCTAGTCAGGAAATAGAAGAAAATATCACCATCTGAATCCCTGAACCTAGCAGCCATACCTGATGTTAGATCTAAATTACCTATTCAGATGATTAAGTCAGTCGGTTCTTTTTTGTTCTCTCTCATTCTTTCTCTCACCAGTTTGACTTGAATTTCGACTACTTTCCACTAAGAGAATGGAACCCCAGTGGTGCAGTGCAGTGGTTGTGCACTCCCTGCTAAACCTAAGCTCGGCAGCTAGAATCCATCAGCTGTGTGTCCGGCTCTCAAAAGATATAGTGTCTGGGGTCTTAAAGGCTTGAAGATAAACAAGTGGCCATCTAGCTCAGAAGCAACAAAGTCCACATGGAAGAACCACACCAGCCTGTGTGATCATGAGGTATTGATGGGATCAGGTATCAGGTATCAAATACCCAGAACAAAAAATTATATTAATGCGAGTGAGGAGGAGTGCGGAGTGGAGACCCAAATCCCATCTGTAGACAGTCGGCCACCCACTTACAGAAGGGTAACAAGGAAGAGACAAGCCAGTCAGGATGCAGTATAGCAACAATGAAGCATACAACTTTCTTCCAATTCTTTAGTGATACCTCCCAACGACTATCAGGACTCAATTCTACCTTACAAATTCAGCTAGAGCATGTACACAGGTACAGATAAGAGCTGGAAACACAGGGAATCCAGGACAGATAAACTCCTTAGGACCACTAATGAGAGTAGCAATAACTGGAGGGGAAGGGGAAAACCGATCACAATGTTCTACATATAATCCCCTCCCAGGGGGATGGACAACAGAAAAGTGGGTGAAGGGAGACATCGGTCCGTGTAAGACATAAAAAAATAATAATAGTTTATACATTATCAAGGGTTTGTGGGGAAAGGGAGGAAGGAAAATGAGGAGCTTATACCAAGGGCTCAAGTAGAAAGAAAATGTTTTGAAAAAGATGATGGCGCCAGCTTGACACAATGGATGTATGTATGGATTGTGATAAGAGTTGTATGAGCCCCCAATAAAATGATTTTTAGAAAATGATGGCAATGATTATACAAATGTGCTTGACACAATGGATGGATGGATGTATGGATAGTGATAAGAGCTGTATGCGCCCCAATAAAATGATTTTTTTTAAAAAAAGAAGAATCCATCAGCTGCTCCACAGGAGAAAGATCTGCCAATCGCTTCCATAGAGACTGCTGTTGCTAAGCATCATCAAGTCCATTGCACCTCAGGGCAGCTCTGTGCACAGCAGAACAAAACACTGCCTGGTGCTGCTTCATCTTCACAAGGGTTGCTAGATCTTTAATTCCACTCTTGCAGCCACCGTTCAGCCTTACTCTTTTTCAAATGTGTAGTGAGCACTTGAAATAAGGTTTCGAGAAAAATCATAACCCATACAACTTAAAGTTTTATTTCTTAATGAAAAATAGATTCTGTTATGAAATCCTGAGACCAGAAACAGTTAAGTGCTTGCAGAGTTAATGACATTTTCAGTTACTGTAATAAAATGCAATCTTTCATTTTAAAGATCACAGACATTTAAATTTATCTAATAAATATGCTACACTGATTTAATCACAATGCTCTACTCTCTTTTTCATAATACCTTTAATCTTGATAGTAAAAAATAAAATAACTTTAGGCTTTAGTCAAATTCCATGAGGTCTAAACGTCATCTCGCTGCTAACTAGTTGACTTTGACTCAAAGTGACCCAAAAAGACAAGGTTTCCTAGACTGTAACCTGACAGAGATAGAGCCTCATCTTTCTCCTGTGGAGCTGCTAGTGCTTTCAAACAGCTGACCTAAAAGTTCGCAGCCCACTGCAAAACGCACTATGCCTGCAAGGCTGCCTCTGCAGCAGCAGGGGCTGGGGTAGGGATAGTGTGTGTGTTTCTCTAGAGAGCCCGCTTGAATTCTTCAAGTTTGAAATAATTTCTCGATGGACCTTTCTTTCTTTATTTCTTTCTGTCTGTCTGTCTGTCCGTCCGTCCTTCCTTCCTTCCTTCCTTCTTTCTTTGCTCCTTCACTCTCTCAATCCTTCCTAAATTTTTAAGGAACTAGATAGGCAGTATACACAGTTTAGCAAGATACACTTCCACTGTCAGAGGAAGAGAGGTATGAGCAAGTCAGTGATTGCAGTGTGTTTTGAGTTTTCTTACTCGATACATCTCCGCGCCTGAAGCCACGGTGTGTGGAGGATTATGCCTCGGACTGCTCGCCCCCAAGTCAGCAGTTTGAAACCACCAGGCATTGGGGAAAGATACGGCTTTCTACTCCCATGAAGACGTACAGTGTGGGCAAACCACAAGGGCCATCGTCCTCCGTTCTGTCGGGTCACCATGAGTGGGAGTCAGGAGTGGGTGGGCTACTTTGCTATTGTTGGTGTTGTTGTTTTGGGAGGGTGGGGGTAGTAACTCTCAGTGATATTTTCAGGACTTTCATTTAAAGTTTCTCAGACTGCCAAACTAGATTTTATTTTGTGTTAGCTAAGCTCCAAACTAGTTTGTGTGGCAATGTATCTGCTTATTTGCTTTGGTAATACATAAATACATATATCTAATATTGCTTTGACAGATAGGCTGAAATTTACAGTAAAGCATGAAGGGACCATTGATACTTTAAAGTGAAATCAGTCTGGAATCCATGATGAATGCCATAAGAGAGTAAAAGGAAACCGGTACTTGTTTTTGCACAGTGTGCACACTCAAAAAAGCCAAACTCAGCACCACAGAGTCGATTCCAACTCATCAGAACCCGGTGGGACAGAGGAGAACTTCCCCTGTGGGTTTCTGAGACTAGCGTCTTTTAAAGAACTTGTAGGCATTTCCAACCATAGCGATCCTATGCACAACAGAAGGAAACACTGCGTGGTCCTGCCACCCCCACAGCTGGTCATGTGCTTGAGCCTAGGTGGCTGTAGCCACTGGATAAATCCACCTCACTGAGAGCCTTCCTCTTTTTCATGGTCCCTCCACTTTACCAAACATGGTGTCTTCTCCAGGGACTGGTCTCTCCTGACAACATGTCCAAAGTATGTAAGAGGAAGTCTTACATCCTTGCCTCTAAGGAATACGCTGGCCTTACTGTTTCCAAGCCAGATCTGTTTGCCCTTTTAATAGTCCATGGTCCTTTCAGAATTCTTCTCCAGCAACATAATTCAAACGCATTGATCCTTTTATGATACTTTTTTATTCAGTGTCCAACTTTCACATGCATATGAAGCAATTGAAAATATCCTGGCATGGGTCAGCCACGCCTCATTCCTTAAAGAAACGTTCTTGATTTTCAATACTCTAAAGAGGTCTTATGCAGCAGCTTTGCCTAATGGAACACGTCTTTTGATCTTTTGGTTGCTGCTTCCATAAACATTGATTGTGGATCCAAGGAAGACAAAATCCTCGATAACTTCAACTACTTCTCCATTTAGCGTGATACCCATTGGTCCAGCTGTGAGGATTTAGTCTTCTTTAAAGTACGTCATCCTGAAGGCTGAAATCTTGATCTTCATTAGCAAGTCCTCCTCACTTTCAGTAAGCAGGGTTGTGTCATCTGCATATCACAGGTTGTTAATAAGCCCTCTTTCCGATGCTTCATTCTTCTTCGTATAATCCAGCTTCTCTGGTAATTTGCTAAGCGTAAAGATTGAATAAGTATGGTGAGAGGACACAACCCAGACATACACCTTTCTTGATTTTAAACCATGCACTATTTCCTTGTTATTTGGCACAACTCCCCCTTGATCATGTTCAATTTCTGTGTAAGCACAATGGAGGATTCTGGAATTCCCAGTCCTCTGAAGGTTATCCATAGTTGGTTCTAATCTGCACAGTCAAATGCCTAGCACAGCCACAAGTACACATCTTTCTGTATTCTCTGCTTTAAGCCAAGATCCATCTCATAGCAGTAATGAAATCCCTTCTTCCATGTCTTCTTCTGAATCCAGCCTGAATCCCCTGACCGCTCCTTCTAGACTTACTGTTGCAATCGTTGTTGGATGATTTTCAGCAAAAATTATATTTGTATGTGATATTAGTGGTATTTCTCTATAGTTTAACTATTCTGTTGGGTCTCCCTTCTGTGGAATGCAAATGGGGACATCTTTCAGTCAATTGCCAAGTAGCTGTGCTCTAAACTTGCTAGCAAAGAGGAGTGAGTGCTTATAGTGCTTCATCAGCTTGTTGAAACACTTCAGGTGGGATTCCGTCAATCCCTGGATCCTTGTTTTTGACTAATGCTTTCAGTGCAGCGGGAACTTCTTCCTTCAACACCATTGATCCCTGCCTCCTGAAATGGTGGAATGTCAACTAGTACAGTGACTCTGTATTGTTCCATTTTCTTTTGATGCCTCCTGCATCATTCAATATTTTGACCATAGATTCTATCAGTATTGTAACTTGGGCCTTGACATTTTTCTTGGTTTCTTTCAGTCTGTGATATGCTGAGCATGTTCTTCCTTTTAGGTTTTATAACTGTTTGCACTTTTCATTATAATATTGTCCTTTGTCTTCTCAAATTGCCCTTGGAGATTGTCTATTCAGCTCTTTGACTTCCTTCTTCGTTTCTTCCATTTGCTTTAGCTACTCTACAATCAAGAGCAAGGTTCTTGGTCGATTCTGACATCCACTTTGATCTTGTCTTTTTGAGGACCTTATGGATGATGTTCTTGCTCTCTCCCACAGCCCATCAGCTCTTCTGTCATTCGTGTTTAATGCATCAAATCTGTCCTTCCGATGTTCTCGACATTCAGGGTGGAAAGACTCAAGGTCATCTTCGGGTTCTTTTTTTAATTTTCTTCAGCTTCAACTTGAAGTTTCCTACGAGCAATTGATGGTCTGTTCCTCAGGCAGCTGCTGGCTTAGTTAAGCTTCCATCATTTGTTCTGACAGATGGGGCCAATTTGGTTTCTGTTTAGGCCTCTGAAGCAGTCCACGTGTATAGTCACCTTTAGTATTGCTGGAAAAAAGTTATTTCCTATGAACAAATCACTCGTCTTGCAAACTTCTTTCATTGGATTTCACGCTTGGTTTCTTTCATCAAGTCCATATTTTCCAACTATTGTTCCTTCCTGGTTGTTTCTTACCTTTGTATTCTACCTGCCAATAATTATCAGTGAATCTTGATAGCATGTTCGATCAATTTGGGACTGAATTTGTTGTCATACGGTGATGAAATTGAAGAATTCTACCAATGACTAACTCTTTATGAGACTAAAATGCTTCATCTTTCAGTTTTGAACTGCTGACCTTGCGGTTAGCATCCCAACATGTAACACACTGTGCCACCGGGGCTCCTCGTGTGCACACTGCTATTTATTCTCCATTTATTTTCACTGTGCCCCGTGAAGTTAGTTCATTCTGCTCTTCCCCCTAGGCAGGCCCAGTCCTTCACAGGTGCCTGAAAGGGCAGGGAGCATTTTGTAAGGGGACCTGCATGTTGCCAGCAGAGTCAGAGCATCTGATTTTCCCCCGGATGCCTAATTCCTAGGGCCTCCTTCTAAGAAGTGGTCTGAGTCGATGAGGTACTCACGTTTCAGAGCATAGCTCTATATCTGCTCACTCTGACTCCCACCAAAGGCAGCCTTAAGCTGCAGCGGTTCCTCACTCCCCAGATCCACTCCCCTGCATTCAGGCACAAAATAATCCTTTTCTACATACATCATATTCCCTCTGCATAAATGTTTGTCTGTTGCCAAATCTAATTCAAGTACAAGAATTTCTTTTCATTGTAATATCATATCAAGATAAGAGGACTGATGTTGTTAGGTGCCATCGAGTACGTTCTGATCCATAGCAACTCCATGCACAACAGAACAAAACACTACCTGGGTCTGCGTCACTCTCGGAATTGTTCTGATGGACTGTGTCCACACATCTCCTGGAGGGCCTTGCTGGCCCTCTCCTTTACTAAGCATAATGCCCTTCTCCAAGCGCTAAAGGAACTCATCATATCAAGTGTAATAGTGAGATTTTTACCAAGATCTTATTTTCTACCTTGGAAGCTATCTACTTTGCTTCTGGGATTTCTCACTCTGGTGAGTAAAAGAGTAAAATTATGCCACAGCCCTGCCTATTTTCTTTCCTTGTGTGACTCTCTCTCTTCGTGTACTCTGGCTGACGTAAGCAGGTCCTCTCTGTTATCCTGATTCTTCCTATTTCTACTAGTTAATCTTAGCTATCCTTCTATGTTGTAGCTGACTCCTTGGCTCTCTCTCAGTAATCTCCATTTTGTAAATGAACAGAATGTAATCCAGAGAAGTTAGTTACATTGCTGGTAATACTAGGGTAGGGAGTTGAATTCAAAACTGTTTTATTTCAAAGCCCCTATGCTTTACTACATATTTTGTGGCTGCTCTCATGATTTCTTCATTTATGATTGATTTATAAAATTAAATTGCAAGGGATTGGAATTTTTTGATTATTTAACATTAATCATCCCCCTATGGCCAATTATCCTGCTGTTGAACACTTCCTACAGCACATAAATAAAATGTACACACTCATGCATTATATTATCTTTCATTATGATTATTTTACCTGCAAACTTCCACACATTGATTTGTGTTCTCTCCAGATTTTTAGTAAGAATCAATCATTTCATATAGACATGCAATTTTTAAGAAAATCATGCTACTTTTGTATAAAGATATTGTGGAAGAATATTTTGTTCCCCAGGTTGGAAAAAGTACAGTAATAAATAATCCATAAGGTTAAGTCTAGTTTCCTTACAATAACTTCTGCTCTTGGTTCAGTTTGTATGATCTTATAGGCATTTGGTATATGTAAACATAACTATTGATGAAGTTCCTGTGCCTGGTTCAAATAGCCAATATCTATAGTAAGGACAAAAAGGTGAAAGGTTCTAAGGTTACATATATCTTGAACTGCAACTTACAGTTTATTTTCTACAATGTTCTTACTTTGGTGGATGGATAAGATTTTATTTTACTGGAAAGGTATTAGAGAAATATAAGCTCATAAATTATAATTTTGAGACTATAAAATAGACTATATCCCTTTACTTTGTTTCTACTAGATCAAAGCTATTGCTACAGTATTTCTTCATGAGTTTCTGAAAGTCATATTGTATATCAGCTTTGAATATTGATAATAGCAGCCAATAGCATTGTGTTTTTTAAAATGCATTTAGTCAGTTTAATTTGCTAACAAGCCAAAGCTGTGAAAAAAACTGTGCTATCCATCCGCCCATCCTTCCATTCATTCATCAATCCATGCATCTTTCCATATCTTCAGCTTATTTGAGCACCTGTTATTGGTTCAGTACTGTGCTAGACAGTAAGGATACAATAGAATAAAAAGTCGATAAAGTCCTTGACTTTGTGGAATCTTGTGGAGAAGACAGATGATAAGCTACTATCTCATCCAACACCTCCCAATTTGGGGTGGCAGAGAAAATTATGAAAAACAAACAAGCAAGCAAATTAGTGTAAATAAAGACCAAGTGTCCAATAATCTAGGAGTTTTAGAGCTGATTGAATAATGCTTCAAAGTAGGCCGTTGGCCATATATATTTTGAATCTTGGCCATGGCACTTCTGTGTCCAGACCAAAATAATATTTGTATATCCTGCTTTTCAGATTGGATTTGCTCTGGCAGATTTGATCTAATTAAAATGACAAAGATGGAAAATTTGGCATACATTATTTATTTACTTACTCATTCCAACAAACATTTATTAGTTCTCTTAGATCCTTTTGGAAGTTGTAAAGTTTTAACATTGTATGCCAAGAAACTTCTGCTTCTACATATATACATAGATATTATTAAACCAACTATTACAAAAGATATATTTTCAAAAGAAATAGGGAACT
>NW_022111373.1:35365319-35366389 GCF_000313985.2 Echinops telfairi | reverse complement strand
TGTTTACGTGATGCACATTTTCTTTGCATAAAACTCTCTCTTATACATGAGTTGCTGTGGATTTGTTTCTCCAAAGTACCCAGACTAATACAACGACCTAGCATTTGCCTCCTAATATTTCATCCACTAATGATTCAAATCAACAAGAAAGGACAAGTACATAAAATCAAGCTATTAGCATAACTTGAATAGTGAAAACAGCAACACTTAGAATGACTGTGACTAAAAGAAGATTAAAACAAAAAACAAAGACCCCACCACCTTTCTCAATGCAGGATTTTTCACACTCGGACTCAAACTTTGTACTGCCACAAGGATTTGGGGTGGGAAAAAACATACTGAAAAAAACTCCAGGAAAGTGCAAAAAGCCAAGTTAGCAGAGGCCCCAGGTTCATGTCAACCCACTTTCCAAAAGTCCAAGTCCTTCATGCAGTCTTCGATTTCTCTGTGGTCAGTGCCTATTTTAGACTGAAGGCCCCTGAAATCAGGGACGTTTGTGTATTGCTCAATCACAATGTTGACCGAAATGACTTATCATAGGTGACCAAATTTTGTTAAAGAATATCTTATATCCATATCTGGTTTTAGTTTAATTAACCATAGCCCCAACCCATATATAACTAATAAGGATCCAATCATCAGCACTTTGATGAACCCACTGCTGTCAAATTGATTCAAACTCATAGTGACCTTCTAGGCCAGAGTAGGACTGTCCTAAAGGGTTTCGGCAGCTGTTAATCTTTCTCCCATTAATTAGTTACTAGGCTCTGAAAATAAGGCTATTAATGAATATTCACTGGTTCAATAAATGCATAAGATAAAAAGAGGGAAACATCTAAGTTTATCCTAAATTTGAAATATTGCTTTCTACTCCTGTAAACAGTTACAGTCTTAGAAGCCCACAGGGGCTTGCTATGAGTCAGCATTGACTGGATGGCAGTGAATTTGGTTTTGGGTTGAGGTACTAGCAGAGGACCACATGAAATATAGTAAGGTGACCAGATTTTAACATTGGTAAAGCGGGACACCATTGATAAAACTCATATCCTGGCGAAATAGCCACATGGCAG
>NW_022111373.1:35362440-35364032 GCF_000313985.2 Echinops telfairi | reverse complement strand
GTCCTAGTTCTTTCCTCTATTTCCCTGTACTTTTCTCTTGTCCCACTATCATGCTCAGTCTTCATTTGGGCTTCAGTATTTCCTTTGGGTTATATCACCCTTGCTCAAGCCCCTCCTCGCCACTGATTTTGGATCACTTGTTCCCTTGTTGCAGAGGTAATGGCTGTGGAGTTAGAATGTATAAAGGAGGAACAGCATGGAAAGCACAGAACATTGCTCAGCCTTCTCGAGCAGGCCTGAGAAGCGGCAAACCCTCTCTCTGTACAATGGCTCCCGGCAAACCGGTGAGACACAATGGCTCTGAGAACTAGCACACTCTGTAAGCTTCCGCATTCCTCTGCATGCCTGCTGCCTCTTCCTCATTAGCGCAATTTCATAACCATATAAGGATACATTTCAGAACAAGGAAGTAAGCGCGGTAACACTTGATTGGCTGATGCGCCCTACATATACTGCGGAAAAACAACAATAAAGTTAGATCTGCACCATCAGAACAAGGTCTCCGGAGTTTGTGTGTGTCTCCCTCACTCCCCTGCAGCTGGACCTGTTCCCACACCTTGTCCCTAAGTTAAAACAAAGAATTCTTAAAGATAAGATCTTGCTACCCATATATTAATACCTGGTGACTGAATCCAAGATCAACAGGTCAGATTGTGACTACACGACCCAACGAATCCAGAGCCATGGGAAAATATGGCCATCAGAGAACAAGCATGGCAAATCTCAGCAGCTACGGAAAAGTCCCACAAGGAGTGACATCCTGCAAGAGAGAACATCAACATGAAAGCTCAGTAAACCAACATTTCTTAAGGTGAGAGTTCACCAGTGTCTGTTCATGGACTCCCCTTTACCGTTAACCAGTGGATTCTGCACACATTCTCTCTCCTGCACAAGTCAACCCTTTCTGGCCACTGAGCCAATACAGTCTGCAAAACTTCTTATCTCCCTTGCCTCTAGAGGCCCTGCCTCAGTAGCAAACTGTGTGGGTAGCTTGGTGCAGACATTCTTAGTAACTAAGCACCACACTTCAGCATCTCTCCCCTCTTTCCTTGCTTTCTTCTCGGCATCTGTCACCCAGGCACTTCCTTGCCCTCTCATGAGTCAGACATGTACACACAACACAACCAAAGGAACAGGAGTCTTCCACCAATAGTGCTTCTATTTTTTACTTGATTTTCTTTGGTTTTTATATTTTTGATATATCAAAATACTTTTATTATCTTTTTCTAGTTTTCTTCTACTTCCTCTTCCCCTGTGACGCCAACCCCTCAAGTATATCCACACCTCCAAGGCAGAAACAAGCAGGCCTGCAGATCTGTGTGTACTCACTCAAATGAGGGCAGTTTCCCCTTCGCAGTGCACATATCTGCCCATAATCACACTAATCTATATATAGCCTCTTTCTTCTGGTCTTAGTATTTGCTTACTCTCCTGCCACACCTACTATCTCTTTCTGCACTCTTATTTTCCTCATGAAATATATTTCCACAAAGCCTATCAATTTTGATTACTCATATTAAATACATTTTCCTATTTGTTTAAAAATCTGTTTGCATATTCAGATATTGACATACAGTGAACCCTCGTTTATC
>NW_022111373.1:35359173-35361105 GCF_000313985.2 Echinops telfairi | reverse complement strand
ATAAAATTTCTTAAAAATCGCAAACAATTACAGTACACTGTACAAAAGCAAAAATGCATCTGATACGTAGCTCCGATGCGTAGCGATGCAGACAGAAGCATGTACAGTATGAGCCAATCAGTGGCAGTAATGACAGAGCATGCGCTGTTACGCAAAAACCGCAATAGAGTGAAGCCGCGGAAGTCGAAGCTCGAAGTAGCGAGGGTTCATTGTATTGTTATTATCATTACTTTTATTTATTCACTTTTTCTTTCCCTTCACTTACTAGTTTCTCTCCCCCTTTCTCCATTTTACCATCATATGTCTTCCAGCTCCTATTAGATCTCTCCAACATCACGACAGAGTCAACTTGCCCTATATGACCCCGAGGAGTACAAACCACTAATAGTTGAACCAATGACATCAAAAAAACCAGTCAACCACAGTACACCCAGAGAACCTAGAGAAAAACACCGAAACACCAAACAATGGGAAATCATCCAAATTCAATGGATTGCTCTGAAAGGGAGGCCCTGGAACTACTAGAAATTGACTTCAGGATGATGGTGGTTAGGTCCCGTCGAGAGATGTGGAGAACACTCATGAGAACAATGGAAGAAATTGGACAACTAAAATCCTTAAATGGAATACTAGAAGATAAACCACGAGACAGCAGACTTGGACAACACAGCAAAAGACAGGAGGAACAGAATGGAAAAAAAGGAAAATTGAATCAGTGAACTCAGGGAAAATCACTCTGACTTCAACTGATAAGAGAAACAATCAAGAAAAAAAACCTGAATGATGTGGGACACTTTTAAGAGGAACAACCTGCATCTCATCAAGATCCCAGAGCAAAAGGAAACAACAACATCTACAGAGAAAATAGCTTGGGAAGTCATGGAAGAAAATTTCTCAACATCATAAAGGAAGAAAAACTAATTATTCAAGAACCAGAGAGACCCCAAATAGGGTAGTCTCAAAAGGAAAACATCACGATCTACTGTAGTCAAACTTACCACTTCAAAGAAAAGGAGAGAATTCTGAGGGAAGCTACAGGAAAAAATGACAGTTACCAACAAAGGAAACCGATCACGATAAGCTCAGACTTATCAGCAGACACTATGTAGACAAGAAGATAATGAAGTATCATACATAAAATTCATGGGGAGGGGGGTAGTGAATCCAAACAGAATCCTATATCCAGCAAAATTATTCCTCATGCATAAGGGAGAAATAAAGGTATTCCCAGACAAAGAAAAACTAGAGGAATTCATAAAAACCAGACTAGTATTACAAAAAATATTAAAGGGATCACTATGGGCAGAGAATTAAACAGCAGACAAACCTGAGCGCATGCCAGAGCGTATCACCACCCAGAAACCAACACGATGAAAGAGCACTGAAGAACCCACTGAAATAGAGGAGAAAGAAAGACACTAAGGAAACCACAAAAAGGGGAAACAAATCAAACATAAACATAGCAAAATGACAGCAACAAACTGGCATATATCAATAATGACACTGAATATCCATGGGTCAAATGTACCAATCAAAAAATAGAGAGTGGCAGACTGGATTAGAAAACAAGGCCCATCTATGTGCGGTCTACAAGAGACACCTTAAAATCAAGGACAAAAATAGATGAAAAAATCAAATGATGGTGAAAAATGTACTAAGTTAATGGTAACCATAAAAGGGCAACATTGGAAATATTAACCACTGATAAAATAGACTAAAAGGCAAATAACGTAATGCGAGGCAAGAATGAGCACTGCATAACGGTTAAAGGAAAAACACACAATCAGGAACATATAACATTAATAAACATATATGTACCAAATGGGAGACCCTCAAAATACATCAATCAAATTCTCACGGATTTGAACAAAGAAATAAATAGCTCTATAATAATAGTAGGAGACTTCAACCCCCCACTCTGGAAGAAAGACA
>NW_022111373.1:35341744-35358528 GCF_000313985.2 Echinops telfairi | reverse complement strand
CACCAGTTCTACACAGCCCGTTCCTGAATATAGAGACAGCAGACTCCCAAACTCACTCTATGAAGTGCGTATAATTCTGAAGCAAAACCAGGCAAAGACTCCACAAAGAGAGAAAACTGTAGACCAATATCCCTCATGAACATAAAAAAAGTATTATCACAAAATCCTGGCCAATAGAATTCATCATGATCAAGTGGAATTAATACCAGGCATGCAAGGACGGTTCAACCTTCAGAAAAAAAATCAATGGTTCTGACTTGTTATAATCCTATCTATGAACAACAGAATGAAACACTGCTCAGGCCTGTGCCATTCTTACGATTGTTCTTACGTTTAAACCCATCAATGCAACCCCTATGTCCACCCATCTTGTTGAAGGTTTTCCTCTTTTTCACACCTTCTCTACTAAGTGTGATGCCCCTCTCCATGGACTGGTCTCTTAAGACTGACAACATGTCTCACAAAGTCTTACCATCCTTGCCATTAAGAAACATTCTGGACATCTGCAAACCATTCTGAACACCTGGTTTGCAGAAGGATATGGATTATAGAGGAAGCCCGACTCCATTTGCAGGGTCCCCACATAGATTAAACCTCTAGTAAATCCCTGTGTTGGCAGGGATGTGAAAAGCCTTGCTATCTGATAGAGAGCACTGTAAAGACAACTATGGCAGGTGTAGTTGGGTTAAAATTTACCACCTTATCATTTGATCTTCTCTTAATCCATTTTAAAGATGTTTCAGTTTTTTAATATTTTCTGCTTCCTTTTAGATTCAGGATTTTCTATTGTTTTTTTTTGTCATTGTTTAAAATTTTAATTTTGTTTCTTGTTTTTGTTTTGTATGATTTTCTGTACATGAAATCTAGGATAGGTAAATCTATAGGACCAGTAACTGGATTAATAATTACCTGGTGGTATGGCAGGGGAAGTTGTAGAGACCTGGGGAGCTAACAACAATAATATGAGAAAGAAGAGCATGTTCTGAAAAATTATTATGGTGATGATTACATAACTCTTCTTAATATGATTGAACTATTAAGTTGTATGATATAGGAATTATATGCCAATAAAACTATTCAAAAAAAGGTAATGGAATTTTTTATACACCTACACAAACGCACAACAAAGTCAGCATGTCAGAGGGCAGGGCAGGTGCCCAGTCACTCATAGCTCCAGGGTCCGCAGGGTATATGTTCAGGTCCATGGGGAGATAGCAGGGAATGCAGGAACTTGCAGCCCGATTTTCATCTCTGGCACAGGAAGTAAACTCGCTTCCTCTCAGCATCGCTTACATAGGAACTAGGCCATATCCCTGAGGAAATGTCCTTTCAATCACACCAGGCTGGGAGCTGAGTAGGGGGTTGTATTCCAGCCTAATCTTTTTACAGCAGATTGGCTTGTTGTAGGTCACATCATGGGGGATTACTAGGCCTTAACTGCCAAATCACTGAGAATCCTGACTCAGCTTAGTTGATGCAAAACCTAGCTAGTTATCACACTGTCTGATATAAGCAGCATATCGCAAATTGCTAGGGAAAAAGCTAGCCATTTAAATTTTTTTTAGCCTACTCTTTTTTTCAGGCGTTGCTCCAGGTGGTTACGGTGCCCTGGAGGTCTGGTCTGCGTGCTCACTCCCAATTCTGTGGAGACATAACCAATACTCTCCCCGAGAGTGGATTAGTGCCCTGCCCCACCCCCATGCCCTTGCCATTGTCTTCCCCTCCCCATTGCCCCTCCGCCCTTTCCTCTTCTTTGTGCGGGAATAACACGTACCTCCTTGGGTTTGGTCTGACCCCGCCCGATCGCCTAAAAGACTAGATTTTTAAAATATATGGTGCTAGTACAACGACGTGGCTATTTGGACAAACGTGGACTTCCAGTTTAAGGTGGGTGAGAAGAGATGCCTGGTGATCTCTTTCTGACAGTTTAGGCAATGAAAATTCTGTGGACCACAGCAGTCTGCTCTTGCTATGGCGAGGGGTCACCAGGAATGGGCTGGCACAATGGCAGCGAACAGCGACAACTGCAAGGACGAGACTCAAGCCCCCCCAAACCTACTGCCATGGACTTGATGCTGACGCACGGGGACCCTCTAGGACAGAGGAGAATGGCGTCTGTCCGTATTTACAGGAGCAGAAAAAGCCACGTCTTTCCCCAAAGACCTCCCAGTGAGCAGTCAAACGTAACCCACCACCGAACCAGAGCTCTTTCCGAGGTTGAGAAGGAAGTGGCAATTCTCCGAGCAGACCTTCCTGCATTGCTCAGATCCATAAAACCCACGCGCTGCCAGTTGCGACCACTTTTTTTTTTTAAGTATAATGTGAGGTCGTGAGTGTTTGTTTTGTTTTTCAGGTTTACAGTCCGTCAGGGATACTCACTCTTTGTGCGTGTGCTGTAGACACACACACTCACACATTTATTTCTGATAACACTGTGCAGTTTTTCATCTAGATTTTTTTTTAACTTCAAAGTAATTAATACTCAATTTAGAGCAAAGATGGAAAGAAAAATCAATGTCTAAATACCTGGTAAGTAATGTAATTTATCTATCAATTACAAATTTAGAACTCACCCTTTTTGTCATGGACAGGATGCCTCGGGCCCTTTTGAAGGTCTGGATAATTAAACTAGCTAATTCGCAGCTGGTTACCTTCGCACAGGGTTAATTGTCTCCTTTAACTGCTCAGTCTCTCTGAACACTAACTGCCCTACATTACTTTCGTTTCATGGGGAGATAGCAGGGAATGCAGGAACTTGCAGCCCGATTTTCATCTCTGGCACATGCATAACAGAGAGTTACCGACTCTCAAAGCCAAACTCACTGACAGAGTTGTTTCAAACTCACAGGTATCAAGGGCTCACTAAACTAGTCCAGATAATACAAGCTGTGGCTTCCAATTTAAGGTGGACTGAGAAGAGATTGTGTTTTGCCACATTTGCTACAAAGGCATGTGATTGTCATAAGTCAATTGTCCTGATTATCCTGATACTGATCTATATTTAAATGTGGACATTTTCATTTAAGTATCTGGTGCTATTTTGCCTTGGTCCCTTAGTATAGCCCATTACCATCTAGTCAAGTGCATTTCATAGCGACCCTGTTTCAGTGTTTCCAATGCTGTAAATCTTTGCAGGAGCAAATAGGTTCATCTTGCTCAAGCAGAGTGACTGGTAGATTTGAACTGTTGATCTTATGGTTAGCAGTTCAATACCGATGTTCACGGTAGCAGTCAGCCTCCTGTTTCTCTTGCAGAGTGGCTGGTGGGGTGGAGCCACTGATTTTGCAATTAGCAGTTCAATGCTTATCTAACAATGCTATAATACTCCTAATTTATTAAAGACATTTATTAAGTAAAGATAATTTATTACTAGTGGTTGGTATATATTAACAATCAACATAGCCCAGCCAGTAATAGATTAATAATAACAAAAACAGTAATAAATTAATCATGACAAATATGGTAGATTATACTTGATTTTGATACACTATGAATTATGGCTCTTGACTGAAGTATGCAGCTTTAAGGAAAGCTGTTTCAGAGAGAACAAAGAAAAACAGACCAATTAATCAAAATGTGCAGTTTAGAGGTTGCTCTGTGAATAGCATTAACACTAACCCAAGGCCTTACCGTGTTCTGCTATTCTCCTTCTGGTCTTTAGTTTATATTGTGCATCACTGGCTGAGCTGTTATTAATATTACTTAGCTGTGGTGTCCACTAAAGATTCCCATGTCTTTCCACACAATCAGTTCCAAATTATTGGTTTGTGATTGTCATAAGTCAATAAGTCAATAATTACAAATTTAAGTACAATTTTGTAACTAGCCAACATTAATTGCTGCTCTCCACAATTACAATGCTTCCCAAACAATTAAGTCTTCAGGCTAGTTAATGTACAGTGCTTTCAATTCTACCCTATTATGTCAATTACAAATCATTTTTTGGTGTCTGGTAGTGCTGATTGTGAGTTGTGCTATCACCTGATTGAGCTTTTTACCCCTGTTAATGACCCTGCTGCCACAATCCCCACATCATTCGATATAAATTAGTTGTGACTCCTTGCTTTACCAGTGGGACAGAGTGGATGTGTATGCTTGTGTTTCTTCAGAAAAATAGCTATCGCTTTGTTAATATCCCAAATATTTCATACTCAATAATCTTGCTTGGGGTATTGTCAGAGACTGATTGGTGCCTTTAACACCCTGAGGCAAAATCTACTGTGTATGCCATTGGCTGGGACCTCTGGAAAGATACAGACATTTGTCTAAATTTAGCATAGCAGTCTCTCATGGGTGCTCTTAATTTCCATTTGGGCCAGTTTCCTCTCATTTTGACTGATCTTCCCTGCTAGCGTTGACATTTCTTCTCTCTGGAATGATTCTTGGTATGCAATTCCTAGCTTCTCTTCTCAATTTCTTTCCCTCCCGTGACAGTGTCTTAGGTGGTGGATGAAATGGTTACCAAGAGAGGCATCCCCACTGGTGATCTGGAATGCCCCTGGGTCATGTCCATGGTCAGTTTTCCTCGCATCTGGTGAGATGCATGAGTGTCAAGACATCGTTCATCCCATTGATCTTGGAGCAATTTTAAATATACAACCTCTATCTTTTTCTATGTTCTTTTTGATAATATTTCCAACGCATAGGAAATGAAGGATAAAGAATCACAGGAGAGGAAAAACCTGGAAGTATCTTGAATAATACTTGCATTAGATAATTCAAACCCCAAACAATCAAGTGATGATTTAGAAATCTTGACTTTGTCCTGTATTAAAAAAAAAAGTTAGAATTGGTTTCACTGTCCCAGGCAGAGTGCCAGGCTAAGAATATAGGTTTGGATATGTAATATCACATAATAAGGTGCTCTGGTGGCATCATGGTTAATTGTTCAGTTGTGAATGGAAAGGCTGGAGCTGCTGATCATTCATCGATTGCTGAAATTGAGGAAAAATCGAAGCACTTGCTGATGAAGATAATAGACCATAGCCATTAGTATGATTACATTTCAAATCAAAGGAAACCAAAATCCTCACAAGTGGACCAGTAGCCAATATCATAATAAGCCGAGAAAAGATGGAAGTTGTCAGGGATTTCATCTTGTTTGTAACCATGCTAGTTGCTCATGAAAGTACTGGTCAAGAAAACACAATAGACAAATTGCATTGGGCAAAATATTATGCAAGACTCTTTAAGTGCTGAGGAGCAAGGATGTCATTTTGAGGACTAAACTGCACCTGACCTAAGCCATGATTCAATTTCTCCTCAATTTCCGCAATGGAGAGTGAGTCATCTGCATATTTCAGGTTGGTAGTTAACCTTCCTCCAACTCTGCTGTCTGCTTCTTCTTCATATAGTCCAGCTTCTCAGATTGTTTGGTCAGCATGCAGATTGAAGAAGTATGGTGAGAGGATACAACTCTGACACTCAACTTTCCTCATTTGAAACCATGCAGGGTTCCCTTGTTCTGTTCAAACAACTGCTTCTTGGTCCACCTAAAAGTTCTGAATGAGCACAGTGAAGTTTTCTGGAATTCTCATGGTTTGTTCTGATACACACAGTTGTGTGCCTTTCCATAGTTAATAAACACTGGTAAAAATCGTTCTGGTATTCTATTCTCTGCTTTGATCCTCATATGCATGTGAAAATTGGGCAATGAAAAAGGAAGACCACAGAACAATTGATCCATTTGAACTATGATGTTGGCAAAGGTGATTGATAGTACGATGGAATGTCAAATTTATTTTTGAGACGTGTTGAAGAACAAGGATGTTACTTTGAACAGTAAGGTAGGCCTGACCCAAGCCATGGTATTTTCAAAAATCTCATATGTATATGAAAGTTGGACAAATAATAAGGGAGACCACAGAAGAGTTGATGCATTTGAATTATGGTGTTGGTGAAGGGTCCTAACAGTGATGCGGACTGCTGGAAGAAGTACAACAGAAATTCTCCTTAGCAGTGAGGATGGCAGCGCTTCATCTCCTGTAATTTGGGCATGTTTTCAGGAGAGACGGGCTACTGGAAAAAGACATGCTTAGTGAAGTAGAGGCTCAGTGAAAAAAAGGAGGATCCTTGACCGGATGGAAAGCCACAGAGACTACAGCGATAGGATCAAACATAACAATTGGGGCGGTGGAGGGTCGACCAGCGTTCCTTTCTGTTGTGCACAGGGTTGCTGTGAGTCAGAACAGACTTGATGGCACCCAACAACAAGCACATCATCATGAATAGTAAGTAGAACTTTATTTATTTGTTCCAGCCACACTAGCAAATAAGCTTATGCAGAGTAGAGATTCTCTGTTTGAAAACAGTTTTTCCTGTCTGAAAAATTAGTCCCTAATCTGTATATAATGTTTTTATCTGAATTACTCTTATATGTTTTATTTTTGAGACCCCCCCCAAAGGAATTGAATAATGGTAGGTGACCTACTAGAATGGAAGTTCCGCTTCTAGTAGCAGAAAATTAGGCTCGGATCCTCCAGAAACTAGCAGGCAAAATTAATAGCAGGGGGTTAAAACAGCAAGTAATTCTGCTAGAAAACGAGCAGAAGGGAAGACGCTGATTTTATTAGTGACTATATCATCAGTTGGAACAGCAAGAAGGTAGGAATGAGGCTATAAAGGCTCTTTTCTCTTTAAGAGTCCCTGTTGCTCTTATTTCAAGATCACAGGCAGGATAAAGAATGACAATGGCAAAGGCAATCTGACGGGTGAAGAAGTAGAGTTGCATTATTGCCGCATCATTCTGGGCGTGGCTCAAATGTGACTTAGGGCATGCAGGTCACTGACTATCCAAATGCAAGTAGCATTTGCCACAGTCCTGAACGCTTGCAATAATGGTCCCTTGTGTAGAGTTATCTCAGCAGTCAAATGGATTCCAACAGGAAACACAAAGACCAGATCTCAGGCAGAGAGGACAGTCTGCTTGGGCTGGCCCAGACCACACTGTCCTGAGGCTATGAGGATGGATCCTAAACCATGGGAATATGATCTTCAGCCTCAATTGTTCACTGACCTCTATCTATAGGTCAGCGATTGATCCTTGGGTGTGTGGTCCCAGTAAGAAGGATAGAGTGGATGCGCCATTTCACCTTTCATTAAATATCAGATGACAAAAACCTGGTGTTTAATGAGAAATCCTCTTTTCCAAAGGAAATAAGCTTAAAAAAATCCCAAGAATATCTCATGTGCTATTGGTAGGTACCCCCTATTAGTTCTACCTCACACCACTGCGTACAACAGAGGAAGACAGTGCCAGGTCTTTGCGTGCTCACAGTGGGCGTTGCAGCCACTGTTGCAGCCACTGTGTCAATCCATCTTGTCAAGGGTCTTCCTCTTTTTCCCTGCCCTGTTACTTTAATCAGTATGACGTTCCTTTCTAGGGAATGATTTCTCCAACAGGTCCAAAATCTATGAGGTGAAATTCCACCATCCTGACTCCTAAGGAGCATTCTGCTTGCACTTTTTCCAAGACAAATGTGTTTGTTCTTTTGGAAGCCGATGGTACTTTCAGTGTTCTTCACCAGCACCACCGTGGGATGCATCAATTCTTCTCCAGTCTCCCTTATTCAGTGTCAAGATTTCACATTCATATAAGACTATTGAACATACCAGGAGGTAGGTCACACGTTGGGTTGCTAACCACAAGGTCAACAGTTTGAACCCATCAGCCACTCTGTGAAAGAAAGATGAGACTCTCTACTCCCCTGAAGATATGTAGCATAGGAACTGCATAGGAACAATTCTACTCTGCCCTGTAGCGTCTTTATGGGTGATAGCGGTGATATAGTGTCTCTATGGGTTGGAATCAAGGCAGTAGCAGTGATAAAGAAAAGAATGGCTTGTGTCAGGTACACCTTAGTCCTCTAACATTTTAGGTCTAGAGAAACAAAACCACTGACATTCACATATGTATAAGAAGAGCTTACTTTATATTGTGGCATAAGTTTACATCAAGAAGGCACCCAGCCCAGTCCAACTCAAGTCCATAAGTCTAATTCTAGCAGGGGCCCCCCTCAGACTCATGTAGCTGCAGGCTAATGACATAAAAAGGTGAAGCAGGATGCAAGGAGATCATAGGCCGGAGAGCCCAAAGTCGGTGTGGATCCAAAGTTCGAGGGGAGTCATGTGGATCCAAAGTTGGTGGAAACATGGCAGGGTTCAGAAGGCTCTCAGGGTTAGGCAGGCCACAGTAGGCCACTTTTGGAGACAGGCAGAGTCCCAGCAAGTAGGACAGTGAAAAGGGCAGAGAGAGAAAGGGAGAAGTTCCATGTTTTCCTCTTATAAAAAGGCCACACCCCATAGGAAGCATCATCAGGCTATGACCTGATTGACAGGTTGGACTTGACCTCTACACTTTCATACAAATTCAAGTCTACATAAAATCTATCTTCTGTAGCAGATTTTCCCAATGCAATGTATTCCATATGTTAGGTTAGATTTAATTCTGCACTACAGCTAACTGATTAGGTCTTTTGGCTTTTCATATGAAGCCCTGTGGTGCAGTGAGTTAAGCATTGCCCTGTTAATAATAAGGGCAGTGGTTCAAACCCACCTGTTGCTCCAAAGGAGAAAGAGAAGGTTACCTGCTTCTAGAAAGATTCAGTCTTGGAAAGCCTGTTTCCCTAAGGAAACTTCCTCCTCTGTCCTGTAGGGTTGCTATAAGTCAAAGTCCATTCAATGGCTCGAGGTTTGTGTTTATTTGGGCTGGGTTTTTTTTTCATGCTAAGATCCCTGGTGGTATACTAGCTTAAGTATTTAGCTACTAAGTGGTTCTAATCCATCAAACACTCTGTGGTAGAAAGAGGAGGCTATTTGCTTCTACAAAGATCACTGTCTTGGAAACTTTATGGGACAATTCTACTCTGTTCTATAGGGTTGCTATGCATCAGAATCTACTCAAAGGTAGTGGATTTAATTTCTTGTCTTTTCATCTGTAAATTATTTAAGGTCTCTTCCAAAATTGATATTTGGATTTGTGATCCAGCAAGCAACCCAGCACAACTGTAACAGTGAGAACACATAGACACAGATGTCTATGCGGAGCCTTGTGAGTACATTGCAAAGCAGGCGGGGGTAGGGAGAATAGTGTGTTACCAAATCCCATAACATTTATTTAAATTCCCACTAGATACAATCTCTGATGGTTTGAAAGCAGGAGCAATATAAATTTAAACTACAAGGCCTTTCCCCCTTCCGCATGCAATGTTGAATTGATAAAATATTCATTTTTAAAAACCCAATTGGTTGTTGATTTTCCCTGAACACAATTAGAGAGCTCTAAATGTCAATACACTAATTCAAGCTGAGTCACAACACCGTCTCCTGTAATAACTTTCAAAGAGAATGTTGCTAAAGCCAGTGATTCTTGTAAGACTTCATTGCGTTTGCTCAAAACCGGAGTTCCTCCATGCTTGCCCCTGAGCCCACCCTATACAGTTCTGCCCCAAGGCAGACCCGGTAAAAAGCTCTGCACAAACAGGAAAGAATGTGCCTTTGTCAGAAACCAGCAAGCCAAGGACGGTGACAAGCAGGAAAGAATCAGCGAATCATGAATGATGATTAGCCGGACTCTCATGACACCGATCCACCCAGAAGATCGCTGCCTGTATTTTCCATGCCGGAGGGGCCAAGCCCATTCCTCATTTCTGTGCAGCATAGAAGGTATGAGTCCCTGAGCTCGGCCTGGTGGGCGTGATAACCTCAGCTCAGGCGGATGCGCTGTTCGGCCCCAGACTGTCTGCACCCAGGCGAGAAATCAACTTTGCTGTTTGTAACCCAGCTGGCCTTGTGACTGAATGGAGTCTCTTCTCTGGACCTTACAGTTCTGAGTAGGTGAATGATCCCATCTCACACTGTGTTTAGAACGAGAGTGCTCAGAAATGTTGCTTCTCTTTCCTCCTCTGTATTGTTTAGTTCACCCAAGGAACACCACCAGCTAATCCCACACGTCTGCATAATTCTATCCTGCTGGGGATGTTTGGCTCAGCCTTTGGCATTGAGGAAAAAGAAAGTGGGCTCCCTTTTTGGCCATTTCTTGGTGTGTACCTGCCCCACCTCCAATCCATGAATTTTCTTTTGAGAATCATTCCTCTCGACCTCTCAGCCGGTAATTTAGGTGCGGAGGGCCGGGCCGGCCATGTGGCACCTGCTTGGCTAATTAGCAAATTCAAGCACAGTGATCCTGATGACCTAACATAGTTCTTTCTACCTGAAGGGAATCTACCTTTGGCTTTACTGGTCGTGTGATTTTATAAACTCTATCGTTTATATAGCAATAGCCAAAAGAATCCCCACCCTCATTTCAGATCAAAGTCTTTTGCTTTTACACAGGCAAATTCCATTGTGTGCGGCAGCAGTGCCACCAGGGTCCTGGCATTTTTCATGGCTGGTAACAATTCCAGACTGGTCTCCTGCTTTGATTTTCTGAACTCCCCTAACAATAAGATACTATTGATTGTGAAGGTCACAAAAACTACTGCCTGGAATGGAAAATCGAGAAATATTCAATGCTTGTAAGTGAACGGAATGAAGAAATGATTCTTTTCCCTCTGATAAAGGCAGTCAGCTTTTCCTGAGAGAAGGAAGGAAAGAAAGCATATTCACCTAGACAAACTCACAGTAGCCCTGTCAGATGGTGAGAACGAAATGCCCATTATTATTTTGCACACCAGAATGCCTGGAGAAAGAAAAGAGCATCGAGTGGCAGGCAACCATCCTTCCAGAGTTCCAAATCTTATCATAGTTACTTAGTAGTTGTATGATATTGAGAGGTGTACCTCACTTTTCAGTACCTTGGTTTCTTTATCTGTAACAGCAGTGGGGCGTGGCTGACCTGCAGGCTGTATAAAGCCTGAGAAGCCATCCATACGCTAACATCACACAGCTCACCAAAGAGAAGCCGTTCCTGTCATCACCTTAGGGATGTTAATTCAATGTTTGACCCAATGCAGCAGGCTATTTGTTAAATTGTGTTTTTAATTTATAATTGTGTACGGCCTATGAATGATGTTATAAATACAGTGAACCCTCGCCACTTCACGCTTTGACTTCCGCGGCTTCACTCTATCGCGGTTTTTGCGTAACAGCGCATGCTCTGTCATTACTGCCACTGATTGGCTCATACTGTACACGCTTGATGCCATAAATAATATAATAAATAATAAATGATAATTGTAACGTCCAAAATGTTTTACTGTATTTTCCCTTTTTCGTTTAATAAATTGGGTAATACGAGTGTAATGGTGACTACAGGGTATTTTTTCATGTCCTCTATGCTCTAGCTACGAAAATATTTGATTTACAAATAAGGAACCCTACTTTGCGGAATTTCATTTATCACGGTAGGGTCTAGAACGGATTAACCGTGATAAACGAGAGTTCACTGTATGCACATGGATCTTGACAGCAAAATCGATTCCCACCTCTGATCTATAAAGTAGGAATGGGAATTAGACCTATTCCCTGGGTGTTTACTCCCTTGGTGACGCAAATGATCCCAGGCTGGCCTACTACTACTTCCTGGAAGACTGCTAGCTCAAACAGCTATGTATCAGAAGAAAGGCCTGGTGACCTGTGCCGAAAGAGGTGGCAATGATTCTGAATCAATTCAGCGGCAACGTTTCCCCCTTCATGTGCTTTGGGTGGTAGTGTCTCCTTAAAGTATTAATATGTGCAAGTTGCTTACAAACGGGTATGTATGAAAGGCTGTTTTACTTCTTGTCAGAGAGTTTTGTTGTAAGCATTTTCTCTTGATACTCACAAATTTCATAGCCTGTTGATTTGTTTCTATCTCATGTAAACTCCAGCACCTTCTCCCAACCACCATATTTCTGACAATGTTGTGTCTGTTCTCTGGGCCAGACCTAAAGTCTCAAAATGGTGAGCCTTCCTCACAATGTAATACATTAAAGTGTGATGACTATGGGACCACGTCTGAGCCAAGTCCAGATATCAGGAAGCAGAAACATGGTCTCAGCTTGGCCAGTAACAGATGTGTGATTTTGAGAATGTCCCCCATGCCTCTCTCATCTGTAAAGTGGGTACAACCAATCCTGGAATGCTGTAGCGGCCTGATGTGAGCACTGGGCCCAGTAGGACTAGATGGTCCTACTAGTATAGGATTGGCTAAGCCGATTCTGAGTTAGTGCGTTCAGAACTTATGAGCTCCTCAAAGGAATGCATGTCTGTTTGTTTATCACTGCATTTCCAGGGTCAACACATCATTGATGCTGAATTCACATTTGTTGAATGGATGAATCACTGGTGACGTGCACTTGGACCTCACCAGATAAAATGCACCAGAATTGAATCAACTACATTGTTGGAAAGAGGCAATGAAGAAGTTCATTCCGTATCATCCACTAGAACAACCAGGTCAGGACCTGATTGTGAAGCAGACCATCCTTTGCTCATATGCAAGTTCAAGATGATGCTGAAGAACATGAAAACAAGTCCATGAGAGTCAGTCAGGATCCATCTGAATGTAGAGACCATCTCAAGCACAGATGGGTGCCTTGAACACTAATGAATGAAGGCCTGGAAAAGTTGTGGGATAACATCAAGAACAACATATATGAAGAAAGTAAATGGTTATTTAAAAGACAAGAAAGAAAAGACCAAAATTAATGACACAAGGACTAAAACATGCTCTTGAATGCAAAGAAGCTAAAATGATTAGAAGAAATGATGAATTAAAAGAGGTAAACTGAAAATTTCAAAAGCACAAAATAAGGTATTATACTGGAATGTACAAAGCCTTGGATTACAAAACAAAAGAACACACTGGGTATTTTCTCATGCTGAAAGAATACTATGACTGGGCTCAGGTACAGCGTGGGCCTTAGAAAAAATTCAAAGCTTGTGCTATTAGACTGAAGGCTTCCATGGACGAAATACTGAATGATGCAAAAAACATCAAGAGAAAATGTTATGAATATATAGAATCCCTGTCCCTAAAATAATTGGTTGACATTCAGCCATTTCAAGAGGTTAAGAATCAATGGTTTGAAGGAAGATCCAAGGTGCATTGGCAGCATTGGTGAGAAAGAAGTCTCTTGGAATTAATGAAATGCTAATTGAAATGTTTCAACAAATGGATACAGAACTGGAGGTGCTCATTCATCTCTGCCAAGAAATTTGGAAGACAGTTACCTGACCAACTGATTAGAAAAGATCCAGATTTGTGCCCATTCATAATAAAAGTGGCTCAACAGAATGTGGAAATTATTGAACAATATCATTCATATCGCATGCAAGTAAAATTTTGCAGGCTACTAAAGTTTCAGTAGTACATTGGCATGGGGTTGCCAGAAATTTCAGACAGCTTGTGAAAAGGATTTGAAGGGAGAGATATGCTTGCTGGTGTCAGGTGGATCTTGGTTGAAAGCAGAGAATGCCAGAAATCTGTTTGCTTGTATTTTATTGACTATACAAAGGCTCATGACTGTAGGGATCATAGCAAACAATATTGCAAAGAATGAGACTTCCAGATCACTTAATCATGCTCATGTGGAATCTGTGCACTGCTTGCATACAAGGGCTACTCCATGGTGGAAAGTCAGAAAAGTTGCGTGTCAGGGTTCTATCCTTTCATCATACTTATTTGGTCTGTATGCTGCGCAAATAACCCGAGGCGTTGTATCATTTGAGGGGAAATGCAGGATCAGGCTTGGAGGAAGGCTCACTGACAATCTACAATAGGCAGATGATACAAACTTGTTCACTGAAAACTAAGAAGATTTGAAGCACCTATTGAGGAAAATCAAAGATTACAGTCTTCAGTCTGGATTACATTTCAATATAAAGAAAACAAAATAAAAAATAACAAAAACCTAGAAATACTCAGAACTGGACCAATAAAGAACATTCGAGTAGTGACAGTATCCCAGTAAATGTCCTCATGGAAGTAGGTAACTTATAATGGCTCACTTTTTTATATCACATGGAGAAAAACAGATTAATTTATGTTACTTTAAAAAATGTTGGTAATTAACCACCTGTCTGTCCTGGGTGGCTATAGTGCTGAACAGGATGCAGCAAAGTTTTGGGACCAAGAAAGACACAAAGGAAAGGCCTAGCAAACTGCTTCCGAAAATCATCCAGTGAAACTCCTTTGGATGACAATGACCCCCAGTGTGACTGAGCATAACAAAGCACAGAGTCGGGCAGTCTTTGGTTCCACTGTAGATATGATTTTGTTAGGTGTCATCATACCAGCTCCGACTCAACGTCCTCACGTGCAACAGAGCAAACACTGCGGCATCCTCACAATTGTTACATGTTTAAGCCCATTGTGCCAGCCACTGTTCATGGAGTCACTATAACTCAGGGGCTAACTCCGTGGCCGCTGACAACATTTGCCACAGATGATAGGGTTATTCATCCCATATTTATTAAACTCTTAGCATAAGAAGAAGTACTAAAGTAAGTGCATAAAAGCAAGAATAAGACCCAGAGCCCTACCTTCAAGATGGATACATGGTAATCACTGGCTCTATGGAAATCATGTACAAAGCAGTGCTAATCCGAAACCCTGGTGCACCAATCAGGTCGCTACATACTGGCCCCACCCCTTCTGTTCACACAGTCCAAATGGTAAACGCTGTTGCAGATCTGGGCCATGCTTCCCATTAGGAATTCCCTAGGATTCTGCAAGTTCTATTTATTTGACTGTGTACACAGCTATGCCCCCACCGGGTGCTGGCCCAGCTGATGTCCACAAGGGTCCCGCAAGGGGAACTCAGCTGCTTTTTGGAAAACTGGTCAGTAGTCACAGAGAAGTACAGTCAGTCCGATTGATCTCTCAGGCAGAAATCAAAGCTTCAGCCCGTTGGCCCGATGCCTCCTCACAGGCTTCTTGATTTCTCTGCACTCAGCCACGGTTTATATCAGGGGCTGTTCATCTTGTGGCCTGGTCCTCTTCTGGCCCTGGTTAGCTCTGGGAAAGAGATGGTATCTTTTTTCATATCTTTCATGTGCGTAGTGATTATGTCTGTTTCAATGTCTTTTCAGTGCACTGTAGTCCACAGAACTTCTGCCTTTAATTCAACTCTTTCCACTGTTTCAATACTGGGTTTGTATCAGGAAGTAGAAAGAGTATGATTGGACCTCAGAGAAAAGGTCTCCACTTTTCAATTTCCAGAAGCTGTGCCATATTGGGCAAAACAGTTCACTTTACCTACCCCCAACCTTGAAGTCCTCCACTCTAAAGGAGGTAGCAGTTTTTACCTGATAAAAACGAAGATTAAGTGAATTAATACAGCTGTGTTGGCTGGGACGATGGGGTATATCAGGTTAGCAGCCTAGAAACAGGCAGGAGTTAATGCTTCTTTGGGAAATTCATTTTTACTCTTCAATCCTTCCATTAATCAGATGAGGCTCACCTATAATATCAAGGGAAATCTCCCTTTGTTGGCAGTCAACTGATTGGAACTGTTAACCAGATCTTCTCAAGACATTCACAGCAACATTTAGACTATGGGATCAAATTAATGGGCACGATAGCCTAGCCAAGATGACACCGACAATGAGCCATCACCATAAGTAAAATGCTCGGCATATAATTATGCTCAATACCCAGCACTAGCATACGCCTTCCTTCTCACTTCCTCACCCTAATTAGCCAGCCTCCACACTGGCACTTCCGAACAGGTTCCCAGCGTAATTCCGGAATACTCATTTACAACATGTGTCAATCAAGCTCGCTTAAGCCCGAGCCATGGGTCCCTTACTCATTGACAGTCAGGGGAGAGGACAATTTCCCTTACCACTGCCAACTCCATGAAATACAGTGGTTTCCACAGCTAAGCCCTGGCATTTGATACACAATAAGCACTAAAAGAAAGGTTCAAGTGAAGAGATACTGTATATACAAACAGAAGACTTGGCTCGACTAAGTCCGGATACTCCTAAGAGGCTGCAGAGCAAGGAGGTCAAGGAATGAAAAGGTGGGCTTTAGTTCGCTTAAGTCCGCAGCTGACTCCTCTCAACAGGGAGCAAACGTGGCTTTGCATTGGAGAGTTAGCCGGGATTCTGTGGCCATCCTGCCGACGTTCCCATCCTGATTCTGCACTTTACAAATGGATGGTTTGGAGTGAGCTATTTCATTTCCTTGTGCCTCAGTTTCTTCATCTATAATAACCAGTTGCCATGGGCTTAACTCTGACGTGTGTGTGTCAGAGCAAAACTGTGCCTCAAAGGGTTTTCAATGGCTGACTTTTCAGAAGTGGATCACCAAGCCTTTCTCTCAAGAAGCCTCGAGGCCAGTGGTTCTCAACCTTCCTCATGCTGCGACCCTTTCACACAGTTCCTCATGTGGTGGTGACCCCCCCAATCATAAAATGATTTTTGTTGCTACTCATCAGGCTTGGAGGAAGGCTCACTGACAATCTACAATAGGCAGATGATACAAACTTGTTCACTGAAAACTAAGAAGATTTGAAGCACCTATTGAGGAAAATCAAAGATTACAGTCTTCAGTCTGGATTACATTTCAATATAAAGAAAACAAAATAAAAAATAACAAAAACCTAGAAATACTCAGAACTGGACCAATAAAGAACATTCGAGTAGTGACAGTATCCCAGTAAATGTCCTCATGGAAGTAGGTAACTTATAATGGCTCACTTTTTTATATCACATGGAGAAAAACAGATTAATTTATGTTACTTTAAAAAATGTTGGTAATTAACCACCTGTCTGTCCTGGGTGGCTATAGTGCTGAACAGGATGCAGCAAAGTTTTGGGACCAAGAAAGACACAAAGGAAAGGCCTAGCAAACTGCT
>NW_022111373.1:35323698-35341644 GCF_000313985.2 Echinops telfairi | reverse complement strand
GTGAAAGGGTCGTTCGACCCCCAAGGGGGTCACAACCCACAGGTTGAGACCCGCTGCTCTGGGTAAACTTGGACTACCAAACTAGGGAATCTTTTCTCTGCCAAAGGCCATTTCCAACCTCATTCATGGGTCATACTGGTGGAACATTTAGCCAACTCACCCCTAATGTGATGGCTGGACCTGCTTTTCCTTGAGGCATGTGATGTTCGCTGGTATGACGATTTCCTATATGGCAGGTGTTCCCCACCCTAGCCTAGAGTGCTAATCACTATACAGCCTAGCGGACAAGGGGTGTCATCGTGATTACGTATTGGGCTGCTAACAAGATCAGCAGTTTGAAACCCCCAGCTGCTTCTAGGGAGAAAGATAAGGCTTTCTACTCCCATAAAGCATTAGTCTCCCAAACCCACAGGAGTTGTTCTACCCTGTCCTACAGAGCCACAGTGAGTCAGACTAAATGCACGGGCAGTGTCTTTTTATATACTTTATCATGTTGTCACAAGGAGTTAGCTGTTAAGATCTGTGAATTCCTTAGAGCAATACCTGAGATATTGTAAACCTGATGTATTTTTAAAATAAAACATATTAAAATATTAATTCCTCCTAGGGAAAATCGCATGACTTTTCATTTTAAAGGTTATACACAAGTGAGACCTGTGATTATTTTTCTATCTTCCCTGAAGAATATGTTCTGTCAGTCACAGCCATTCCCAGGACCTTCTCCTCGGTCCCTTGGGCCACACAGCCTGGCTTTATTTATGTAGCAGGAGAGTTCTCTTCTATTTGGTTCTCCTTCTCTGGTAAGTAAGTTCTTTGCACCAGGAATCTAAGCTACGTGTTGGCAACAGTGATGAAAACGACGGAGGTGGTGGGGCTGGACTTCTTTGTCCTGGGGTTTCCAATTTTGAGAATAGGACCTAAGCATTCTTTGTTGTGTATCCTACGCGCTTGGAAATGGGTGACACTGAGGTAGACGCTTGATAAATTCATTAGGATTGAGCAGCGGCTTACAGAGATGCTGAAGAACAGGATTTCGTTGGTACTGGGACTGTATCCCCTTGGGTAAGTCCCGTTACTCTGTTGGGTTACCCGTTTATTGTCCATTTGATGTTAGGGCAGACCTATGCGATCTTTAAAAATCCTCATCACAAAATGACATCAAATGGTGTTTGCAAAGTTTGAAGAGAATTACAGGTAGGTGCCTTTATGCCAGCTATCTTTTAAGTGAGGAGTTGACTTAAATAAGATAGCCATCATGACATCGTTACCACAACAGGGAAGTTCCTTGCATCAGTTATAGAATTAGAATATAGTAAGAAAAGAATAGTTGAGGTGACATCAGGTCAAAAAAGATGGAGTTAATATTGGGGCTTTAAAAAGTGTTGATGTGAAATTTTCATTTTTCCACAAATATTTGGTGACAAAGTCTTTTGTCTTCCCGAGAGAGGGAAATATGCCACTCATCCACAAATGACTACACGGGAGATGAAATGATTCACAAAACTTAGCTCAGTATGATTCTGAAGTAATGACGTCCATGGGCAATTCGGCTTATGGATGCAGGTTCTCCAAGAAGCAATTTGTCCATGTTTGTACAGTTCAGCTTGTTTATATTAAATGGTTGATAACTGAGAGAAAAGGTTACATTTTACAATTATGTTTCTATGATTTAAAAAACCTAGATGCCATCATAGTAAATTTTACTATGTAAATTGACCACATTTTCAATAGAAAATAAGAATATCCATGGATTCATATGATAATATGTGATAGATAAGAAAATGTATATTGACTCATTCGTAACAATTCACTCCAAATCTGCCACTTTGAAATGGCCTATAGAAAATAAGTGACCTTCCAAGGGTCACTCTCAGCATTGCCTGCAAAGCTGTTCATTCTAACTCTGATGTGGGGCTCAGTCCTCGGGGACTGAGTGCTGTACGGGTGAAATAGATAGATACTGCTGGGGGCTGCTACTTGTCTTGCACAGGTATGCAGTTTTAGAAAGCTCAGAATATTCACTACAACCATTGCAAGTTGCCTGTTCTTAAGCTAAACCTCCCATTTCTTTTTATACCCTAAACACTGTGTCAACAGCGCAGTTTCCTACGCTCCTCTGTCTTCTGTTTCTGCAGCTTGCATGCAGTTTCCCACTGGACGTGGTCTGACTGGTGGTGCAGCCCTGACAAGCATTGCAGCATCTCCATTCAGGCTCTAGGAAGATGTCGCTTTCCGTGTGGAACGCTGGTGCATGTGCATTCATATCTGGTATTTCTGATTTCAATTATTTTTGAACTGTTATCAGGGATTCCGTGTTGACTGTGGAAACTTTATCTCTCTCGTCTGACACTTTGAAGACAAATTCCTTCATTCTGCATCGTCCTAGGGAGCCACATTATTAGGTCCTGTGTGAAATGCTAGATGTTACCTGACAGATTTGTTTGCTAGCAGTAACCCTTTAGAGGGGGTCTGAGGTGGGGGGGATAAATGCAAAAAAAAAAATGACTGAAGGAGGAAGTAATTAAATTTTTATGCCACTTAGGCAAAGGACATTAAGCTGGCACAGGTGGTTAAGAATCGGATTCTCTCATTCTAAGCTGGTAAAATGCACTTTCCCAGAAATACAGGAGAGAAAAAAACGTACCACTCATCTCTTTGTCTTCCATGGGGAAGTGAAGTCCTTCCTCACATCTCTGGAATCCACAGGCTTATAATATTTTAGCTCCAAGTGGAGATTAATTGGTCCAAAGGCAAACTAATTTCTGGCACTGAGAATTAATAATGTCTTGAGAATGGTCCATGTGAAAAATTGATGGGAGGAGTTCTGCTTACGGCCTGTGTTAGACTAGTTTGTATCAAGACAACCTCGCAGTAAATAAGATGACAAAAGCTGGATTAATTTTTTTCAGGGCATCCAAGATCTGAGCACTCCCTCTGCTGTGTGTAGGGGCTGTGATCCTGCAGAAAAGGGAAGCACAGGGAGGTGAGGCTGACATGTGGCTCAAATTTCCTCATAAGCTATTTGCTGATTCATAATTCATGCAAATAAAGACATGGTAAGCAGAGTTTGGGGCAAGTTTTCAGGGATGATGAGACAAAAAATTGGAGATTAAGACTGAACAAAAGGGGAAGGCTGATGGATACTCCAGATTTTCAATTCCCCTTTCTTCCATGAAGGCTTGAATCTTAAGCAAACCAAGAAATAGATGAGATCTCCCCAAGTCTGTAACTAGGATCTAGTCATTCCAATTGCCAATTAGATTAGAATGATCTACTTCTGACATAAATGCCTGCTGAAATCTGAAGTATATTCTCTCTAGAAAACAAACAAACGAAAAACCCTCTCTCTGCCATCAAGTTGGTTCTGACTCGAATAGGCCTGTCTATTGACCCGTAGGCCTGTCTAGCACTGCACCTGAGGGTTTCTGAGGCTGTAATTTTTTAGGTGAGTACAAAGCCTTGTCTCTCTGCTGTGATATCCAGGGCCCCAAATTGTCCTTAAAACCTTGCAAAAATGATGTTTGGCATTTAAATTTACCTGGGTACAAAATAGATGCGGCAGCAAGTTTTGTCAACTTGCGAAGGGGCGGAATTTAGCCTGTGAATCAGGTCACAACTTTATTACCTCATTTGGAGGCATGGTGGAGATAAATAGTTCACTGGAGGCCAGATACACTCACTCCCTGTGATACATACATTCCTGTTGACAAGCCACATGGAGCTGTACTGATAAGAGTCAGAGCCCTGGAGCTGGAGGAGTCATGTGGAGACCCATGCCAGTGCTGAGATGCCACCACTGGATCCACAAATCTTTCTACCCGCTAGCCTGTGATCTTCCTGCATTCAGGGTCATTGCATAGCTACGTGAGTCTAAAGAGGAATTTATGGACTAGTATGGACCCATGGAGTAATATTGGACTTATGCACTTGATCTGGCCTGGGATGCTTTCTCAATATGCAATTTCTCTTTTATATAAAACTCTTTCTTATACATATGTGTCTATGAATTAATTTGTTTCTCTAGTCTACCCAGACTAACACAATAGGAGAAAATCCTGATAAGCTTGAATTTACACACACACACACACACACACACACACAAGCAGCTGGTGGATTAGAACTATCAACTTCTCAGTTATCAGCCCAATGCTTAATCCACTGTGACACTAAGGATCTTTTGTATTGCTACTAGGGGTGCTAAATGCTACAACCATTTTGAAGATAAAAACTTGCAGCTTCTTATAAAGTTATACCTAGACTTAAAATATGACTCAGCCATTCTTTTTATTTATGCAAGTCAATGAACACTCATGCAAAAAGTTATACAAATCATCACAATGACCTTATTTCTAACCACAGAAAACTAGCGATGACCCGCATGTCATGGGGAATGCATAAACACATTGCGCCGCATCCTGCCAAGGGAATACTTCTCAGTAATAGATGAGAGCAATAGACTGATGTCCACAACAGCATCAGTGACTCTCAAAGGTGCTGGGCTAAGTGAACGCGCCACTCTCCAAAGGATACATGCTATGTGGTTCAATTTGCATAACATCTTGGAAAAGGTAAAACTATAGGAATAGAAAACAGATCAGTGGGGGTGAAGGAAGAGGTTGACTAAAGAGCACTTTGGGGTAATGATGGAATAATGCTGTATCTTGGTGCAGTTGTGGCTATACATGACCGCATGTGCTTGTCAAAATGCTCAGAATTTGACTGCCACTTCTAGGAAGATAAAGCAGATGTTAAAAAATGATCTCTGGACATTGCAAATAAAACAAACATAAGAAGACTTTGAAAGCCACAGAACAGAAGGTGGAACAGCTAGTGACCAAGAAACTACACAATGATGAATTCCTAGGCTTTCTTTTTCTTTTCTGTTCTGGACTTAGAGCAGAAGAAACTAGGTACCTGGAGATATCAACAGCTGCAGACAGAACCAGTCCCTCCAAAAGCGCACCACTGTCTCAAACAAAGAAAAAAGAAACGGGAAGCTTAACAAGATGGAGAACATTTATACAAAAATCATTCTCCCCCATTCAAAGACCACAAGGAAAGTATGTCCCATTCACACCCTCACCAGTAAAGGATGCGAGGGGATCCTAAATTTCCAACCTTGCCAGGTTGTAATTGGGCATTCTAAACTCCCTCTGGGTTGGTGTCAGAGAATTAGACAGTAGTTAAGACTGTGGTATTGGTGCTGAGTTATAAAGTGGTCTAGATATATAGCTCAATAGAACAGAATAGGGAAATCATAAATAGACGCTCACAAAGAAACCTAATTTGTGAACAGGAACAATTCTAAAGAGGAAAGATTATCTTTTCAACCAATGATGCTAAAGTGGGCATCCATTAGTAAAAACAATACCAAAACCTCATATTTTATATAAAAATGAACTTAAACCTGATGGCAGACCTAACTTTAAATGGTAAAATTATAAAACATTTAGGGAAAAAACATAAGAGAATAGTCATAATCTAAGATTAGGCTAAGAGTTTACAAGGATGTGGAAACCATCTGCAAGATGGAAGAATATATTTGCCAACCCTTTATCCAACAAAGGACTAATGTTTAGAATACGCATAATCCCAAACAGAATCTTCTGCTTCTGACTCACAGTGACCCTGGGTGTCACAGAGCAGAACTTCTCCTAGGTTTTTCTTGGCTACAATCTTGGTGGGAGGAGATCACCAGGTCTTTCTTCTTCGGTGTTGTTGGGTCGTTTCAAACTGCCAGTTCTAGGTGAGTAGCTGAGAACATATATCCTCAACAGTCAACAGTAAATAAACCGAGCACCCTACTAGAGCCTGGACAAAAGACATAAGGGGCATTTCATCAAAACGCATGTACAGAGGCAAATAAGAATAAAAAAAGTTATTCAACATCATTAGCCACTGGGAAGATGCAACTGAAAAAGCATAATAATATATTGCACTATACAATTACCCCAACCAAGGCCAAATCCACTGCTGTCAAGTCACTTCATGCTAAGAAACAAAAACAAACGGAAGGTCTGTGGCATCCCGGCATCGAGCAAGTCTATCGCCCCCCCTTTTTCTGACAGTATGCGATCACTTCCTGTGTCGGTTTCACATTTGGTAGTTCTCAACATTTCAGACTTTTTCATGATGCTATTTATTACACACTTCAGACACTACATTAACTTTCATGTGCACTGGGGAGCCAAAAATGTATATACCTCACTTTAATATGATGGTCTGGAAATGAACATGCAGTATCTCCCAGGTATGACTGTACTATTCAACCGCGAGACCTCCCAGGAAAGTATGCTGGATGAAAAAATTAAATCCCATAGGTTGCATCCTGTATGATTTATTTATATACTATTCTTAAAATAGAAGATGGGGGACAGAATATTGGTAGCCCTGGTGGCACCATCTGGTATATGTGGGGCTGTTAACCACAAAGTCAGTGTTTCAAACACATGAGCCACTCCATGGGAGAAAGATGAAGCTGTCTTTTCTTAGAAAGCCTTTTAAATGATACAAAAGGTCAATGTGAGCGAAAATGAACTCAATAGCAGTGGTTTGGGGCTTTTCAGGAGTTCAAGAGGGGCTACAGAGGAGAGGAAAGTTAGCATGGTTGTAAGCAGCCAGCAGAAGCGATCCTTGCAGTGCTGAAATGTTCTCAGTGCAGGAAATATTAATGTCACGATCCTCCTGATACTCTAATTTTGACAGATGTTATCATCGGGGAAGTTGAATAAAGAGGATGTGTAATATCTCTCTTTTTTCCAATTCAACAACTTCTACATATATAATTCAGTGCCATTTTCATGTTGTACAACCATCATTGATATCCCTCTCCGAATTGTTCCACCACTGTTGAAATGAACTCAATATCTCCTATGCAAACACTCTTCCTCCTTCTCCCATGGTAACCATAGGTCAAGTTTGGTTTCCTCTTTCTTTTAGTAGTTTTTTGATATAATATTCACATATCATATATTTCCATAGTTAAATCGCTTTTGAAAATAGTTGTATAAACCTCATCACCATTGGTTCTAATGCTCCCTCTCTCCCCCTGCATTCTGCATTGATTGCTCCCCGTTTCTCCTCCCCTCCCCATGCCCGATAAACTGTGCCTCAGTTATTGTCTCTATTGTAATCTCTCTATGAGTATTATTTCTTATAATGGCATGTGAATCTATGATTATCCCAAGATAAGAAGTTCAATAAAAACCTCAGAATTATACACTGAAATGGTGAATTTTATGCTGTGTAATTATACCATAACAAAAGAAAGAAAAAATGAGCATCCCAGGAGAAAAGCCTGAGTCATTGAAGAGTGGTACTAAAAAGTAAATCTTGATAGAGTTTTCAGAAGCAGACCTCAAAATAATTGTGATTAGAATGTTCAAAATGACAAGGTAGAAAATGACTAGAGAGCTGGAAAGCATGCAAAGAATAGAACAGAAATTATACCTCTGAGTAAGTACAACACCAATTAAAAACTCAAAAGTTGAGTTTCAGGGCACATTTGGTAACACTGAAGATAAAATTAATGAACTGAAAGAGTAGAGAAATATAGACTGGAGTATGACAAGAATAAAGAAAGGAAAAAGATTGTGATAGGCACTCAGAGTTCCAGAAGGGAGAGACAGAAACAATATAGCAAGAGAGAAACAATGGAAAGATAATGACCAGAAATATTCAAATACTGAGGAAAGTTCCAGAGTTGTATCCCATAGTGGGTTCCGCGGTGGGCTGCTTATTGAAGTCAGCAGTCCCACCCTCCCAGGTGCCCAGCAGGAGGAAGGTGAGGGTTCTGCTCCCATTGAGATTACAGCCCAGGAAGTCCCCAGAGGCAGTTTCGTTCTGGTCCATGGGAGCTAGGAGGAGGAGCTGATTCGATGGTAGAGACTTTGGTTTGGTTTGTAGTTTGGATGAAAGATATCATGTCAGATTCAGCAGATCTACAACAACAACAGGAAGCAAGCAAACAAACAAAGCCTCCAACAGAGTAAATGCAAAGAAAAGCAACAGAAAGCTCATCGTTATAAGGTTGTTGAAAGCCAAAAACCGAGGGGAAATCCTGGAAGCAAGTATCAAAGAGAAACGAAGATGTCAATCTGGCTTTCCAATAGAAATAACACTAGGAGGCCCTCAACCAGATGGATTGACTCAGTGACTACTCCAATGGGCTCAAACATAAGGACAATTGTGATTATGGCAGAGGACTGAGCCGTGTTTTGTTCTGTTTTACATAGATAGAGTCGACTCCATGGCACCTAATAACAACAAAAGAAGACAATGGAACGACACGAAAAGTAGACCCATGAGCTACACTAAGACACATTCAAAAGAAAGCTCTAGTAACCCTATTAACATCGGATAAAGTAGATTTCCAACATGAATGATTGGTAGAGGTAATGAAGGACATTGTATGAACACAAGAGATAAATATTTCAGAAAGGAATTATATTTATAAATGTATGTGCAACTTAACCACAGAGGACCAGAATATATGAAGCGAAACCTGATAAAATTGAAAGACAAAATAGACAAAGCGACAATTAGTGCTGAAGATTTCAATATTCTACATACAACACTATTAGTTTATAATCATTAACCTAAAAAATATTTTAAGTAAAATTCTTGTTATTGTTATTGTTAGGTGCCCTTAAATCATTTCTGACTCATAGCCATCAGAACAAGCTGGTGCTTCGGCATGCTATTATTTTCCCAATTGTTATATGTGTGTTCATTGTTGCAGCCAAAGTGTCAATGCATCTCAATGAGGATTTCCCTCCTTTTCGCTGACCCTTTACTTTGTCCAGCAGGATTGATGTCTTCTTCCAGGAACTGGCCCCTTCTGATAACATGTCCTAAAGCACAGGAGGCAGAGTCTCCCCATCCTCACTTCTCAGGAGCATTCTGGCTGTACTTCTTTCAAAACAGATTTGTTTGTTCCTCTGTTGGTCCGTGGTATATTCTATAGTCTGCATCAACTCCATAATCCCAATGCATCAGTCCTTATTCATTGTCCAGCTCTCATATAAATATGAGGCGATTGAAAATACCACGGCTAGGTTGTAGACAGACACCTTATTCAAATGGGCATCGGTACTTCTTAACTTTAAAGAGGTCTTGTGCAGATGTGCTCGATGCAATGCATCATTTGATTTCTTGACTGCTGTCGCTGTGATTCTTTATTGTGGAGTGAAGTAAAATGAAATCCTCCACAATTCCAGTCCTTCCTCCGTTTATCATGATGGTCCAGTTATGGGGATTTTTGCTTTCTTTTCATTGAGGTGTAATCTAAACTGAAGTATATAGTCTTTGATCTTCATCAGTATGTGCTTTAAGTTTTCTTCACTTTCAGCAAGGAAGGTTGTGTCATCTGTATTGTATAGATTCTTAAAGAGCCTTCCTCTAACCCTGATACGGTGTTATTCTTTCTATAGTCCAGCTTTTCAGATTATTTGCTTAGTATATAAATCAAATAGTAAAAGGATACAACCTTTGCTAGTCTGGGTAGACTAGAGAAACAAATTCATAGAGACTCATATGTGAATAAGACAGAGGTTTATATACACGAACAATTGAATATTGAGAAAATGTCCCAGCCCAGTCCAGATCAAGTCCATAAGTCCAATATTAGTCCATATGTCCAATACCAATCTATAAAGTCCTCTTCAGACTCATGAAATATATGCAATGATGCCAAATGCAGGAGGATCACAGGCCAGTGGGATGGAAGTTGTGTGGATCCAGTGACGTTGTAAGCATCTCGGCACTGGCAGGAGGCTCCACATGGCTTCTCCAGCTCCAGATGTCTGGTTGCATCAGGGTAGGTCCATGTGGCCCTTTTGTCAGTAGAGCGTCTCTCAGCAAGTGAGCAGAGAGAGAGTGTGTCTCCCACCTCCAAGGATGAAATTCAGTAGTTCGCAGAATTCTCAGGAGAAGGCCATCCCCACAAGAGGCCTCACTGGTTATATCTTGAGTGACAGGCAGACTTCACCCCTTCACTTGCAATCCTCTCAAATTGACACCAGATTATGTAACTACCACACACTTTCCTGACCTTAAACCGCTTGATGTCCCGTTGTTCTGTTTGAAAGATTGTATTTTCGTCTGTGTATAGGTTCTACATGAGTCCCATTAGTGCTCTGGAAGTCCTGTTCTCTGCAATGTTTTCCACTGCTTGCTTTGGTCCACATGGTTGAATATCTTGGCATAGTCAATAAAACACACATAAACATCTTTCTGATATTCTCTGCTTTCAGTCAAGATCCATCTGACAACTGCAATGATATATGCCTTGTTCCATGTCTTCTTCTGAGTCTAGCCTGAACTTCTGGAAGCAACCTGTCAATGTACTGCAGCAACCATTGTTGGATGATCTTCAGCAAAATTTTACTTGCCTGTGATACCAATGATATTGTTTTATAATTTGAGCTTTCCATTGGGTCACATTTCTCTGTTCTTAGTCTTCAAGATCCACTGGAGTCTGATCACTTGGGTTACCCTGTTGGCATTTGAAATACCAGTGACAAAGCTGCCAGGATCACAGAAACACACAAGGCACCACAGACAAGCCACAAACTGACAAACAAGTGGTGGGCAGTAAAGCGGAAAAACATACAAACCCACAATCATTGAAGAAATTGTATAACCTTTCTCTCAGCAACATTGGCAGAAGCTGACAAAGATTACCTAGACTATCGATAAGTAAACAACATCGCTTATAAAATGGATCTAATTGATAGATCTAGGAAGCTACTTTTCCCCCCTAAACTTCAGATTATATATGATTTTTAAGTGGTTTTAAATTTTTTGCAAATTGTACTTCAATAAGCCTTAAGATATACCTCTACAAATTTCAAAGGATTGAAATAATAGTGAGTTCTCACTGATCAGAATGACATTAATATTAAAATCTGCCAAAATCCAGAAAATTACTGATGTTTAGATATTTTAGAGTATATTTATATGAAGGGGTTTCAAAAAGTTCTAGGAGAAATTGAGTTAAAGGTAATGGAATTTTTCCACAAACATTTTGAAGCTCTCTTGTATGTAACCCATTGGTCAGAGAATCTCACAACATATATTTTAAAACAAGTCCTGAACTAACGAACTTAGATGCTATTTTTAGGTATTGATGAATCTATTCTGACTCAACTACCCTATGTGAGAGAGGATTTTCTCATTTGTGATCTTGACTGAATCTTCACTACGTTTTTCTCCTGCAGAACGGCTGGGTGGGTTTGAACTGCCAGTCTTTATGTTACCACCCAAACACTTAAACTGTTTGTGACACCAGAGCTCCTTATAAACCTTTGTGAGATGTAGCTAACCCACCCACAGCACTGCCATCTAGTCAACTCTGACAGGTAACCATCCCGTAGGACAGGGCAGAACCGGCCCTGAGATGAGGGACACTGTATATCTTTGTAAGTGCAGACAGCTTCATCGGCCTCCTGCAGAGCAGCCGGCGTGCTGGAACCACTGCGCCCCCAGCGCTGAGTCATGTAGCCAATGGCGCGCTTTAAGGGAAAGATATAGCTTTTAGTGCTTTTGTGTTTTATCAAAGAAAAATAAAAAATCAATGATATAATTATATAACTCAAAAGTAAGAAAAAGAATAGCAGATAGAAGCCAAAGGAACAAAATATAATTTAAAACTGAAAACTATAATGGTATATAGTAAAAAGGGAATGTTGTTGTGGTTGTTGTTGTTATGTTCCATTAGTTGGCCCCGATTCATAGTGACCCTATGAACAAGAGAGTAAAACCACACCTGGCCCCTGCGCCATCCTCACAATTGTTCTCCTCCATGAGCCCATTGTTGCAGTCACTGTCAAATGGAATTGTTGGTTCTTGAAAACAGTTCATTAGACGGCCAAACCCATGACAAACCTAATGGGAGATGGATCAACAGATAGAATGAAATTTTCTGCAACCAGTTGCATAAATGAGGATATCACTATAAATGCTAAACTTATTACAAACATTGTATATTATTAACATTTTTGCCAATTAATTGGAAAAATCTATTTAATTGGGTGAGTTGAGATAAAAACGTTTCCAAAAATTTGTCATTATTCATAGACAATAAGATGTATACAATGAAAACCCAAAATAATCTAGAGAAATGGCAGGACAATATGGCACATTTGAATACTAGAATAATACACAGGCACACCTCTGAAATATTGTGTTTGATTCCAGAACTGCAATAAAATGATTATTAGAATAAAGTAAGTCACAGAAACTTTTTGACTTCCAGTGCATCTAAAATTTAGGGTTATACTATACTGTAGTATGTTAAGTGTGCAATGGCATTATTAGAAAGTTTAAACTATTATGTGAATTATCAGAATATGACTCAGCGCTACTTGTGAGCACATGCTGTTGAAAGATGGCGCCAACAGGCTTGCTTGATGCAGGGCTAACACAAATCTTCCATGGGTAAAAATTCCATGTCTACAAAGTGATGCCTGTACATACAAACAAGTACAATTTTACCTATAATTGATAAACAATTGGGCAATAAAAATTAAACAATGTCCCCCACAGCATAAAATTCAAATACCTAGGAATAAATCCAATGAAAGATTAGCAAGACCTGCTCTCTCTGTTTCACATACATACACTGACACTCTAAAATATTAAGATGATGTAAGTAAAAGATATATCACATCCAAGCATTTAAAGACATGTTATTATAAAGATGTACATTTTCTGCATCAAATCTACAGATTCAATGCAATCCAAAGTAAAATCTAATTTTAACTGGTTTTTTCCTCAATGAAAATTGACAAGCATGTTTGAAAATGTAGGACAAACATGTTTGCAAATGTTTGAAAAAGACAAAATGAGAGGACTTACATCAGCTGAGGCCACGTAGCAATACAATAATTAAGACAGTGTGATATTCATGCAAGGAAAGACAAGAAGATAAATGGACAGAATAAAGTTCAGAGTCAACCAAACATAGATAGACATTGGATTCTGTGAAGTGGGGGAGCAAAGAGGGAGTCTTTTACTTCGGCCTTACAAAAATAAATTCAAGGTGATGTAAATGAGAAGAGTAAAATATTAACTGGCAGTAAAACAATATAAAGAATGTCTTTATGACTGTAGGAGAGGCAAACACACTTTAACAGTAGCAAAAAGGCCACCCTTAAAGGGAAAAGGTTGATAAATCAAGCCACATTAAAATTAGCCAGTTTAGTTAGTCACAAGAGATCATTAAATGAATGAAATATAATTCACTGAGTTGGCGAATATGTTTGCAATACATATAACCAAAGAAGTCTTCATAAAAGGACATTTACAGGAAATTCACAACATATAAGATCTAAATAGATAATAAACTGAGAAAGTATCCACATCACAGGAGTGTGGTGGAGTTTTAGCCATGCAGTGGCAGAAAGCTGGGGAAAGAGTGACAGTCTCAGAACCCCACAGGGGCAGCTCCATCCTGTCCTATAGGGTTGCTATGAGTTGGCATTGATTCGCTGGCAGTGAGGTTTAGTAGTTTTCTTTTTTTTAATTCACATCATTAATTACTAGGGAAATTAAAATTAAAGTAACAATGAGTTACCACTAAATGGTTGCCAGATTCACCGTTTAAAAAAAGACTAATAACACAGTAAATTGACAAGTATCCTTGACAAATTGCAATGAATAAAAAGAGCTCACAGTCAAAATGTATGATTAAAGGGTTAATTTTATTTTATTTTCCAGCAGTTGTATTGGTATGTAGTTTACATATCATACGATTCGATATTTTAATCATTCAATCATATCAAGGAGAATTGTACAATCATTACCACATCAATTTTATAGTATTCCACTCCCTCTATGGTTATATCACCTTTAAAATGAGTCATACAATCACAATCTGTTTTGATTCTCCCTCTCCCCTCCTGCCATCATTATTTACTCCCCAAATCCCCTTTCCCTCCTGATCATATGGCCCGCCCCCCTATATTCCCCATATCCTCTTGTATCAGTTATTCTCATAACACATCCACTCCTCCTGTGTTTCACAGCTAGAGACCCAATAGAAAACAAAATTATGCTAAGATGGTAAGGGTAAAAACATAATAGTATACAGACAAAAATACTAATTATGCATAAGAAGGAAAAGACCCCCAACAAGAATCAAAAAGCCAGGGAAGAAATGTCTGTCATGGAACCAGCAGGTTATGTCTACCAGCAGGTTATGTCTATAGGGTGGTCAACTGGCCAAGCGTCCAGTCCAATGCAGCATAGTCAAGATGACAATGGTCTCTGTCTGATCATAAGTCTGTGAGACTCTGGCCTGTGGCTGGAGCAGATTGGCCGGTGGCTCAGTCTGACTAGATGCTCTGCTGGTGGATTTGGGCCCCCACTGCCCTCTAGTGCACTCCACAAATTGGGTCTTCATCATTGTAGCTCTGATGCTTTTCACCTCATCATATTTGTATTTTGTTATTGTCGTCTCTGGATCACACAAGCTGGGGTGCTTCTTCCATGTGGACTTATTTGACTCCTCACTTAGAGGGATGCTTGCTTGAATACAAGCCTTTAAGACCCCAAACACTGTTCTGATTGATAGCCGGGCACCTTCTGCTTTCTTCAGTACCACGTTGCTGTAGCTCCCTTCTCTTCAGTGTTCATTTGCTGTAAGGACTAATTGTTCTTAAGTTGAAGCTAGGATTTAGTGCAAGCCCCAAACCCATTCCTGGATCTGTGGATTTTGGGGGTTTTGTTTTAATTTGCTACAGCTTGGGAGTTAATACGTATGCTATATCATTTCATACTTCAATCATGTCAAACATAATTGTACAATTCCTTCCATAATCAGTCTTCAAACATACTTTTCCTTCCTGGACTTCTTGACATCATCTCCTAAAGGGTTTATTAAGGAACTTAATAAGCTGTAATATCACGAGTGAGAAATGCTCAGGGTTGAGTTGTTTACCAGGGCATGTAACAAAGTTCTTTCAGTTCTGCTAATAAATGCCCAAAGGGGCATACCTTTCCATGGTAAGTCTCAACCAGAAGGCCTTCAGTTCCAGCTCTGTGGGTCAGCCAATGCAGCTCCCTGAATCATGTGCCCAGGGGCACCTCTATCAAGTGTGCCTGATCCTGAAGGCACTCTGCTCCACTCCTGCGGGTCAGCAAACCCACTTCCCCAGTTAAGTTCTCAGAGGCATCTCACTCCTCAAGCCAACCTCATGAAGAAAAGCGCTCAGTTTTACTTGCTCTGTGGCTTGGGAAGTCCTTCACTCTATTCCATGCTCTGGCTCCTAGTTCTGCTGCTGCTCCTTTGAGATTATAGCTGTCTTCTGGATTCATTATGGGTGCCATAGCCAGCACACCAAGCTCTTCATGTCCCTTGGACCTTCAGTACTAAAAGGGGACCTTTGCCCTGTGGGGCACAGACTTTCCTGCTTGGAGGCATCCAATAGGAAACAGCAATGCCCCAGGTTTTCAACCTGCCTGTCTTCCTTTCAAATGTAAAACTCTGGTATTCTCATCAGTTCTGGGTGGTGCTCAGGTTTCTTTCTAAGTCCCTTACTCTACCTAGGCTTCAAACAAAAAGCCTTTTCTATTCACGAAATTTTAACTCTCCTTTTAGCATATCTAGTAAAATGTAGGCTGAAAGAGGATCCACAAGCTCTTGTAATCATGAATATATTTTCTAATCATGATGGATTTCCTATAATACATACCAGGTAGGAGAAATATTGAGTATCAATAATGAAGCCAAATAAACATATAACCCTTAACCTTTTAAAATAATACCCAATTACAATAATCTCTTCTCCATTCCTCTTTGTTTCCAACTTCTGCACTAATTGGAATGCAAACGCTGGAAACAAAAGGAAGGCACAGCATTTGGAAACTAGTGACTGAGTGATAGAAATGAAGTTGGAGATCTCATGATAAAGTTTTGCAAAATCAATGACTTGTTCATAGCAAATACCTTTTCTCAGCAACACAAAAGGTGACTGTACACATGGACTTCTCAAGATAGAATACACAGAAATCAAGTTTACCACATCTGTGGAAAGACACAATGGAGAAGTTCAATATCAGCAGCTGAAAACAGACTAGAGGCTGACTGTGGAACAGACCATCAGTTGTTCATATGTAAGTTCAGGCTAAAGCTGAAGAAAATGAGAACAAGTCCAGCAGTGCCAACATATGACCTTCAGTTGACCCCATGGGAAGTGTGAGAACATCTCAGGAATGGATTCGATGCACTGAACTCTAATGGCAGACTTGAGCTGTGGGAGGATATCCAGGCCATCATCCATGAAGAAAGCAAAAGGTCATAAAAAAGACAGGAAATAAAGAAAAGATCAAAGTAGATGTCAGAAGAGACTCTGAAACTTGTTATTAATTGTCAAGTAGTTAAAGTAATTGGAAGAAAGAATAAAGGCAAATAGCTGAATACAAAATTTCAAAGGGCAGCTCAAGAAGACACAGTTAAATATTATAATGAAATGTGCAAGAATCTAGAATTAGAAAACCAAAAAGAAGAATACGCTCAGCATATCTGAAACAAAAAGAACCCAAGAAGGAATTCAAGTCTCAAATTGCAATTTAGAGAGATTCTAAATTGCAAAATATTGATTCTAAGAGGCAAAATATTGAATGATGCAGGCATCATTAAGAGAAGATAGAAAGAATACTGTCAATGTACCAAAAAGAACTAGTGGACATCCCATTATTTCAGGAGGTGGCATATGAGCAGGCAACAGTGGTGCTGAAGGAAGACGTTCAAATGGAACTGAATGCATTAGCCAAAACCAAGGCTCCAGGAATTCATGGAGTACCAATTGAAATGTTTCAGAAAGCTTAAGAAGCATTGGAAGCACTCACTTGCCTATGCCAGGAAATTTGGCAGACAGTTACTTGTCCAACTGACTGGAAGAGATCATATTTGTGCCCATTCCAAAGAAAGGTGACCCAACAGAATGCTCAAACTGTAGAATGCAACATACCAGCATGAATCAGGGAACCGACAGAGAGGTCTGTGGGCCGGGCCCAATCTCAACTACATGGACATCCTCTATTTCCCCCCAGAAAATTTACTTCAGAGGACAACACTGAAGCTACAACTTAGGGAGAGGGACATGTCTCATCAGAGCACATGGGAGCAAATGAAGGGGGAGGAGGAGAAAGTGGAGCACCTGGCTCACCAAGCCTTGAGAATGGTATCCCTGTTAAGAGAAGCCAATGCACAGAGAGGACCATATGGCCGGCCCCACTATGAGACATTACATCCCTCACTGACCCCATATCCCTATGGGGGACATCGCTGGAGACACAGTGTGTGAATTGCGCCCAATCTGACCCCACCACACTGAGGCAAAACACTTAGGGCATGTAACAGAACAGTAGGGGAGCAGATCAAGGAAGTCCTGAGGGAATATAAAAAATAGACTTAGTGGCCAGGGCATGGCACCCCATCAGATTTGACCTGAAAATACTCCTAAACGTTAACAAACAGACCTTAAGCTTTTCTTTTTTTTATGTTATTGTTTTGTTGTTGTTTTGTTTTCTTTTGCTCTGTCTTGTTTTTTGTGCATATTATTATCTCTGCAGGTCTATCTAGATAAGATAGGTGGGATAAACAATCTGGAGAGAAAAACAATGAGACCAACAGTTTTGGAGGGACATGGGAGAGGGGGGAGGCGGGGGAAAGGAAGTGGGTGTTAACAAACCCAGGGACAAGGGAACAACAAGTGATCCAAAAATCGATGGGGAGGAGGGTGTAGGAAGCCTGGTAAGGCTTGATTAAGGGCAATGTAACAGAGGAATTACTGAAACCCAAATGAAGGCTGAGCATGGTAGTGGGACAAGAGGAAAGTAAAGGAAATAGAGGAAAGAACTAGGAGGCTAAGGGCATCTATAGAGATCTAAATATAGACATGTACATATGTTAATATAGTTATAAATGATGATGGGGAAATA
>NW_022111373.1:35318225-35322431 GCF_000313985.2 Echinops telfairi | reverse complement strand
CACCCCCCACCCCCCACCCCCGGTCATTGGTGTCCTGCTTTAAATCTGGTCACCTTAATGTAGGGCCAACAACAGCTCGAGACATGATATCCTCTCACTGGAACATAACACGACAGAGGACAATACTGGGTTCACACAACAAGGAGTTAATCCCGTCTGAATCCCCCAGTGGGGTGAACCTAGGGGAGAACAAAACAGAACAGCAATGGGAGCAAAGCTAAGCCACAAAGCCCCCGAGGAGTCCCCAAAATAGACTTCAGGAATTCACCCAGGAGCAGTGGGGAGATAGTCATAAAGGTCAGCAGACAGACCTAGAAGTATGTATACTTTTTTTGATATATTTTGGTAGTTATTATTATCTTTGCATTTTTAAAATTATTTTTTTAGTCAATCTTTTGTTTTCTCTTTGCTTTGTCTCCATTATCTTTGATTTACCTATATCCATGATAGGCATGTGAAGCAAACTCAAGGAGCAAGCAATGTTCTGGAGGGACTAGGGGGAGGCGGTGGCGAGGGAAGGGAGCTGTGAGCAAACAATGTCATAGACAGGGGAACAACTAGGGAATTAAAATCAACAACGAGGAGGACATAGAGATCTGGGGGGTGTTGGAGCAACAGCAACCTAGCTGAGAGGAATTACTAAGAGGTAGAAGAAGGGTGAGTGTGATGGTGGGGCAGGAGGAAGGTAAAAGGAAACAGGGAAAATCTAGGAAGCAAAGCGATGGATAAAGGTATGAAAGTAGGTATGTACATATATAAATACATTAATTCATAAAAATAGAGGTATTGACCTATGTACATATATTTATATGGCAATACACTGAGGTAGTGGATAGACTTCAGGCCTCTGCTCAAGCTCTTCCTCCATGCAAAAATCCTTTGTTCTAACAACAAGCAAATATGGTGTAGAAAGTGGATGGTGCCCAGCTATCAAAAGATATAGAGTCGGTGGCTTTACAGGCTTGAAGTTAAACAAGCAGCCATCTAACAGAGAAGCAATAAGCCCACATGGAAAAAGCACTGTGCCATAATGAGGTGTCAATTGGATCAGGTAACAAGCATCAGAAGACCCAAAACAAAAAAAACAAACAAAAATATATATTGTGGAGACCGAGGGGGGTCAAAGCCATCAATGCTGACTCCCGGCGACCCCCTGTGGGTTTAGGAGGCTGTAACTATTTACTGTCACTCTGCTGGTAGCTTTTGAACAGCCAACCACGTGGCTCACATCATCCTGTGATAAATATTCATTTGAATATATATATATAATCATATATATATAAAATCATATATATATATGATTAGTTTCTAAAATTCCATTTCTAGATGTAAAGTTATTGGTTCCAGTTAACTGGAAGTATTTGATTGCTGGATACTCTTCTAGAAGTTTTGTGAAAGGACCCGAGCATCAGCATAGGAAGAGAGAGCTTGTTTCCCTGCATCATCACCAAATAATGGCAAACATTAACATTTAAAACCATGTTAGCCAGTGTCATTATTCTGAAGTATGCATTTCTTGGTAGCCAGTTAGGTTGAGCAAGTTTTCATCCATGAATTGCCTCTTGATGTCAGATAAATTGCCTTTATATGGGAGAAAAATTTAAGAAACACCTAAGATTTAAAAGAAGAAAGGAAAATGACTCAGTAGTCAATGAACTAAAATCCAACCAGGGTCTGACTAAAAGTCCAAGGGGTTTTTAATGATACAATCGAGAGTTACCAAAAATGTTTGCTTTAAAGTAAAGTTAATAGAAAAAATTAAAATTAAAACACTCCAAAAAACTGATTGACATTTACATTTTCCTAGTATATGTAACTTTGAATCAACTTTTGTAAATACCTTTTGTGGTTATCCATAAGGAATTCAAACCCAAATGCTTAGCATTTCATACCATTTCCTACCTAAACATTTATTGAACACTCTAACGGCTGGAGTTTTGCAGTGTAGTGAATTATTTGATATCATCCTTCTAGCTATCATCTTTTTTAACTCTCACCAAGTGACTGGGTAGGAGGATGCAACTGTGAGGTCCTTGTTGGATAGCATATTGAATTAAATAAGGTAAGTAGTACTCTTGTGGGTGGGACCACGCAACTAAGGTGTATGGCACCCTACAGGAGTTTGATTCATTTTGCCGTTCTATTTGAGATGGACCAGCCAGAAGCAGAAAGAGGATTTCTCTACCATCAAGAGAGAAGAGCCCTGAGAAGAGATGATGACGTGAGACCCCTGTGTTGAACCAGGATCCAGGATCGGTGCCAGGCATGGCGAGAGATGGCAAGAAGCAGTGGGAGAGAAATTAGTGATCACTAATCACGGAACCAGTATGAGACCACAATGGGTTTGCCTCAACAAGAAAATTGAGTGCCTTGATGCTGAGACTTCTGGTAGAATGGAGTGCCTTTGTGTATGTATGGGAGCCCTGGCGCCTTAGTGGTTAATCATTGGGCTGATAACTGCAAGGCCAACAGTTTGAAACCACCAACCCGTCTGCGTGAGAAAGATGGGGCTTTCTACTCTCTTAGCGTCACAGTCTCAAAAACCCACAGGGGCAGCGTACCCTCTGCTATATGCCTGCATCAACCTAATGGCAGTACGTGAGGTGGGTATTTATTGGCAGAGCTAAAAGAGCTCTGTAACACTTGCTAGAGCCTGGTGGGGGCTACGAGGCTGGGGCAGAGGGAGGCATGCCTGAAAGCATGGCTAGCGGCGACTGTGCTACTCAAAGAAGTGTATCCTAAGCACTCCTAAGCCGAACAGTAACCACTTTCTTTTCTGATAAACATCAGAATCACTAATAGTGTCTGTGAGATCTATGTGGCCATGACAGCAAATTATGGTGGGAGGGAGGATAGGTTAAAAACCTTGGTTTCTAACAAGGTTGGAGGGAGGAGGCATGTCTGATTTCTGCCTCAGAGGAATCATCTTTCAGCTGATTCTGAGAGAGGCTATATGCCACCTCCAGGGAAGTTTTACAAGTTATAACAGAAAACAGAGAGTACCTGCACATTAAGGTAATTTGAGAAGAGTTTATTTACTAAGGTCTAACCACAATGGTGTGGGTGATGTATATAGGAATTCAAGCGATAGCCCAGGATCCCAGTGCTGGCATCAGTGGGGTTTCTCCATCTTTAGTCCTGGAAGAAAAGTGAATTGTCCACACAGACCTCTTTGAGGGAACCAAAGCGACACTGCCACTTCAAAGTGACTTCATGGAGAAGTGGCTAAGGAATACATGCTTTTATCTTCTTATCTTCTTCTCCTTCCCTTAAATTTACGACTGTGGCTCCCCATGGGCAAACCCAACTGGAAGCCAGTGGATCTAGAAACTGGTTGATGTACCATGTCGTTCAGCTTCCCGGGGCAAACAGCAAGGTGCAGAAAGGCAGAACAAGCATCGTGGGTGACAGAGGAGTGATGTCCAGCACCTGGTACTTTGTCAGCTCTTCGATGTCATCTATTCACTACCAATCAGATTGGAACCCTTGTTTTTAAATGCAGCTTATTTATGCCTCCTCTTGCCTTTCCTCTCCAACGACAACACATTTTTTTCTTGGCTTAAAGTGCCTTCTTTAGGAAGGGTTTCACTAATTCCTTGATCGTAATTGGGATTTTCTATTAGAAGCTCTAAAAGCACATTGTCGTTTTACTTCGTACCATTTTAATAATTTGAGTTATCTTGTTAATTGTGTGACAATCTGTTCAAGGTCTTTCTTCTCAGCTAAATTGCCAACACCATGTTCCTGTCCTGGTGGTGATGTTGGGTAAGAATTGGCCTGCTAACCAAAATGTTGGTGGTTTAAACCCACCAGCTGTGCCTCAGAAGAAAGATGGGCTATTTGCCCCTGTAAAGAGTTAAAGCCTCAGGAATCCTAGGTAGCGTTGAGATGAGGGAGACTCCATTGAACGGCGGTGGTCTGTGTCTTCATGAGCTCTGTCATCAATGGATGGGTATGTCTTCTGTGTATGCATCCATTTAACTTTAGAATTTATTTGTGAATCAGTACTATGGTTTGTGGTGGTGCTAGTCATTGATAGGTACCATTGAGTCAGTGCTGACCCGCAGTGACCTTAGGCACAACCGAAGGAAACACTGCCCGGTCCTGCTCCATCCTCACACTTGCTCCTATGACTGAGCCCACTGCTGCCGCCACGGTGTCAGTCTGTCTCCTTGAGGACCTTCCTCTCTCCTTGGCTGCCCTCTC
>NW_022111373.1:35299845-35317732 GCF_000313985.2 Echinops telfairi | reverse complement strand
TTATAGTTTATGTGCTTCTAATTCTTACTGTTAACATTTTAAATTATAGTGTTTGTGAAAATGATGGTTAAAACCCAAGCCCAAGTATTAAGTACTTCTGTTTTTGTTTTGTTTTTTAAGAAATTCATGAGTGTCTTCTCAAACCAAAAAAACAAACTCGCTGCTATTGAGTGTATTCCAACTCATAGAATTCCCATTAGAAGGAGAGGATTCTTCATGTTCGATACACTATTGGTTCCTCTAAGCAGTTGGGGGAGGTCCGCACGTGAGCCCGCTACACAAAGTGAGAAATTACTGGATAGAGCAAAATTATTTTTCTTGTAGCATCCTTTTGTCCTTCTTGTGATTTTTGGACATGTATTGGTTTAGCTTTAGAATTTCTTTTGTGAATGAATGATACGGTTTGTTATCATTGTTAGGTGCAACAGCGTTGGGTCTGACCCGTAACGAACTATGAACAACAGAAGGAAATACTTCCCAGGCCTGTGCCATCCTCACAATTGTTCCGTTGCCTGAGCCCATTGTCGCAGCCACCGTGTCCATCCATCTCCTTGAGGGCTTGCCTCTCCTTCCCTGTCCCTTTACCTTATCTAACACAGGTCTTTCTCCAGGGACCGCAGAAGGCCCCTATGTTTAATTGCGGTACCAGGTCATTTTTTCTGCTCCGAATGGTGATCTGATCTTTACACGCAGTGAGAAAGGGCCCAGGGCCGCGGCTCACTCATGGATGACTTAGAAAACGGCACCACCTCCTCAAGGCATTTCGCTTCAATCTGTTCAGTTCAAATTGTTGTGGACATCACTGATTCGTTGACGTTTTACAGTCAAGGTGGTTCTAACTATGAGGCATATCTATAGTCTCGACAATGTGCACAGAGCCCTCCCCTGCGTAAGTGTCCGTGGAAGCCCAGAGGCAGAGGTAACAGCACCGACAATATGTCACCCATGGCGTTCGAGCAATAGTGTTTTCTCTTCACTAGTGACACAAAGCACAGGAAGTCTCAAAAAAGTATTTCTTGTATATATGTTGCCATCAACATTTCCAAAACAATTTCTTTATACTTAAGCCCTTGGTATTAGTTCCTCTGTTATTCTCCTCCCTCCCCCAGCCTTGTGAATCCTTGATCAGTTAGGCATTATTATTGTTATTTCATGTCCTACATTGTCTCCCTTCACCCACCTTTCTGTTAGTGTGCTTAGTACTATTGAATAATGGATTGTTATAAGATTTGTAAGACACCCCCTATTAAAATGATTAATTAAAAAATGTTTCAAAATAAATTTTTTCTTTAGGCCTACTGGACTTCTTAAATTGTTTTTTTTAAAGAAAGGTTTTAAACCACCTGGGCCTTAAGTATTTGGTTTTCCTCTTCTCCTTTCTTTTTCTCAAACCTCTTCAGTTTTACTCCATTCGGTTTTACCCATGTCCTTCTGACTGATCTCTTACTTCCCTTTCGAACTTTAAATTCCCTTTCTCTCCCTGGGGATCTCTTCTTTCCTGCCTTGAGGAAATAACAACAAACAATCCATGCAGTTTCCTGGATAACCTAAAAGTATAATACAATTTAACTTTCAAACAGTTCTTTTGTTGGCATGAGTTATATTAGTTGCCATGTTTTCTTTTTTTTTTTTTTCTATTTTAGAACTTTAATTTAAAAAAAAAATCAATTTATTGGGGCTCATACAATTCATCACAATACATAGATCAACTGTATAAAACACATCTATACATTTGTTGCCCTCATTATTCCCAAAATTCGCTTGCCTCTTGGGTTCCCGGAATCAGCTCATTTTCCTTTTTTTCCCCCTCCCCTTCCCTTCCTCCTCCCCTCTCCCCCATGCACCCTTAATAATTTATAAATTATTATTGTATCTTATATTACACTATCCGGCGTCTCCCTTCACCCACCCTTCTGCTGCCCGTCCCCCAGAGAGTAGGTTATATGTAGCGCCCTGTATCCATTCCCCCTTTCTTCACCCCCTTTCCCTCCTGGTATCGCCACTGTCACCCCTGGTCCTGAGAGGTTCATCTGTCCTAGATTCCCTGCGTTTCTGATTCCCGTCTGTCCCGCTGTGCATCATCTGGTCTAACCAGGTCTGCAAGGCAATATTGGGGTCCTGGTAGTTGGGGGGAGGAAGCGTTTAAGAACCAGAGGAAGGTTGTGGGTTTCATTATTGCTGTACTGTACCCTAAGTGACTCATCTCCCCACTACCCCTCTGGAAGGTATGTCCAATTGTCTAGAGATGGGCATTGGGTCTCCATCACGCGCCACCCTCATTGATGAGGATATGATTCCCCCTAGTTGCCATGTTTTCTACACTTTCAGTTATTTCCTGAAGTGGTAGTCTTTAGGCATATAAGAAGAATATGATAGAAAAAGTACTCTAAGCTGTAAAAATTAGGGGAATTGCTGATAAAAACGCATTTAAAAAGATTGTTTTTACAGTGACTTTGTTGTTTTCTTGTAGGTATCCCTAATTTTGAAAACAGTTGATGTAGATTGTGAATTTCAAGCCTTTAAAACTGAGTTGTAAAGCATAAAAAGCAAAGATGTCCCTGTGAGGACTGAGACGGGCCTGACCTGAGCCACGGTATCTTCAACCACCTCATATGCCCGCCCAAGCTGGACGGTGAAGAGGAAGGCTGAAGACTAAGGTGCTGGTGAAGAACAGTGACTGTAAAACGTCTCCCAGAACAATGAACAACTCTAACTCGAAAGTACATCCAGAATATTCTCGGAGACCTTTAGATACAAACGTGATGGAATTGTGTCTCCTGTTCTTTGGCCATGTTGTCAGGAGGGACCAGTCTCTGGAGAAGGACATCCTGGCTGGGAAAGTGGAGGGTCAGCAAAAAAGAGAGAGACGGCCTTCAGCGAAGTGAGTTGACACAGTGGGTGCAACAGAGGCTTCAGCACGGCAAGGCGGGCATGCCCAGGCAAGGCGAGCATGCCCAGGCAAGGCGAGCATGCGCAGAATGCCCAGGCAAGGCGAGCATGCCCAGGCAAGGCGAGAATGCCCAGGCAATGCGAGAATGCCCAGGCAATGAGGGAATGCCCAGGCAAGGCGAGAATGCCCAGGCAAGGCGAGAATGCCCAGGCAATGCGGGAATGCCCAGGCAAGGCGAGAATGCCCAGGCAAGGCGAGAATGCCCAGGCAAGGCGAGAATGCCCAGGCAAGGCAGAGTTTTGTTCGCGTGCGCACGGGGTCACGATGGCTCCACGGACTGCACTGGGTGGCTCATAAGAAGAACAGCAACAGAACTCCGTATTCTTTGCAGTTCTCCTTGACAACATCTCGAGCAAGTTTTTGGTGGATACCAGTTGGGCATGTATTGTTTTGCTGATTGTTCCTTTTATGTGTGAAATGAAAAGGTTTTTCATGACAACTAGAAGAACTCCTTTCCAAGCTTCTTTTTGTGAAAGAGTTGTGTATCTTGGGCAATTAAGTAAATCCCTCTAGGGAAAACTTTTTTTATTTGTTGACTATATCTATATATACGTTTTTTTAAAAAATGTGGCAAGCCAGTATTCTAATTATTCAGGAACCACCACAAATTGGTTTTTTCAGATGAAACATTTAAAATTTTCAGATTCTCCTTTTGCTAAGAAACAAACCTGTTCTGAACCCCAGGTTACTCACTCTAGCCAGTTCTCTCCACTTGACTTCTTTGGCCATCCTTGAACCGAGAGGAGAGTTTGTCACATAATTTGTGGCTTTTATGGCAGCAGTGGATCCCCTGGTCAGTGCAAACAGTGAAAGCCAAAGCCACTCAGAGGTGCCTTGAAAGAATGACCTATCCATCTTCCTTCAAAAACTTGGCGATCAAAACCCCCCTGGAGTGCAGTTCTGTGACCTACATGAGGTTGCCTGACTCAGAAACAACTGGCTAGCTAGCAACTGGTGGTGGCGGTGAATACCAGAAACACCACACCAGAAACATCAGGTAGATATGTAGACTCATAGGTCCCATCTCAAACCTCTTGAATTAGGAGCGGCATTTTAACAAGAGCTCCAGGGGGTTTCTCCAGCTCTAGTTCAGAGGATTAGCTCCCTTGAGATCTAGTGGCTCCTAAAGCTAAAGCAAGACATTTGCACCACCTCTTACTTAAATCTTTGTTGAGCCGAGCATGGCGCTCTGGCACTCCAGATGTCCTTAGCTGCTGCTTTCTAGGCTTATTGTCTCCTGTTTTCTGGTTTGTCCCAACTCGTTAACACTTGTCAGCATTATGTGATTTCACTCATCTCTAGGTATCTACCTTTCAATCAGTTCTTTATAAGTCATTCTCTTTTCTTAGCTACCCATATGGTTCAGCTACTTCTGCCTGAGCCCTGGCATACACTAACTAATTATAAGTGTCATTGTGCCTGGACTACAAGGACTTATAACAAAGCAAGTCAGAGACTATCAAACAGATGCATTATCATATCCTTAAACGACACCAGAATGTTGGTCTCATTAGTTTCACAATGTGTATGATATCTCTTTCCCCGTTACTAATATAATCCACGAAGATAAAACAGAAGCTGCCCACCAGCTGGGGAAGTGTGTGATGTAAAGCAAAATCAAAATATTATGATATTGAAGTTATAAAAATATGTATGTAATTATTCTGCTTCTATTTTGCATTGGATCCTCTCCGAGGTAGAAAATGAGATCTCCTCTTTTTGACAACAAAGCAAAATTCCGTTTTGATAGGACTCGTAACTGACATGTCACTGAAGTGACAGTGCAAGTGACTGACTGGCACGAAAGCATTGAATGAGCAGAGGCGACTCACGTCATCTTACTCTGCTTGTACATTCTCATTCACTAAGGAAAATGGGGAAAAGAGGAACGGTACCTTTATTTTACCTCATCATTATTTAACTGAAGTGTTATTCTTTACATTTATCACTCTTCTTACAGAGCATTAATTTGGATCATCTTGGTAGCTTCTTACTCCATCAAAATAAGATTTCCCTTCTTACATATGAAATAAAAAAGCATTTCTAGTCCCATTTTCTTTGAAATGTGATTCTTCATGTCTCCTAGAGCTGGGGAATTTTTAAAAGTAGCAAAGCTTTTGCCTTTCCCATCGATTTTCTAAATGCAAAGCCAAATAATGTCCTTATGCGTTGGCCCTTTCGCGATGCACTCAGATGTAATGGTTTGCCCTTATTTCAGACCATCTATACTTACTTCTTTTCCCCATTCTATTTTTTTTTGCATGTGCACAATATTTAAAATAGAAGCACTTCCTGGAACTTGATCATTAATCATCATTATTGATGACATCAATTAGATTTTCAACAAGATATCCTTGCTGAGACCCAAATGGGAAATATTCAACAACAAACGCTGTCTTTGTGTGTAGTGGGTGTCACAGTGGCTCATTAGCTTTGTGTGGGAGTACGCATATGAGACAGTCAGCATTTTCTGGTTACCTAGGACCAGAGAGTGAAGCACTGAGAAATGGACCCAATTGGAAGGTGGCTGACACTTTGCACTGAGAAAGACAAAGATCTCCTCAGAGGAGATGGAATTGGAGCTCAGGGCTTCTTTTGCTACTAAATCACGTATAGGACTCTAGGCAGTTAATTAACCTCGCTGGACCTCATTTTCTTTCTACACAGGTAGTGCTCTCCTCATGACAGGAAGATACTTTTGATATGAAATATGGAAACAAGCTAAAGGCAACAAATAAAAATGTTTTTCTACTTACTTGCTTAGTCATTCAACAAACGTTATTGAAAGTCAGCCTATTTCCAGGCAACAATCTCTGATGTGAGAAGCCAATTCACCAGGAAATACTGCATCAGACACTGGGTACCAAAGGCCGTGTAAGGCAGTAGAAACACCTTATGATATGCAGTCGACTTTTATTCAGAATGAACCTGCATACGTGACCGAGCACTTCCACCTTATTAGTTTTCTTAGCTGAAAAGCAAAACAATATTCTTATCTGACTGGGAAAGAGAACTGCAAAATTAAAAGTTCTGTACAAACATTAGTTGTTATTAATTACCAACTTACATAAACTCAAAACGGGCCAAGCCATCTCATCAAAGTAGCAACTAAAATAATGGCACTAGCACTTTCATAGTTTAAGGAAACACAGGATGGTAAGTACGAGTTATTATGTCTGTAAATAAAAGGAGATATAGACATCTGTAATCTGAATTTATTTTCTCAGCTCTAGCCTCCTAGAGCTTTCTGAAAATCTGGGAAATCACTCCTCTCTTAACTACAGAGCCCTTTCAGAGAAAGGTTCTCTGTGAATTCAAAGTAACTTTGTTGACATGCTATGGTCAACTTTGAATCCACAGACTAGGCGGTCATATGGTTGTCTCATAGATGTTGTGACTTTGCATGAATGTTGCTTCAATAAGACTTCAGAATTTATCTCCTGATTATGCAAGAAGAAATAAACTCCTACAACTAAAGAGGTCTGTCGTTAGGCCCTAAACACTGCCGATTGCCTCTGGTTGAACCTGCAGATACAACAGGAGGCAATGGCTATGCTTTATCGTGACAAACATTATGTAACAGCGCATTTTCTGTCTTCACGCATCCAACTAAGTGTCATCAATTATGTTTATTATGTTAGTCAGCAAACACGATTACCCATTTTCAAAGTTTCCATCACCCTTAACTGAAGTGTCTCCTAAGCATTGAATCCTCATTTTCTCCTCCCACTTGCCCTCTGCTATTGTTGCTGCTGCTGTCAGGAGTCAGTGAGCCAGTTATGGCAACCCCTTATGATGGAGTTGATGGGTCACTTATGATGGAGTGGCCCATAGAGTTTTCTAGACTTTAATCTTTATGCAGGCACAGGTGGGTTTGAAGTACCAACCTTCCGCTTGGCAGTCAAGCCCTTAATTATTGTGCCATCTTATCATTCCATGGTAACCACTAATAAATTTTGTTCTCTGTAGACTTGCCTCATCTATACATTTTCTATCAGTGCAATTAGATAATAGCTGTTCTTTTATGACGGCTTCTCTCACTCAATGTAATCTTTTCCGTGCCCTTCCATGCCAGAGCATGTGTCATGACTTCATTAGTCTTTTTGGTCAAGTAGATATTTACCACAGTTTGTTATCCATTCACCAGATGAAGGATATTTAGGCTGTGTCCATCTTTTGGTTATTGTGAACAGCACTGCAATGTATGTTCAAATGCAAGAATCTGCTGTGTGTTCCTGCTTTAAATTCTGTTGGGTGCATACCTACAGTGGACTTGTTGGATTATATCATTATTCTATGTTAATTTTTTGAGGAGCCACCAAACTGTTTTCCACAATGACTATTTTGGAATCTCTCCAATAAGGAATAAGGTTTCCTGTATTTTTTTATATACTCCCAACACCTGTTGTTTTCCTTATAAAAAATCATAGTCATCTTCGTGGGTGTGAAGTGTTATCTCACTGACGCTTTGACTTGCCTTCCCCAGTGACTAATGATGTTGAGCATCTTTTCATGTGCTGGTTGGCAGGATGCAGATTTATACGTGAGATAAAAAATAGGGATATAGAAGCTCTGAAGGAGCCATCCAAGGAAAATAAGTGAGAGGAACTCTAAGATTAGTTTCCAAACCGCAGGCTATGATTCATTCACGGCACCTGACACTAAGTCTATCTCTGCTCTTCGGGTTTTCTTAATGATAAAACCGTAGTAGGAATGTCCCAGAGGTTCATTTAGGAAGGAGAGGAAATGACAGGTAAACACTGATCTCAGTGCCTGACTTAGAATAGGTATGCTTTATGAGCTAGCTATTCTCTCGCTTTTCAAAATCATTCTATTGAGGCCTCTTACAGCTCTTATCACAATCCATCCATCCATTGTGTCAAGCACATCATGTTCTCTGACATCATTTTCATCTTAGTTCTCTCCCTTCCTTTAGGACCAAGAGCCTTGGAATTGCCCTTCTTCTAGAGCTTGAGTGTTAAAGCTATACCTGCAGCCAGGTAGTCTCGCAATCAGGATGATGATTTTTGATTAACGTGCTAGACTCTCAGAGGCAAGCTCCTGCTAGTCGCTTTCTATGGAATCCTTCTTGGTTCCTTTCAGCCTTTTGGATCATGTTGCCATGTTTTCATTCTCTTTTCAAGTAAAACAAATATAGCAATTTCCATGACCTTGTGTCTCCGGTTATGAAGTTATCAGGTGTTGTTGCATGCTTCCAGTGCCATTCCATCTTCTCAATCTTGCCATGAATGGAAGTTTTATCATGAATGGACATTCTACCATTGGCAACATGTTAGAAGTACCTTGGATAATTCCAATTTGGTTTTGTGGTTGAGTCCTTCTTAAGTTGGCCCTGGCTTTTTTCTTTAGAAACACTTCCAGGAAATAGAGCCTAGCTTTTGCTTTTTCATTTTTCTTGGAGCATCTAACAAGAAATGTGTCTTGGAGAAGTTGGTGATTTAAATAAATATTTGCATTGTATTTCATAATCTTAAGTAATGTGTTCTCCTGTATTTTAATAGTTTATGGGTTGTTTATATGATATACTCCTATGATTCTTAACTACAAAATCGTAACAAATGGAAACCACATATTTCTTTACTGTTGTGTCCTAAGCGACTAGCAGAGCCTCTGATATGGTAGACTGAACAGTAAAACTTTGAGTGAATAAGTAAGTAAAAGCGTTTTGTGCAGGACAAACATTTCTGTCCATACTAGTTTACGTGTACTTAAGAACTTAAGGGGGAAAAATTAGTGAAGCTATATCAAAGAAAAAAATCGAAGCAAGAAAGTTCGAGATTCATCTTCACACCATGATTATGACTTAAATACCAATACATCACTGGCCTTATTTGAAAGTGTGAGCACTGTTTTCCACAGATAAGGGTCCTATTATAAACAAACCTATTTATTCTGCTATAGAACTCTGCAATTCAAAGGCTAAGAAAGAAACCAAGATACAGTAACTTTCTATCCAGAATCTTTTTCTTCCAGGATATTTTGAGATAATTCTCCCAAAAGAGCAAAATTAAATTACATGCAGAGAAGAATAAATATTGTTGAGGAAAGACATAGAAAGTACTTGTGAGGGTCAAGGTTACACTTTGAGGGGATATTTTAAAGTTACAGCATATAGGTGGACGGCCGCTACCACAATAATATGAGCCCCAGAGAAATATGAGCTAAGGAAAGGGAATTTACTGGGGCCATTTGCTGAAATCAATACCAGTCACATCACCTGAAAAATTAAGATAATCCAGGATTTATTTTAGTAGGTTATAAGTGGTATGGATTTTTATCATTGTAAGCATTTTTTAAAGTATAGGAATGCTATAATTAGTAACAGAATTAATTATAACAAATAAAACATGGCACAATTAATTTCAGGATGTTATTTTCTCTTGTCATGAAGCACATAATTATAAAGCAATTATATTACAGTCAATTCAAGCAGGGATTAATGAATATAGGACTAGCAGTTACCCAAAAAGAGAAAGAAGAAAGAGAAGATATTTGCAATTCATTTATTGAACAACAATCACAACAACACCCTTCAGCACCTAATGTGTCATTTAAAGAGCCCTGGTGGCACTGTTGAGGAAGCATTGGACTGCTGACTCTGAGGCTGGTCATTCAAGCCCACCAGCCACTCGGTGGGAGAAAGACGAGGCTGTCTGCTCCCACAGATATTTATTGCCTGGGAAACCCTATGGGATGCTATGAGTCAGAAGGAACTTGAAAGCAATGGGTTTAGTGGGCGTAATTAAAATAAACATTTAAACAAAGGTTCCCTGGTAATGCTATGGGTTAGATGTTGGTCTGCTAACCACAGGTCATTGGCTCAAAATCACCAACCTCTCCATGGGGGAAGATGAATTTGTGTGCTCTATGAAGATTTATAGTCTTATAAACCCTATAAAGGGTTACTGTAAGTTGGTATCAACTCCAGGGCAATGGGTTTGGTTGGGGATCCTTGAAACAGTTCTATGAGGTGGTTGTTGTTATTGTTAGGTTCTGACCCAGAGCAACCCTTTGTACAGCGGAACAAAACACTGATCCTGCACCACACTCACAATCATTCCTATCCGTGAGCCCATTGTTGCAGGCACAATGTCAATACCAATTGCGTTGAGTGTCTTCCTTTTTTTTTCTTTTTTCTTTGGTGTCCCCTCTACTTTACCAAGCATGATGCCCTTTTCCAGGGACTGGTCTCTCCTGACAACATGTTCCAAGTATGTAAGACAAAGACTTGTCATTTTGGCCTCTAAGGAGCACTCCGGCTGTACTTCAAAGACAGATAGGGAAAATGAGGCATGGAGAAGTGCTGTGGCTTGCTCAAGGGCAGAAATGGGATTTGAATCTTGGCAGCCTGCATTCAGCACCCAGGCTTGCATTCTATACTGTACTGTTTTTCAGAAAACTAAATACTAAAGCACTGCTTACTCTTTAAAACAAATTGTTTAGAAGTTGGTAAACACATGAAGTACATTATATTACCTGTTCAATTTGGTTGACAGCATTGACAATAATATTTGAAGCATTCCTACTTCTTATAAATTAACTGCTCTCTTTCAATTTGTCTCAATTCCATTTCTATAGTCCAGGATCTGACCATTGCTGGCGATTGTTTAGAGTGACAATAAATGGTCAGATACCTGGAAGAGCCAATGTTGAAAGTTTTCTAGGTCTTGCCTGAAAGTTACTTCCCCATATTGTATGGAGCGTCCAAACAGGTTGTGGTTATGGGTGGCCACTATGATTTTAAAAATAGAGCTAAATCTCCCCTTTGATCAGGAAATTCTCCAGTGAGTTCCTCTGCCTTAAGGTAACTCACGTTCGCTTAAGCATGAGGAATTTGTGATTCTGGTATAACGGGGACTCCAAACGCAGGGGTGCTCCAGGGTGAGGTGCAGTAGTTCAACATTACCATCACAGATCTAGGTTCTTTGGATGTTTTTCACTGTCACCTCTACTGGGTTGGTGATTATTCCTTGATTAGTTTTCCTCTTTGCCACAAGATAAAAATTTCAGCCAGACATGATAATGTCCAGAGGAATAGGAAGCCATCTTTTCTAAAAGTCTACTCTCATGTTTTTGTTTTATTAGTCAGAACTAGTCCAATCAGTAAAAGAAAATGGGCCTCTATGATTGTCTTTCATAGATTATGATGTATTCCTTGAAGTCGGATGATATTCAAACCCAAACAGGGTTACTCAAAACCAAGAAGAGTCGTGGATCTTGGGGGGGCCACCAACAGGGTTGGCTATTGAATGTGTTATTGACGGTTCATTTTGGAACTGCTCACCCTTAAATTAAAACATAAAACAAAACAACATACAAAATTCTTACCTTCAACTCAAAAAGATATACTTATATATTGTCCGCCTTTCTGGTTACGAAGAAAATTCATGGGTATTTATCAGCAACAGTATTGATATTCTTAGTTCTAATTTATCTCAAATTTTCTCAGCTTTTCAGGGAAAATGTTATACTTATATGGCACCCAAATAGGAAAAGAGAGGCCTGGGCCACTGTCTAATACTTGAAGCGTGTGAAAAGAGTCTGAAATTAGTCAATTGATAGATCAAATAACCACTAATGAGCTCCTTGTCTTCCCGTCTTATGTAAGTTGGCATTCTTAGTATAGGTGGGAGCAGGACTGGGGGAGGTTGGGACTCACAGGGCCATGGGACAAGTTTTCTAGGGGAGTGGTCTGTTTATTCGACCTCAGTAAAGCAGGCCTCATAAAAATCTCCGACACAGAGTTGTCATGGGCCTCAGCTGAAATAGTCTTTCTAAAAGCACTTTATTAGGTAGGAATACTTTCAGCTGAAAGCAATAAACACTCCAAACTCTAAGGCCTTTAAAAAATTGAAGTTCTTTCTCTCTTGAACACTACATGTCTGCAAGTAAGGATGCCGGAAGTAGCCGTTATGCCCATCAGCAATGTCTCAGGATCCTTTTACCTTCCAGTTCAGCTTCCTCATCAGCTCAGACGATTGTGTGGTGGTCACACCTGGCTGCTAGATCAATAGATCTCATTCCCAAGTTCCAGGCCAAGGAGGGAGAAGTATTCAGAAGCATCTCCATTCCCTATTTCTCAGCACTCTCTCAGATTACAATTCCATACCTAGGTGACTACCTCGATGTGCAAAAGAAGTTGGACAAATATTTACTTTTCAACCTCTATTGTGAGGAAGAAAGATCTGATGCCTTCTACTCCGCTAAAGCGTTCCAGTCTCAGAAACCTATAGGGGCAGTTCCACCCTGTCCTACAGCATGTCCAAGAGTTGGAATTGATTCGATGGCTGTAAGTGTGAGTTTCATGCTGAGAGCTGTTGGGTAATCTTCGGAAGGCTCAACCTAAGATCTGCAGTTCAGACCCACCAGCCTAGCCACAGAAGAAAGAGGACGCTATCTGTGCCTATAAAGATTTTGAGCATCTGAAGCCCTCTATAGAGTTGTTCTGAAGCAGCACTGTCTTGCTGACCCTGGGTTTGGGTACATGGGAGGGAGGGAGGTAGAGAGGGAGGCTGAATAAGCTAATCAGCAGTATCTGTCATGAGCATTTAAAAATGTAACAGCTAGGTAAATATTGCCAGGCTTTCAGTTGTATGTTTCTTAAAACTAATAAGCACATGCTGGATCTAAACTAGTAAGAGATACATGAAGAAGAAGAGAAGGTGAAGGTGAAGAAGTTAGCTTCTTCAGCCGATTGCCTAGATCAGAGTTGTTAGCCTTGATCACAGAAAGGCCTGTCTGAAACAGGCCCTGCTATGGAAATGCTGCAGAAAGTATAAATTCGGGGGGCACTCTTTCCTACTGTTGTCACCATGTTCCACAAGCAGATGAAATAATTTGTGCCCTTTCGCACCCCTTTTTAGTATTTGTCAGTCGGATGGCGTGTCAGAAAGGACTTACAATGCCTAAAACATTTGGAAATTAAAATGGTATGCTGTGGCACCATGACCTTTTCAGTATGCCGGGTTTTCCATTGTTTAGCCATTATTCTGGTTCTTTTTCTGACTCTTCTTTATGAGAGGAAAAGGTGAATTGGCACCTAAAGTATGGAGTGCTCAAAGGAGCAAAAAAGCACATCATTGGAACAATGCAGAGGCAGCCCTGGACTGCTTCAGAGTGGCAGGGACACAAAAGAGGGTAGCTTTATTAATTGTGGCGAGGCCGGGGTAATGGATTTAGTACTGTATCATGCCAATTTTCCTCTAGTGTGCTTGAGAGGTCTCCAACTCCACCTACAAATACCTATGCATGATCAGAATGTGACCATGCCTATTCAGAAGGGCAAAAACGAATCCGTCTCCTGGTATGGTGGCTCTGCTTCTTTGAAGGATAACAGTTGCTTCAGGCTCTTTATAGGTCCTTGACATCTCTTGGAAGGAGGCTTCTGGGGATGCCCACGCCTCTCCTCTGGGTTTCCATAGCAGCCTGCATGTGCTCCCTGTGTAGTGATTGCTTCATCACATTGCAAGTTTCTGTTCACTCACAGGGTCTCCTCATGAGAGTGCTATTTCTTTCAGGGCATCTGGCACGTGACTGGAACACGGAAGAGATGTACTTTTTGTTGAACAAATGCCAGCCGGTGCCAACAACAATTTGAATGTGCACCTGATAGGCGCTCTTTCAGGCTTGTTAAACGTTCCTCTTCTCTAAAGAGAGTTGAGAAAACCACCGACACATAGGTGGGGGCGCTGCTTGCTCCACCACCTCCAAGTTTTATCCGAACGATGACTTTGGTACAGTGCTCTCAGAGTGATAGCAAATTGGAATCACTAAGGACTTCACAAGTTCAGGTACCCTTCAGAGAGAGAAGACTCGGGGTCCTTCTCAGAGATCCCTGGCAATGTATGAAAGAGAAATAAAATGTAGAAACCTGGAGTCGCATACCTAATTTTTACCCATATTCTTTCTCGTATCCTTCTCTCAGAGGCAAGAATAGCCATGACCAGTTAGAGGGAGCTTATCAGATGAATGCAAAGGACAAAAACAGGTGGGTGCCACATGCAAGCGAGGTCAATGGCAGAGCCGAGCAGATGCTGGCAGATGGGAATATATGTTTAGCAAGGTTGTTAAAAAAGCTTTCCAATCCCGATGCCACAATCTTCTTCAGATAATCCAGCTTCTCTCTGTTCAGCGGAAAGGTTGAAGAAGTACGATCAGAGATCTAACCCTGGTGCACACCTTTCTTGATTTGAAACCATGCGGCATCTCCTAGTTCTGTTCACACAACTGCCTCTTGACCCACGTACAAGTTCTACCTAAGTACAATGAAAGGTTCTGGAATTCCCACTCTTCTCAAGGCTGTCTCATGAACTTTGGACATGTTACAGAGAAAGACCGGTCTCTGGAGCAGGATGTCATGATTGGGATCGTAGAGAGGCAGCAAAAAGGAGGAAGGCCGTCCACCAGGTGGACTGACACGGTGGCTGCAACAATGGGCTCAAACATAGCAATTATGAGGACGGCCAGGACAGGAGCAATGTTTTGTTCGGTTGTGCACAGGGTCGTTATGAGTCGGAACTGACTCGGTGGCACCTAACCACAACAACAACAACAACAACAAGGGGAAATAATGAATGCGATGATCTCTTTAAACTTTTACACATGTAATAGTGAATGATATTGGATATACTGGCTCTGAGGGAGTCCTCTGTTGTAGGATTAAAATCCTAGAATTGCCACTTTGTAGCTATATTACTATGGACAATTTTTTTTCAGATCCTGAACCCTCAGTTTCAGCTTCTGTCAAGTGGGAATGAAGTTGCTGCTGCTGCTGATCGGAACACTGACTCGTCCTACAACAGCCTCGGGTTTGTTGTTGCGTTTGAGCCCTTTGTGTCAGATACTGCGTCAGTCTATCTTGTTCGGGATTTTCCTCTTTTTCACTAGCCCTCTGCTTGACCAAGCACGATGTCCTTCTCCAGATACTGATCCATGCTAATAGCATGTTCAATGTATGTGAATTTAAGGCTCAACATGCTTGCTTATAAGGGGTACTCTGTGTATACTTCCTTCAAGAAAAAACTTGGATTGTTCTTCAGCAGACCCTGGTACTTCAATGTTCTTTGCGAACTGCATAAGTCAAATACACCAATTCTCTAGCAGTCTTCCTTATTTGTGGTCCCACTTTCACATGTGTGTGTGTGACACTGAAAATACCACAACTTTAATGAGGCATGTCCTAGTCCTCAAATGGACATCTTATTCTTTAACCCATTTCCCCTCAAACCACTTCATTGGGAGATAATAAGCTTTTTGTCCTTATATAGATATCATATCATTCCATAGTTCTGTCACATGAAGCAAACTTACACAATTGCTACCACAATCAGTTTCTAAACATTCTCTTCCTTCTTGAACTCCTTGACCTCAGCTCCCCTTAGCCACTGCCCCTGTGCCCCCAGGAACCCTTGTTCTACTGGCTCTCTCTATCGGTTCATCAATCCTGGGTGTCTTAAAACAGTTTTTATATTCTAAATTAAGTGGGGGGTTACATTTCAGATGATCGATTTTGTATTCACCAGTTTAAACTACTAATCCAGCCTCCCAATAGTTCACCCTTTATCTGCTTCTTAATTTCTCTATCTCCCATTTCATCCTGCTTTACCCCCATCCAAAGTCTAGCCTGCAGCTCTATCTCCCCTCCTTTGCTATGCTCCCCCATCCTCCCAACCTCCCACAGCTCCAATGTCTCTTCCTTGTGCTTTGAAAGTCTTGATCTTGCCCCACACCCTGTTTGTTATAACAGTGGCGTCATCCAATATTTGTACTTCTGTGATTGGCTAACGTAACTCAGCACAATGTTCTCCAGGGCCATGAAGTGCTTCGAGGTATCATCACTGTTTTTCAGTGATGGATAGCATTCCACTGTGTGTATGTACCCAAGTGTCTTGACCAATTTTTCTACTAAAGGACCTTTAGGTTGTTTCCAGCTTCCTGCTGTTGCGAACAAGGCTATAATGAACATGGGCATGGCTAAGTCTCTGCTTGTTATAACTCCTACTCCTTACGGATATGTATCCAGCAAAGGGACTGCTGGATTGTATAGGATTTTTCTTCCCAGGTTTTTGAGATAGCACCTTACACAGTGGTACATAGCTACGGTCCCCGCAACATCGGATGAGGGTTACCATTTCTCTGCAGCCTCTCCAGCATGTGTATTTTCTGCTTTTGTTAGTTTGTTTTAACTTGGCTGACATTTGTCCAAATAAGGCAGTATCTCATCAGTGCATTCTTTGAGTTACATTTCTCTAACAGCTAGTGATCACGAGTATTTCTTCATATGTTTATTGGCCATTTGGATGAAATATTTGGTGAATTGTCTGCTTATGTCGTTTGCCCACTTTTTGGTTATCTTTTTTTTTCTTTTACTTACTAAGGTGCTGTGGTTTTCTATGCATTTTAGAGATTAGGCCCTTTTCAAAAATTGTCCCCACTCCTAAGGTTTCCTTTTAACCCTTGATTAAGTCTTTTGATGCATAGTGTTTTGTTTTTAGTAGATATTAGTTATCAATTTTGTCATCCACTATGTGTATTTCCCTTATTAAATTTGATAGTATATCCATGCCCCATATAGGGCCCCTATGTTTGTCCCTATTATCTTGTTGAAGATCTCTATAGCTCTTGGGTTTATAGGTAGGTTTTTGATCCATCTTGAGGTTTTTGTGGGTTGTTGTTGTTTTTTAACAAGGGATGATGTGCGGTCCTGTTTTATTCTTAAACAGATAGAAATAGAGTTTTGCCAGCACCATTTGTTGAAGAGACTATGTATTTAATGTTTTAATGGTTTGGGACTCTGTCAAAAGTCAGTTGTTAGGAGGTAGGTGAATTTACTTCTCAGTTCTCTATTCTTTTCCATTGGTCCATGTACCTAACACTGTGCCAATACCAGGCTATTTTAACTACTCTGGTTGTCTAATAGGTTTTGAGGTCAGTGAGAGGCCTCCGACTTTGTTCTTTTTATAAAGAAAATACTTGCTTAACCTTGGCCTCTTATCTCTCCATAAAGTTAATAATTCGTTTTTTCATTTCTTTAGAAACAAAGTTGGGATATGCATCCAAATTTTGTTGCATTTATATATGGCTTTGGGTAGTATTAATATTTTTACAATATTAAGCCTTCCTATCCATGCACATGGAATAGTCTTCCACTTATGGAGGGTCTCTCTTGGTTTCCTTCCTTTTTTTAAAAAAAAAAAAAGTCCTGTAGCACTTCTTTGTCCTCTCTTTGTAGCTTACAGTGTCTTGTAGCTTTTTGTTTCTCTGGTTAGCTTTATTTCTAAGTATTTCTTTATGTGTGTGGCCATTGTACGTGGTATTGTTTTCTTCTTTCATTATTAAAAGATCATGTTATTATGCTTGTGCCTATAATCATAGTCATTGGGTCAAGCCATCTCTTCAAGAGTTTTCCTCCTCTTCACTGCTTCTCTACTCTACTAAGCATTTTGTCCTTTGCCAGGGACTGGTCTCTTCTGAAAACATGTCCAAAGTACATGAGGTAGTTTTGCCATCCTCTCTTCTACAGAGTATTTTGGCTGTACTTGTTAAAAGATAAATCTGTTTGTTCTTTTGGCATGGTATTTTCAATATTTTTCACCAGCACCATAATTAAAATGCATCTATTGTTCTTCAGTTTTCCTTACTTAATGTCTTACTTTCACATGCATACCATGGCTTGCAGAGCCCTGGTGGCATAGTGGTTATGTGTTGTGCTGCAATCCACAAGGTGAACAGTTCTAAATCACCAACCTCCACAGGAGAAAGATGGGGCTTTCTACTTCCATTACCAGTTACAGTCTCTAAAACTTGCAGACATAATTCTACTGCGTCCTATTGGGTCCCTTTGTGTCTGCAGCACCTCGACAGCAGTGAGTGAGGCCATGGCTTGGGTCAGGTGCGCCTTAGTCCTTTAAGTGACAT
>NW_022111373.1:35297435-35299048 GCF_000313985.2 Echinops telfairi | reverse complement strand
TCTTTAATAAATTGAATAGAACTCAATATTTATTTAACAAGCTATCAGTCTTTTTTAGGCAATATGAAATAGTTCTTGGCTAATTTTTTTAAGTTACATGATAGAGAAAAGTATACGTGAATAAATATGCAGTTATTATTGACTTGCTTTCCCTTCGAATGTGCTGTTTGCTGGTTGTGTTTTTTAAACTTAACTATTTTTGAGTTATTAATCTTTGAAAACACTCATAGTTCTGTAACTTTTTTCAACTTGCAAAGTTCAAAAGGCAACTCCATTCTCCACATATTGCATATTTCCTCTGTGGACATTTAAAGCTGTCTCTCAGGTGACCATAATCAGTGGCCCTCCTGGTATGGCACTCCAAGGGTAGAAACCAAATCAGGACTTAGTTTTGTAGGGACAGAACTTCACACTTCCTTGGGACTCAGAGCTACAGAGATCAAACGAAATCCTATTAGTTGACTTAGTGCCCTTAAGTCAACCCCACTCATGTGACACCATGTATGTCACAGCAGAACTGTGGTGGAAGTTTCTTCTCAGATGCCTCTGAGTGGAACTGAACTACCAACCTTTGGGTTGACAGTCAAGCATATTAACAATTTGTACCACCCAGAGACTCCTCCCACCAAGTCAGCAGAGTTTAAATGGATACCAAATCCCCCAAAGGGCTCAGTTAGGGCTCTCACATTTCATGCTCAGAAATCACTGAGATGCTCCCTCACACCTGCTGAGGGCAGCATTTCATATGCTGATACTCTCTTGGCTAAATTCTTATCAAGTTCATTGCTTTATATCCCATGACCTTCAGCCTAATCAGATATATTGTTACCCATTTAAAAGTAAAATCAAACTAAACTGCTAATGAACATTTTAGTTTCCCTTTAACAAGCTAGGCCATTTTGAGCATCTACCATGTCCAAGTGATATACTTGATTCTTTGGTATATATAAAGTAAGACAACCAGCTAATCACGAATCACAGTGTGTATCAAAGCAGAACTAGGCTACGTAGACTTTTAATGGCTGGTTTTTCAGAAGTAGATCACTAGGCCTTTCTTTGAAAGAGCCTCTGGGTGAACTCAAGCTTTGCAGCCTTTGTTTAGTAGTTGAGTACATTATTGCTTGCACCCAAGACTCCGGAATAGGACAAACAAACAAACAAAAAAGCTAAACCCGGGGAAAGGACATCTTCTTTAGTAAAGATAAAAAACAAAACAAAAAACCAACTCCCTGATATCTATTCAATACTGACTTGTCGTGACCCTAAAAGATGGGGCCTGTGAGTTTACAAGGCCCTTTATGTGAGTAGAAAGCCCTGTCTTTCTCCCACTGAGCAACTGGTGGTTTTGAACTGCTAGCCCTGTGCTTAGCAGCCCAACATATAACCTCTATACTACCAGTCTCTTCGAATAGGGTAAAACTTCCCTTTTAAGGGATATTTTAGGTATATAATTAGACAATACACAATTTTATGTGACTCCTTTAAACTCAACTAAATCTAACAAACATTTAAAGAGACGGTATTAGGCGCCAGCCACTGCCCTGAGCTCTGTGTGTGCACAAGTGCAGAAGACTCATCCCTTGCCCTCAAGGAACTCATGATACCACAGGGCA
>NW_022111373.1:35266644-35296462 GCF_000313985.2 Echinops telfairi | reverse complement strand
CTGATGAGGAATGATTCAAAATGAAAAGAAAAAAACCCCTGCAAACATGTATTTGTAATTGAAACATAGCATGCCAGGATAAGAATCTTAAAAAATTGAAAATCTGTGATAATTAAATGGGACGTATAAAAATAAATATCCTAGGCATTGGTGAGCTGAAATGAACGGATATTGGTCATGTTGAATTGGATAGTCATAAGGTTTGCTATCTTGGGATAAACCTCAAGAGGAATAGCATTCCATTCACCATCATGAAGAACGTTGCAAGATCTGTTCTGAAGCACAATGATGTCTGTGACAGAATAGCTACATGCTTACAATGAAGACCAATTAACAGAACTAACATTCAAATTTATGCACCAAGCACTACAGCCAATTATGAATAAATTGAAGAATTTTACTAACCTCTTCAGTGGCGGGTCAAACATGTGATCCAGATGCATTTCTGTGAGCAGTGTTTCATTTTGTAGTTCACTGGGTGACTATGAATCAGAATCCCTCGATGGAACCTAACAATCACAATGAAGCAGTGATCCATGTGGAGAGCGGCATAGGGAGAAACTCTGCCCGGTCCTGCACCATCCTCACAATGGTTGCTATGCTTGCGCCCATTGCTGTGGTCACTGTGCCACTCCAGCAGATGGAGGGGTTCCTCTATTTCACCAACTCGCTACCAAACAGGATGTCATTCTCCAGCGACTGGTCCCTCCTGAAAACATGTCCAAAGTTCATGAATAGAAGTCTCACCATCTTTCTTCCAAGGACCCTTCTGACTGTACTCCTTCAAAGACAGATTTGTTTGTTCTTTTGGCAGCCCGTGGTATATTTCATATTCTTCACCAACACCATAATTCAAAAGCACCCATCTTTCCCCTTATTCACCACTTAGCTTTCATATGTATATGAGGTGACTGAAAATACAAGGGCTTGGGGCAAGCACACCTTAATCCTCAAAATGATATCATGGTCAGACTTGCCCGATGCAATACATGTGATTTCTTGACAGTGGCTACATAGGGACAGATTATGGATCCAAGTAAAGAGAAATCCTTTCCCCATTGATCATGACATTACGTCCTGGTCCAGGCGCAGGGCTCCTTCTTTTCTTAGGGCTGAGCATGACTCACACCAAGGCTGAGGTCTCTGATCTCCATCAGTGAGGTCTTCAAGCCTTCACGTCCAGCCAGCAAGGTTGTGCTGGTTACACCGTGAAGACTGTGAATGCAATTTCCCCAAGCCTGATGCCACTTCGTCTTCATATAGCCCCGCTTCTCAGATGATTTGTTCCGCATGCAGTTGAGTAAATATAGTCAAAGGCTACAACCCCGATGCACACATTTTTTCTGATCTTAAACCATGAACATACTTCTAGTTTATTTGTACAACTGCCTCTTTGTCTGTGTGCAGGTTCCATGTGAGCACGATGAAGTGTTCTGGAGTTCCCAGTCTTGCAATGGCATCATTCATAATTTGTTTTGATTCACATAGGCTAATGCTTTTACATAGTAAATTAGATGCAGGTAAACATCTTTCCGATATTTTCTACTTGCAGCTGAGGTCCATCTGACATTAGCTATAAGATCCTTTGTTCCACATCCTCTTTTGAATCCAACTCGAGTTTCTCGGTCATCTACAAAGTGTTCCCTTACATAGTCATGCTTAACCTGGCAAGGGACAGTCACCACTGAGATATTCAAGGATGCTGCTACTCATTTGATCAATAGATTTCTCAACACTTTACTGATAGAAATGTCCTAAGGAGTGTCTTAGGGGTGAATAGGTCACATACGAAGGATCTATCACAAACAACACTTTTACCTTTTGTATTCTCCTTATTATGCCAATTTCATTTAATTAAGGGCAATATTGAGTCCTGGTTTTAGTTAGCTGATAAAGCAAACTTTGTAGAAAGCATCCTAACCACTCAAACAAAATATTTAAATTAGATTATATAAGATATGCTCCAATATTGATACATTTGGCCTTATCCAAAATTATACTTAGTCCTCTTTTATCTAAAACCATTAGATACTATTCCCACACATTTTCTAGGTTTCTGATAACATAAACTTTTATGATCCTTCAGCATGTATATCATATTTTCCCAGATCAGAATCTGTACTTATTCCCCTAAATTTCATTAGGTTCTGGCTTTAGTTATTAATCTGGAGGTGATAAGAAGTAGGAGGCTTGGGGTAGATCATACTGAATCTATTTTATTTTCTCTCTACCCTCCAAAGGAGCCCTGGTGACTCAGTGAAAGATTTTTGGTTCAAACCCACCAGTCATTCCATCGCATGAGGATGAGTCTACTTATGTAAAGATTGCAGCTTTTGATGATGTCCAAATGGCCAACAAACTTATGAAGAAATGTTGCTGATTACTAATTATCTGGGAGATATAGATCAAAACAACTATGAGATACCACCTGTGTTAGATCGGGTTGACTAGAGAAACAAATACAGTGACAGTCATATATGTATAAGAAAGAGGTTCATATCAAGAAGTAATTATATATCAAGAAAGCATCCCAGGCCAGTCCAGCTCGAATCCATAAGTCTGATATTAGTCCACAAGTCCCTCTTCAGACTCATGCAGCCACATGCAATGATGTAGAATGCAGAGAGATCACAGGCTAGTGGGTGAAGATTATGTGGATTCAAGGTGGCTGGAAACATGGCAGGATACTGGCAACACTCACGGTGGCCACCAGAGCCCTGGCAAGCAGGGATGGAGAGTTCCAGGGAGAGAAGGAGGTTGCCAGGATCCTCCTTAGGAGAAAACCACACCCACTAGGAAGCACCATCAGGCTGTGACCTGATTTCCAAGTTGGTTTCTACCATTACGCTTTCATATACCTTCAAGTTGACATAAAATGATCTAAGCACTACACTACCTTACTCTAACAATGACAAGCAAAGGGTTTTTTGTTTTTCTTTCTTAAAGGTGAGAACATAAAAATCAAATAACAAATGCTGGAGAGGTTTCAGAGAGATTGAAACCCTCATACACTGCTGGTGAATCTGTAAACATGTACAACCCTCGTGGAAAACAACATGGCACTATCTCAGACAACTAGGGAGAGAAATCGCGTACACCCCAGAAACCCCTCTGCTGGCTATCTATTCTAAAGGAGTGAGACATATGCACACCCAAGTTCATTGCAGCGCGTTCACCATAGCAAGAAGATGGAAGTAACCTAAATGCCCCTCAGTAGAAGAATGAATAAAGAACACTGGTACACAAAATGGAATACTATGCATAGCTAAACAATAGAACAATGACACAATGATAAAGTACCTCATAACATAGATGAATACGGGTAACATTATGCTGAGTGTATGCTGAAATTAGTCAACCACAAAAAGATAAAACTATAGGAGACCACTGTTATAAGGAAGAAAAATAGATAAAGACTTTCATACCAAAGGCACTAGAATTCCATATGATTTAGCAATCTCTCTGCTGAGTATATATCCTAACGTAGCATGCGCAGACATATGCACACTCATGTTCATTGCAAAGGGTACAGACTGGAGATTGCCAAGACAGGTGGGGGAGCTCAAGAAAGGGAAGATAAAGCAATGAGCCAGACCAGGACTGGTAAGCTGTGGCTCACTAGCTATCTGCCACTCTTTCAGTAGGTACATGTGGCTCTGAAATAAGATTGAAAAAATTTAAGGATATTATTCAGATAATGGTGATTTCATTTATTCGTAAAAAATTATATTTATAGCTCTTGAATAATTTTTAACTTGTTGTGAGGGGCTGGATTTGTTCTCCTATCTCAAAATGTTGCTGACCCCTGAGCTACAGCGTAGATGGGTGTTAACTTGGGTGAAATGGAAAATAGTCTGCAGAAGGGAGAAGAGGCATCAAGGGGTGAGTGAAGAGTAAACTATTGGGGTGTGGTGTGTGTGTGATTAATAGTTTAAGTTGCTGAATACAAAATTGATGACCTGAAATGTAAACCACGGCTTCATTTACTATAAAAAATTGCTTCAAAAATAGCTTTGGAAACACTAGGAGGAAGTCCTACTTTGTACTACAGGGTCACTATGAGTCGGAACGGACTCAATGGATGCGGATATTTTTAATGCATATATTCCTCTCCAAAGAAGTCAGAAGTAGCCAGCCCATACCACACCATTGCTATCTTTGTTGTTTTGTGTATCGACCAGGCTTGTCTACAATGAGGAATGTCAGACATGGAAAGTAATGTTCATTGGAACTGCTTTCTAATCTAACAAGGTCAGATTCCAGATCCTTCAGTCTCAGATTGAGTCTCTGCCACCTGGAACCACCTGCAGAACCAAGGACTGTTATTACTAAAGATTGTGCCCAGAAAGCACTTACCTCGTCAAGTAGGTTAGCAGCAGAGACCCAGTGAACAGAATAACAACCTTATAAAAACTGTTGGGAGAAGAATGAGGAATTCTAATTCTTAGAGGCCTATTGCTGGTTTTGAGAACATCTGGAAATCCAAGAGTCAAAATGATTGATAATTATTGCTGCTGAAATGGCAATGTGGGTAATCACAGTGCTTGTCCAACAAGACAATAGAGCTGTGTAATCTTCAAGGGTAGAAAGGGCTGGCTGATGAGAATTTCATTGGGAAACTTTACCCTATCTACCCCACAGCTTTTGCCTTTCAGACTTTATTTTGTTCTTTAAACCTAAAGAATATTTAAAAAGAATACATTTTGAGCTTCAAATATATCGAAGCTGCTATTTTGTTGTGGTACGAATAAAAGAGTACATAATTGGGGGTAGTGGTGGTGGAAAGGATTAAAGTGATGGAAACACCAGCTGTCTTCTAAAGTGTACAGACCTAGATGGAGGATATGACAAGAAATAATAGCTCCACATTTGGATATTTTATTTAATGAAATTTTCTGTAATTTTTAGCAACACTTTTTGCCTCACCCTTGTATATTTATTTCATGTTTGATAAATACAAAGGAAAGATTTTAGTCCTTTAGAAATACTTTTGGTGAAGCATGTGGTTTGTATGTTTGCTTAGAGCAGAGATTCTCTAAGCATGGCCCACAGATCCCAAGGGGTCACGAAGAGTTGGAATCAACTCCACAACCGTCAGTTTGGTTTTTATTGCTGTCATCATTGTTTTGGCCAAAATTCTTTTTGTAAGAACACTAAGGCGCTGTTTAACTTTTCACCATGTTGAATTTTCTATTGATGTGCTGGAGCAATGATACGTAGAACTTCTGGCAATTTAGCAAGAATCAAATTGGTGGCACCAAACTGTGCTAATGTAAGTCAGTATAGTCTACCACCAATCACAGTTCCACTTGATAATGTCCTTGACATTGTAGTAGCAATTATCTTATTACATCTCAACCCTTACATACAATATGATTTTAATATCGGGTGACAAAATGGAAAGCACTTCTGAGGCACACCAAAGTACGAGGACTGCCTTCAGGTAAGCACTTCTACTTCTGTGATGGTGCTGCCAGCTGACCTAGCCGACGGTTGTCACCGAACACTACTTTTACTTGCAAGAACGACTGACACATAAACATTCGTTATTCAGACCTGGGAGTTTGGCAGTCATGTTCTCCAAAATGAGCAAAATGAGGCTGTCACTTTATAGAAAATAATTTACAGTGTATGATGCCAATGATAAAATTCAAGCTTTCAAGTGGAAATTAATATGTTTGAAAACTTGTATATAAAACCAAAGCTTGACAGTTTCTTAATACTTGAGGACATTTCTGATGAGGTGGTGCTGCTATTAAATCATGTGGTCTTTGTGTATTGTATAATTACATGGGTTAATATTGGAGGCTCTGCAGATGTGAATGAACCAATACTTTCCAAATTATCAATGTACTCATATGGTCTTTGGAGCCAGATAAATGTAAGCTAGTAACATAGCTCAGCCATTGTACAGCTGTCTTCACTTACACATTATTTAAGGAAACATACCGATTTCCGTTGAGTTGATTCTGATTCATAGTGGTCCTAAAGAAATGTTTCTTAGCATTTCTGATACTGTAAATCCCTATAGGAGAAGATAGTCCATCTTTCGTGAGGAGAGGCTGGTGGGTGCGTTTCCCTGACACTGCAATGAGCAGTCCAACCGTTAACTAACGCACTGTGCCACGTGGTAGATATGTGAACTAGGCATTCTTGGCTAGGGACAGAGTTCAACCTGCCAATCAGCTTGCAGCCTGATTTGTACATGCTTGGTGTCATAGCCTTTTTGTAAAAGAGTGAGAGATACTTCCAACTGCTCTCTCTCTGGCCCCTCACCTTCATGCTTGCTAGGACACTGCCTGCCTCCAGGGCAGCCCCAGTGGGGGCTGCCAACCCTGGGAGCTGCTGATGCCCTTCCATATTTCCCCCAGATTTGGATCCATGGGAGTCTGCATCCACCAGTCTGTGATGTTCCTCCTTCATGCTTCCCCTTTCTGTATCATCAGCTCCTTAAGTCTGAAGAGAACTGTGTTAGGCAGGATTCTTGAGAGAAACAAAACCAGGAAACTTATGATGGTAGATAGAGGATGGATGGATAGATAGATAGATAGATAGATAGATAGATAGATAGATAGATAGATGGATAGATAGATAGATTTATACAGTGAGAAGGAATATAATGGCAATTAATCCACACAACAGTACAGAGGGTTCAGTTCAATTCACTTTCATGGAACAGTTAATATACTGAAGGTCCTTCAAACTCACGGGGGGTGCTGGTCCAAGGTGAAGGAAGCAGACAATGCAGTTGGCCTTCAGGTAGCAGGCAGCAGGGTAGGGCAACAAGAGTAAGCAGCGCAGGAGCATAGCGAAAGAGGCCCCCGATGGGGTCTCTAGCACTAGCGATGGACACACAGCGACAAGATCCACCAGCAGAGTGGCGAAGCAGGTATTCAAAGAACCTCAAGCTTTTAGTGATGCACGGCAAGGCAGCGTGATCCCTGCATTGTGCAGCACAAGTGGTGCAGCCCCCACATAGTGCTTCACAAGGTTGAGGCAAAGAACTATCTCAAGCAGCAGCACACTGGTCTGATCACCAGGGAAAAAGAGAAAATGGAGCCAGCCTTGGAAAGCTATTTATCTCATCACCCTCCAATCAAGCTTGGTCTGATTAAACTCCACCCACATGTTCCTACAGATGCCTAGTTGGCACAATAAATATAGCTATCACAAGAAACCTATGTTGTATCAGACCTATGTTGGCTGGTCTGGGGGCCTTCTTGATATATATATAATAATAATATAATATAAATAATAAAATCCATATATATATGGATTTGTTTCTCTAGACAGCTCAGCACATACAACTAGTGCTCTTTACATATTAATACTTATATTTAAATATACTTTACTTAGCCTCTGTTTAGTTATTTAAAATGGAGATAATAATACATGTCTCATGGTATTTGGTACTTAGGAGGAGAATTCTGATTAGGTAATATATTAGCATTTAGAATAAGCTGCAGCAAGAATTTGTTCAAGCAAGATAGTTTACTTCTCTCTCTCTTAAGAGCCTAGTTAGTCAGCTCTTCAGACCAGAATGGCAAGTTCTTTCTGCTTCACACAGACAGTCGGAGGCTCCATATGTTGCATTACAGTGCTTTTTTATTCTCTATTATTGGTCTGTAACACATCAGTATTACAACCAGTGGAAAATGCGGGTGGAAAAGGCAATCCAAGGCAAATAAACAAACAAAAAATGTGCTTTTAAGTGATGGAGGATTTGTTCATTTCTTCCCACTTTTTTTGGAAAACAACTTAGTCACATTATATGATCACATAGTCAGAAAAATAGTCTCAAGATAGGAAGCCATGTCATTGGCTAATGACCCATTGTTATAGAAGAATGGAAGGAACCTGAGTGGTGCAACTAGTTTGTGATCAGCTGCCAAACCAAAGGTGGGTGGTTCAGACCCACCTTATGGTTCTGTCAAAAAAATGTCCTGGCCAACTGCTTCCATTAGATTACAGCCAACAAAAGGCCTTTCTGAGGAAGAAATGTCATTGGAACTACACTTCCTTATTAAGATAAGGAATTCAAAAGAAAGATATTTGCTTACTTTGAACAGGGAAAGATTGAGAAAGCTGCAGACAAAGTCAAGAAAAACAGAAAGAAAAAAAAACCCTTTAGAATATTTCAGGAAAACACTACAAATACAAACTGACAAAATAAACGAAAACAGAAACTATGCAATAGTAGAAACCCAGAAGATTAACACTAATATTTCAGAAATAGGTACTATATTGAAAGGACAATACTAGTTTGCTAAAGAAACAATCATAAAAAATAAATGAAAAATATGAAGAAAGCCTAAGAATTTTGTGGGATACCATCAAGAGAAATAACTTCTGTATGACCAAGCCTCCATAAAAGCCCGAGACAAACAGCTCAAAAATGCTGTTGAAGAGGTGTTGCGAGTTTTCTGAGCATTATGAAAGATGAGAAGATATGTAATCAGGAAGTGGAATGAACCCCAAACAGGGGAGACTCCAAAAGGAAATCACCAAGACATGTTATAGTTAAACTTCCCAAAGCCAAAGACAAGACAAGAATCCTGTGAGAAGCTTGGAAAGGCAACATTGTCTACAAAGGGAAGCCAATAAGACTGAGCACTAGTTAGGTCCACCCCCCTGAGCATGTCAGCGATCTGAGGTGAAGAGGACCGCATGTACTCAAGGTCAAGGTTCAGGAAGGGGAAGGAAGAAGAATGGAAAGGTAAACCCTGGGAAGAAGTAGGAGAAGCAGTTTACCTTGAGGGGACTTCACTGAACGAGATGGAAGAAAATGTGCATCAATTGTTGAATGTGAAATGGATAACGATTTCTAAAAATCTGCACTGAACTCACAATGAAAAGATTTTTTATAGTTCTTGGAAAAAATTCCGTTATCTTTTTTATTCCATTTCCTACCAATTTTTGAAGCCTCTTTGCTCATTGACATAAAATAATAATTTTTAAAGTAATATCTTTTTAAAAAGAAAAGAAAGATTCAAGTCATGGAAACCATCTGGATCAATTCTACTCTGACCCTACAATTGGAGCCACTGGGATCAGGGGCTGGCTGAGGGCAGCCAACACGATGGGTGAAAAGGAGACTCCAGCTATCGGGGTGCTATAGCTGATCTGTGTGACTTGTACCACCGCTGCCGGTGAGTTGATTCTGACTCACAGCCACCTTGTAGAACAGAGTAGAACAGCTCTTGGGCTTCCAAGGTTCTGAGACTTTGTAGAAGTTGGCTGTGTGTCCTTATCCCACAGAGCGGCTGGTGGGTTCAAACTTCTGATCTTCAATTAGCAGCCTAGTACTTAGTGCTGTGCTAACAGGCTTCTTTGCCTTTGTTTCTCTCTACCTTAGGAGTCGTGCTCCATCAGAAAATGAAGGTCCCAAAGGCTACACTTCCACAGGCTTTACAAGACTCGTGTCACCATGGTCGTCCCTTCCTCAAGAAATCATCTTGTCTTCAGTCACATTCTGAGGGCCCTGGGACCTGACAGCTCACCTGCCAGCAGGATCTCTGACAATGTTCTGTTTCCTTTGGCTAGGCCTTTAGTATTTGAGAACTCTCCAATGCTGTGCATAAGGCTTTCGGTGGTTCTTTCTCTGGGTGGGAGTCTTGTGTTGTCTTCTCTTCTTCTGGAAGTTCAGCTGTAACCTGTTCACTTTGAGTGACCCTGCTGGCCTTCGAAATACCAGTGACATAGCTTGCAGCATCACAGCAACACACAAGCTAGCATAGTATGACAAACTGACAGACAAGAGGTGGATGGGACAAGGTAGAACTGTCAATTCTGATTCATAGAGATCCTATAGGACAGCGTAGAACTGCCCCTGTGGGTTTCCATGACGGTCATTCTTTATGGGAGTAGGAAGCTTCATCTTTCTCCCACAGAGAGGCTGGGCAGTTCAAAGTGCTGATCTTGCGGTTAGAAGCCCAACACATAAATGCCCCCAGGGCTCCTGAATTTTGCCAGTAGGGTCTAATTTCTTTGGATATACTGAAACTGAACAACACATGCTTATATGAGCTATTACCTCCTAGGATGAATCTATAATTTGTTCTGTCCTATCCCACTCTTTTCCCTTTAGTCAGATTGTAAAACTCCAGAAGAACCTGTCCAGAGAGTTAAGAATTCCCTAGTTGGGCTGGGAAGAAAAGGAACTAAATGAAGAGAGGCAGACCCCTGCTTCCAAGCTCAGAGCAGGTCCGCATCAGAACAAGTGAGAAGTAGAGTAGTTGAGTTTTAGAGCAAAAGAGGAACAGTATGGCTCAAAGCCAGAGCTCAGCCATGAGAGACAGGTCTTGGAGAAAACACAAGTGTTCCAGAAAGGGGGGATGCTGACAAACAAGAGGTGCTGATATGTCAAAGCATAGATTTTGTAGTTTTTTCCCCAGGGTCAGCCATACTTCAGAGGCTCTGCTGCAGCCATGTTTAGCTAGAGAACAAGTTTATGGAAGCTTCCAGGGCTTCAAGCATTTCAAAAGCTCAATTTCTGTGCTGTACAGTTTTCTAATCAAGGCAAGCAAGAGAGTTACAAATTCAACAACTTTGTGATTGAGATTAATGTGCTCAGAAGTTAACTCTTGACTTCACAGCGAACTGAAGGAGTGAACATTAGACATTATACATTCTCTAAATTAAATCTGCCTGTTTGCTGGCCTAGAAAGAAATGCCACTCCAGAGTTTAACCTTTTCAGGGATGGCACCAGGGCTGGATTAAGTGGTGTTCATTTGAACAGTACAAGGAGCTGCAATCTGTACAGAGTTCTAAAGCATCACTAATCATTCCAAAACATGGTTAGTGGCCAGAAATTCTTTCAGGAAAATTGTTCTCTGTGCATAATGTGAATATGCTATGAGGGGTTGATGAGAGACACACCACCAGTGCATGCTTAGAGCTCTTTCAGGTTCAGTTTCAGTGGAGACAGGGTTGGCACACATCCATTCTGAAGGTATAACTGGGTGTGGATTGAAGGTGTTGGAAGGAGAGCGGATGTTATTTTGAGGAGGTTGTTAGAGTACCACGGCAATGTCATCCCTGGCAGTGTTGAAGTTGAAGAGTGTGCTTCCCTTACTTCAAGTCAAAGCAGAAGAGCTTAAGAAAACCGTTCAGAAAGCTTGAGTTGGCTCTGTGGGATTGGGAGGGCATAGCAGCAGCCTAGTGGGTCAGAGGCCAGGGTATTATTGCAACTGCTCAGTTGGCTGTGGCAAAACTTCCACCAATTTGACCCTTAGAGAGACCATAAACCTAAATGGATTCAGATGCTTTATTTCTACACAGCAAAAGAAAGATCTCCTTGGCGTTAGTTCTCCATGTTCCTACGTCCATAAGATGACACCAAACCCAGGGACCAGATGGTGGGCAGCACAGGGCATGGGTCGTTCTGCTGCTGAAGAACCACTCTACCTCACAGCCAAAGAGGTTCTGGATTTTCACAAAAGCTAACTCTACTCACTGCGATTGAGTCAATGCTGCCTCATGGTGACCCCACAGGGTAGGGTGGAACTGCCCCTATGAGTTTCTGAGCCTGTAATTCTTTATAGAAGTGAGTAGAAAGCCTCATTTTTCTTCCAAAGAGTGGATGGTGGTTTCAAACTGCTGACCTTTGTGATCACAGTTCAATGTGTAACCATTATGGCACCAAGGGTGTGTGTGGGGGGTGGGGTGGGGTGGAGGGGAGAGGAGGCAGTACATAGAAAGTCTTGTGCTTAACTGAAGTTAAACTGATGAGAACTGGTCTTGTGGCCACTGAACTCTCTAAGAAAAATCACAGAGTATTCAGACAAGATTCAGGTGGTCAAGCCTTGGCTATAAGACCTATGTGAAGATGTATAAGATCAATAGGGCCCTGTGGTGGAGCTGTCCCCCAAAGTTTGTCTTGGAATAGTGCACATGAATAAGTCTTTCTTCTATGGTAGCCATAGGAGACTCAAATACCTATCTTTCAGTTTGTGGTTAAATGTGTCTACACCATCCAGAGATTCCTGGGTAACAATACCAAAACCAAACCCACTATCATGGGGTCAATTCGGATGTACGCGGCCCTCTATAGGGTTTTAGAGACTGCATGTCTTTGTGGGCGTAGGCAATTTCATCTACCTCACGTAGAGTAGCTTGAAGTCAGCAGCAACACTTAACCCACTATACCACCAGGCATCCTTCGAATAACAGTACCACTAGTACCTCTTTTCCTACCTCCAAATATTCCTGAAAAAAATTAATATTATAGGTTTGAAGGAATTCTAAAATATTAGTCTGTGGCAATACATAAATTGGTCCAGTTATATTTGGCACATGCAAGATAGATTTTTTTCATGCAAGATAGAGTTATGTTTCAAGATAAATAAGCAAGAGTTTTGTTTTCTTCCTGGCCAGACTAAGAACTTAGTGGAAAATCACTCTAAGTTTAATACATTGTAGCAAGAAGAGATGGGCACTCTCTTCCAAATCTGCTGCCATTCTGCACACTCACTTGGGTTCTCAAATCTTCATTTTAGAGAAAGACTGTTGTCCTGAGGAGGACATAGTTCCCATAGAGAGGTGGTTTATGTTTCATAATTAGAAAACCTAGCAACCAGCAGCCAAGTTTCAGCATTTTGTGCAATATGAAGCACCTTATAAACATACGAGGGAGTACACCCCCAAAAGGTGGAGCTTTTGTAGTACACATTTTTCCCCACTAGGCAAGCGTCTAGCAATTCCCTCAATTAGTGCACCTAGTGGCATCACTTGGGAAGGTTCTCTCTGGTCACAGTGATTTTCTTTATTTCTTTATTATTATTATTTTTGTAAAAGCAGTTTGTCTCAAACTTCAGTTTTTGGGTTTCTTTTGTGATGGCTGTGAAATTGTGTTTCCTGCTCGGGAAAAAATGCCATAGAAACTGTTGTGATGTTGAACATAGCTTACAGGGACAGCACTATGGGGGGAAAAAATCAAGTGCATAAGTAGTTTCCTCATTTCCAAAAAAGGTGAAATGTCAATTGATGACAAACCTCTTTCTGGAGGTCTGTCAATGGACGAAAATGTCAACTTGAAGTGCATTTGGAGTTCATGCCACCAGGTCAGACTGTTAATCAAGCTTTCTATTTAAAGGATCTGAAAAAATTGTGTAACAGTGTGCAACGAAAAAGGCCTGATTTGTGGCAGATGGGGGGCTGGTTTTGCGACCACAACAATGCACCTGCTCACATCGTCACCTCAGTGCATCAGTTTTTGGCAAAAAATAGCATGACTCTCTTGTCCTACATACCTGACTCACTTGACCTTGCTCCATGAGAACTCTTTTTGTTTTTGTGAATTCAGAGGGACCTAAATGGACAGTGATTTGATGATATAGAGGAGGTGAAGAAAAAATGAGGGAGGTGCTGTCAGCCATCCAAACAGATGAGCTTGAAAAATGTTTCCAAAACTGGATTCACAGATTTGAAAAATATATTAAGTGTCATGGAGAGTATTTTGCAGGTGATGAGGTTGTCCCTGGTGGGTAAACACTGGTGAATGATTCATGACTGGAAGAGAACTAGAGCATTAGGCCACTGGCTAAAAATAGTGCTTCAGAATTTCAAAAGCTCTTAACGCCCACTCTGAATGTTTTGCTCCTCAGTCCTCATAACCAATGTAAGTATTCAGTCATTGTTTTCTAAATGACAAGACTATTACATCCCTGATCAAATAGAAGCTGAATGTGGAAGCTCCGATTTCATAGACTGATGGAGCTAAAAGAACCCTGAATAATTTATGCCCCCTGTTCTGTCAAATGAATGTCTCTAGACCGCAGATTTTCATTTAGTCTTTTGTGACATCCCACATTCCACTTGAGGAGTCGCCAGGGAATTTTGACATGCATGAAATTAATTTAATTAGCTATACAGCATAATGCCTTAACATACTTGGTTGTATGTTGGGATGTAGTAAAATAAAGCAAACCCTGAAGATATGTGAGGTCCACACATTGGGTCTTAGTGTCTGAAATCAGTCAAGGTGGAAAGTTTTCAGATAGTTGATTGTACCCCCACAATCCTCCATTCTTTTCCTTTCTAGAGCTTTTCCTTCAATTTTCTAAACTACACCATTTATTTACCACATAGTCTTTTTAGACTTAAGTCAGTCAGAACTACAACCTAAGAACCATGAGTGACCCAGAAATGTCTTCTGTGTCCTCGTTTCAAAGAAGCATGGGTGGCACCTGTGAGTTCAGGGTTGGGCTGCTAACTCAAAGGTCTGTGGTTCAAACCCACCAGCCAATCAGCCGCTCTGCTGTAGTGAGCTGATACGGTCAGCTTCTGTAAAGACTTGCAGTCTCTCACCATTTGGAATAGTTTTGCTCTGTCCTGGACAGGGGTCGCTGTGTGTCGGAAACTGATTTGATGACAGTGGGCTTGAGTTTAGGGTTTCTGGTTCCAACTGCTTTGGAACAAACATTTTCTCTGGAATTCTGGAAAAGAATTCTCTTTTTCCATCTGAATAGTATGACAATGTTCACAAAGGGTAAAAGGAGGAGAAAATTTTCCCTCAACTCTCATGAGTGGGATTTTTTGGAGGGAGGGGAAGGAGGAAAAGCCTAGTACATGAACTATAAGGCAAATTAACTTAAAGGTGCCTGAAAGGCGTTATCATTTGTCCAAGATGCCCTGAGGCATGTTCTAAAGGTAGAATTCACCCAATGACGGATTTTTTTTTTTCTGGAAGTGACATGGTGGTGCTTGCTCTGTAGTGCCACGGTAGGACTTGAGCCTGCCGCTCTTCACTTCCCTGGATAGCCTGCCTTTTCATCGTGTGATTAACCAGAACAACGTCATTGTGCTTCCTCTTCAGCTAGGAAAATACACTTGTACTATGTAAAGATTTAATTTCTCAGCCTTCTTCATCTACTAGAAGGCTTCAAAAAAGTTTGTGGAAAATGGGATTGAAAAGCCATGGACTTTTCCCACGAGCTTTCTGAAGCCCCTCATTCAGGCAGATCTTCATAGAAATAGGGACAGGCCAACTGAAATCCAGCCCAAACCAAATGTTAAGTAGCTCTCCTCAAAAGATAGTGGAGTGCTTCTTGAAAAAGTTGTAACATCTAGCCAAGTTTTCATTTGATTTGCATAATATAAGAGTGTCCCAAATTTTCAGTCTGGTAGATAGCTTCAAGGAATTATTTTTTAAGGAAAAGAGATGTTTAAGAGATAAATGTTTATCTGTGATATGAGTTTAGATATAAATGGTGGAATAGGAGTTGTCAGATGGAATATGTTTATTTGTGTTTTCACATAGGTGAAAGGCACAGCATGAGGGAAAACTATTATAGAAAATATGTTGTATTCAATAAAAATGGAAATTGGTTTGAATTATACTTCAAGTTCATCTAATATTGTGATTGATTATCTAGACTGTAACAGAAATGAATCTCAAAAATTTAAGAAATTCTAAAGTGGTCTATAGGTTGCCATGGTAACGCCCCAAAAATGTATTCTTACACTATTTGGGGGCACTGGAAAATTGAGCCGATTGACAAGTGGCTGTTGAAGAAAGACCATGCAGCTCAAGGCTTACCAGAGTAGGTTTGTATTGGAACTCCTCAGAGAGGAAGGTAATTATTAGTTAGAATGTACATGCTACTTTGTATTTTCCAAGTTATTTTAGGCACTCCAGTTTGGTCTCCATGAAATTTATGAAGTAGGTCAGTAATATCATTGCCCTCTTTATTCATCTGAGAAACGAAGGATTGTGGAATTAGATAGCATTTTCAGAGCATAGTCCATCAAGAGCAACATAATTAAGCCATCAGAAACGAGATGTTCTATATTTAATTCTGAGATCGCTCTAATTTATTCACAACCTCCTAATTAAGAAGGGAATTTTTTCTTATAATTTTTTTGCTCTCTTTCCAAGTACAACTTAAGCACATTTATTAGCAATAGTGATAATAAATAATAACATTCCTGTGTATTGATCACTGGGTATTGCTAAGTTCTCTGCCACATTTTTTAAGACACCCACAACACACACATTTTCCTTATAGCAAGGCTCTAAATTGGGTGTTATTAATCATCATTTACAGAAGAGGAGGAAGCTGAGTCAGAGAGGTTAATTAACTTGCCCAAGTTCATTACTGGGTGGCAGATGCAGAACTTGAAAACAGGTTTGTTTGATTCCTACGCCTGAGAGCTTGGTCATTTTGCCAAGCTTTCTGTTGCCATTTGATATATTCACTCAACTCGAGTTTACCCTGCAGAGCTATGGAATGGGCATTATAGATTAATAGTTAACATTTATTGTGCCAACATGGCCAATGAGCACATGTGGGATTAATTGAAGGGCAGAGAGATAAATGGCTCAGCGAGCCTTGTCTTTCTTGTCTCTTGCTCTTTGATCATCAGACCAGTGTGTGACTGCCTTTCTGGTTCTGTGCCTCCATTTGCAAGCTACACTACCTGTGGGACACCTAACCCATGGACTGTGTCACTATAATTTGAGGTTCCTTCAAGACCTGCTTTGCCACACTATTGGAATTTACATCTCTTGAGCTGGGGACTGTGGGGCCCTGTCATTTGGCTGACTGTTGGTGACCTGCCTTGCTGTTTGCTGCCTGTGCCCGGATAGCCTGAATTGCTCTACCGAGGACTATCTGGTGGCCCTCAAGTCTTGAAGGACTACCAGTGTCTCACAGCTGTCTCACAGGAGTGAGTTGCACTGAGCCATTTGTACTGCTTTATATATTAGTTAACTGTTTATTTCTTAAGTTCTATGTCTATCTATCTATATAAATATATATAAAAGTATTAGCACTCTGGTTTTGTTTCTCTAGAGAACCCTGTCTAACACATAGATGTAATGTGCTTTTGAAGAGTAGTATAGGAAACATAGGTGTAGGCGCCATGGAACCTAAAATTCAAATTCAGACAGTGCCAGTTTGAAGTTACAGAGTTTTGGATCATTGGAAAGATTTTTCTAATATTCAAATGATTATACTTGCCTCAAGGCTTGGAGTCTGGTAGTAGCATAGATGGTCAACCAAATCTGTCAGCCTTCACCTAAAACAGGGGTTGGAAAACTTGAGACAGAAGAGCCAATGCTGTCCCTCAAACAATTTAAAAATTATTCAAGAAGCATAAATATATTTTTACAAACAGTGAAATCGTCATATCTGAAATAATATCCTTTAAATATTTTTCAATTTTACTTCAGAGCCATGTATGTACCAAAAGAGTCTCATATGGCTTGTGAGCCAGTTTACTGAGAACTGTTCTCACTGAATCCATTTCCCTGATGTATGCTTGACCCACACCATGATATTGTCAGTCACCTTTTCTGCATGTGAAAGTTGGACATTGAATCAGGAAGACCAAAGAAGAATCAATGCCTTTGAATGGTGGTGCTGCTAGAGAAGAATATCGAAAGGACCATGGACTGCCGAAAGACAAACAAACCTGTCTTGGAAGAAGTAGGGCCAGGATTCTCCTTAAAGGCAAGGGTGGTGAGACTTCATCTTACAGACTTTGGACGTATTGTCGAGAGAGAGCAGGCCCTGGAGAAGGACATCAGACATGGCAACGTAGGGTGGCAGTGGAAGAGTGGAAGACCTTCAAGGAGATGGAATGACGCCGTGGCTGCAATGATAGGCTCAGGAATGGACACGGTTGTGAGGGTGGTGCAGGAATGGGCAGTGTTTGGTCTGGTTTTCAGATCCCTCACAGGTTGAGGAGTAGTCATCTCAAAAGCAACCCTTTGGCTCAGTGAACATTGAACTCTTACTGGCAGACATTATCCTAGCCGCAGTTGCTGTGATAGACAACGGAACAGACAAAAGTCCCGTTCTTCGTTTTCCTACTAAACTCTTCAAAGAAAAACTGGGTTTTCCTAGGGTCTCTGCAGTGGAGTTCATCGTGTGGTTTGGAGGCGGTGCTGGGGATAGGAGGCATACAGGGTGGTGGCAGGAGGCAGATAAAGCAATGACTGTACAGAGGAGGATGGCTGAAGAGAAGAAACACCGGGATTTAGGAAACCAAGTTCTGGCCTTGGCTGTGAGCTCTGCAGAAGTTCTCTTCCCCTGGGTCCCAACTACCCTCCAAGCTCTGTGAGCAGGGGACTAGGACGCCTCATCTGTGTGTCCCTAATGCTGCTCCCAGACCTGACACATAAGAGTTTAAGAAATGTGTTAATACAGTGGTCTTAAATACTTGTGCAAACTTAAGTTTCTTTAAAAAAAAAAAAGAGGTAATGGCACCGGGGGAGCAAGGTGCTAACCCTCCCAGGGGGCAGAGTATTGGTTATATCACCACAGAATTGGGAGTGTGCATGCACACCAACCGCAGTACACCAAATCTTGTGAGCAATGAATGCAACCACATGGAGAAATGCATGAAAAGATCGGCCTACAGGGCTGACCCCTATCAGAGCCAAACTGGTCCCCTACGTGGGAAGTATGTGTGACAGAGAACAACATTTAACCTACAGGTTGGGGAGAAGGGCCCGTATACCACACCCACATGGAAGCAAAACAGGAAGGAAAAGAGAAATGGCCGGTCTAGAGCCCACAGCTGCACACCTAGCTGGAGGATGGAGCCCCTGCACAGAGCTACGAAGGTACAGAAAGGACTGTAAGGCCAACAGCAGCTCAAGACTTGTCGTTCCCTCACTGGAGCATACTGTGACAGAGGACAATACTGGGGACACATGGTGGGAAGTGAGTCTGCTTTGAAGCGCCCACAATGGGGTGAACTAAGAAGGGAGCATAACAGATTAGCAATGGGATCAAAGCCAAGCCTGACAAAACCCCTAAATAGCCCCCAAAATAGACTCCAGGCTAGGAGGGGCAGCTCCCAGAATTCTCCCAGGACAGGTGGAGAGATAGTCATAAAGGTCAGTGGACAGACCTGGAATTATGTATGTTTTTTCCTTCCTTTCTTTTTCTCTTTTTCAATCTTTTGTTGTCTATTTGGCTCTATTAATGTTGGTTTGCCTACTTATATCAGATAGGCATGGAAACCAAGCTCAAGGAGAAAGCAACTGTACCAATGGTCCAGGAGGGTCTTGAGGATAGAAGGAGATGGAGGAAGGGAGTGGTGAGCAAACAATGCCATAGACAGGGGAACAACTAGGGAATTAAAATCAACAATGAGGAGGCCTAGAGATCCTGGAGGTGTTGGAGCAACAGCAATCTATCTGAGAGAATTACTAAGAGGCAGAAGAAGGGCAAACATAATGGTGGGAAAGGAGGAAGGTAAAAGGAAACAGAGGAACGTTCTAGGAAGCAAAGCTATGGATAGAGGTACAAGCATAGGTGTGTACAAATATAAATACATTAATTCATAAAAATAGAGGTATTCTTTTTCTTTATCCTTTGCCTTATATCTATCTATATAAGGTAGGCAGGATGAAAAATCTTGAGGAAAAAATGACAGGACTGGCAGGTCCAGAGGTTCACGGGAGAGGATGGGGTAGCAAGGGGGAGTGGGGAGCCTACAAACTCAGGGATAAGGGAACAACAAGAGATCCAAAATTGATGGTGAGGAGGACATATAATGCCTAGTGGGGTTACATCAAGTGTAATGTATCTGAGAGGAATTACTGAGAGCCAAATGGAGGGTGAGCATGATAGTGGGATAGGAGGAAGGTGAAAGGAAATAGAGGAAAGAAATAGGAGGCAAAAGCTATTTATAGAAGTATAGCTATAGGCATTTATATATGTAAATATATTCATTTAAAATGAACGGGATAGAAGCCAATGTGCATATATTTATATGTTAAGTATTAAGAAAGCTGAGGGACTTCAGACCTCTACTCAAGGCCTCCCTTAACACAAATAAGGCCTCCCTTATTTGTTCTAATAACCTGGCACACTTTGATCCTTACCTTCCTGACATGATAGTTGAAGACAAAATGGGTACATAAGCAAATGTCGTGAAGAGAGCGGATAGTGCCCAGCTAGCAAAACATATAGCATCTGGGGTCTTAAAAGCTTGAAGGTAAACAAGTGGCCATCTAGCAGGGAAGCAAAAAAGCCCACATGGAAGAAGCACACCAGCCTGTGTGATCATGAGGTGGCTACAGGATCAGGTATCACAAGATCCAAAACAAACAACTATATCCAAGTGAATGAGGGGGTTGGAGTGGAGATCCAAAGCCCATCTTTAGACAATTACATATCCCCCCTACCCACACACACACACAGAAGGCTTCTAAGGAAGGGATGATTCAACCAAGGTGCTGTATAGCACCAATGAAACACATATTATTCCTCTAGCTCCTGAATGCTTCCTCCCCACCCCCGACTACCATGACCCAGTTCTACCTTAAAAATCTGGCCAGACCGGAGAGCATACATTGGTACAGACGAGAGCTCACAGGGAGTTCTGGGGAGAAAAGCCCTCAGGAACAGCAGTGGGAATGGTGCTATAATGAGGGTGGGAGAGAAAGGGAAAACTCATCACAGGAGCGGATAGACAGTCTCCCACCCTGAAGGGAACCAATAACAGACATGTGCGTGGAGGGAGACAACGCACAGTGTAAGATAGGAAATAATAATAATATATCCTTGATCAAGGCTTCACGAGGGTGGGAAGATGGGGGAGGGAGGGGCAAAAAGAAGAGCTTATACCAACTTCTCAAGTAGAAAATGTTTTGGAAATGATGATGGCAACATATGTACAAGTATGTTTGATACAATCGATGTGTGGAATGTTATAGGAGGTGTAAGAGCCCCAATAAAATAAAGTTATTGGCCTTGGTACATATATTTATATGGCGATGCACTGAGGTTATGGATGGACTCATGCCTTCCCTCAACGCAAGAACACTTTGTTCTAACAATCTGGCACTCTGCGATGCTCGTTCTCCTCGCACAATCGCTGAAGACAAAAATGGATGCATAAGCAAATGTGGTGAAGAAATATATAGCATGTGGCTATCAAAAGACATAGCATCCGGGGTCTTAAAGGCTTAGGGTCTTAAACAGGCGGCCATCTAGCAGAGAAGCAACAAGCCCATATGGAAGAAGCACACCTGTCTGCAATCATGAGGTCATTGGGACCGAGTTGCCAGCATCAGAAGACGCCAAACAAACAAAATATTGTTGAGAACGAGGGAGGTCAGAGCAGAGACCAAAAACTCATCTGTAGACAATGGGACATCCCCTCACAGAAGGGTCACAAGAAAGTGATGAGTCAATCAGAGCATATTAAAACATCTGAAAACTGATGAAATACGAAATGTTCCTCTGGTTCCTCACCCCCCACTATCATGATCCCACCAGAGCATGTGCACAGGTGCATATAGGAGATAAGAGCTCACAACATATGGAATCCAGCAACAGGAATGGGAGTAGAGATACCAGAAGGGTAGGGGGAAGGTGAGGAAAGGAGGGGAGGAAGGGGGAACCGATTGCAATGATAGACACATAAACACACACACACACACACCCCTCCTGGGGGATGAGCAACAGAAATTGTGGGAGAAGGGAGACAGATGTTGGTGTAAGATATGAAAATAATAATAATTTATAATTCATCAAGAGGTCATGAGGGGGTGGAGAAGCTTATACCAAGAGCTTAATAGAAAGTGATGGAAACATATGTACAAATGTGCTTGATATAATTGATGTAAGGATTGTTATGAGCTTTAAGAGCCCCCAATAAAATGATCTTTTAACAAAAATAAATAAAAATAAATTTGGGTCAAATTGTTCTGTTTTGAATATTAAGTCATATAAATATTTGCACATATAAATCTTTGTGATGTACAGACCCACAGTTTTAGCAATGAGGTAACAACAACAGAACAAAATCCTAGCCCAGCTTGACTCACATTGTAGCAACCCTGTATAGGGCTCCTAAGATTATAAGTCTTTCCAGGAGCAGATAACCTCATATTTCTCCCAATGAGTGGCTGGGAGGTTTGAACCACCAACCTTGCAGTTAGCAACCCAGTGCCTAACCCACAGCGCCATCCATGTCTTACCCGAAAAACAGACTTAGAGTCTGCTTTTTAACAGGATCCCAGATGATATAGGTGTTTGAGATGCACTGGATGGGACTGTATTTATTTTTATAACTAACCAATTATTTTAAACAAAATCTAAGCAACTGTATAGTACCACACTCCAGTATACCAGTTGTTTTTCTCCATATCAGGAGATGAAAAGCCCGGACAAGGTCTCAATAATCTGTTACAGGACAGATTCTGAAGTCTGATGAACCTTGCCCAGAAACACTCGACCCAAGAGGGAAGGACTTTATAGCTCCTGACAAAGTTAGGAGGCTGTAGACAGAACATATTGCATTTGTCAACTTGGAAACATTAAAGAAAGTTTGTTCTTTGTGCAATCATTTAACAATAAGGTAAGGCTTGCCAGCTAGATTTATTGGGATATTGGATTTTATGTTTCTTGTATCGAATAATATTTTTTACATTGTTTATGTCTAAATAAATCTGTCTTCTACTTTACATCACTCGGTTGTATTGCTGCTTATAGATAAAGGGTTCAGGTAGCATAATTTGCTCTGCCCTTGGGACATGCTGTCATACATTAAACCCCAGTCACATGAAGACTGCCACAGAGAATCTCAATGTGCTCTGCAAAGTTGTACAGAAAGAGTGAGGAAATTGGGTCCACTGAGAAGATGGGGTTTCTGATCTTCTGTTTGTTTGTTAGTGCCTGGAAGACACTGATTATAAGCAGCAGTCAAACCAAGAAACAGGCATTCCCAAGGAAAGCCTGATGCCCTCACAGCCCCACATGAGGTTGGATCCGGTTTATGGAACAGCTATTTGTAACACCCATGGCTTTATGCCCAATGGGACCTAGGTGACTTGGATTCTTTTCCTGATGGATGCACAAGATGGCACCAGTAAGCAACAGTGAGAGAGAGAGAGAGGCTGTGATCAGATTATTATTTAAAAAATAACTTTGACTTTTTCAAAGGAAATAATGACTATTGTAAGGCAAATTAATGTAAACCCTTCTTTGTGCTTATAAAAGCCATAGAAATGTGCTCTCACTTTGAACAGGCAGGATAAAATATGTCCATTTGTATTACAGTCTTTATCCGTTAGTGTGCTTTATGATTTGATTTTGTGTTTTCATTGTTCCAAAGCAATTTTCCAGATTGAATCTTAAAAGGATTATAAACCACAAAAGTCATTTTAAATTCTACATGGAGTTAATACACCTACTACAATTCTGTGCATTTGTCTTCTAAATTTTATAAGGAAATTTGTTGACATTTTCCCTTTCACTTGTTTCTTACAATATATTTTGTGTAAAAAAAAAGTGTCAGGCACTGATGCCCGTCTTATATGATATGTTTTAAAATATGCCGGCCAATCAACATAATTTCAAATGTCAAATATGCTACCATTCTAGCATTTTCTTTCTGTATTAAAATGCTACCCCAAATTGGAATCATTTGTGAATGCAACGGAAATAAATAAAAGCTTAAGTTTAAAATGAGACTGCTCTTTCTTTTTCTCCTCCCCTTTCTTTTCTTCTGACACAAAGGAGGGCTAGGTCTCTTTTTTCCCCAGTAAAATGGAGCTGCTGTTAGTAATGTTAAGGAACGTAACTAGTGCCTTATTGGGCATTATTGGAAGGTGGAAAGAGAAGAAAAGGAAGTAATGGGAACTTTTCTAGTTGGAGAAGTAAGGGAACACTCTTATTATTTTATTTCTTTTTTAAAAATCATTTTATCAGGTGCTTTCACAGCTCCGATCAAATTTCATCCATCCATTGTGTCAGGCACTTTTGTACATATGTTGCCATCATTATTTTCAAAATATTTTATACTTGAGCCCTTGATATCAGCTCCTCATTCTTTTTCCTTCTCTCCCCCACCCTCCTTTCCTCATGAACCAATGATAAATAATTACTATTTTCATATCTCACATAATCTGCTGTCTCCCTTCACCCACTTTTCTGTTGTTCATCCCGCTGGGGGGGAGGGGCAGGTTATATGTTGATCATCGTGATCCGTTCCCCCTTTCTTCCTACTCTCCTCATGTCGCTATCTCATTATTGGTCCTGAGGAGGTTATCTGTCCTGGATTCTTTGTGCTGCGAGCTAGTATCTGTACCAGCATACGTGCTCTGGTTTAGCTGGATTTGTAAGATTGACTTGGGGTTATGATAGTGTTGGGGGAGAAAGCATTGAAGAACTAGAAGAAAGTTGTATGTTTTGTGGGTGCTATACTGTACCCTGACGGGCTCGTCTCCTCCTTGTGACTCTACGGTGAGGGGACGTCCAAGTGTCTACAGATGGGCTTTGAGTCTCCACTCTGACCGCCCCCTCATTCATATAAATATAATTTTTTGTTCTGGGTCTTTGATGCCTGATACCTGATCCCATTGGCCCCTCATTATCCCACAGGCTGGTGTGCTTCTTCTATGTGGGCTTTCTTGCTTCTCAACTAGATGTCTGCTGGTTTAACTTCAAGCCTTTAATACCCCAGATGCTACATCTTTTGTTAGCTGGGCACCATCTGCTTTCTTCACCACATTTGCTTATGCACCCACTTTGTCTTCAACGATCGTGTCAGAAAGGTAGCCATCACAGAATGTTGGGTTATTTGAACAAAGTGTACTTGCATTGAGGGAGTACTTGAGTAGAGGCCCAAGGTCCATCTGCTGCCTTAATACTTAACATATAAGTATATGCACATAGATCTATTATTTCCTTATCATTATATATACATATATTTGCATATGTACATGTCTGTATTTAGACCTCTATATATGCCCTTTGGCTCCTAGTTCTTTCTTCTATTTCCTTTTACTTTCCTCTTGCCCCACTATCATGTTTGGCCTTCATTCGAGTTTCAGTAATTCCTTTCAGCGACATTGCCCTTGACCAAGCCCCACCAGGCATGCTACACCCTCCTTGCCATTGATTTTAGATCACTTGTTGTTCCCTTGTCCCTAGGTTTGCTAACACCCACTTCCTTTCCCCCGCCTCCCCCTCGCCCATGTCCCCCCTTTATTTTCTCCTCTGGATTGTTTATCCCACCTATCTTATCTAGGTAGACCTGCAGAGACAATAATAAGCACAAAAACATGACAAAACAACAACAACATAATCGACAGAAAAAGAAAAGCCTATAAATAGTTCCAGATGTTTGTTGACCTTTGGGAGTGTTTTCTGGTGGAGTCTGATGGAGTGCAACACACTGGCCACAAAGTCTATTTTTGGTATTCCCCAGGGACTTCAAAGCTTTACTCCCCTTGCTGCTCTTTTGCATGGCCTTAGTGTTTCGCCCCAGTGGTGGGGTCAGGTCAGGCACAATTTCTGCACTCTGTCTCCAGTGTTGTCCCCTGTAGTGCTATGGATCAGTATTTCTTAAATGTTAAGTGTTCTTAGATGGTTGGCGCACTTAGAACATATAGGCAAGTTGATTTTTAGGTCTCTAATTTTTCCTGCCTTTCTAATTCATCAATAACTAGCCAGACTCTGACTAATTTATTTTCTTCCGAATTCAAGCACATGAGGTGGGTTTTACTTTCTTCCTTTCTATTTGAGTTCCTAGTGTCAGTGGTTTCTAATTGTTGTTAATTCCCCTTGAGCCAGATGGCAAGCTCATGCACAACTAAACCCTTTGTGTACTTTGTGACCAACAGGGATTTCACTGGTTGACCTTTGAAAGTAAATTACTAGGCTTTCTTTCCAGCCCATCGAAGTTCTCCTGAAACCTGTTCAGCATCATACCAATACCACATAAGTGGTGGCTGTATAGGTGTTGTATTGGCCAGCAATTGAACCTGGGTCTCCCTCATGACAGGTAAGAATTCTACCACTGAACCACGATGGCCCCACGAAAGAGTCTAGTCCTAGTCCACCTGCAGGATTCAGACATGGAGAGGAGGGGTCGGCTTTCCAGAAAGAACAGGGAAACGTCACGTAAAGGAATTCCTTCTAAGGGAGTCAGGGAAGGTGGAAACACTAGCTCTAAAGACAGATTTTATGATGATAGTGTGTGTGCACCCTCCAGCTTGTCCTCTGGCCTTCTCAGCTCTGCCCTACCCTTCTCCTTTTGGGGATTGTCCAGGAGGACAAAGTTCCAGAAGCACAAAGTAGCCTTACTTCTGACCCACGTAACAGAGGGGCACACAAATGGGTTTTGAGAAACTTCATCCCTCTCAGTGAAGCAGGCATTGGACTGTGATTGCACATGAAATGGAGAAGTAACTGTACATTCAGTGAGTTCAAAGTGGCAACAGACTATGTCTTTATAGTGGCATAAAGATGTACGTGGCTAGTGTCCAGAGCAGAGGAGCCCCACAGAGCCTCTGTCTCATTTTAGAGTTCCGTTTTTACATCTCTTAACAAATTAGCAGCTTGTTAATGCCAGATAGGTAGCAAACTGGCATGTTTTTTATTTGCAGTCCTGAAGCCAATATCTAACATGAGAACTGGGGGGCTTTAGGCATGTCAAGTCCATCACTTGTCTGACAGTCTGTCATACTGTTGTGGCTTGTGTGTTGGAAGGACTCAGCTCCCCACTTTGGAGGAAGGAGCTGCTGAAGCCTTATGGACAGCTTTGAAATCTTGTCAGATTATGAAGGCCTAAAGAATGGGAGCAGAACATTGTTGGACACAGAGACAGGATGGGCACCTCGGGTCGGAAAGCACTCAAAATGTGACTGAGAGGAGCTAATTTCTTGGAGTGGAGTTGACCAAGGTGATGAGTTGGGTAGAGCCTGTAGGAGTGGAGCCCTTGGGATCTTCATTTGCTGATGGGGCATGAATCAAGATAAGGAGAAACAGCTGCAAAAATTTGTGATTGATTGGAACATGGAATGTGTGAAATATGAATTTAGGAAAATTGGAAGTGGTCAAAAATGAAAAGCAATGCATAAAGATCGATATCCAAGGAATTAGTGAGCTAAAATGGACTGGTATTTGCCATTTTGAATCAGAAAATCATATGCTTTACTATACTGGGAATAACCCAATCAAGAGGAATGGTGTGGCATTCATTGTCAAACAAGATATTGCAAACTCCATCGTGAAGTACAATGCTGTCTGTTATAGGGTTATATCTATCTGCCTTCAAGGAAATCCAATCAATACAACTCTAATCCAACTTCATGCACCACCAACAAGGAATTGAAGAATTCTACAAATGAGTTCAGTCAGAAATCGATCAAACATGCAATCAAGATGCCTTGATAATTATTTGTGATTGGAATGCAAACGTGGGAAGCAAAGAGGAAAGAACAGTAGTTACAATATATGAACTTGGTGATAGAAACAGAGCTGGAGATGGCATAACAGAATTTTGCAAAAACAATGACTTGTTCATAGGAAATACCTTTTTCCAACAACACACAAGGCAACTGCATACATGGCATTCCCTCGATGGGCTACATAGAAATAAAAGTGACTGCATCTGTGAGAAAGGACCCTGGAGAAACTCAACATCAGCAGCTAAAACTAGACTGGGGGCTGACTGTGAAACACACCACCAGTTGATCATCTGTAAGTTCAGGATAAAGCTGAAGAAAATGAAAACAAGTCCACAGGAGCCAAACTATGATGACTGATACTACCTGAATTTTGAGAACAACCCAATAACAGATTTGATGCTTTGAACAATAATGACAGAATACCTGAGGAGGTGTGGGAAGACATCAAGATCACCATCCATGAAGAAAGCAAAAGCCATTAGACAGAGAGGAAAGAAAGAAAAGATCAAAGTGGATGTCAAAGGAATTCTGAAATTTGCTCTTAATCACAGAGTAGCTAAAGCAGTTGGAAGAACTGATGACGTCAAAGAGCTGAACAGAAAATTTCAAAAATAAAAATAAAAAAAGAAAATTTCAAAGGTCAGCTCAAGAAGACAAAGCCAAATATTATAATAAGGTGTGCAAAGATCCAGAAATATAAAACCACAAGGGAAGAACAAGCTCGGCAAAAAATTCAAGCCACGAATTTAAATATGAAAAGATTCTATATACAAAATATTGAATGATTCAAGAAGCATCAAAACAAGATGGAAAGAGTACACAGAGGCACTATATCAAAAATTTTGGAGGTACCATCTGACTAGAAACCAATGGTGCTGAAGGAAGAAATTCAAGTTGTACTGAAAGTATTAGCCAAAAACAATTTCCTGGGAATCGAGGGACTGCTAATTGAAATGTTTAAACAAGCTGATGAAGCAGAGGAAGCACTTACTCATCTATGCTCAGAAATTGGAAGACAGCTACCTGGCTAACTGACGAAGAGATCCATATTTGTGCCCATTCCAAAGAAAGGTGATCCAACAGAATTCTTAAATTATAGAACAATGCCATGGATCTCATATGCAATTAAAATTTTGCTTAAAATTATCCAACAACAGCTGCAGCAGTGCATTGACAGGGAGCTGCCAGAGGTTCTGGCTACATGCGGAAGAGGGCATGGAGCAAGAGAGAGCCCTGCTGATGACAGATGGAACTTGGTTGAAGGCAGAGAATGCCAGAAAGATGTTTATTTGTGTTTTATTGACTATGCAAAGGCAGTGGACTGTGTAGATCATAACAAGTATGTATAACATTGAGAAAAATAAGAATTCCAGATACAAATTGTGCCCATGAGGAACTTGTACATGGACCAAGAGGCAGTTGTGTGAACAGAACAAGGGAATACTACATAGTTTAAAACCAGGAAAGGTGTGTGTCAGGGTTGTATCCTCACACCATATTTGTTCAATCTGTATCCTGAGAAAATCATCAGAGAAGCTGGATTATAGGAAGAAGAATGTGGTATCCTTATTGGGAGAAGGCTTATTAATAACCTGATATATATAGATGATAACAACCTTGCTTGCTGAAAGCAAAGAAGCTTTAAGTCTTTGCTGATGAAGATCATGGATCCTTCAGTATGCATTACAATTCGATGTGGAGAAGACCAAAATCCTCACAACTGGACCAATAAGTAACATCATGATAAATGGAGAAAAAGGTGACGTTGTCAAGGAGTTTGTCTCACTTGGAATCACAATCAATGCTCATGGAAACAGTTGCATCAAAAGACATGTTGCATTAGGTAAATTTTCTGTACAAGATCTCTTTAGAGTATTGAAAAGCAAGAACGTAACTTTGAGGACCAAGTAATATTCCATGACCCAACCCATTATATTTTCCATGGCCTCATATGCATGTGAAAGTTGGACATTCAATAAAGAAGACCAAAGAAGAATCAATGCATTTGAATTGTGGTGTTGGAGAATATTGAAAGTACCGTGGACTGCTAAAAGGACAAATTAATGTGCATAGAAAGAATTACGGGCAGAGTATTCTTTAGAGGCAAGGATGGTGAGAGTTCACCTTACATATTTTGGACATGTTGTCAGGAAAGACCAGTTCTTGGAAAAGGACATTATGCTCAACAAAGTGGAAGGGCAGCAAAAACGAGGCAGGCCCTCCAGAGATCAACTCTCACCGTGGCTCAACAATGGGCTCAAGTCTAAGAACCATCGTGAGGATGGCGCAGCACGGCAGGGTTTGTTCTGTTGGGCATAAGGTCATTGTGGATTGGAACTGACTCGGAATCAAATCCATCGAGTTTCTGCTATATTCTATTGTTCATCCATAGGTTTCTGTTATATTCTATTATAATTACCTATAGAAAAGAAGCCAATCAGGAATAATGTTGGTTATTTGCTGTTTACTTTGCCTCTTAGAGGGCAGCCATCAGCTTCAGCCATAATTATTGATAACCAGGAAATATCTGAATATTAATATTTTTAAAAAATCAATTTATTGGGGCTCATACAATTCATCACAATACATAGATCAATTGTGTAAAGCACATCCATACATTTGTTTTGGATTTGCATACATACATATTTATTGTGTTT
>NW_022111373.1:35262857-35266398 GCF_000313985.2 Echinops telfairi | reverse complement strand
TTCCCTCCTGGTATCGCCACTGTCACCCCTGGTCCTGAGAGGTTCATCTGTCCTAGATTCCCTGCATTTCAACTACCTGAATATTAATATTTATGCAGATTTGGGGTTGGTAAAATGATCTCTATATGAAGCAGTTAAAAATTCTCAGTGGGATTAAACAGACTTGTGTTCTATCCTTCAGTCTCTTTTTCTTTTTAACTTTAATTATCTGATCGTATATTTTGGATGGGTTGAATGAAGTCCCGGTGGGAGTTTACGCTTCCCTGTGCTGGTAATTGAGCACAGATGTCAATTTCCAAATGGATACTTGTCTTGTGACACACGCTGGAAGTGTGGCATTCCTCCATTCTGAGGAGAGGCTTATTGCAAAGGTTCCAGCCTCGCGGTGGCCATTGTCCTCATAAGTGCTACTTACGGTCTCCCAACAAAACACAACAGATTGCACAACTGAAGAGAACTGTGTAGCACGTGGTTACTCAGTAACTGTTTTGATTTGGCAAAGATCCTTTAGCAAATAGACCAAGAGCTGAACCTGTTTTGTACTTTGAACTTGAACCTACTGATAAACCACCGCTGGGTGTGTGTGGGGGGGGAAAGAATCAAAGTTAGGAAAGTTGTTTCTCTATATTTTCTTAAAAGATCCTTGTAAATTTTTTCTAGCAATGTCACAATTTTTGAGATCACTACTCACTTTTTTACCTTGTCCAACCCTACTTCCCCTCTTTCTGCTTGGCAAAACTAAGGGCATTCAAAAATCATTACATGCTTCCTATGCCAGATGGTGAGTGGCCAGAAATGAAGACTTGCAAGTGATGTGCAATTTACTCTCAACTGGTACTGCCTCTTTTCTCTCTTTCTCCATTGCCGCACTGTCGATGTGAGGGCTGACTCTTGCCAGCCTCACAGCCCCAAGGATTCTGCGAAGATCAGTGCTTCTCTGTGTGCAAATAGGGAGAGAATGAAGGGAGTTGTATTTGCTTCAGTTAGATACTCGGGATTGTATGGTTGGTGTCTGCTGCCCACTTTGGAGATCTGTGTTCACTTTACCCTAAAGATGGGTGTCAGGAGATGTCAGTTCAACCAGTACATGAAAGTCACTCATTGCCAATTACTGGTCTCATTTTATCTAGCATTTAAGAACAAGTCTGTGTATATTTTCTATGAGGCAGAATCGTGCACTACGAAGTTTCCGTAGCAGAAACCACATAAACAGACATCGGGTTGACTGTCCAACTCCCAGACGCATCATCACGCTGGCCTTTTCCAGGCCTACAGGACTCATGGAAAGTGTATCAGTAACTTTTCGTGTCATCAAATTGCCCTCAAGGCAATTGTACCATTGGGAGCTATTAGGCTTTTAATAGCTGCTTTTTAGACGAAGATTGTCAGGCTTCTCTTCCTAGTTGGTCTTAGTCTAGAAGCTTTCTCAGAGGGTGGATGCATATGAGGTGCATTAACTGACACCGACATCTCTGCCACAAAGAACTCACTGCCATGGAGTCAACTCAGACTCACAGTGACCCTCTAGGCCTCACCCTGTGACTTCCAAGATTTTGAACTGCTGATCTTGCAGTCAGCAGACCGATGTGTAACTCACTATGCTGTTAGGTCTGTTCGTAGAAGTTAAGATTTTTACCTCTGAACTAGCAATGATCTCTAGTTAGTATAGTGTAGCATTATAGAACTAGAGTAGTTCTGAATAAATTGAGAACTCATCTGATGGCATTTCCTTACTCTGCAGATGAAACTGAAATCATTAGAGGGGACGTTACCTACCCAAGATTGTATTAACAGCTCAAAACTCAGGTTATCTATTTTCCTGTGCACAAATAATACATCATATGTGCAAACCCAATGAGTCTTGGTGGCATAGTGGTTAACAGTTGGGCTGCTAATTGAAAGCTCAGCAGTTCAAAACCACCATTGACTCCATGGAAGAAAGATGAGGCTTTCTATTTCTGAGAGAGTTACAGTCTCAGAAACCTACAGGGGCAGTTCTACCATGTCTGTGTTAGTCTGGGTAGAGTAGAGAAACAAATTCATAGAGACTCATATGTGAATAAGAGAGTTTTATATAAAGGGTAATTGTACATTAAGAAAGCATCCCAACCCAGTCCAGTCCAAGCCCATAAGTCTGATATTAGCCCATATGTCTGACACAAATCTGTAAATTCCTCTTCAGACTAACGAAACACATGCACTGATGCCAAATACAGGAAGATCACAGGCCTGTGGGTGGGAAGTCTTGTAGACCCAGTGGCATTGTAAGCCTCTCTGTGCTGGCAGGGGCCTCCACATGGCTTCTCCAGGTCAGGGGTCTGGCTGCAGCAAGGTGGGTCCATGTGGCTTCTCCTCAGGGATGTCTCACAGGGAGTCATCCTTGTCAGTAGAGAGTCTCCAAGGAAGTGACTAGAGAGCGTCTCTCCTGCCTCCAAGGAGGAAATTAAGGAATTTCCAGAATCCTTAGTGGAAGGCCATGCCCACTCAGAGGCCTCATTGGCTATATCCTGATTGACAGCCTAGACTCCACCCCTACACTCTTAACCCTCAAAATGACACCAGATTATTTAACTACCATAATGTCCTAAAGGGTCACTATGAGTCGGAACCCACTTGATGGTGGTGAGTCTTGAGAGGGGTGCAAACACAGACTCATGCATTGATCAACCCTGCCCAAATGTATGGAAATATTTGAACCTACAATAGAATTGAGATTTAGCTTAAGTTCTTTAGAAAGCAGAGTTTGAGACACAGGTCTTCTTTATTAGGGGATGTAATTCCAGAAAGCAGAAATGAGAAATAAGAAGAGAAAAGAAGAAAGGAATAGTTATCAATACGAGGATGCTGTGCCGGATTGGCTATCCCACACGCATTTGGTTGCTCTATCCTGAATCTGACAAACTATATGGGACATGTCATAAGACCGTCACATTTCACTAAAGGTCAAGTTCATAGATTTCCACAGGAATCTCATGATGCTGTGTTAGGAGGGACATGGGAGGCAAGAAACTCACCGCATAAGTCTCATATAATGTAGTGTCAGTGGCACTGAAGTTGATTGGAGCTCAAGTAGAACTGGTCACTGCAAGGTGGTCAGAATAAGAGGCACAGGAAGCTGAAGGGGGAAGAGCGAAGCATAAGAGGTGCCTGATCAAATGACTTAGGGCATTCCCTAGACTCCGATCTTAACAGAAATAGTGAGACATTCATAGAGCAAGATGAAATAAACTCTCAACACTTTACTCTTCAAAACCATCTCTTTTAACTTGACTCCTAATTTTACTTCACAGAAAACTATATACAATTATTTTTATTCTATAAAGTAAAATTTGAAAGCTTCTCCTGCCTACTTCATAGAATGACCAGCATGACGAATGTGGAAGTTTTACTTCCCAGTATTTTACTAACGTTATATAAACATATTTACATATGCATGTGTGAACATACATATATATGTATATAGGTAAATAGAGGTGGGAGTACGGAGTGGAGACCCAAAGCCCATTTGTAGGCCACTGGACATCCCCTTACAGAAGGGTCT
>NW_022111373.1:35259336-35261779 GCF_000313985.2 Echinops telfairi | reverse complement strand
ACCTCCGCTGTTGGAGACCATTGTTGTCGCCACGGTGTCGATCCATCTTGTCCAGGGCCTTCCTCTTTTTCCCTGCTCCTCTATTTGATCCAGCATCATGTCCATCTCCAGGATCTGGTCTCCTGAAAACACGTCCAAAGTACGTGGGATGAGAGTCCTTCCTTCCAAGGAGCACTCTGACTGTACCTCTTCCAAGACCCATTTGTTTGTTCTTTTGGCAGTCCATGGTCTTTTGGCTTTCAGTTATCTTCACCAGCACAATGACTCAAATGCATCAGTGCTTCTTCAGTCTTCCCTATTCAATGTCCGCCTTTCACACACAGACGAGGCAACTGAAAACACCATGGCTTGAGTCGGGCACGCTTTAGTCTGTAAAGTGACATCCTTGCTTTTCAACAGTTTAAAGAGGTCTTATGTAGCAGGTTTACCTAATATACTGCCTCCTTTGATTTCTTGACTGCTTAGCAATGTAGCAAGTTACAAAAATTCCAAAGAGACTGCCCTAAGTAAAGTAACTTAGGCTACTTGAACTAAATAAAGTAACTTGGGTTATAATATTTTCCAGGTTACGATATATAAGTTAATTTCATGTTGTTACATGGGTATTTCACTATTTCTGCTAAGTAGTTACCAATCGATGGACATTTAGGTCATTAAATTTTTTTTTTTAATTTCAAGCAATATGCAGTAACCATCCTTAAAGATGTATCTTTCCACACCCATATATTATTTCTATAGTCCAGATTTACAAAAGTGGGAATGTTGAATATTCCATATTTCCATTTAAAAAACAATTTCTAAATATTTCTCTAGAGCTATTCTGCTAATTAATAAACCATCAATTATGCACAGGGAGATACGTAATTTTGCTTCCACTGGATGAGAAAAGCCACTTACTCTATTTCACATCTGAAAGTTGTTTTTTTAAAGTAATTTGTTACTGATTTGTATTTCTCTTATTAAGTTGACCCTCTTTCCAAGTGTTTGCAATCACTTGTATCTTTCCATGGATTTTTACTATGTTTCTTGGCTAATTCTTCTCTGGGTTGCCTTTTCTAGTTGGTTTGTAGAATTTTCAGTTTACTCAATGAACACATTTTGAGTAACAGGAGACTTGATGTAGTGGACTACACACTGGGCTACTAACTACAAGATCAGAAGTTTAAAACCACCAAACACACACGTGGGGAAAAATGAGGCTTTCTACTCCTACTTTCAACTCAATGGTTGTTTTTTGAATAATTCTGGTTAAGATATTTTTAAAATATGCTATATATCTGTCACATATTTTCCTTTACAGTGTCTAGGCTCTATTTCTTACATGGAATGGCATCTCTCAACTCCAGATTATGAAAATTTTAGTTAATATTTTATCTTTAAACCTTATGGATTTGATTTTTTATGTTTGAAGTCATCATTCAGGTGGTCATCTATTTGGGAGCTGCCTCTGACTTTAGATGAGTTGAATAAATCTTCTTCTAAGTAGAAATTAGCTCCAACTCATTTTCTGCCTTTCTTCCTTAAAGTTTACAAGATTATTTAAAGGATTTCAGATAGGGAAGGGATGTAGAAAGAAAGTTGTTGATATAAAGCCTATTTCAAAGGATTTGGATATTTTGGTTGTTGTTGAGAATACATTAATATGTCTTTTTTGCCATTTTTTAAATGTGGGTTTTTTTTAATGGACGATTCCAAGGCATTCAACTGCGTGGATCATAATGAAGTATGAGAAGAATGGAAACTCCAGAACTCTTCATCATGCAGAACTTGTACATGGATCACGAGGCTGTGGTGTGACTGGGACAAGGGGATGCTGCCTGGTTTAAAATCAAAAGAGGTGTGCATCAGGGTCGCATCCTCACATACACAGGTTTTCAGTCTGCATGCTGAGCAAGTCCTCAGAGAAGCTGGTTTTTGCTGAAAAAATGAGAAGGACTTGAAGCAGTTGGTGATGAAGATCAAGAATTGCAGCCTTCAGTATGGATTACGATTCAGTGTAAAGAAAGCCAAAATCCTCACAACTAAACCAGTTGGTAACATCATGATAAACAAAAAGACTGATATCAGGGATTTTGCCTTGCTTGACTCTACAATCAATGTTCCTGGAAGCAGCAGTCCAGAGATCAAATGATGCATTACATTATGTAAGTCTGCTTCCCAAAATGTCTTTAAAATATTGAAAACAAGATGTTACTTGATCCATTAAAAAAAAAAAAAGAATGTTACTTGAAGGACTAAGGTGCACCTGACTTAAGCCATGATAATTTCAGTCACCTGGAATATATGAGAAAGTTGTACATTGAATAAAAAATACTGAAAAAGAATAAATTGATGTATTTGAATTGTGGTGCTGGTGAAGAATATTGAAAACACAATAGCCTGTTAAAAGAACAAACACATTTGTCTTGGAATAAGTACAGCCAGAATGCTTCTTGGAAGCTAG
>NW_022111373.1:35253580-35258222 GCF_000313985.2 Echinops telfairi | reverse complement strand
GGTCAGGGATTAAAATCCACCGGTTACTCCATGGGAGAAAGATGTGGCAGTCTGGCTGCATATGAATTGACTGCCTTGAAAATTCTGTGAGGCAGTTCTTCTCTGTCCATGAGTTGTTTATGAGTTTATGAGTCAGAATTGTCTGGAGGACAAGGGTCTACTTTATTTAATGAAGAATAATTAGTTTAAAGTGGGGATGGGGGGTAATATCCATGTTAATTCTCAGCCAATAAGAGGCCCCCAATAAATATTGTTGTTATTAATTGCCAAGAAGTGGGTTCTGACTCATGGCAATGCTACGTATGCACAGTGGAACTGCCTCATAGAACTTTCAAGGCTGTGCCAGGTCACCAGGCATGGACAACAAAGAGCTTCCGGATGGGCAGAAAAGCCGTCACCAACTTTCTGTCCAGCAGTCAAGGGCTTAAGTGTTGCTGTGACTCAGCCGACCTTCAATAGGTATTAGTTGGGGTTATGTTGCATATGATTCCAAAACTCTTGTTTCTTGATCTGCCAGATGTCCTTGTTCACATACAAGGACACCATCTATTACACACTTAAAATAAAGGGCTTTATGCACACATTTCTGATTTCAATAAAGGGGGGAAAATCAGCAATAGCTTAAAAGCTCTAGTGCTGTGGCTTCGTTGACACATATGTAACAAATGTAAGCAAGGAACCTGTTAGAAAAGAGGCATCATCTTAGTGGTGGAGGAAGAAAGCAAAGACTTAAGAAAATAAAACACATTCCATATCAAATTGTTAATTTTTAAAGTAGCTCCCAGAGACTCCTACAAATGCTAAAGGCAAAAGTTCATACCTCTGTGTTGGCATTTAACAGACAGGAGCCAATGGCAAAAGGCTAGACAATTTGTCATTAAATGGAAGTAATTCAAGTACATTTAAAGAGAAATAGTGGGAACTTTTGCTTTCACACAAGATGAAGTAACAACCCCAAAATATAACAAACAGTCGTTCGTATGCAGGACAGATGGACTGTGATCCTTAGAGATAGGTGTGTCAGCTACATAATCTCCTGTCAATCAGCCCACAGCCAATGAGGCCTCCATGCGGGCATGGCCTTCTCCTGAGGATTCTGGAACCTCCTGTGTTCCTCCCTGGAGGTGGAACATGCTCTCTGCTTCGTATTCCTGATGACAAGACACATGGAGCTATGCTAGAGCCCTGTCCAGCAGTCAAGGCCTTAAGTGTTGCTGTAACTCAGCTGACCTTCAATAAGTATTAGTTTGGGTTATGTTGCATGTGATTCTGAAACTCTTGTTTCTTGATCTGCCATGTGGAGACCCATACCAGTGCTGAGATGCTTACACTGCCACTGGATCCACAAGACTTTCCACCCGCTGGTCTGTGATATTCCTGCATTCAGTGCAATTGCATGTGTTGAGTGAGTCTGAAGATAAATTTATAGATTGGTATCAGACATATGGGTAAATATAAGATTTATGACCTTGATCTGGACTAGGCTGGGATATTTTCTCAATATACAATTGCTCTTGTATATAAAGCTCTTTCTTATACACTTACGGGTGTCTATGAATTTGTTTCTCTAGTTAACCCAGACTAACACAGAAGGGAAACAAATTATGAGAGCCTTATAATTGTCCTGCTAGACAGACTAGAAAGAAAGGGTTGGTGACCTACTTTCAAAAACTCCACCAATGAAATCCCATGGATGCCGAAAGTTCAAACCGCCCTGGACCATGAGGATGGCTCAGGACCAGGTAGTATTTCATTGGATGTGAGGTGGCCAGGAGTAGGGTCTGATAAATAGAGGGGAGCTTACAGCAACAACTGCCTCGAAAGTGTTTCCAGGCTGTGGTGCAGGAAATGAGAACCCAGCAGTTTCCTGGAATTGAAGAGATGGAGCTGGGACTCATGGACATCAAGGTGACTAGCTTTCATAGGTAAGAGAGTCAAAGAGGAGAGAGCTGCAGAGTGAAAACTGCAACTATGTGCAGAGCATCATCCTCAAGGATTCTGTTGAGTACTGAGCAGAGCATATATGAGGAGGTATCCAAAAAAACCTGGGAAAAAGCTCCACTCGGTGGAGCTTTCTTAATATGCACTTTTCCTGCTAAGTGAGCACCAAGCAACTCACTCTGAGTTAGAGCACCCAGAGGCATCACCTGGGAAGGTACTCTCTAGTCACAGTGAGTTTTTTTCATAAAAGCAGTTTCACTCGAATCTCGTTTATTGTGATGGTCAATTTAAGAGAACAGTGTGCAGCTGTGAAATGTTGTTTTCTTTTGGGGGAAATGGTATGAGCAGGTTTATCCAATCAGAGCCAATCTGACCCTCACCCTAGAAGTGCTACAGAGGACAACATTAAACCTGTAGGTTGGGGAGATGGGCCGACCTGCTACGTCCACAAAAAGCAAACCAAGAAGGAAAAAGAGAGAGCGAGAGTCTAAACCACATATCAGCACACCAAGTCTGGAGGACGACGTCCCTGCAAGGAACTGCTAAGGCACAGAGAGGACTGTAGGGTCGACAACAGCTCAAGTATGCCCTTACTGGGGCATACTGTGACAGAGGAAAATACTGGGGATACACGGTGGGGTGTTAGTCCAGTCTGAGCCCCCCACAATGGGGTGAACCAAGAAAGGAACATAACAGATCAGCCACAGGAGCAAGCCAAAGCCACAAAGCCCCTGAGGAGACCCCAAAATAGACTTCAGGCTAGGAGGGGCAGTTCCAGGAATTTCCCCCAGGACCTTGGGGGATATAGTCATAAAGGTCAGCGGACAGACCTGGAATTATGCATGCTTTTTTGTTGGTTTATTTTTCCCCTAGTTATTTTATCTTTTTTTTTTCACTGTTCTCTGTTTAGTCAATCTTTTGTTTTGGTTCCATTATTGTTGGGTTTTCCTGCTTATATAAAATAGACATGGAAAACAAGTTTGGGGAGAAAGCCACGGACCAATGGTTCATGAGACTGGGGGGAGGAGAAGGTAAGAGAAGGGAGCAGTGGGCAAACAATGCCATAAACAGGGAGCAACTAGGGAATTAAATGCAACAATGAGGAGGATGTAGAGATCCTACGGGAATTGGACAAAAGCAATCTAGCTGAGAGGAATTACTAAGAGGCAGAAGAAGAGCAAGCATGATGGTGGGGCAGGAGGAAGGTAAAAGAAAACAGGAAAGATCTAGGAAGCAAAGTTAGGGATAGAGGTAAAAACATAGGTGTGTACATATGTAAATATATTAATTCATAAAAACAGAGGTATTGGCCTATGTACATCTATTTATATGGCAATACACTGAGGACGTGGACGGACTTCAGACCTCTGCTCAAGCCCTACCTCAATGCAGAACACTTTGTTCTAACAACCTGGGATTCTGTGATGCTCACCCTCCTGGCATAATCACTGAGGACAAAATAGATGCATAAGCAAATGTGGTGAAGAAAGCAGATGGTGCCAAGCTATCAAAAGATACAGCATCTAGGGTCTTAAAGGCTTGAAGTTAAACAAATGGTCATGTAACAGAGAAGCAACAAGCACACATGGAAGAAGCACACTTGCCTTTGTGATCATGATCAGGTAACAGGCATCAGAAGACCCAAAACAAACAAACAAAACCATTTTGTTGAGAATGAGGGGGATAAGAGCAGAGCCCCAAAACCCATCTGTAGACAATTGGACATCCCCTCACAGAAGGGTAACAAGGAAGGGATGAGTCAACCAGGGTGCAGTATAGCACTAATGAAACACACAATATTCCTCTGGTTCCTTTAGGCTTCCCCACCCCCCACTATCATGAGCCCAGTCCTGCCTTTCACATCGGGATAGACCAGAGCATGTGCACGAGTACAGATATGAGCTCAGGACAACATCACACCTCCTCCCACAGCGGGGTGAACAACCGAAACTGTGGGGGAAGGTAGACAGCGGTCAGTGTAAGATATGAAAATAATAATAATTTATGATTTATCAACAGGTCACAAGGGTGAGAGGGCAGGGAGGGAGGGTGAAAAAGAGGAGCTGATACCAAAGGCTCAAATAGAAAGTAAATGTTTAGAAAATAATGATGACAACATATGTACAAATATGCTGGATACAATTGATGGTTATAAGAGCTGTAAGAGTTGGACAGTTTAAGATACCACAAAATAATAATAATTTAAAAATTATCAAGGGTTCCTGAGAGATGGGGGAGCAGGGAGGGAGAGGAAAAATGAGGAGCTGATACCAAGGGCTTAAGTAAAAAGCAAATGTTTTGAGAGTTATGAGGGCAACAAATGTACAAATGCGCTTGACACAATGGATGGATGGATGGATTGTGATAAAAGTTGTACAAGCCCCCAATAAAATGATAAAAAAAATTTTTTTAAGAAAAGTGAAATGTTGCTTGATGACAAGGCTTGTTTGAAAGTCCATTAACTTCGCAAACAGATGAAAATTTTGACTTATATGTAGTGCTTTTGGAGTTTGTTCCACCAGGTCTGGTGTTAACCAAGCTTTCTATTTAGAGGTTCTGAAAAGATTGCATAACAGTGTGCCCCCCCCCACACACACACACACAAAAAAACTTGATTTGTGGCAGGCGGGGACTGGTTTTGCCACCACAACAATGCATCTGTTCACGCAGCCATCTCAGTGTGCCAGTCTTTGGCAAAAAA
>NW_022111373.1:35246303-35252705 GCF_000313985.2 Echinops telfairi | reverse complement strand
TCCCGGGACTGCCCTCTCTTGATAACATGTCCAAACTACTGTGGCAGGAGTGTGAAATTACGTGTCCTCCTTAGAAATATCTTAAAAATTAAGTATCATCTACCATATGAAGCAGCCATTTCATTCCTCATTGTTTACCCGAGAAATGAAAGAAGGTGTCCATTCAAAGATTTGTATACAGAAGTTCACAGTTTTATTTTTAAAAGCCCCAAGCCGGAATCTACCCAAGTGTCCATCAGCAGATGAATGGATTTACAATGAACGAACTGCTATCCTCATACAATGGAATACTACCCAGCAATGTAAATAAGCTATGCTATGCTATCCCATATAAATGTATCTCAAATGGAGTATTTGGAGTAAAATAGGCCAGGTAAGAACAGAATGCACACTGTATAAGTCTGCTCAGTTAACATTCTTGAAAATGCACAGTAACCCATCCTGAGAGAACCGAATGCGGGAGAAGGGAGAACCGAATGTGAGGGGCAGGAGAGAAGTGTCGCCAAGGGGCTGAGGAGGGTTGGAGGACATATTCATTAATCTGATTGTGGGGATAGTTTCACAGGTGTGTAAATATATCAAAACTTATCAACATGGGCACTTTAACTATATGCAGTTCATTAAGTGGCAAGAATACCTCTATCGTACTCTTAAAATGAATCCAGGGCTGGAAAGAGAGGGAGGAAGCAAGCAATAGGGCTGAACCTGTAAGGATGTACAAGGTAAACTCGTTATGCCCTGGATGAGGAAACATAGACTGTACTTACGTATTTACCCGGGAGCCAGATTGCCTCCGGAGTCTCAGTAATGCTCTATCAGGATCTTGGTGTATAAAAGTGAGCGCATCTCTTCTAGTCATTCAGTGACCTTCCAGAAAACCAGATACGATTGCAGTAATGGACTAATTGCCTCAGACAAAGCCAGTGACGCCCTGGGGCCCCTCAACTTCCCGTGCTAGGGAAAACCACTGCTAACGCAGGAAACCACCCGTTCCTGGATTTTCCACTCAGGATCCTTGGGAGCCCAGTGGTTAAGCTCTCAGCTGCTAACCAGAAAATTGGTGTCTGAACCCATTCGTGGCAGTCTGCTTCCATAAAGATTACAGCCAAAGAAACCCTATGGGGACAGGTTGGCCTCTGTAAGGTCACAATGAGTCTGAAATGACTTGATAGCAACTGGTTTACCGTGGGTTAGGTCAAAGCCTGCTCTCTAGATGGAACTGGCAATGACAAGAGAGGTGGCAATAGCAATGATGGATTGGGGAACACTCACCACGGTGCAACCTTTACTGAGGAGCTGCCGTGTCCCAGCGATGTGCTCTCAGCTGCACTCTGAGCTGAGAGGAGAAGGAATAGAAGCCGCTGGATCCGTGGGGAATGCAGGTAAGTCTGGCACCAGTCAGCGGAGAATTGCTGCCCCTTCCCTGCGCTAGCAGAGAGAAGAAGGCTGAACCGTGCTCCAAGATGCTCTGAGCTCAGGGCACAGTGGCTCAGGCTGCTGGAAAACATCTCTGTTTTGACTTGGAGGCAAAACGTACTCCTGACCCCAATTGGCTCTGGGCCCTTTAAAAACAACAAACGGACTGCCATCGGGTTGGTTCCAGCTCGTCGCAAACCTGGAGGACAGAGTGGAACTACCCCGCTGTGTTTCCAAGGCTTTTAAATCTTTCCAGGAGCAGACAGCCTTATCTTTTCCATTTAGGGGCCACTCATTTCTGAAGCTGAAAACAGGGAACTAAATAAAGGGAGAAATTAACTAGTTTATCTCCTTTTTACCCGTAAGTTGACTTTGTGGTTGTGTATCTACATTGCAGGTAGCACCTACTGAGTTATTTCTGAGTCACACAATTCTAAGTATCGTGTGTGTATTGATACATTTCATCTACAACGGAACCCTGTGAGGTTGGTGGTATTATTAGCCTACTTTATAGACAAGGGGACTGAACATAGAAAGATTCCGTGATTTGCCCAGCTTCTGAAAGGTTGTAAATGACACAGTTAGGATTTCAGCCCAGGCATTCGGACCCAATGAGGACTCGGTGGGTCAGCGGTAGAATTCTGTTCCCATGCAGCAGACCTGGGTTCGAGTCCCCAGTCCTCTACCTCATTCCCAGCCACCAGCCACTTGTCAGTGCAGACCGCGTGCTGCTACGACCTGAAGGAGCTTTCACAGTGTCCAGATTTAGATGGACTAGGGAGAAAGGCGTGGAGCTCTACCCCCCAAATCAACCAATCAAACCCCTATGAATCCCATCCGTCCAATCTGCAACTGCTCGGGAGGCTGACACAGGGCCAGACAGGGTTTCTTTCCACTGTGCTCAAGGTTGCCAAGAGTGGGGGCTGATTCCACCAACTAAGAGCAACTTGGTGAGGTCATCCTCAAACGAATGAAACTGACGAGGGGGCGGATGTTTGGCCACAAACCAGTCCATTGTATTCCATTAAAGAGATGCTGTTTTGTGGCCATAGATGTCATTGTTTATTGGTGACAAGCAGTATCAAATGTAAGAATAAATAGAATGGTTCATTGTAAAGTCATTCTGCATACTAGAAAAACAACGGGGTTGTTTCAGTGTCAACAGGGTCTTCTTCACCCAAAGGGTCTGAGTTTTTGCCCCCACCTCTCATCTCTGTTCCAAACTTCCTCCCGGGAGGAACGAAGCCGAGGAAGCGTCAGTGGGAGAGCCAGGCACTCTGGCACCTTCTGGTGAATGGCTGCTGCCTGTTTCTTACTCGGTCAGAGACCAAGGGCTGCTTTGTGCTCTCAGGGCTCTGAGGAACAAGGTTTTAGATGAAGATAAGGAAGAGTTAGAAGGAACCACTAATATTTCAGTAACAAGTATGCCTAGTTGTTGGAATTATGGATAGTGTGGATTTTTTCTTTGTCTATATTTTTATCAAAAACATGATTAACTTATCCTTAAAAATAATGAATGGAGGGGGGGCGGGAAATGTGGAGCTGATACCAAAGGCTCAAATAGAAAGAAAATGTTTTAAAAATGATGATGGCAACAAATGCACAAATGTACTTGACACAATGGATGGAAGTATGGACTATGGTAAGAGTTGTACGAACCTCCGATAAAATGATTGTTTTTAATTAAAAAAAATAAAAAAGGCAGCATTTAACAAAGGTCAAAGTTTAGAGAGTTCGGGAAGAATGAGGAACAGAAACAGGAAAGACAGGAAGGAAGTGGGATAGGGATGGTCCACCGAGAGGATTGTGATAAATGCGCAGGAATCAGAATGTGCAGGAAATGTTGAATGTAAAAACTAGGATCTGCCCTGTCAGCCTTCACCTCATGTGCAGTAAAAAGTTTTGAAAAATATGTATTTGCTGGATGAATGAAAAAAAAAGAATGGTTGAAATTGTTTTTGTAAGAATTTTAGGCAGAGCTGCTGAAGGAGGAGATAGACTAGAAGAAGAACTTCATAAACACACAAGTTGTTCCGCTAGGAGGAGTGAAGTTCCAAAGGGCTGCATCAGAGTGAAGGGGAGTGCTTTCACAGAACATGATCAAGTTCAGTCAGATGGCCTCTTCCTGAGGACAGGCCGGAGAAGAATCAATCATCCGCTGGTCTAGGACCCTGCTACTCAAATTGTCGTCCATGAGCTGACGGCATAGGTCTCTCTTGGAGATTTATTAAAACTCTGGACTCCCTGGCTCCTGACACAGGCCACAATTACCTAAGGAATTTTAAGGAATTCGCCTGTCTCAAATATCAGGGGGCAGGTGTGAGAACCACTGGGCTTGATGTCCTTTCAAGATCCTTACAAAATGGGAGATTCTGAGTATCTCAGCTTTCGATTCCCAAGTGAGCCATACCCCCAAGAGACCACTCACGTGCTCTTTCAATCACAGATGTCAGAATTCTGTCAGCCTTGGCCACCCTGGGCATCCTGCACTCCTGATCCGTGATCAAATAGCTCTCCTAGCTTCCACTCTCTTCCCAGTGTTCGAAGCATCTTTTCAACTTCTCAGAGTGTCTCCCCACCCACAAGCCCACTAATGACCTCCCTTTACAGAAATCATTTACCTTCAGTTCCATCTGAAGTCAGTCCTGTTGGGGCGGAAGTGAGAGCTGGAACTTTCTTCCCCTGACTTGAGGGTGGAGTAGAATGTTTAATAAGTCTTCCAACCAGTTGACGAAGTTGGGAGAGATCAACCTAGTGGTCACCAGAGTGTCCTTAGGGAAGACTTATGAGTGCAATGCTAAACATCTTCTCATATTGAGCCACAGGATTTGTTTCATCTCCAGTCCTGAGTTTTGACCAATTCCTCTTTATGCTAATTACAGAATCTCAAACTATCTCTAGAACCCAATTAAAAAAAAACTAGTTTTATTTGAGCACCTGTCTCTTGTCAGGAACTTTTCTGTATTACCACATTTTATCTTCACCATCGCACTGAAGGATGGTTATTAGTGTTGCCTTTTAATTGAGGCCCCAAGCCATCAGGTAACATGTGCAATGTCACACACTCAGTAAGAGACAACGATTTGAACTCAGAGCTTCTTGATCTCAAATTTCTATGTTCATTCCATTGTCCCACACAGCCTCCTGAAATCCCATTGGTTCGTTGGTGGCTCGGTCACCCACCAACTCTTGACAACCTGGCTCCATGTAGAACAAGATGGAGGCACTTTTGCCTGCCATATTTCAAAGCTTGTAAGAGTGGAAAAGACAAAGAAAACTAGTGAGACTATGCGTCTGAGCTGACTTCAGAAAGCTGCAGAGTATTAGTCATTTAACGCCTACCTCCCATTTCCCTAACACACCTGCACATGCGCGCACACACGCACACACACACACACACACACACACACACACACACACACGCCCCCACGCACGCACGCACGCACACACACCCTGAGCTCCAGGATGGCAGGAACTGGTTTTTTGTTTGTTTGTCTTGTGCACTCTGTCTGTAACAGAAGATTGTAGTGGCTCAATGAATGGATATGATTGATCCTTGCCCCTTGACACACACATATCAATAAAAAGCAAAAATTATTATATATTCCATGTGGTTTGATTTCTTATGATAGTCATCCTGGTAATGGGATGTTGAACCTGAATTAGCTCCCTGGTTCTGTGGATAACACCTAACATATAGGCGTGGGTGTAGGAACACAGAGAGAGAGATCCATAAAAAGTAAGTCTGAGAATACGTAGTGTTTCTGATTGTTGTTGCTATTGTAATTAGCCGTTGAATTGGTTCCAGCAGTCCTATGTAAAGCAGAGCAAAACACTCCTGCACCTGCCTCACGATTGTTCTTATGTCTGAGCCCATCGTTGCAGCCAGTGTCGAGGTTTTGGTTGTTGTTTTTTTGCTGCTCCATTACTTTAGCAAGCATGATGTCCTTCTCCAGGGGTTAGTTTCCCCTAACTTGAGACAAAGTCTCACCATCCTGCCTTTCAAGGAGCACTCTAGTTGTACTTCTTCTGAGACAGATGTGTTGGTTCTTTTGGCAGTCCATGGTACTTCCAATGTCCTGGTCAGCACATAATTTAAGTGCTCTGATTATCTTTGGTCTTCTTATTTAATGTCCAACTTTCATATGCATATGAGGGGATTGAAAATACCATGACTTGTGTGTGATATTGGTCCTTAATAATCACTGGTTGTGAGCTTGGGGATTTTAGGAAAATATATCTAAATCTTCTACTGTCAGAGTTGATTCTGACTCACAGAGATCCTATATGGGGTCTCTAAGGCCCATGTAAACCTCCAAGGGAGCAGGTAGTCTCGTCTTTCCCCTGGAGAGCACCTGGTGGGTCTGAACCACCAATCTAGTTGGCTTACGCAACAATGCTACCAGACTCCTGAATCTCAGAGGACATGAATCCTCCAAGGAGTTACCTTGAGGAGACAAATGGCCCAGTCCACAACTACCATCTTCCTAACTCTTAGATAACAATTATTGGCTTTGCCTTGCGTGTGTAATTGGAGCAACTGCAAAAAGTTATCAATAGGGGGAATGAACTGTATTTCTTCTTGGACACTGGGCCCCAACTTCATTGCTGTCCCACTGAAGCTGTCCCACTAAACTAGCTCCCAGAAGGGCCAGTTTAGCCCAGTTATGGTCTGCTTTAGTCCATAGGCCTTTTACTCTCGTCCGTGTTGTGTCTAGAGGCTCAGGCTATCTTCCCATCCGTTTACTGCCCATAGCCTGGGATTATAGGGGCACTGGTTTGTCTTGATCTCTCTCACCGGGTACTTATCACTACACTTTCTTGGACTTATGAATGACCCATGGTTCCCTTTTCGTCTCCCTCAAAATCCCTGTGCGCACACATAGGATATGATCCATACACAGGACTGGCCGAGAAGAATTGTAGTCACTCTAAAGATGGCGCAGGACTGGGCAGTGTTCCTTCTGTTGTATATAGTTGGGTCAT
>NW_022111373.1:35241585-35246022 GCF_000313985.2 Echinops telfairi | reverse complement strand
CCAAGACAGCGTAAAAGGGAAAAGAAGTCATGGTCTTCCTTTCCCTTACACCCTACGTTAACAAGTCCACATTGATGACAGGCCATAGCAGTGTTCCTGCGATTAGGTGTAAAGGATGAACTATTATGGATCATTATTATGGTTATTGGGATTTGCATGGTTCTACTGTTGATGTAGAAGTAATGTCTAGCAATTAAGAGATTCAAACTAGAATTCAGCCATAAGATATTGGGTATTGAGATTTAACACCCACCCACCCCCGCACACACACACACAGGAAGGCAGTAAAGAGCACTTGAGTTTTCTATGGTTTCTGGCCCTTGCAGAGGAACACCTGCTGCGCAGTCTCCAGCTGTGGATGGTGCCGGTTCCAGGGAGAGTGCTGATGTGGCAGAGGGTCTGATGATGTTAAACTGTCCACTCTTCTTCATGCTGCTCTTTTGATCACAAGGACAGAAGTAGGAAGGAGGCCCTCATCGTCCAGCCACAACTCCCTCCTCTCTTGTCTTGTGACAACCTTGAAAGGCCCTCTTCCTGGTTCGCTTTTACATTCCTGAATCACACCCCGCTCCCACCCCCCACCCTCCCGGCATTATTTTCTGAGGGCTCCTTTGGTCTCTGTCCTTGAAACACAGCCACTCTCCATGCTTCCATTGTTGACTCTTTTCTTTCTCTACCTTCCCTCTGAGACTTTATTCACTGACGAGGAGTTACATGAAGGGGTCAATGACCACTTGGAAACTGTTAACTCCCAACTCTTGATTTCTTCCTCCAGCTTCTCTTCCCAGGCAAGGGCACACGTCGCCCACTTGACTTCCTGCTTCACTTCCACATGTGCTCACCTAAAGCTCAAGATGCTTCCGAAGGAACTCGGTTCAAACAAGCTCTTGCCCTCGAAGGCTCTCTCGTAAAGGCACCACGCTGCCCTCCATGCCCAGCTGGTCCTCGTCCTCTGTGACTCTTCCGGCCTCAAGTAACATGCCTTTGATCTTCCTAACTCTTTCATCTAGCCTCTACTTATCCCCCAATTGCCCGTGACTCAATTCAAGCTCTTGGACAAGATTAAGGAAAGAGATTAATTATGAAGTTATTTTTAAGTAAAATAGCTTCCCAATTAATCTCTCTGCCCTTCATCTCATACCACCTCATAAACAAATAAACTTTCCTGAATCCTGTTAGACTTGTTTCATTTACTTACATAAAAACTCCTGTGGGCCTACATTCTCCTTTGACTGAAAATCAGTTCATATACTAACTCATTGAAGAGACATTAATTGAACAGCTACTATGTTCCATGAACTTGCTGAGTGCTAGGTATTCATTAGTGAACTAAACCGAAAAGCTTCCTGATTTTATGGCTTTTGTAGTGAGAGGAAGCTAGACTGTAAGTACTCATTTTTACTAAAAATAAGTGATAATAAGGAAATGGAAGTACAGGACTTGTGGGTGAGGTGCTGGGTAGAGGGAATGAATGTAACAGGTTGGTTTAGGTAGACCTATTGGAAGAAATCCCTGTGATCCAAAGCCTGGACAATGAGGCGGAGCTGGTACATAGGGAGATCTGGGGGAAGAGTAACAATAAATGCAAAATCCCTGAGGAGGGAAGGTGAATTGTTTATCATTCCTGGCCCTCAACCATGTTGACCCAACCTAGCTTTGAGTCTAATCTTACACAACTCTTTCATACAATACTCAAGTTCTAGTCAAATTATTCTGCTAGCATTTCTCCAAACATGACTGCGTTCCTGCCTTTGTTTTCCTCTGTTTTTCCCCTTCTCCCCAGTTGCCTCTCTTATCTTATCTGTGACTCTTGAAACTCAACCAAACCCAGTTCAGATGCAATACCTTCTGTGAATGCAGCAAAAAATCCACCCTTTCCTCATTGAAATTCAATGGCCTGTCTTAGAATCTCCCAAGTCTGACTTGTCAAATCCAGACAGTCCTATAGGGAGCTGTGTTCCTGGGAAGGGCATTGTAATTTGAAATATGTAAGCAGAGTCAGAACTTTCTCATGGAAGCTGTGTCATGGTGATGCTTATACTTTCAGGCAAGGACCTGGTTGTCAGCACATATCTAGAGAAAAATATTCAGGAGCAGTAGATTAAGGAACTCTGCCTAATAAATCAATATTTCACCTCAGAGTTATCCAAAGTTTTTTTTAAGCACTAGAACCTTCCTCCTCAATAATATATAACTATATCTTCCACTATCTAAATCATAAAAGCAGACCTGGCCTGATTGAGTCTGAGAAAAACATTCAGGTGTCTCCTAGCTCAACAGATTCTTCATTCTCTATCCTTCACCTGCACCTCCTCGCCCCTAACACCTTTGTGAACCCCATGAGCTCAGGAAAACCACTCAAATACAGCAGACCCCTGCTTTATGAAGCATATAAAAGTCAATTAAAGTAATCGCATTCTTTAATTTCTTTAGAAGCATTCTAATGAAAACTTTAAGGATGGCGAGGGCCAGGCGAGGGCCAGGGAGTATGGACTATTGTACAGAATGGAAAAGAGCTAGCCGGAGCATTCATGGGGTAGAGTTTCTATGGCCCCGCTTCAATCTTCCTTTGTTTATCCAACAATTTGTTTTCCTTTGGGTCTCAAATTAGATTTCCCTTCTTCCTAGAAACTTCCTTGCCCCCTAGTTTAGGTGATCATCCTTTATGGAGGGTTTGTATACCACCCTGCCCTTTCCCCCATACCTCCCAGTTGTTTAATGGTGTGGCTGGTCTCACTATTCTGTGGGAAATGATTCTAGAATTCACAGTGCTAGCAATTCATGGTGCTAAGTAGGTCCTCCAGAATGAATCAATGGATGAATGATTGCATGGTTTGTGAAAACGGATGGATGGGTGATTGGATGGATGGATGGATGGATGGATGGATAGATAGGTAGATGGATGAATATAAAAAAGGAGACATCGATGACAGAAGGAAGGTATGGGATCTTACCAGCCAGAGCCCACTTTTGAACATCCTGTTTGTGTGCAGTTCATGTGCAAACAGTGACTAAAAGGCTGGAGGGCTGCAAGGAACCTTGTTAAGTGTCTCATGCCATGGCCCTTGCATGTCTGTCATTGCTCTCCTTCTGAATTATAAGCCTATTTGGACCACACACTACAACTCACATCCATACCTTTATGGAAAGCACTTGCTGTTTGCTGCCTGGTGTCTATTTCCCTTCTCTTAACAATCTCTGGCTTTTCCTCTGCTATGTGCTGCCTGGACTCACCACACCACCAGCCTTAGCGGATCCTTTTTATTTTTTTTTGCCTTAGTGGATCCTAACTGATTTAAGCCAATTGGCATATCATGTCACCTGTGGTCCATGGAGATTGGTTCAAAAAGGGATACATAACCCATTCGTTGGAGCTTCTGGGAAAGAGGAGCTCATTGGAGAAGTTAAGAGGGTAGCATTTAGTACCACACAAGGCTTGAGTCCTGGTTACCTCACCATCCAGCTGTAAAACCTTGGGAATGTTATTATTACAATGCCTAAAACCGCTCCTGACGTATAGATCAATGGGCATTAAACTGCTGTTATTGTTGTCACCCCCTTTTGCTATTCCACAAGAGAAGCTGGCCTGACTGAGGAGAAGGTTAGCACAGACTAGTACGGAGCCCAAGTGCATGATCTGAATTCCCAGATTAAACCATTCCTTAAATCAGAGTGTTGCTGGGTAAACATTGGACTGCCCATCACGAGGTCAGCCATTCAAACCCACCAGCTACTCTGACGGAGAAAGATGAGGCTCTCTGCCCCATAAAGATTTACAAAGCCCTCGAAGCCCTATGTAGGCTCACTGTAAATCAGAATTGAGTTGATGGCTGTGGGCTTGGGTTTCTGGTTTAGATAATCAGTATAGACTTTCAGAGATGCAAACTAATGATTTACTTTTTTATTCATGCCACTTTGAATTATTTTCTCTATAAAGAGAAGATTCCTAACTGACACACCGTTCTTCAGTAGCATAGGAACAAATTATCTTTTTTAGTATCTATTCCGTGTTAGCACAAACATAACTCACTCAACTCACCGCGATGGACTGGGTTGCAACGCGTAAGGACCCTATCTAACAGCACAGGACTGCCCCTGGGGGTTGCCTCTTCTCTCTCCCACGGAGCAGCTGGTGGTTTGGAACTGCTGACCTTGCTTAGCAGCCCAACTTGTGACCCACGATGTTATCAGACACAAACAAGGGCAAGAACAAGTGGTGTCATTAGGAGGATATACCTTGTACCCCCTGACACTAGGCGTGGTTTCACCCCTCATTCAGTGTGGTAACTCATCGCACATCCTTGCACCCTCCCATCAGGGTGGGGGCTGGGGGTGAGGGGGAGTTCCACCTTAGCCAGTGGGCCAGGTGCACGGAAGGAGACTCCGTAGGGCAGTCGTCGGGGAGAGGTAAAGGGAGGAATGTAGGGGGAGTGGGGG
>NW_022111373.1:35237482-35241041 GCF_000313985.2 Echinops telfairi | reverse complement strand
AGCTCGATATTAGTACCTTGGGCCAAAATTTTATGTTGGTAAATGTTCCTGTGGTGAATTATGATTGTCCTGCTTTTAATTGTTGTTGTTTTCTTTCTTCCCTCCTTCTCTCTAGAGAGTAAACTTACAAATCCACTTACAAACTGTTAACAACAAAGTTTAATTGCAAAGGACATTTCACAGGGTCTAGGTGATTTCCTGACATCCCCTCTGAATCCATGATTCTCCTCATGATGAAGGGGGCCCTTTTTTAATGGAAAATATATACACCATTGGTTAACTGAGGGCTGGCAGTTATAAGGAGGGGAGTTTGCAGTCATTCTAACCCTTCCATAGACGGTCTCCAGGAATGCTACCACCTCTGTGGTAGCAAATCAATAGCGATGTTGCTTATAATATTTTATTGTTGTAAAAGCTCAAGTAGCAAAATACTCATTTGTGGGTAGTGTAATTTCTGTACCCCACAACACTACTAGTGGACAACTTACTAAAGAACTTACTAATTAAAATTTGATTTAGAAAATAATAGTATCTGGAATCTCAAAGGCTTGTCTTAAAACTAGCTGTCATCTAAATGAGGTGTCAGCTAAATCCACATGGAAGAAGCTTGTGTGATCCAAGGGTTGTAAATATTAAAATCAAGACCAAGTAAGGGAACAGTATTAGAGCTTAAACCAGAGCACCTGTCATTGTTGTTAGGTGCCATCCAGTCATCTCCAGCCCATAGTGACCCTGTGCACAACAGAACAAAACACTGCACAATCCCGAGCCATCCTCATGGCCCTGCCTCAGCAGCCACGGTGTCAATCCATCTCATCTAGGGTCTTCCTCCTTTACCAGACAGGATGTCCATCTCCAGGGACTGGTCTCTCCTGACAATATGTCCAAAGTATGTAAGACTAAGTCTTGTCATCCTGGCCTCTAAGGAGCACAGATACTTGTCCTTTTAGCAGTCCATGGTACTTTCAGTATTCTTCTCCAGCATCACAATTCAAATGCATCTATTATTCTATGCACTTCCTTGTTCAATGTCCAAGTTTCTCATGCAAATGATGGATTGGAGAATACTGTGGTTTGGGTTAGGCACACCTTAGTCCTCAAAGTAACATCCTTGCTCTTCAATACTCTAAGGAGATCACGTGCAGCAGATTTGCCTAATGGAATGCATTTTCTTAACTCTTGACTGCTGCTTCCATGAGCATTGATAGTGGGTCAAAGAAAGACAACATCCTTTACACATCAATCTTTTCTCCCTTTATCATGTTACCTATTGATCCAGCTGTAAGGATTTTGATCTTCCTTACATTGAGTTGTAATCCATACAGAAGGCTACAATTCTTGATCTTCGTCAGCAAGCGCTTCAAGTCCTCCTCACTTTCAGCAAGCAAGATTGTGTTATCTGCTTTCTGCAGGTTGTTAATAAGCCTTCTTCCAATCCTGATGCCACTCTTTATATAATACACCTTCTCTGATTATCTGCTCAGTATACAGAATGACTAAGTATGCTGAGGATACAATGCTGATACACACCTTGCCTGATTTTGAACTATGCATTATGTCCTTGTTCTGTTCATATAACTGCCTCTTGCTCCATTTACAGGTTCCACATGAGCACAATAAAGTGTTCTGGAATTCCCATTCTTCTCAAGATTATCCATAGTTTATTATAGTTATTACACAGTCAAAAGCCTTTGCATAGTGAGTGAAACACAAGTAAACATCTCTCTGGTATTCTCTGCTTTGAGCCAAGATTTTACACCAACAATGATATTCCTTGTCTATATCCTCTTCTGAATCTGGACTGAACTTCTGATAGTTCCCTGTCCATGTACTGCTGCAACCATTATGAGATGATCTTAAGTAAAATTTTACTTGTGCGCAATATCAGTGACATCATTCCATAAGTTGAGCATTCTATTGGGAACAGAACACACCTTTATTTGGAATGTGCACAAACACGGATCTCTCCTAGTCATTTGGTCAAGTAGCTGTCTTCCAAATATCCTGGCATAGACAAGTGAGGGCTCCTTGTTCTTCTTCAACTTTCTGAAACATTTTAAATGGATATTCTGTCAATTCCTGGAGCCTTGTTTGTGGCTAATGCATTCAGTGCAGTTTGAACTTCTTCCTTCAGCACCGTTGGTTCTTGCTCATAGGCTACATCTGAAATGGTGGAATGTCAACTAGTTCTTTCTGGTAGAGTGACTCTGTACCATCCTCTGTGAGGATGGCTCGGGATTGTGCCATGTTTTGTTCTGTTGAGCACAGAGTCGCTATGGGCTGGAGATGACTGGATGGCACCTAACAACGACAGGTGCTCTGGTTTATTCCATCATCTCTTGATGCTTCTGCACCATTTAATATCTTGATTATGAAATCTTTCAAAATTGTTACTTAAGGCTTGACTTGTTTCTTGAGTCCTTTCCATTTCAGATATGCTGAATGTGTTCTTCCCTTTTGGTTTTCAAATTCTAGATTCTAGCACATTTCATCATAATATTTGGCTCTGTCTTATTGAGCTTCGTGGCTTCATCCATTCTTCCATTTGCTTTAGCTATTCCACAATTAAGAACAAGTTGTGGAGTCTCTTCTGACATCTTCTTTGATATTTTCTTTCTTTCTGGTCTTTTAATGACATTTTGCTTTCTTCATGAATGAAGGTCTTCTCTCACAGTTCATTAAGTTGTCTATCATTAATGGTCAATGTGTCAAATCTATTCTCAACATGCTCCTGAAATTCAGGTTGGATAGACTTAAAGTTGTATTTTTGACTCCTGTGGGCTTGTTTTAATTTTCTTCAGCTTTATCTGGAACTTACATATAAGCAATTGGTGGTCTGTTCCACAGTCATCCCTGGTCTGGTTTTAGCTGCTGATATTCATCTTCTCCTTTGTATCTTCCCTCAGACACAGTCAATTTTATTTCTGTGTATTCTATCTGGGGACGTCTATGTATATAGTTGCCTTTTTTGTTGTTGAAAACAAAGGTATTTGTTATGAACAAGTCATTGGTTTTGCAAAATTCTATCATGCGGTCTCCAGCTTCATTTATAACATCAAGTCCCTATTTTCTAACTACCATTCCTTCCTCATTGTTTCCATCTATTGCATTTTAATCACCAATAAGTATCAATGCAATTTCAGGGTGAAGTCATTGGTAAAATTCATCAATTTCTTCATCTCCAGCTTTTGTGGTTGGTGCATAAATTTGAACAATAGTTATATTGATTGAATTTCCTTGAAGGTGGATAGATATAATCCAATCATAGCATTATACTTCATGATGGATTTAGCAAGATCCTCTCTGACAATGAATGCCATGACATTTCTCTTGATTGTGTTATTCCCAGGATAGTAAATCACATTATTTTCTGATTGAAATTGGCCAATACCAGTCAACTTCAGCTCACTAATGTCTAGAATATCAATCTTCATGGGTTCCATTTCATTTCTGACCACTTCCAATTTTCCTAAATTCATACTCATGCACATTCCAAGTTCCAATCATTATAAGATTTCCCCCCACCCCCAGCTGTTACTCTTTACCTAGAGTCATGCTC
>NW_022111373.1:35235727-35236963 GCF_000313985.2 Echinops telfairi | reverse complement strand
AATGTGTTTGACACAACTGATGTATGGATTGTTATAAGAGGTGTAAGAGTCCCCAATAAAATGACTTATTAATAAAAAGAAATTTTAACAATGCTTCAAAACTATGCATAAAGTTTTCAGCAGTTTCCTTCTCCCAACTGGGGAGCCCAGCCCTTCTTCACTGTCTGTTGTTAAGTCTGGAAGCTCCACTGAAATCTGTTCCCTCTGGGTGACCCCAGATGCTGATGGAGATGCTGATGTCATTAGCTTAAAATATAGCACCTTATCCTTTGTTCTCCGTTTTAATTTTGTTATAGTTTTTAATATTTTCTACTTTCTTTTCCATTGAGACTTTTCTCTGTTTTATTTTTTATTGTTGTTGGGCTCTTTTGGTTTTTTGTTGTATTTTTTTATATGAAATTCTGGATGAGTAAATCATATAGAGATAGTAATTGGATCAAGCGTTTCTCAGGGTTATTCCAGGGGAGGTTTGATGGAAATAAGGGGATAATAATAATTACAGAAAAGAAAACAGCTCTAAAATTGATTGTGGTGATGATTGCACAACTGTTTTTAATATGAGTAAACCATTGACTGTACATGTGAATATGTCAATAAAAGTGTTTTAAAAACTTGATTTCAGAAAGTATACATCAGAAAGGAAAACAAAAATAAATTTTAAATTAGTAACGTTTAGCAAGGATATTGGGAGAAAGACAAGGCTTTCTACTCCAGTAAAGATTTATAGCCCCAGAAACCGACAGGGGCAGTTCTACCCTGTTCTACAGGGTCACTATGCGTCAGTAGCAGTCAGTTTGGATTTGGGGTTGAGCAAGGGTATTGAGAAGTGTGACTTTCCAAAGCTGTACTTTATTCTCCTCCTAGTACGGTTTCCGATCAAATTTTATACTTAAAATTTATTTTCATAGCTTTAAAGAATTCATTTTGTATATAAAGGCAAAAGAAAAGGTAAGAGCTCTCTCCAGAAAATTCCTTTGGACTTTTCATTTAGAGCTAAATTGGGTAATACTTTTAGTAAATGGCTAACACATACTTTTCCCCCATAATCAGAATTCCTCGCTAGTTGAGCACACACCAGCCAAGCTTTATCAGGTAGAGCCTGCAGGAAAACTTGCTGGAGCAGGTTCACAGGCTACTTCACGCTACTCTCTTACCTACTATTGAGGACAAAGAATGTCACTTTACCCGAAGAAAAGAATCTCATCACCTGAGGAGCCAATCTTAAACTCCTTAGAA
>NW_022111373.1:35231952-35235627 GCF_000313985.2 Echinops telfairi | reverse complement strand
TATACACTGGGTGAAGCATCTTGTTAGGCTGGAATTCCAAAGCAAAAGTGGTTTGGTTTGATCATAATCTACAATGGCTGTTCATAAAAGCCAGCCTGCTGTACAAGCTGCATTAGGAAGGTCATTGGGAGATCACAGAAAGCAACTAACAAAAGTGATTTTAATAACGTGCACTTTCTGTGCAGTGTGAGCATAGCTTATCCAGGCCAAACTCATTCTTGGCCATGTCCCTCAGACCCATTTGGGAGGTCTTCAAGACGTTTGTGGAAAAATTCCATTCTTTCAATTTCACTTTTCCATGAACTTTTCAAAGCTCCTGTGTATGTACGTCTATGTAACTTGGGCATGCACCCCTTTCAGTGATGGGGCAGTCCTATGATGCCCACAGTGATGTTCCTCTCCTTAACCAGAGTAAACATGCAGAGCTGTGCGTTTTGGTGCATGTGGTGCCCCAGGTGCATTTGTTTGGTGGAGCAGAGGGAAGAGACCATTTAAACCTTATCACAGGAGGGAGCGGGGAGCGCCCGGCTGCCCGACTCTTAGTCCCATGGCTGGTGGGCATGGGAGTGAAGGCTCCTTGGCCACTGGAACCTCAGCTCTTGTCACTGGCCAACAGGGCCTAGCCCAGTTAAGCAGTCGGGTAGATAGTTCTTTAAGAAAAGTAGAAAAAGCCATGGTTACTTTATCTAAAGCAATCGATTCACTGGCTGAGGTGGTCCTCCAACACAGAACAGGATTAGACCTGTCGTTTTTTAAACAAGGAGGACGTTGCGTTGCCCTAGGGGAAGAGTGTTGTTTTAATGCCAATAAAACTGGGAATGTGAGACAGACGTAGCTGAAGTCAGAAAAGAATTGGACAAAGACAGAAAGTAGGAGAACGAGGGCAGAGTTGGTTTCAAAGTAGTTGAATGTGGCCTCGTGGCTGCCATGCTCCTGTCTGCCATCGCGGGGCCAATAGTCGTTTTAATTCTCTTGGTAATCTTAGGGCCCTGTTTTATAAATGCTTTAGTAAAGTTTGTGCAGGAACGAGAAAGTGCAGTAAAGTCAATGGCCCGGAGGCAACACTGTGGAGCATTATCAACGCAGGACACTGAGTTCATCTTAGAAGAACAAGGTCCAGCCGAGGCAGGAGACTCGGTATTGACCCCAGACCAGTGGGGGCTGCGATGAGGAAGTGAAGTTGAGCCTGGCTCTGAAATAAGAATCGTAGACGGCAGGATGGGCCCAAGCATCCGCAAATGTCAGCCCTGCCCAAGATTCCTCTTTTGTGCACTGTAGCTTTTAGAAAATCCACATGCCGGTACAAACAGCTTTTTTTTTGGTGTGTGTGTGTGGGGGGGGGGGGGGGGACTGCAAACTAAAGAGAATGCAAAGTTCGCCTTAAAGAAAAGCCACCTGTGTGCATTATGCCTTAGAAGTTGGTGTGGTCCCTCCGCGCGGAGTCTGGGTTTGAACCCAGTCAACCTCTTGGAGCTGTACTGGTCTCTGCCTATTTGTCTGTCCCATGACCTGCTTACAAGTCGATCCCACGTGACTCGTCTTGCCTTCCCCCATCTTCCAGTGGGAGAGACTGGGCAAGGGCCCTGGTGGAGCGGCAGGCGAGTAACTAAGCGGTGAGTGGTAGGAGGCCCCGCGACAACCCCCCCACCCCCCCCACCCGGCCTCGAACACCCCGGAGGCAGTTCTCCTGGCCCTCCAGGCTTGTTGTGGCAGGAGCTCCCCGGTGATCGTGGATTCGAGACCCCGGACTGGGTGCAGCGGGCACACTAGAGTGGTTTCTCCCCTCCCTCCGCCAGGCATGTGCGCGCAGACTCCCTAAAACCACGCGATCCAATCGTTGCTTTGGCCGGATGTGGTGTCATTTACCAGTCAGGGTGCAAAGTGTGACAGAGGTCTGTAGTTTAACGTGTCTGATACCTCGTATTTAGGCATGAGAACACATGTCTCGCGTGTTCAGAGCTGCATTTGTCCCCGGTCTCCTTGCACCTCTTGGTCACAGTCCTTTCACCCCTTCTCCTGCCCTTTCTCACTGTCGGCCTCTCTCCATTGGGCATTTCTTTAGACCGTCTCTGTTCCAGTCAGCTGGGAGGGGATCCAGCCAATCTGGATCCTGGAGGGGGAGCAGGCTACCAAATGCTCTGACCCGGGCAGGAATATCCTTCTAAAAATCTCATTTTTCACACGTGGAGGTGTAACCTTCACAGATTTCTGTCCCAACCACCCGGATGCTTTACCACATAAGTATCTGCCTCTGTGGGTGTCTGTGTGTTGGGGCTGCTCTTCCCTAAGTGTGCCTCTCTAGTTTCATTGGTAACTGCCACATGTTCTTACCTGTGTCTTTTATTCCCTCTATTAGACTCCACACTTCTATAAAGAAGGGGCCATTTCTTCTGTTTCATTTTAATTCCCTGAATTCTCTACAAACAGCACTTCATGGGTACTCTTGGCTGACTGATAAGCCTTAACAAATGGCTTTGATTCTGCTGCCACCCTGGGCTTTGTACAGAAGACTTTTCACATAGAGATACCCCTTTGACCTTGAAGAAAGCTCTATATCCCAGTCAGCCTCGTGTTTTTCTTTCATCATAAAAACACCGGCTGCCAAGGAGTTATGACCCAACACATACTCAGGCATCAGGCCACAGATTATGTTCATACAGAGCACAAGGGGGGCACAACTCATACGCCCAACAGTGGTTTTCTCGCTCTAGGGAAATTGTGTCTGATGCAGACTGCTGCTGACGTAGATGCCACCACATTCTTCCTCTCGGAAGAGCATAGTTTTGCCTGACAGGCTTGTGATTAAAAAAAAAGTTTCTTTTATTAAAAAATAAAAGCCAGGCTATCTGCAGAATAATGACATCAAAATAATAGTAGGCTTGTGAATGAGCGTAATAAATGTGGAGAAAATTGTGGGTAATTAAGCCTGAGACATCACTCCTGTCTTTCTAGGCACAACAATTGCCTTTCCCTAACTGTTTTCTTTCTCTTACATCCTGCCCAGGGTTTTTAAGGACATTTAGACTTTGGTTGCTTTAGTCTTGTCCGTGCGTGTTTCCCCCTTACTATTTGTTGCTTGGATCCACAGCCGATGCTCATGGAAGCAGCCTTCAAGAGATGGAAAGACAGTTGCATTAGGTACATCTGCTGCACAAGATTTCTGTGGATTATTGCAAAGCAAGGCTGTGGTTTTGAGGACTAAGGTGCACCTGACCCAAGTCATGATGTGTTCAATTGCTTCACATGCGTGTGAAAATTGGACATTGAATAAGAAAGACCAAAGAAGAATCCATGCATTTGTATTGTGATGCAGGCAAAGAATATTGAAAGTACTATGGACTGCTCAAAGAGCAAACGGATCTGTATCCGACAAGTAAGGCCAGAGTGGTCCTTAGCAGCTCGCATGGCAAATCTTCATCTTACAGACTTTGGGCATGTTATTAGGAGAGACCAGTCCCCGGAGAAGTATGTTATGCTTGGAAAAGTGAAAGAGAGCCAGGCCTTCAAAGAGATGGATTGATACAGTGGCTGCAACAATGGGCTCAGGCACAGGAATAATTGTGAGGCTGGTGCGTGAGACTGGGTGGTGTTTCCTTCTGTTGTGCATATGGTCAATATAAGTTGAAACCAACTCGACAGCACCTACCAACAACAACAACAACAACAACAACAACA
>NW_022111373.1:35229354-35230982 GCF_000313985.2 Echinops telfairi | reverse complement strand
GTAACTCTTTAAGGGAATAGTAAGCCCCGTCTTTCTCCCCCAGAGCTGACTGTCTGGTTTCGAACTACTGACCTTGCATTTAGCAGCCCCAGGAATAAGCACTGCGCCACTGGGCTCTACCATATGGGCCACAGGCAGTGCTGATGACTGTAGGTTGGGATGCCAGCAGCACCATGTTTAAATGATGGGTCGGATGCTTTCATTAGCACTGATTATGCTTTGTGTCCAATGTGGTAAATGATGGGCCCTAGCCACATTGTCTGGTAAGCTTTGAACCTCTAACCTCAGGTTGGCAGTTCAAGCCTCCCAGTGCCTCCAAGGGATAAAGGTGAGATTATACTGTTCCCATGAAGATTTAGCCTGGGAAACCCTGTACGCAGTTGCTATGAGTTAGAATCAGCTCGATGTCAATGAGTTCCATTGTTTTCAGTTCCTTGTTTACCAATTAAGTACCCCAAGGAAAGAGCCTAGGTGGCGCTGTTGAGTAAGCGTTGGGCTGCTAACCATAGGCCTGTCCAAACCTTGAAGCCTCTCTTGGGAAGAAAGGTGAGTCAGTCCGGAAAGACTCAGACAGAGCCTTGGAAATCCTCTGCAGGGGTGCTGTGCATCTGAATCAATCAGATGGCAGTGAGTTTGGTTTATGGGGGTTCACTGTCTAAGAAAGTTAGCAACTATCCTTCTAGCTCCGACTTTTTCTTTGGATTAGGCTCCAGAACTCCACTGGCAGTTCATCCAATAAAATACTCAACGTTTAAATTTTTAAAAACTTTCCTTCGAAGAACATTGCCTTCTCTCCATCACTCACTCCAAATGCCCCTTCTCATTTCAGCATAATTAGCTGCCCTTGCTGTAGTGTAATCTTAAGGGAAAACCCAGTGCATATTTATGAGACTCAGTTCCCTCAATTAAGAAGAAACTCAAAATTACTCTTAGGGATGAATGTCAGACTTACTCTACGGGAGGAAAGTCACCCTTGCTCCATGCTACCCCAGTCCAAAGAGGAGGCTCTGGATCCCTCCGTCCTTTCATCTTGTATCTGCTCTTGTTCTCAATGTGGGCTGCTCCACCTTGACCCGCCCTGAGGGATTTTGTTTTGTGGTTCCAGGTCCCCTTCAGCTTGGACATGCAGACCCATGTTTGTTATTTCTTCTGATGCCTTCAAATGTTTCAAACCCAGCTGGGAATCTTTACAAGTTAATAGTGTACCTGTAGATGCTTAGGTCTGTCTCACAAAGAATATTAATTCATCTCTCAGGCTCAGCGGTCCCCGACCATTTCAAAGACAAGAGCCCATATGCATTGATGTGAATATGTTCATGTGCTCACAGGGCTGGGGACACAGAGGGCCCTGCATGCTGCTGTAGCTGGGTTTGGGAACTAGGGAGACACAGCTGGGAATTCTTTTCAAATCATAATGGGCTCTACTCCAAGCTTCAGTCTTCACACTGCCTTTCTAAAGTACGTATTCAACTCCGAGGGAACACACAAATGTCCTGCGGGGAGCTGCGGGCAAGAAGGCGGCTCAATCCTGCCCCCAGTTCTTGAAGCAGGTGGCACCCTCTCCTAGGGCCGAGTTAGACGAGAGAGGGAAGAGTCAGCATTTTCTTCATCTGCCTCCCGTCTACCCC
>NW_022111373.1:35222805-35228285 GCF_000313985.2 Echinops telfairi | reverse complement strand
TTCTCTAAAAAATAAAAGGTATTTTTAACAAAGCAAATGCCAGAAGGAATTCCTGAATATTATTATTTTGCTCTGAATACAGGCTTTTGATAGACTGGATCTCTTTTTTCTTGGCTGTGCTTAGAGCTGATGGGCAGGCCTATCCTCACAAGCTTTTTAGGGCAGAGTAGCCCAACTGGGCAGTGTGCACATGTACACAAAGCAGAAACCGAATATTACTGTCAGCGCTAACAGTTCAGAGGATGAGAAACTGGCTCCAGGCCCTGCCATGACTTGCGATTGGTCTGTTGATGCATAAACTTTGGTTGGAGGAGAATAGGTCCTCTGATAATAATTCTGAACGTTAATTTTAAGTGCTCTCCCATAGATTTATTTAACTTCTGAAAATACCATGCCTCAAAATTAATGGACCATTTGTTAGAACAGAACGGATGCAAAAATGGTGCTTACACACTACTCCACCGCTCTGCTTCTCGGCAAAATGGCAATTACCAGGACCAAGTTCAGAAGGTAGGAACAGAGAAGTGGAAACAGGAAACCCGGGGAGGAAGTGGCATGAGGGGTGTTACAGGGTGCACTTCGCAACCAATAACATGAAACAAAATATGTGTGAATTGTTGAATGGAAAACTGATTATCTGTTCCATAAGGCTTCACTCGGTTCACAATAAAACGTTTTTTGGGTTTTTGGGGGAGGGGGTTGCTTTGTTTTGTTTTTAAAGGCAGAGATTCTGATTCTCTCTCGAGACTAGAAGTGACTTTCCGCAGCCCCCTCGCCCCCCCAACAGAAACACAACTGTTTGAATCAAGACAGGTAATAACATTTTTTAAAGCATTAAAAAAATGAGTTTAAAGTCACCTTCTGAGAAATTTACATCATAATGGCCTTTATAGGACTTTTTAAAAATTCAGTATTTTGTACCTTTTCTCCTTGCCATCCAAAAATGAATGTGTTTCTGCTGAGAGCACAGTTTCTTGCCCTGAGTTTAAAACACACACACACACACACACACACACACAGAAACCCCCTGCCATAGAGTGCATTCCAACACACAACGAACCTAGAGGACAGGGCAGAACTGGCCCTGTAGGTTTCTGAGAAAAACTCTTTATGGGAGTAGAAGGACTAGCTGGTGATTCTGAAAGACTAACCTTGCTACACCACCGGAGTGATCTGTGACCATGAAACTCTCCTTCCTTCTTCCATTCAACAGATATTTACTGAGTGCAAATTACACGGCAGCTCCCGGGACAGCGCTCAGTACTTACCCGTTAGGGTTCTTAAAGTCTCAGGCAGGAGAGACAAGTCCAATGCAGAAGGAAAGGGGTTATTCTGGAGATTCGTAAGAGACACTTGAAGCACATGGGAGAGAAACCCCATCCAGTCTGTCTTGAGGGAGAAGGTCAGAGAATACTTTCCAGAGGGGTATACTAAGACCCTAAGAATCAGGCGTTAGGGGGAAAAGATGGGAAAGCTGGAATATGCAGGAGAGCTTTTCAGGAAGATACTATTGGGAGTCCTCCTTTGGGCCTTGTGGGAAGGGGTGGTGTAGGGTGCTATGCTTTGGGCTGCCAACCACAAGGTCAGAAGTGTCTCGGGAGAAGAGCGAGGCTTTCTACTCCTGTAAAGAGTTACAGTCTTGGAAACCAAGGGGGCAGTTCTACTCTGTCCTATAGGGTCGCTGTGAGTTGGAATTGGCTTGGTGACAGTGAGTGTGAATTTTGAATGAACCAGTAAAAAACAGTTTCAACTCCTGGTGACTTCAAGGCTGTCAGAGTGGAATACTGTGCTCCAGGGGGTCTCCATGATTTGGGGGAAGTAGATCACCATGTCTTTCTGCTAAGGCAGTGGTTCTCCACCTTCCTCATGCCCTTGAATGCAGTTCCTCATGTGGTGGGGACTCCCACCCATAACATTATTTTCGTTGCTACTTCATAACTGTAATTTTGCTACTGTTATGAATTGGGCAACCCTTGTGCAAGGGTTGTTTGAAGCCCCCAAAAGGGTCACGGCCCACAGGTTGAGAACCACTGGTCTAAGGCGCCTTGGGTTGAGTAAGAGAAATACAAACCTTCAACTTTTTTTGACTATACAACAAAAGAGCCCCCTGGTGCGGCTGGCCTCTGAGGTTAGCTGTAAATGCAGTACCAGGCGATTCTGCATATTCGCCCGATCTATAGAAACAGTTAACCCGAGGGAGACAGGAGCATCAGGGAACATTTTGCCATAGGATGGGCCTTGGTGGCACTGTTGGTAAGCATTTGACTACAAACATCAGGGTCATCGGTTCAAACCTACCAGCTCTTCCTTGGGAGAATGACGAAGCTATCTGCTACCAAAAAGGTTTACAATTTCAGGAATCCTATATAAGGTTGTTATGAGCCAGAAATGGACTCTATGACAGCGAGTTTATGAGTCAGAATAGGTTTAATGGCATTGGGGGGAGGGTGTTTTTTTTGTTTGTGTGTGTGTGTGTGTTATTTTTGACAACAGGCAACAACACCGGGGACAATTTGTATTACTATTTTGAATTTTTTAATTGGTTATATAATCCATTTGGTTGAAAATTTAAAAGAACCAAAGCTACACAATATATATGCCTGCATTTCTTTAACAATTTATCTTGAAGATTATCCAAATCAGTAGATCAACAGTGCCCCCTGGTCTTTTTGTGACTCCTTAGTGTCCTGTTTTATGGATGCACCATATAAGAGTACCATTTAGGTTGTATCCAATTTTTCATCGTACAAATAAACTACACAGTAACCTTGCCCATTCCTGTAGGTTAACTTAATAGAAAAGGAATTGCTGGATCAGATGTTATGTGCACTCTAATTTTCTTAGATATTGACAAATTGTCTTCCTTTGAGGTTATACCAATTCCCACTCCTACCAGAATGTCTGAGCGTACAGGCTTCTTCAGTCTGTATTTTTGGATTTTTACCCATCTGAAGAATTTAAATGAAAAAAAAAGGTAGTTGTCGTAGATTCGTTCAATCTGTGCTTCTCTTATTGTGTCTGAAGTTGAGTCTTTTTTGGTTTTTCGAAGAGTCATTGTCTATCCTTTGTGATTTTTGTGAACTGTCTGTACATGACCATTTGCCCTAGTTCCAATGTGTTCAGACTTATCAATTTGATTTGAAGTAGTTCTTTGAGATATGATATTTGTGGCAGATATTTTCCACACACTTGCTTACAGTGGACCTCAATATGTTTTTTATGCTTTCTAGCTTACTGGGTGGTGAAAACCATCATTGTGCTTGGTTGCTGATCTCATGGCTGGAGGGTTGACTCATACTCAGAGGTGCCTCTGAGAGAAGGCCTGGCGATCCACTTTCCCAACAGCCAGTCATTAACTAGCCTCTGCTTGACTGTTCTGCTCACACACAGAGTCAGAATCTACATCACTGCAGCTGGCAAAGAGGCTACTCGCCTACTCACAGGAGTGAAAACGCGGGCCTTACGCACTGGTTCAAGTGGTAGATGGGATTCAGAGCTCTTCCCTAAAAGTCAAACAAACAAAAGAACACTGGGTTTCAAACACCCCTGCCACATACCAGAGCTTATGGGTTAAATGTCTTACTTTCATCATGAAAGATCCTGACCCCCTTCTCTCTTCTCATCTGTATGTTTTCCAAAACGAATGACTTAGCAGTGGCAGTATCATTTCACTGCCAGCCCCTTTTAAGGAATAGAATTTGGTGGGCTTCTACCAGCCTCCATGAAGAACTACTGCTCAAGAGCAGTGTCCTTAAGGTATGATGAGTGTAGGGGCAATGCTACCTGTCGACATCTCTAGTATTCTCAGTGTGAAGTTCAGTATCCACACTGTCACCCACAAGGGAACTAGGCTCCGAACCTGTATGGCTTGTTAGAGTCCAGAGATAAGCCTCGCTACATACTCGCCTGCTCCGGCAGCGAAGCGGATTCCCCTTCTCGGGATAAGAAGGGATGTTGTCTATGGGGACGCTTCTAGTTTTTAAATTGCGCTTTCTAAGGGGAGGAGACTGTCGGCTGCTCTGCAGATGGTCAAGCAAATTTGGAATCAGTTATTGCGTTCGTCCCTGGGTCTGGGCAGCAGCCCCGGGCCAGCAGGTCTCCAGATGTTCCAGGATTATCTCTGAGGGAAAGTCCTGTGTCAGGATTGTCATTCGGGTCTGGTTTCAAGGTTAAGGAGTTTATCAAGCCAGTTCTCACAGTCCTTTGTTCATTCCTTCAGCTGACAGAGCAGAAGCTCCTGGTCTGTTAGGAAGGTCTCTTTACGTGCCATTGCCAGACGCAAGTCCAGGGCCATAACCTACTGTCGCTTAAAGAACGACCCTCCCTTTGTCATCAAGGGTGAGAAGTTCTCTTGCAATTGAAGCAAAGAAAACTCGGTCTCCTGAAGAACTGTCCTCATTTTGGGGAATGAAAGTTAGGAACCCTCTTTGTGTGGAGGTATTACTTCGGAATGTGCGGCAGTCAGATTTACTGGCAATTTGACCCTGTGTGAAAGTGTAGAGGTGGAGTCCAACCTGTCAGTCAGTCACAACCTGCTGGTGCGCGCCCTTCAAAGTGTGATCTTTTTATAAGAGAGACGCTGGGAACTCCGCCTTCCTCTTGCGCTTCACCTCCCTCCTCTCGGCGCCTTTGTGTCCACCTCCAGCAGCAGCCCCTGTGGGCCGCCTGACTCTGGGAGTCATCACCCTGCTGCCTTCCCACCCACCTGGGATCCACATGACTGTGCCCACTGACCTGTGGGCTCCCTGCCGCATCCCGCTTCACCTTTCTGCACCACCAGCCTACAGTTACCAGCATGTGAAGAGGCCCCGGTGGCATCAGACCCATGGACTTGAGTTGGACTGGGCCCAGATGCTTTCTTGATACAAAGTGCTTCCTCATCGGCGTATCAGTGTCACTTGCCTCGTTTCTCTACACAACCCAGCCGAATATGGACTGTACAGTCAGTTGTAGAGCCATTGAGTGCTATTTGTGTGCAAATTCTATCATATGCCCCTGGCTTTTAGATTCTTTTAGTTATTGCTATTGCTGCTTTTGATGAACTCACTTTTTCCCCCCTTAATGATCTAGTGAATTAATAATCAACCATTTCAATAATCATTTCTCAATCCAATCTGTCCATTAAAATCCCTTGAAAAGTTTAAAAACCTCCCTATGTGCCAGACACTTCAGCCAGGCCCTCTGGAGGTGGATCGGACATGGGAATATTTCCCCAGGTGGTTCTGATGTTCTGTGAGCCTTGAGCACAAGTCAGCTAATGCAACAATTGAGTGAAATTGTAACAACAGGGATGAAACTACCAATGATAGCATTATTGTCATTCCCTGGGGCATTAATAAAAATAATAATGAAAAGAAACCCAATTTTTAAACCCTAGACAGAATTAGGTATTGTATTAACAACCATAATTTTGACATGACCTCTTTCTCCTAATTCCTGATTCTTCTGGTCATGGTGTTCCAGAAAGCATTCTCTGATCT
>NW_022111373.1:35209958-35222159 GCF_000313985.2 Echinops telfairi | reverse complement strand
GAGGTCATCAAGCTGCAACCTGATTGACAGCCTAGACTTCACCCCTTCACTCTTCAATCTCAAATTGACATCAGATTATATAACTACCACACCATTACATTGGATAAATCTGCTACATGAGACTTCTTTAAAATGATGAAAAGCAAGGATGTTACTTTGATAAATAAGGTGAGCCTGACCCGAGCTGTGGTATTTTTATTTACCTGATATACATATGACAGCTGGACATCGAAGAAGGAAGACCAAAGAAAAATCAATGCATTTCAGTTATGGTGCTGGTGAGGAATATTGAAAGAACCATGGACTGGTGTAAGAACAATCAAATCTGTCTCAGAAGTACAGCCAGAAAGCTCCTTGGCAGCAAGGGTGGGGAGACTTCGTCTCGCATAATTTGGACATTTGTCAGGAGGAAGCAGCCCCGGGAGAAGGACACCATGCTTGGTAAAGGAGAGAAGCAGCGAAAGGAGGAAGGCCTCTATGAGACTGATTGGCAGTGGCTGTAACAATGGCTCAGGCATAAAGAGAATTGTGCGGATGGCACAGACTGGGCAGTGTTTCTTTTTGTTGTGCACAGGGTTGAAATAAATCCAAACTGATTCAACGGCACCTAACAACAACAACAACAAATTACAGCCAGGGAAGTTTGGTTTCTAGGAAATTTTATTGAAGAACTACCATATATACTTGTGTATAAGCTGAGTTTTCCCAGCATATTTTTAATGCCGTTTTTGTGGTAAAATTAGGTGCCATGGCTGATATTCGGGTCGGCTTGTACTTGAGTATATATGGTCCTGGGCTTTTCTTAGGTGATATATTGTCATCTCTACACCTACACTTTCCTGGAGCCCTGGTGGCATAGTGGGTTACGTGTTGGACTGCTACCTGAAAAGTTAGCCATTCAAAACCACCAGCAGCTCTGAATGCAAAGAAAACTGTCCCATAAGCATGACTGGTGGCAGAGCGATGCATCAGAGTTACAGGTGGGATCACAGAAGTGGGGATGGGACCATAATTAGGACTGCATATTTTGTTAGAAGATCTTACAAGGTTGACCCAGGACCTTTTGGCCAAGGCCATCAGGGCATGCTTTAGGAATGTGGGCTCCTAGTATGGCAGTCTCCATTAAGGACACATCCAGGCAATCCCCAAAAGGAGGCTGCCCCTTCCTGGGCTGTTAGGGGCATGAGGGTCATCCACTTTTTAATGCACTCTGCCTGAAGGCAAGACTGTAAACATTCTTGGTTAAAGTCAGAAGTAATTCAGTGGAGGCTTAATCCACATGGGCATTTTGCAAGTGAATTTTGGGGTTTCAATGCTATCCATACCCTGCTATAAACCTAGCCCATAGAATGTAATCTCTAATGCAATCTAAATCATTCTTTCATGTAATATTCATTAAAGTATAAGTCATTAAGACAGTCCACATCTCTATTTGTTCTTCTTATTATTAAATGTCATCAAGTCAGTTCCAACCCACAGTAGCCCTATGTACAACCAACAGAAACTCTGCCCGGTCCTATACCACCTCCACAATCATTTCCATATTTCAGCCCACCATTGCAGCCATGGGTCAGTTCATCTTCCTGAGACTCTTCCTCTTTTTCTCTGCTCTTCTAATGTACCAGGATGATGTCCTTCTCCAACGATAGTCTCTCCTAATATGGTGTCCAAAGTACATGAGACTAAGTCTCTCCATTTTCACTTGAAGGAGCATTCTGGCTGTACTTGTTTCAACATAGATTAGGTTGATTCTCTGGCAGTCCCTGGTGTGCTCAATGTTCTTTATCAATATCATAATTCAAAGGCATCAGTTGTTCTTCAATCTTCCTTATTTATTGGCCCATCTCCGATGCATGCGATGCAATTGAAAATCCCATGGCTTCAGTCAGGCATACCTCAGTCCTCAGAGAGACACGTTTGCTTCTTAACACATTAAAAATATCTTTTGTTGCAAGATGGGGCTTTCCACTCCAATAAATAGCTACAGTCTTGGAAACTCACAGAGGCAGTTCTACCCTGTCCTGTAGGGCTCTACAAGTCATCATCGACTCCTGGCAGTGAATCTGGTGTTTTGGATATGCACTAAAGTTGCCCAATGTAATGTTTGATGTCTTGGCTGCTGCTTCCATGGTCATTGATTGTGAATCCATGAAAAATGAGATAATTGACAACTTCAATATTTTCTCTGTTTATCATGATATTGTTTATTGGTAAACTTGTCAGGGGTTTTGTTTTCTTGATATTGAGATGTAATCCATAATGAAGGCTGTGCTCTTTGATCTTCATCGGTAAAATGTTTCAAGTTCTCTGTTCTTTCAGCAAGCAGAGTTGAGTCATATGTATATCTCACGTTGTTAATGAGCCCACCTCCAATCCTGATGTCATCATTTTCATATAGTACAATTTATCAGATTATTTACTCAGCATACAGATTGAATCATTTGGTAAGAGACTCTAATCCTGACACACAACTTGTCTAATTTGAAACCACTCAGTTCTGTTCAAATGACTGCCTCTTGGTCAATGTACAGGTTTTGCATGAGCAAAATGAAGTATTTAGAATATTATCCATAATTTATTATAATTCGCATAACTAAATACTTTTGCAAGATCCATCTGACATCAGCAGTGATATTCTTCTTCTGAACCACATTGAATAGCAATTTTCTGTATATATACTGCTGCAACCACTTAAGAATGATCTTCTGCAAAATTTCACTTGCATATTAAGGATATTATTCAATAATTCTGCATCCTGTTGGGTCACCTGCTTTTGGAATGGGCACAAATAGGAAACTCTTCCAGTCAGTTTATCAGGTGTCTCTTTTCCAGATTTCTTGGTAGAGTCAAGGGAGTAGTTCCATTGTTGTACCCACTGTGGAAGCATCATCGCTGGTATCCCGTCAACTCCTGGGGCCTTGTATTTCACAAGGCCTTCAGTGCAACTTGAACTTCTTCCTTTAATACTCTCCCTTTGTGGTTATATACGACCTTCTGAAATGGTTGCAGTGCCCGCAGAAGCCTTCAGTATTACAGCTCCAGGCTTGCACTGTTCTTCCATTCTTTCAGCCTGAGACATGCTGGGCTGCATCATCCCGGCGCTTTGCACAGGTCATCGCAACACTGCCCCTTCCGAGCTGCCTGTCGAGTCTTCTGCTCAGCTCCTTTGTGTCGTCCCTACTTCCTTCTGTCGAAGCCAGTTGATGCTCAAGAGCAAGTTTCAGAGTCTCTTCTGACATCCATTTTGGTCTTTTCTTTCTTTCCTGTCTCTTTAATGACATTTAATTTTCTTCATCTATAATGTCCTTGAGGAAAGACTAACGGGAGGCAACAGGGATGCTTGGTTTATCAAAGCACCTGGGTCAATAATTTAAGGCCGATGCAGAAAGGAAGGGCGGGCTCGGGGAGCTTTGAAAGAGAATGACATCATTGTCCAGCACGGGCCAGCTATTCCCTTGGCAGCAGCATGAGGCTTTAAGAAGCATGCAAACCCGTGAACGCTGTGGTGAACCGGACTGTGCTCTTTTCTGGCGCTTCCCATTGTGCATGTCATTGTCAATTTGGTAAACTAGGCAGTGACCAGAGTCATCATTTCCATACCCTCGTAATGTGAAACGAACTGCATTAGCACTCGGCTGTGTTCAAAGAGACACAGAAGGTTTCCACAAAACGACCCCCTGAACTTAGTGATCGCTGCATCGTCCCTGAAAGCAAGTTTTATAGCACGTAAAACCAACCTTCCTGCAATTAAACCTGAGCAAGATAGATGTGTCTCATTCCTTGACGTAATGACCCTGAAGCACCTTAATGGAAACATTCTCATAAAAGTTTCTCTCAAACACTGATCAACATCTTCCCACTGGCTGCAGCGACAATGGTGAGAAACAGCCCTGAGCACTCGGACCTATCGGAAAAGAAACTTTGGTGTCAAACCTTGGTGATGACGAAATCAGGATGAACTGCGAGAACGCTGAGGAAGTGGAACACGCCCCTCCCCTCCCCGTGTGAGGGAAGTCATTTCTGATCTCTCAGTTGAAAGGCCCCGTGAAGACCCCTGGGCCCCTCTGTGGGCTCCTCGGTAGTGACTGCGAGGTGACAAAAGGCCTCCACGCTCTCTTTTCTGTGAGAACCTGGGGAAAGGGAACAGGACACCACCGAACTACTTGAACCAGAACAGAACTCTTTGAAAAGTGAAATCCCTTTTTAATCTCTCAAAGAAAAGATCATTTCTGAGCAGTCAGAAAGAAAATCCTAAGACCTGTTCAGAGAGAAACCACTCCTAGGAAATGCACTTTACCACCGCGTCACACCGATAGGATCGTTTTAAACACGGGCAGAAACTTAATCGCCTTGCCCGCACTGCGTGTTTCCTTTCCACAGGGATTGCTATGTTTCCATGACTCAGCCGCCCGTCAAGACTGCCCTCAACAAAGGTCAAGTCCAATTCACCTATGTATTTCACTCACGGCCTCCCCTTCAGTGGCCTCCAAAAATAAATGAGGACCAAGTCACCGTCATGTGAAAGAGAGCTAGTGAGTTTGGGGCATGCTTGGTGGTCGTTTTCATGGCCCCAATGGTTCTTACTATCTTTAGCTTCATTTACTAAAAGGGAAAGCAGGCACCATTTAGACTGAAATTGAGCCGCCAGAAACGGACTTCAATCACTAAATTCATTTCCTGTTGCTCAATTTTGTTTGGAAAATAACCACCTTGCTCAGTGCTGTGCTCTGCACAGAGGGCTGGGGAAAAGCCTTCTCTATTTCAGAGAGGCCACTGTTATTGGACTGTCACCTGCTCGAGAGTCACAGGTCTGGCCTTTCAAGTAAGTTTTGGTTTGTGTCAGTCTTGGTTTAGGCCTCTGGCACACAAGGTATAACTTAAGTGACCTGGGGCACGCTGTCAAACCAAAAACCCGCTCACCGTGTTCTCACTAATCCTGACTCCTGGTAACCCCAGGCCTTACTGGGTAGAGTTGTGACAGAGGGCTTTCTTGGAAGCATATGACCAGTCTTCTTCTAGGGTGCCACTGGGTGGCTTTGAACCAGCAATTGTTAGGTCAGTGGTCAAGTACATACCATACCACCCAGGGAACTTGGGCAAATTAGATACCTCCCTGGTCCTAGTCCTTAGTATATTGATCTGGACAGTAGCTACTTCACAAGTGTGTTGGGAGGAGAAATTGAGATCATGCTTTTAGAAGGGGCTAAGTGCTCCATACATATTGCCGTTGCTGGGTTTTGTGGAGTCAATTTCAACTCGCAGTGACACCACACAACTGCCCTGGGTTTCCTGCAGTCTTTGGGGGATGAGATCACCAGATCTTGCTCTAGCAAAGCCCTGGGTGGGTTCCAACAGCGAGTGCACTGCCAGGCCTGCTTCCTTCAGACATGGTCGGTGTTGGGATTATTCAGCATCTCAGAACAACGGACGACGTGTGACTGAATGTGACTTTAGTTTCATTTTGCTAATCCCACTTTCTGACAATGAATGAGCATCAGCAAATGTGCTTGACACAAAGGATGAATGCATGGATTGTGGTAAGAGCTGTTAGAGCCCCCAATAAAAGTATTTAATTAAAAAAATAAAATAAGAAGAAAGAGCATCAGCAAGGCTCTTGTGAAAGAAGCAGACTCAAGGTTTAATTCTGGATCCCATTGGTGCCCTTTGTCTTTGGCCACGCCACACACACACTGCCACAGTGAATAATGGAAATTCGATCATGTTTCCACTCAACTTCTGCCACTTGGCAGCGATGACCAAAATCACCCTGCAGCTGTCATTTGCAACAGGGATCCCCAGTCAGTCACTTGAAGCTACCCTGCCAGGAGGGGCAGCTGCTCAAGAGTATTTCAAGCTGGAAAGTGACAGAGCCAGATGCCATCAGGAGTCTCGGAGGGAGGTTGGAGCATTAGAAAACAGTAGACCGTGTTCCCCCCAAAGCATAGGGACTTCTGCTGGTGAGCAGGGCCAAGTCACTAACCATGGGGTCTTCCTGAGAGCCTGTTAATTACATCCGTGAAAATAATGAAAGACAAAGGCCAAGATGTTGACGATGCCTGGAAACCGACAGCAGTAGAAGAAATCTGAGAGCACAGGGATAAGTTTCAAAGAAAGGTGGTTGACTGTGACAATCCATTCACATTTTTTGTTTGTTTTTTTTGGCAAGGGTTCCAAATTTTTAAATGTGCCTATCTAAGAAGTGATAACAAGGCACAACTTGAACTTGTATATAACCATTTCAAAGACACAATTCACATTCAATTCTTTCAGAAGCTCTGAAGTCAGTAACCTATAGAATTTCCCTCAAATTCTTCTTCTACTAGAATGGGGACGCTCTCCAGAAAAGCATTCTTATTGATTGGCTGGAAAAAACAACAACATTAGATTTATGGAATATTAACATATCATTACATAAAAGGCCTCTAAACTTATGTGAATCAAATAAAATAAAACAGGATTATTTATTGTCAAATACCCAAGAGCTTTCAATATGTTGTATAATGTTCCCCACGTTTTTAAAATTAAAAATGCTTGCATTATAGGAGCATGGAAATTTATATAAGGAGGGCAGCTCACACAGCCACCACAGGTCAGCACAGTCCAGCTCAAGTCCGCGGATGAAAAGCGACTGCTGGAGACACTTCCTGACAAACACAGCTGCCAGCAAAGGAAGCGGGAGAATGAATCGGGCAGAGGCTGGTAGAGGCTGAGTGGATCCAGTGCTGACAAGGGACAGAGCAGGTCACTGACCACTGCCGGGGTCCACAAGCCACGTGTCAGTTGATTGGCCCAAGTACCAGATGCAGGACCCAGGCCAGCAGGGGAAAAAAAGAGAGAGCCAGTTCTCCAGCCTCTCACAGTGCCTAACATATAGTAGGTGCGCAGTAATGTTTGCAAATAAATTAGTGAATGCTAAGACAATTCCTTGGGGAGCCTTGGTGGCATAACCACATGTTGGGCTGATAACCTCAAGGTCAAGTTGAAAACCAAACTGCTCCACAGGAGAAAGATGAGGCTGTCCACTCCGTAGTCACAGTCTCAGAAACACTCAGGGGCAGTTCTACTCTGTTCTTTTGAGCTACTATGAGTTGAAATTTACCGGATGGCAGTGAGATTGAGTTGTTTGTTTTGTAAAGAAAATTCCTCAAGGAGCACAGTGGTTAAAGTGCTCGGCTAACGGAAATGATGATTTAAACCCACCACCCATTTTTATGCCAAGTGACAAAGCCTGGAAGAGAAAAAGAACTTCCGGTCGGTCGGATCTGAAGAGCTCATTGCTCTCAAGCGGATGCCGATTCAGAGTGAGCCCATAGCACAGGGTCGAACTGCCCCTGTGGCTCCCAAGACTCGCTCTCTGGGACAGGATTACAGAGTCGAATGCCCCATCTTTCTTCCAGGAAGAGTGCATGTGAAAACATGGCATCCGATTGGGGAGTGAGGGAGAAAATCAAACTTGTAGAAAGTTTTAAAATAATTCAGAGAAGAGAAAGGAACGCCGTGTGCTGTCAGGAAACAAGAACAGACATCTAAGAGAAAATGGGAATTACTTTATTACAAGAAATTTAATGAAGCATGCTTTTGCAACTAGATCTCTAGAATATTTCTATTGCCTCTGCATTAGTGATGGGACAAAGTGACCTGAAGACCCTCATGGCACAAGGCCAAGTATCTCCTTATTTGTCATCTCTACACCAACTTGGATCACACAACAAAAGGGTGGGTTCTGCAGGTATCGTTGCTCCCTTAGTCCCCCTGTGAATAGATGTTGGTGGGAGAGGAGGAAACAGTCAAGGATATATTGCAGTATCCGAGCCTCCTTTTTAGCCTGGATGCCTCTAACCACTATTACCATACTGCTAACCCTGCCATGGCAACAGAAGGCTGTTGAAGGCAGTGTGGATAATGAGTGCCCCCGCGGAGGATGCCCCCATGATGCCAGCTGCAGAGCAGAGACCAGCTTTCCAGGAGACTTACAGGGGCTGAAGAGGAGTCCTGAGGACCTGTTCCCACCTGGCAGTCTGGTTGATACAAGGAAATAGGAATTTTTACTTATCAGACCGGAAAAGACATTTGTTGATTCTATTGTGTTGGAGAGAATGTAGCATTATAGGCACTCTCATACATTCTTGATAGAATTGTACCTCGTACAAACAGCAGCTAACACATCACAGGGACTTAGACCAGGTTCAATTCCCAGGCCGTGCACGACATGCACAGCCACCACCTGTCTGTCAGGGACATTTTCATGATGCTGAACAGCCTTCAGGGGTGCTTCCAGACAAAAAGAGGTGTAGGAAGAAAGGCAGGATGATCTGCTTCCAAAAATCAGCCCATGAAAATGCTACGGAAGCAATGGTCCAAATATAAGTGGCCATGGGAGAGATACACAGCCTGGCAGCGTTTAATTCCACTGAGCACGGGCTTGCCTTAAGTCCAAGTGGCAGCTAACAATGGCACGCACAGCACTTCATTTTGTACCAGGCACTTTTTAAAAACATATATTTACATTCTTGATCCCTATAAAAAACCTCTATGCGATAGGTGCAATTACCCCCATTTTAAAGTGAAGGAAACTGAGGTGCAGAAAAGGGAAAGAACAATTTCATGACTAGTAAAACATTGTGGAACATTCTTTTTGTAGGCCGTTGTATACATTTCCAAGTTTCACATGCCTATACTATTTCCAGATATCTAGCTTAGATAATATATAGCTTAGCAACTGTGCATCCAGAGGCATCTGTGGGATGATAGATGTAATCTTCCTTACTATAGAAAAACATTGAAAATAGCTTCAATGCCATGAACAAATCTGTGCTGGAAAAAGTACACCCAGAATGTTCCTTGCAAGCAAAGATGGAGAGATTTCTTCTCACATACTTTGGAAAAGTTACCAAGAGGCTCTAGCCCTGGGAGGACATCCTGCTTGGGAAAGGAAGGGGCAGCAAAGGAAAGAGGAAGAGCCTCCGGGAGATGGCCTGACACAGTGGCTCCAACAATGGAGTCACAACATAAGAACAAATGTGAGGATGGCACCGTGTCATTCGTTGTTCATAAGAATTGCTGTGAGTTGAAACCCACTCAATGGCACACAACAGCCCAGAGGAAGCGCTGATTGAAATGGACCGAGTTCCTGCATCAGGTTACCAAGGAGCATTGATGTGATGACTGTTTTTCATCTTTATGGAGTACCATAGGTATTTTAAAGAAATTAAATAAACATGTAGGAAATAGGTGGACATAGAAAGTTACCAAAACTTTGGTTGCGCAAATAAAACCAATTGAACAGTGATTCATACTGCATGGTTGCATGTATATAAATCCTAATAAAATGTGTAGTACACCTGGGTGGGAGGAAAGATACCAACCTTGTTAGTGGGACAGAAGATATCATCATGAGGGTGGGAGTCAAAGAAGATGTTAGCTTCAAAAAAAGTTTCTATTTACTTGTAAAGAGAATATATTTCTGTATTATTTTTGGAGTTATTAAGGATGAAGAACAAAACCAAGCAGTTCATCAGGAAAAACAAAGCAAAGCAAAGTAACGAAGAGGAAAAACAAAAAAGCATAGTAGTTGATGTTAGCCCTCAGCCAGCCACCAAGCTCTTTGGATCTGCCTACTACCAAATAAAGGAGAGCCCTAATTCAATTCACTCATTTTCTTAAAACTCCACATTTCCCCCTCTTCACTCCGTTTCTTAGCATTGCACTTTCTTTATTCTGGTAAGAATAGGCAGGTGTAGAATTTTTGGTCGTCTAGTAAATTATCTGTCTCTTGTATTGAAGGCCAGATGGTGTTATTTGCATAAAGTAAGATCATTTGGTTGCAATTCTTCCGTGTAGAAAAAGACTCTGAAATCTCTGGCAAGACATCTATAATCAAGCAGAGTCTCCTCTTTGCATGCCAGTAGCAGCCACACTTTACATGCTTTTCTAGGGATTCTGTTTCTCAAAAACACAATTACTTTTCCGTAACTTCAGAAAACTTTTAACAATCTGAAGAAAATGTCAGAATCCGAAATAAGAATCTGCAAAGAAACTTGTTTCAATCACATCTGTTTGGGCTGGGAGGTGTGAGCCTAGTGATTCCATCTTGATAGATTGTTTCATTTGCCTTGTAAGCACCGTGTAATTTAGGTCTCGGGTTGAATTCTATCAGTGGAAATCTGAGCTCTGCCAGATTTGCTATCTGGCTGTTCCTGGTGTGTGTGCATGCGAGTGAGTGAGTGTGTGTGTGTGTGTGTGTGTGTCCATGTAAAGCCTAGGACCCGTCGGCTGGCTGAGCCCAGTCTTCTGTTCAATCAGCTGCACAGACAGTGGTAGGAACAGTCAAATCTCCAAAGTGATCTCCCATAATTACAAAGTGACAGTGGGCATTAGGGACTTCCAGCACATCTTTGAAATTTCTGAAAGGACTGTAGACTTCTGTTTTCTATGACTATTTTAAATGAACAGAGCCAAACGCTATGCAAAACAATGTTGCAATCTGTGTGTCCCAGGGTGTCAGCTGATCTCAGGATATGATGGAAAAACTCAGGCTGACTGATACTTAAATCTGCTTCAAATCATCACCTTTAGCTTGAAGGTAAACAAGTGGCCATCTAGCAGGGAAGCAACTAAGCCCACATGGAAGAAGCACACCAACCTGTGTGATCACAAGGTGTTGAGTGGATCAGTAGCAGGTATCAAACTATCCAAAACAAACAATTATATTGATGCAAACAAGAGGGATCAGAGTGGAGACCTAAAGTCCATTGGTAGTAAAATGGACATCCCCTCACAGAAGGGTCACCCAGAAGGGATGATTCAGCCAGGGTGCAGTATAGCACTGATGAAACACACATCCCTCTAGTTCTTGAATGATTCCCTCCACCCCCACCCCGATCCCCCACTACCATGACCTCAGTTCTAACTTACAAATCCTGCTAGACTGGAGTACATGTGTTGTTAAAGATAAGAGCTCTGGACACATGGAATCCAGGACAGATAAACCCCCAAGGGACAAGAGTAGCAACACCTGAGGGGGGGTGGTGGGTGGAAAGGGGAACAAAGGGGGAACCAATCACAATGATGGATATATAACACCCCACCCAAACCCCAACCCCCACTGAGGGAGAAGAGTAACAGAAATGTGGGTGAAGGGAGACAGTGGACAGTATAAGAGACGAATATAACAATAATAATAATAATAATAATATATAATTGATCAAGTGTTCATGAGGGTGAGAGGTTGGGGGAGGGAGGGGGACAAAAGAGGAGCTTATACCAAGGGCTCAAGTAGAAAGAAAATGTTTTGAAAATGATGATGACAACAAATGTACAAATATGCTTGATACAATTGATTTATGGATTGTTATAAGCTGTAAGTGTGCCCCATTAAAATGATTAATTTAAGGCAATCATCACCATTATTAGCTATTTACTATGGACAGACCCTTGCGATGCTGGTATAATTTCACTATATTCCAAGACAGGCAACTTGGGTACTAACACATTTTTTTGTTCATGTAACATAACTCATATAAATAATATATTGTGTGGGAAAGCCATAATTTGAGCCCATATCTATTCTACATTCCAAAATGCAGGCTATTTCCACTAAGGAACCCAGAAAGAGTACATTAATTTAGTCAATCCACAAAGATAGTATTTGAAATGCTATTGATCTGGCCTGTTCCATAGAAAGCGATTGGAACGCTTTTACAGACGTCTGAATGCTCACACCGCAAGTGAGGGCCAGTTAAGGAGATCAAGTGGACAGGACTGCTCTCTCGTCGGTGACTCTAGTGCACTCTCACACACCTTTCTGTCTAAGGAGCCTCAAAGTGCACTACCTTTCGGTCAATTCTGACTCCTGGCAACCCCGTAGCACAGGGCAGAACTTCCCCTGTGGATTTCCAAGACTGTAACTCTTTACAAGAGTAGAAAACCTCATTTTTTCTCTCAATGAGTGGCTGACGGTTTCAAACTGCTGATCTTGGTGTTAGCAGCCCAACTTGTAACCACCCTGCCACCTGGGCTCCTCTCTAAATAGCCTAAAGCTGAGATTTAGAAAGCCTCCATGGGAGACTACTTTAAAGGAAGTTATATAGCATTGGGAAAATGTGGCCCCAGGTCAAAGCCAGTTTCATCTTCCGGGCTACTGAAATGGAATGGATTTTCCTCAGCCCTTCTGGGATTTTCCCATCACCTGCCTGCCATCCA
>NW_022111373.1:35180342-35206950 GCF_000313985.2 Echinops telfairi | reverse complement strand
TGAAGGTAATCAAGCGGCCATCAAGCTCAGAAGCAACAAAGCCCACATGGAAGAAGCACACCAGCCTATGCGATCACGAGGTGTCGAAGGGATCAGGTAGCCCATTTGTAGATTACTCGTTCCTAACTTCTACAGCAGATATGCACAACTCAATATGTCATCAGATTTCTTGATTGCTGTTTTCATGAGCAATGCTTGTAGAGCCAAGTAATGACATTCTGGACAACTTGAATCTTTTCTCTGTTTATCATGAAGTTCCTCTTTGTATGTTAATTTATGTTACTGTGGTGGCTTAGGTGTTGCTGTGATGATGGAAACTATGCCACTGATATTTCAAATGCAGGGCCATTTTTATGCCAGGGGAACAAGATCCCGGATGCAAACATATTCTGCAGAGCTTCTTTTATTAAGCCTTAAACAAGACTAAGACAAAACAAATACAATCATCCAGGATTAGAGAAACCATCAGCATCCAAACAGAGGATACTGAACATTGGGGCTAATTATATATGATAGAAAACCATTACAAAACCATGGTTGATAGTATGTGTTCTCCATCACTGTCCTGGGTGAGACTAAAGAAGTAGGAAAAGAATCATGATTGGGATTTGCGCACAATTGCAGATTTTAAAAGTGTTCAGGATTAGTTCTGAGTTTTAAAACACCTGGCCATATGGGGGTCAAGGTGGGACTCATGTGGCCCTGAGTCATAAACACAAGTACTCAATTAAAAAAAATAGTTTATTGCCATACACTTCACATATAATAAATTTAATCGCTCAGTCATTAATCATAATAAGACTTGGCAATCATTACCACAACCAATTTTAGAACTTTTCTTCTCATACTCATTGCTCTTAGCTCCCCATTTCCTCCCATCATTCCCATCCATGCCCCTAGGCAATTATCAGTCCAATTATTGCTCTATAGATCTACCTATGCTAGATTTTACACAAAGAAAATCATACAAAACACAAACAGGAAGCAAACAAATGAAGATTTAAAAAACAACCATTAGATAAACTATAGAAAAAGTTTAATCAAATGGAAAACAGAAATATTTTAATAAACTGAAACCACTTTAAAATGGATTAAAAAGGAGATCAAATGATAAGGTATTACATTTTAACGTAACTACCTCTGCCATAATGGACTTTACAATGCTCTCTGTCTGACAGCAAGGCTGTTCACCTCCCTTGACTATGGCCAGAGTGGATTCACCAGAGGCTTCATCCATGTGTGGATGCTGCAAATGGATTCTGCGCTTCTACTGTTATCCACAGCCTTCTGCAAAGTGAGTGTTCACAATTTAATCCCTGCCATTCCCTCCTTCAGCTTTAGATTTTTAAATTTACAATCTTTGAGTCACACTGGCTGGCGTTCTTCTTCCATGTGAATTTAGTTGAGGCTTCACTTAGCTGGTGCTAAGAGCCCAGATGCCATCCTTTCTGATAGCCAGGCAGCATCTGGTTTCTTCACCACCCAGCACCCAGATCTTCAGTGAGCTCTTCATGAGGGTGAGTATCAAGCAGGGTCATGTCCTAAGAACCAATTGTTCTTAGATAGGGTCTGTAATTAAGTGCAAGCCCCCAGTCCACTTCTAGATCTATAGTTTATCTCTGGTTCACTTTGGAGACATCATTATCATTTTAACTAAAACTAGATAACTTTGAACTTAAACTAGGAAACATCCAGCTATTTTCAGGAAGTCACTGAGAACACCCCCAGGCAATTTTCACAATTCTCTATGCAAGCCTGAGTGAAAACCTGCCCTCCTTCAGTTTGTTCCAGACTTGTCTAAGCAGTTGCCTCACTGTTATTAAATGGCCAGAAAGAACTCAAATGGTGCCTGAACTTATGTCAAGACTCTAATGGGCTTCACAAGCAGACGGAAGCATTCTACAAACCAAGTGCTTTCAATTTTGAGTTCTAATAAAGCCATTATGGACAACTTTTGGAGCCATTATGGAGCTTACAGACTAAGGCAGACCAGGAAGAAGAAGGTGATGATCCACTTCTGAAAAAAACTGGTCTGTGAACATTTTACAAGTTCCTGCAGCACACTGTCAGATAGAATGCTAGAAGATTATCTCCTTAGATTGGAAGGCTCTCCAGATATGACAAGAGAAGCGTTGTCTCCTCCTGTTAGAGTGAAGCACGAGGATGTGCACGGAGTCATGGTCGTGTGGTGGGTTTGAGACACCAGACGTTCCTCTGAAGAAAGATGAGGCTTTCGGCTCCTGCAAATATTTATATCCTCGAAAAGTCCAAAGGGACAGTTCTGTTCTGTCCTGCAAGGTCAAGGTAAGTCCAGAATTGATTGAGTGGTAATGGGTTTGATGTGAGTTAATGATTGATGGAGTTAGGAGTCAGGACCTTTGAGGACCTTTCTTTGCTGATGTGGCATGGCTCAAAATGGGAAGAATAGCTGAAAACCTCCAGTAGTAATTGAAATGTGGATTGTGCAAAGTATGAAACTGGGAAAAGTAAAAGTTGTCAATAATGAAATGGGATGCATATAGATAGATATCCTAGTAAGTTGTGAGCTCAAATGGACTAATATTGGCTATTTTGAATCAAATAATTATGTGGTCTACTGTGGTGGGAATAACAAATTGAAGGGGGACAGTATTACATTCATTATCAAAAAGAACATTTCAGGATCTGTCCTGAAGCACCATGCTGGCAGTGATAGAATAACATCCACTCGTTTACAAGGAAGCTCGGTTACGTGACTATTATTCTCATTCACACACCACCTGCTAATGCCATGGCTAAAGAAATTGAAAATTTTACCAACCTCAGTAGTATAAAACTGGTTAATCATGCAATCAAGATGCATTGATAATTATTGATGGTAACCTAGCCCAGGCGTCCTCAAACTACGGGCTGCGCATCACATGTGGGTCCGCCGAGGACATTTATCCGGCCCACCGGGTGTTTTTGCCCCATTTTGTTTTTTACTTCAAAATAAGATATGTGCAGTGTGCATAGGAATTTGTTCATAGTTTTTTTTAAACTATAGTCCAACCCTCCAACGGGTCTGAGGGACAGTGAACTGGGCCCTGTTTAAAAAGTTGGAGGACCCCTGACGCCTAACTCACAGCCCTGGAGTTGTTTCCAACTCAATGTTCTGCAGGACAGGCAAGAAATGCCCTGTGGGTTTCTGAGACTGTCCGTTTTAATGGAAATAGCAAGCCTCATCTTTTTCCCAAGAAAAAGTGGTGGTTTTCAATTGCTGACTTTGTGGCGAGCAGCCCCCAGGGCTCCTTATCATCGATGACAGGAATGTGAAAATTGGAAGCAAAAAAAGGAATCATAGCATAACAAAATAAAAACCCCATTTCCAAGCCAGATCTCTTTCAGAGGTACAGGGATTAGAAATGCAATATTTGTTTGAGGAACACGATTCAATCCATAACCCTTCTCCATGTGGTTGCCCTAACATCATATCCTCTTTGTGGGTCGGTTATGTTTACCCATCCCAGTATCTCCACAAGTCTTAATCCAGAGTAGCATCTCTCGAAGTGAGAAAATGTCATCGCTTGAGTTACCTGAATCAAGTGTCGATGACTCTGTTACTAGTTGTGCTATCTCACATCTACAAGCACATTAATAACAAATGACTACAGCTAATGGGCACGATCTTGGCAAACAGATCTTGACATTTTATTACTGTACAGAAGTGTTAATGCCACTAACTTCATGGTGCAACTGCACTTTTGCTTCTGCTCTGCCATTTCCTCTGAAGAACAGCACCTGTTATATATGGGAGATGGTCCTTGGGCTGATGAGGCCAAATCCTATGACACCCACCTGCTTAGTCATTCATTTAGTCATTATTTACCAAGTTAAAGTCAGAAAGTACTGAGTCATGTTCATATATGCTGTATTAATCACAGAATTAAACGTGCTATCACCCCTAATTATTTTGACCAATGTCTCATTCTGACTTTGCCTCACTCCCTGGTTATTTAAGTGTCCTCGAGCATCACATAAATAACTTCCAATTGATGAAGTCTTTAGGAACGTTCATGCAGTACCAAAGATCACTTGTAAAAAGTGTGCTTCCTTAGGTGGACAGAAATGTGTGTACAATCACTGGAAAGCAATCTGGTGATTCATTTTACTGCATCTAGAAAGAAGTCATTCCCCTACTGTGGGTAAAAAAATAAAAAATAAATAAAATGCAGAAAATGAGAAATATTTCCATGAGTAATTTCACACATGCTGCTAAGTACCGAAGAGTATTGCCAAGGCTAGCCTTTAATCTCGATGGGAAGCCCTAACAGCTGTAAACTCTTATTTGCTTTCAAATGTACTTTGCAGGGTTATTAGAAAAGATAGGAGGCAAGAAATCCTTCCAAGTTACCTTACTTTATTTGTTGACCTGCTTTTATTATCCTTGCCACTTTATACTTCCTGGCAGCTCAAAGTGTGCATATTTTACCAGCGCCAGGCAGAATTATGAAATAAAACTTAAAGGGCTTTGGTGGGTTTTTCAGTTTTTTATTTTTCTAGTTTTGGGGTTTTTTGTTTTGTTTTCTATTTCTGCCTTCTGGACTCTCACCTACGTTCTCTCCTAGTAAGTTTTTCACCTCTCAAATAAGTTATCTGCCCTGGTTCCCTGTCCAAAATATTTCTTATAGTAATTTCCACGATCTGTTGTCTGTGTTAGGTGACATGGTGTCCGTTCCGACTGATGGTGACTCTATCTACAAGAGAATGAAACTGCCTGGGCCTGAGCCGTCCTCACAATTGTTCGTATGTTTGAGGTGAGCCATTGTTGCAGCCACGGTGTCAGTCCATCCTGTTCAAGGCCTCCTCTTTTTCACCACCCCTCTACTTTACCGAGCATGCTGTCCTACTGCAGGGACTGTCTCTCCCGAAAGCATGTGCACAGAGCCGATGCCTCTCCACCCTGGCTTCTTAGGGGTATTCTGCTTGTACTGCTTCCTAAGACCGATTGGTTTGTTCATTTGGCTGTCAGTACCTTCAATAGTCTTTGCCAGCACCATAATTCAAATTCATCGCTTCTTCTTTGGTCTTTCCTATTCAATGTCCAACTCTCACATGCATCTGAGATGATTGAAGGTACCATGGCTGGGTTCAGGGGCACCTTAGTCCTCAAAGTAACATTCTTGTTTTTCAACACTTGAAAGAGGTCTTGTCAGCAGATACAGTCTCAGGCCAATGGAGATCAATATGATCTCCTGGCCCATGGTAAGAATCTTACATGATAAAAAAAGTGCTGCAAGAGTGCAGTTAGCATCTTGCGGGAATGAGAGGTTCTGAAGTTAGTCTTCAGTCTCATCATCTCCTCATCTCTGAGGCTAGGAGGACATTTGTAGCTTGTGACCAGACTTTGTAATTGCTTCAGCTTTTCTTCCTATGGAAACCCTGGGTTGTATAGTCAATGTGCTCAGTAGCTAACCAAATGGTTAGAAGCTCGAATCCACCCAGAGGTGCCTCCAAAAAAGGCTTTGCAGTCTACTTCTGAAAAATCGGCCATCGAAGGCCGCCTGGAGCATAGTTTTGCTCTATCACAGATGCAGGCATCAAGGGTCGAAAGTGGCAGCTAGTTGCTTCCGACAGTGCTCCACAGTTATGCCTTGGAACTCCTTTGTCTTGGAGTCCTGGAGGCGTCACGGGTCACGTTTTGGGCTGCTCATCCCAAAGTCGGCAGTTCTAAAGATCGCTGTGCGTCGGAATCAACTCTATGGCAGGGAGCTTAGCTTCTTGGTTTTTCACTTTTCGCATTCCAGGCTAAAAACCAAATTGGATTACTTTCCCAACTTTGATACTATCCCCGTGTGTTGGAAAAAGTTCTGAAACTGCCTTCTGCATTCAAAACAATCATAATAACTACTAATGTTGACTATGGAGTATTGTTGGCATGGTAAGCTGCTTAAGGAAAGGTTGCTGCTGAAACCAAGCATCCACTCTACCAGAGAAGACACGGCAGTCAAGAAGACACGGCAGACAAGGATGCACATACAATCTCAAAACCCTGTGGCGTAGTCCTGCTCTGTCCTACAGGACTAATAGGAGTCAGAAATGATCTGGGGGCATCAGTGGGCAGGTGCTATTAACTACCCGAAGGTAGAGTAGGTTGAGTAAGGGATAGTTTTAGTGGAATGTCTATCCACTAAGGTGGCAGTATTTGTACCATGGCAAATGCTACAAACTAGCTGCTCCTCACCCTAGCTCAATGAACAATAAACAATGGCTAGGTCTCCACAGTGAAGGAGCCCTGGTGATGTAGCGGGTTGCTCATTGGGCTTCCAACCCCAAGGTCAGTAATTTGAACCTACAAGCTGCTCTGTGGGAGAAACATGAAGCATCTGCTTCTATCAAGATTTGTAGCTGTGGAAATCCACAGGGCTAGTTCTACTGCCCTTTGTGTTCCACGTGAGTCGGAACCCATCCCATGGCAGTGAGCATATCTCCACAGTATATCATGACCTGCTGCCCAAATCTATAGAGTTCACTCCTTTGTTATTGTTGACTATTTTTATGTATTTGTCATTGTTAAGAATATACACAGCAGAGCAACATAGAGCAATGCAACACCGTTTTTACAGGTACAATTCAGTGACCTTGATTGCATTCTTCAAGTTGTACAACCATTGTCAGCCTCAGTTTTCTAACTCTTCTCTCCGTATTATCATAATTGCACTGCCCACTAATTTTCGGAGCCAATCTCTGGAGTTGCTCCTGTCATTTTGATCCCATATAAATAATTGTTTTTTTAACTTTTTATTATTAAGTGGGTGAAAATCTAGAGAGCAAATTATGAGGTCTATATTCAACAACTCATACACATTTTTCTTTATCTCATTCATGTATTGTCCACTCATATGCCACTTGGCAGGCCCATGTTAGATTCAGAGAGAAAAATGTTACCTGAATGAATGAAGACAGAAAATATTTCTTTTGACAGAGAAAATAATATTGGTTCTGGTCTTTGCTGAAATTTCAAAAAGTCTTTTTGTTGTTTTGTTTTGCTTTATTTTGTATGGGGGTTTATTATTGTTTTTGCATGTATATCTAGATAAGACAGGCAGGATAAACAATCCAGAGGAGAAACAATAGACCGACGGTTGCAGGGGGCCATGGGAGAAGGGGAGGTGAGGCAAAGGAAGGGGGAAGCCAAGAAACCCGGGGACAAGGGAACAACACATGATCTAAAATTGATGGCAAGTAGGGCATAGGATGCCTGGGGGGCTTGATCAAATGCAATGTAGTCAAGAGGAATTAATGAAAGCTGAATGAAGGTCGAACATGATAGTGGGACAAAAATAAAGTAAAAGGAAATAGAGGAAAGAACTAGTTGGCAAAGGACATTTATAGAGGTCTAAATACAGGCATGTACACATGTAAATATATTTATACATAATGACAGGGAAATAGACCTATGTACATATATTTATTTGTATGTTAAGTAGCAAGGTAGCAGGCAGACATTGAGCCTCTACTCAAGTACCCCCTCAACACAAGAACTCTTTGTTCTAATAACCCAGCATTCTCTGATGTTCACCTTACTGACACAATCATTGAAGACAAGATGCGTGCATAAGCAAATGTGGTGAAGAAAGCTGATGGTGCCCGGCTATCAAAATATATAGCATCTGGGGTCTTAAAGGCTTGAAGGTAAACAGTGGCCATCTAGTTGAGAAGCAACAAAGCCCACATGGAAGAAGCACACCAGCCTGTGGGATCACAAAGTGTCAATGGGATCAAGTATCAGGCATCAAAGACCCAGAAAAAAAAATCATATCAATGTGAATGAGGGCGTGTGTGGAGTGGAGACCCAAAGCCCATCTGTAGACAACTGGACATCCCCTCACAAAAGGGTCACAAGGAAGTGACGAGTTAGTCACAGTGCAGTATAGCACCAATGAAACATACAACTTTCATCTAGTTCTTTAATGCTTCCTCCCCTCCACTGTCATGACCCCAATTCTACCTTACAAATCTTGCTAGACCAGAGCATGTATACTGGCACAAATAAGAGTTTGCAACACAGGGAATCCAGGACAGACAAACCCCTCAGGACCAATAATGAGAGTAGCGATACCAGGAAGGTAAGGGGAAGATGTGGGGAGAAAGGGAGGACCAATCGCAATGATCCACATCCTCCAACCACCCAGGGTGGATGAACAACAAAAATGTGAATGAAGAGAGATAGTGGATGGTGTAAGATATGAAAATAATAATAATTTATCATTTATCAGGGATCCATGAGGGTGAGAGGGTGGAGGAGGGAGGGAGGGAAAAAGAGAGGAGATGATACCAAGGGCTCAAGTAGAAATAAAATGTTTTGAAAATGATGATGGAAACATATGTACAAATGTGTTTGATACAATTGATGTGTGGGTTGTTATAAGAGCTGTAAGAACCCCTGATAAAATGATTTTTTTTAAAGGGAGTCTTAATCCATCTGAAAACACCTGTTTTGTGTGGCACAGCATTCTCGTACTTATTGCAGAGCTTCAGTGATTTGGGAAGATGCCCACTTGAATTCTGTTAAAATTTTCATATTAACCCTTACCTCAAAATAGTCCCCACCCCAACCTGCCTTGGCACAAAAATATATCCTTTTTAATAAAAAGGCACCTTAACAAGACTAAGCCAAGTGTCTTTCTGAAAGTACTTGTGTGTAGTCATTATCTCCCTGAGGGCCATGTTTAGATACATTTTGTTTGGAGTACACCTGTACATATATGAACTGAACCCTAGTCTTAATACTTCTAGACTTGCCCCTCATATTTCAGAAGAGTTAAGAAGAGAGAATATACGAACATTCACTTCGGAAAACCTAGGTTCCAGCTTCAGCCCAACCATATGAGGCGCGCGAATCCTTGTGAAAACAAGTGGCCTCTTGGACCGTCAGTGTTTTTGTCCACAAGTGAGAAAGATGCTCAGGACACCTCAGTGGATTTGAGAGGCTCCGAGGAGCTTATGGAAGTTACAGGGCTTTGTACACAGACAACTGTCCTACAAACATAGAGGGGACTAGACGCAATGAGTAAATCCCACCTTCAGAGGGAGCGAGTCAGACTTGAAATCCTCCTATTCTCGTCCTCACGCTGTGACTCCTGTGGCTTCAACTTGCCTGAGCCTCTACTTATTTTTCCATAGATTAATTGGGAAGTTGAATGGAGATGTTGTAAATAAAGGGCCTGTCTCTTTATTTTTTCTAATCAGCCAGTGCAAATATCTTCCCGTTTGGGACGGTATTATTGTTCTAAGAGAACCACTAATATTTTAGTGGTTCGAGTGGGTTCTGGAGCCAGATTGCCTGCTCTAAACCCCTAGCTCTGCTACTTGTTAACTCTGTGATATTGAGTATGTCATTTCTCGGGTCTTCTGTTGTTGTTTCTATTTCTAATAGTATCTGTTGTGGGTGACTAACTAGCCAATTATCATAGGGCAGAAGAGGTTACTTGTCTGTAAGATATTCTGTGCTAAACCCAGGATAGTTCCAGGCAAAGTCATTCCTACACCGACCCCATAGCATTTTAGTACGACGAAAGCAGTTATGCACATAAAGTGTTTAGAACAGCACCAGCAGTGTGTAAGTCTTACAGTAATCCTAGTTATCACTGGAGTTCTGGAGCATAGTGGGTTATATGTTGGGCAGCTAACCACAGGCCAACAGTTCAAACACCACCAATCACTCCAGAGGAGGAAGATAAGGCTTTCTACTCCTCTGAAGATTCAGTCCGAGAAACCCACAGGACTCCTGGAGACCCAGAGTTCTACTCCACAGTTGACTCATAGGGCCCCTCTGAGTCAAAACTGACTCAATGGTAGTGAGTTTATAGTGTTTTTGAGCTATCACTGAAGTCCTTGGGTGGTTCAAGCTCAAATACTCAGTAGCTAACTGGAAAGTTGGAGAATTGAGTCTAGAGTATCTCGGAAGAAAGGTCTGGTGATTTGCCTTTGAAAAATCAGCTATTAAAAATCTTCTGGAGCATAGTGGTGCTCTGACACCCGGGGTACCTTTAGTGGGCTGCTAATTGATGGTAACCACCGTGGTTGTTTGTAATCGCCATTATCTCTCAGGAAGCCTTCCTTTGGTCCAACGGTTGAATGGTCTGATTTAAGGGCATAGTGACAAACTGTAGTAGATACTCAAGGATAGAAAGGTCTCTTCAGAACCACTTATTTGTCCTCAGGGACAGCCGTTGACCGAGGCCCTGTGCCTGGCAATGTTCTCAATCATCCGTATTATTACTGGGCCTTAGATAGAGGAAGCCACGTCGATCATTGCCTCTGCCTTAGGCCTAGGATTGCCCTTCTTTTTTGCTTTGAGCCTATAGTTAAAGGGGAAAAGAGGATGGAGAAGAAGGGAGACCATATTTGTTTGGGGGTTTTTTTGAGACCAGGGTTTTTTGAGGTCGCTTGTCCAATCTGGCCAGGCTCTAGGACAGGAGTGGAGAACATCCAGCCCTTGGGTCACATAACAACCTCACTACCATAGAGTCGATGCCAACTCATGGCAACCCGATAGGACAGGGTAGAACTGCTTCTGTGAGTTTCAGGGACTAACACTTTATGGGAGTAGAAAGCCCCTCAGAGTGGCTAGTGGTTTTGAATTGCTGACCTTCCAGCTATCAGCCTGATGGGTAACCACTATACCACCAGGGCTCCTCTCGGGTTATATAAGGCTACAAAATCATCAATACTAGCTAATATCACATGCCACACCAAAGAGAAGCACTGCCAGCCACCTCATTAAACAAATAAACAACTCACTACTATTAAGTCAATGGAGATTCATAGCAACACTGTGGGTAGACCACCCTTGTGAGTTTTCTGAGACTGTAAGGGGTGAGTTAGTTAAATGTTGGATCAAATATAGTAGACTGAATTTTAAGATGATAAGTTCCTATGACCCATGAATGATGTGATAAATGTCCAAAGGGTCCTTGGGAGAAAAAGGTTCTGCCTTCCTGCTCTCAGGGGTGAGAGGAGGTAAAACTAGGGCTGCGTTTCAACTCCCAGGCATCATCTTTTTCTCCCCGAGCAGGTGCACGCTCCAACGGGGGCCCAGGAAGGCACAGTGTTTTCCTGATACTTTCATTAAACATTAATGTAGGCATTTGATATGTTAGTTCTATGCTTGCCTCTGAGGCTTGGATCACCTGTCTGAGTTCCAGTCCTGCCTCTGTCACTGTGAGTGGGGTGACCATGTTTCATCTTTACGGTGTTTCTTCGGCTGAGAAATAAAGGTGCTATAATAGCAGGACCAACACCACGACACTGCTGTGAGAATTACATGTGATCATCGATATATTAAACTTCTCTCATGCTCTGTGTTAAAATATTTCAATCGATGTATTACACCTGCCAAGTGGTAATTTACCAGTAGTTAGTTATTGGTGTATACTAAGAGTGTGGTGGGTGGTGGTGGAGGGAGACGGGAAAAAATGGAGGCTCCGTGATGTTGCTGCATTTCCATGCCTATATTCCCAAATACTACAATCTTCTTTTTAGCTTCATAAACTTATCCATAAAATGTATTCCCCTGCTTTTAATAGTCCTCTGAAGTTAGAAAGATGGAATGATGGCTAAATAGCTTTATAGGTCCACTGCTAGTTGAAATGGAGTTCCTACGTGGTGTCATGGCCTTGTTAAGTGTTTGTTTGCTGAATGTCAATAGCTGATCAGATTTTAAAGCCCGACCTTCCAAAAACTGGTTCCAGAAATTAGGTTTTAGTATGTCATCAGTTCTCCCAGAAAGAATGTCAAAGGTGAGCATCAAACAATTAAGTTATATCTTGCATGTTTAATTGTATACAAGTTTACCAAAATCACTCCTTTCATACTGATAAAAATTTCAATACCCTCTCGGAAGGACATTTCAGAAGAGTCCTAATTGTGCTAAGGAAAATAGAACTATGCTTTAAATTCCTGGTTTAATTTTCCCAACTTAGAGCTCTTCTTCATTGCTGAAGGATCTTGGCTAAAAAAAAAAAAAGAATATCAGAAAGATATTTACTTGTGTTCTATAGATTATGCAAAGGCATTTTACTGTGTGGACCGTAAAAAATTATGGATAACCTTGAGAAGGATGAGAATTCCAGAACACTTCATTGTGCTTATTCAGAACGTGTAGGTGATTTAAGAGGCAGTCAGGTGAACAGAACAAGGAAAAACGTCCATGGTTGAACATTAAGAAAGGTAAAAAGGCATGCATCAGGGTTGTGCCCTCTCACTTCTCAGTCTGCATGCTGAGCAAACCATCAGAGAAACTGGATTGCATGGAGAAGAATGTGAGGTCGGGATTGGAGGAAGGCTCATATGCAGATGACACCACCTTGCTTGCTGAAAGTGAGGAGGACTTGAAGCACTTGCTGACGGAGATCAAGGATTGTAGCCATCAGTATGGATTACAACTCAATGAAAAAAAGACCCAAACCATCACAACTGGACCAATAGGTAACATCATAATAAATGGGGAAAAGTTTGAAATTTTCAAGGATTTTATTTTGCTTGGATCCACAGTCAATGCTCATGGAAGCAGCAGTCAAGATATCAAAAGCTGTGTTGCATTAGGTAAATCTGCTGCACAAGACCTCTTTCAAGGACTGAAAGGCAGGGATGCTATCGTGAGGACTAAGGTGCACCTGGCCCAAGCCATGGCATTTTCTATTGCCTCCTATGCTTGTGAAAATTCCCTAAATAAGGAAGACCGAAGAAGATGCACTTGAATTGTGGTGCTGGAAAAGAATATTGAAAGTACCAAGGACTGCTAAAAGGACAAATGGATCTGTCCTGGGAAAATGTACGGTCAGACTGCTCCTTGGAGGCAAGGATGGCAAGACGTTGTCTGACATAATTTGGACACATTGTCAGGAGAGACCAGTCCCTGGAGAAGAACATTATGTTTGCTCAGTGGAGTCCCTCAATTAGAACATTATGTTTGATAAAGAAGAAGGCCCTCAAAGCAGTCGATGGACATCCTGGTTGCAACCATGGGTCCAGGCATAGGAACAATCGTGAGGATGACTGACAACCATGTCAGGTTTTATTCTGTTGTGCTGATGGTTGCTATTGATTTAATGAGGGTCTAAGAGCTGTCAAATGCCAAAAATCTACAGGTCAGGCTGCAGGTTTCTGGCTCATATCCTAAAACCTAGCAGTTTGAGGGCAGAGTTTAGGGACTCATTAATATATGGGTACATGTGGGTCTCTTACCACTGAATTCCTACCTTTACTCTTTAGTAGTATGATATACAAATCCCAGTAATACTATCTTCTAAGCTGGCTCCTCTCCACCCTCCCCCAACTAGACCTTACAGTGCTTTCCTCAAGGAAAGAGGTTGTCATGAGAATGTATTGAGAGTTTCTTTTCCTTCCACTCACCTTCACAATTGACATTTATCTTATTGCAAGATATAAACATGCACAAAAAGAGTTAAGCTTATTCTGTCCCTTTAATTAGGAAGTGAAATTATTATAATAAAATGAGTTAGAATTTCTTGCTTTGCCTTCCTTTCTTGTCAGTCACGGAAGTAAGCAGGGAAGGATAAGCATGTCCGCAACGAGCATGACTGACCTCTTTCCAGGGCTCTCTAGAAGCCAGAAGTGTGGATTGCAATGAAGATGATGGAAGAGCTTCTATTTCTTTCCTCTATGAGACATGCTGTCACAAGAGGCCAGTCCCTGGAAAAAGACATCATGCTGGGTAAAGTAGAGGGGCCGTGAACAAGAGGAAGGCCCTGGACAAGATGGACTGACACAGTGGCTGCAGCAATGGGTTCAAGCAGAGGGATCATTGTGAAGATGGTGTTTCATTCTGTTGTGCTTAAGGTCGCTAGGGGTCAGAACAGTCTCCATGGCCCCTAACGACAACAATAGCACTGCATTTGTGTACCACACTAGCGGACTAGCCTTCTGAAAAGTATCACATGCCCTTGGCCAGGCTCTAGATGAAATATAGCCTCCACAGCAGCCCACTGGATGGCTTTCTTCCTCAGGCTCATGGTGCTGACTCTGGCTGCATTTTCTACTATTGATCAGCACGACGGAGAGTTACTACAATGTGCGTTCTTTCTTTTTCATTCTACTTCCTTCCCCACCCCTTTGCCCTGGAACTCTCTTTCCCCATCCAAACGACTCTTACCTCTCCTTCTCGTCTTGGTGCCCCAGCCATGCCAGCAGAGTGTAACTGCATGGGCTGCAGACACAGACAGATCGGCTTTCAAGTCCCCGTGACCTTCAGCAAGTTCTTTCATTTATTGTCTAAAAAAAAAAAAAAGGATGGGGGAATCATAGTAATACTCCCGGGGGAGAATTGCTGAAGGAATTATATGAGATCACATGTGAATGCACTTAGGTGATCAATAGATATTTCCCTTCCTTTTATCACTCAAATAGCCTTGCCCTCTTTTGTGGGTTTTTGAGAGTCCATTTTACGTACTCTATAACTGCAGGGGCCTTGAAAGCAAGGGCCTTTTCTTACACTGATTTGAATATTCTCTAAACCCAGGAAGAGTGCCTCACACACAGAAAGTCCTCCAAAAATATTTTTGATGGCTGAATAAATAAATTCATGTATTTTCTGACCCTCTGTTGGATAAAGGGTAACAGCATGAAGAGAGATAGAAAAGCAAGAGTCAGCCTCCTTAAAATACACTGCCTTGGCAAAATGTTATAATGATTAGCACTAATGATAATTACAAAAAATACATTTTAAAAAGTATCCAGTCATGCCCTTCCCTGTTTCAGATTCCTGAGCTTGGGCATGAGGATTTTAACCTGACAAAGAGTTGTTAAGCTGAGGTTCCATACACCAGCAGACAGGTACTCAGGGTGACACAAAAATAAATGCATCGACATTTGATGTTCCCACACTTGCACTATACAGAAAAGAATAGACTCTCGTACCTTTTATAAAAGATTCTTTTTTAAAAGATTCTCTTTAATAAACTGTCTACTACTGTGTAGTCCAGAGGGCTGTTTGGCATCTCAATATAAAAGAATGCGTCCGATGCCGTGAGAAAAGAGAGGAAGCACACAAAAGGGCTGTCTGGTGGACGCCCCGGCAGCACCAGTGTCTCTTTCACAATAGTGACCAAAAAAAGATTCTGTCTATAAAAAGGTGATTGTTTCCTTATAAGGTGAACCCTTTGACGAAGAAATGATGCCCAGGATTTTCTACTCCTTAGGAGGAGAAATCTCCATCCTCTCTCAAGAGAGAAAGAGAAGTAGACGCGATGCCTTCGAGTGTTTACTGCTAGCGCTGCTCAAAAAGCACTCCTAGTCTTATTAGATGACACGAGACCAGGCTCAATTTCATATTGAAGGTAAGAGTGAGCCACTTATTGATGTTTAAGACCCATCAAGACTTGCAGGTAAATCGAAACTGTTGACAGATGACCTTGAAACAAAGTCGTGTAATATAATATTTCTGTACCACTGGAAAGAAAAGACATTTTTGACAGCAGAGAAATGGCGACCAGCTCTTTAAGTCATTGTGTGGTTTTTCTCTTAAAGAAATCTGGAATATAAGACTTCAGATAGAGGTCACTTCACTGTTGGGCTCTTTAAGACCTTAAAGCATGTGCAACATCAAGCTGCCACAGATAAACAATGTCACTTTATCATTATGTTTTTATGAAAAAAATCAGTGACATGATTTAGTAAGCATTAAGTTTAGAGCATGGTTTAACGAAGGCCTCACAATTTCACCAGGAAAGCATTTCATTCAGCTGGGCCTCCATGGCCATATCTAATATCGATGAAAAATATATGCTGACATAAACACGACAGGATGTTAATGCATGATGATGACATATTTATCTGCCCAGTGAATATTCTTTTGGGTAATAAATATGACCAGAATTAAACAATGCTGCATTTTATTAGCACCTTCAGGCTTCTTTATTTGAATTATTTTTCCAGGTCTCATAAAGTTCATAGAGAAAGAAGAAAGCCAGTTAATAGTTTATTATAACTATTATGTAAACAACAACATAATTTTGTTAAATAAGATTGATTTCTAACAGGAAGTAAAGTAGAAAAGCAATGAAAGAACAAATTCCTAGGACCCATTACTCTCACCAAGGTGCAAGACATTCACCAAACATTGAGTGATAGCAAGTACTGTTACTACTATCCTCGTGACCAAATATGACTTCTAATACTTGAGATGATTTCCTATTTCTTTGTAGCCTAAATCTGATTATGAAACCTAAATAAGTAAGTGTATGTTACAATCATTTTACATGCATGCAAAACCTGGGCAGTGAATAAGGAAGAAGAAGATGAAGGAATGTCTTTGAATTATAGTGTTGGGGAAGAAAATTGACTATAGCATGGACTACAAGAAGAACAAATAAATCCTTCTTGAGAGGGGTATTGAGAATGTTCCTCAGAAGCTAGGTAGGCCAGCCTTTGTCTCATATTATCAGGAGGGAGCAGGGGCTGGAGAAGGGCACTATGCTTGGGAAGCAGAGAGTCGGTGCAAAGAGGAAGACAGTCAAGGAGATGGAGGGACACAATGGTTGCAACTATAGACTCAAACTTAGTAACGCTTTGTGAGGATGACACGGGGCCAGGTAGGGCTTCATTCTGTACATAGAGTATGAGTTGGAACTAGCTTGATGGGGCCTAACAGCAACAACAAAACAATGAGCATATTTCAGGGGAAAAGCTTTCACTGTCATACTTCCTGAAATGAATATATTTTTCACTGCATAAGATATACTTCTGAACTTTTGCCTCATAATGTGCAAGCATAGAAAATTTAGTGAAAAGACAGATAGATGAAATGGGAATTCATATATTAATGTATACGCTTTCCTATTTTTAATTGCATGGCCACCAATTGTAGGCTATATTATTTTCTTAATCAATAAAAGTGTTCTGTTATTGGGTAAACCAGGAGTGGAAAGCTGCCATTAGATAAAAATGGTTAACATTACTTATATAAATTCCCTATGTGAGAGAATGCCCCTATAATGTTACTCATCAGGCACTTCTGACTGAGTTTCTATCTAGCCCATGGTGATCCCGACTGAGTGCTATAGACAAATGGGACTTTAGACTTTATCCCTTTGAGGTGCACAACATCTTTCATAGATTACATTAAAAGGATATGATTTGGAAACACCACTAAGTGAACTAGACCTTACTTTAAACGCACCTATAGCAGATTAAAGGGACTGAAATACTCCCTTGAACTTTTGGCTGAAATACTCTCAAGTGAGAAGAAGCAGATGACTACTATCCCCTGGTTATGAATTTGGAAATTGCTGGACTTTGGTTCTCTTGCTTTGGGGATGCTCAATAATTGACAACTTAAAGCTACCATCTATTCTCTATTTCATACTCTGTGCTTTATTGTGGCATGTCAGCAGATATCATTCTGCCTTAGTGAATGAGCGCTACTGAAATTTTTGTTCATTGTGCAGTGTCCAGTCACTTGAGTTTTTAATATATACTAGTGAATAATCCATGCATTTTAGTTTAAAGATCTGTCCTATACATGTTGAGGTAGTTAGTTTATTGTGCCAACCTGGCCGATAAACACATGTGGGATTAATTGAAGGGTGGAGAGATAAATGGCTCGGTGAGCCTCGCCTTTCTTGTCTCTTGCTCTTTGATCATCGGACCCGTGTGCGGCTGCCTTGCTTGTTCTTTGCCTCAATTTGCAAGCTACACTACCTGTGGGACACCTAACCCATGGACTGTGTCACTGTAATTTGAGGTTCCTTCAAGACCTGCTTCGCCACACAACTGGAATTTATTTACATCTCTTGAGCTGGGGACTATTGGACCCTGTCATCTGGCTGACTGTTGGAGACCTGCCTTGCTGTTTGCTGCCTGTGCCTGGATAGCCTGAATTGCTCTACAGAGCCCTCAAGACTTGAAGGACTGCCAGTGTCTCACAACTGTCTCATGGGAGTGAGTTGTACTGAGCCATTTGTACTGCTTTATAATGTAACTGTTTATTTCTTGTGTTATATATCCATCCATCTGTATGAATATATATATGTATATACATATTATTAGCAATCTGGTTTTGTCTCTCTAGAGAACCCTGTCTAACACACATGTTAACTTTCCATTTCTAAACAATACTTAAAATTCTATTCCATTGGCTAAATACTATCAATAGAATTACCATATGCCCCAAGGGGATGATTTATAATATTCCCAATAAAATGATAATGATGTCTCTAAAATGGACCAGGGGTATATATCCATAATAGCTACATGAATGAATGTTGAGTCCTCACTTAATTGTAAGCTCTAATCTAAGAACAATTGGTTCTTATGATGTGGCCCTTGTCACTCATGAAAAGATCACTGAAGATATGGGTACTTTCACAAAGTGACAAAATCAGATGGTGCACAGCTATCAGAGAGAATAGCATTTGGTGTTTTCAAGTTTGTTTTAAAGCGCTATCTTAGTAAGGTATCAGGAAAATCCACGAGGAAGAAGCACACCAGCCTGTGTGATCCAAAGATTATAATAATAAAAACCAAGACCAGTGGGGAAGCAGCACCCAGTTTACACAAGGCTATGGATGACAAACTCAGATTCTGAGCACCCAGTTTACACAAGGCTATGGATGACAAACTCAGATTCTGAGCACCCAGTTTACACAAGGCTATGGATGACAGTAAAAGCCCCAAATCCACTGGCAGCATCTCCACGCGGATTAAGCCTTCTGAGACTCTCCTCTGACCATTGAGCAGATAGCTTTGCTATCAGACAAACTACATTGGAAAGTGGATTAATAATGATATAGGTAGATTTAAATTTAATACCTTATCAGTTTTCCCCCTTTAATATATTTTAACTTAGTTCTAGCTTTTATTATGTTTTGCTTTCCTCAGGGGAGAAATTAAAATAAAAGTGTAGGTGAAAAACTGTTCAAAAATGTTAACTCTAGAACTGACCAAAATGTATGTCTTTGTTTCACGATGATTGGCGTAAATCAACACCTTCGTACAGAAGTTTTCAATTCTCTTCTCCACCACCCTCTTCCCCCCTTTAATCTCTCTTGTACTCTTATTGCGTCCACGTTGGGAAGGATGGGAATATTGTCATGACAACTACAAGGAAACTTTGCTACCAGAAGGTATTCAAAATACAATGAAATACTTACGGTTGGACTTTCTGGTGTTGGCTGAGATTATAAAAATGTGCTTTGTGCTTCCCACCTCAATCTAGATCAAAGTATTTTGGACTCATTTGTCTGTTTACATAAGGAAAAAACGGTTTGCTTTTAATCTTTGTGTGGGTTTAGTTAGATGTATTTTAGTTATAGTACACTGAGGAAAAGAGTGTGTAAAGCAATAAAGTCTAATTACTTTCTCTGGATAGGAAAGGCAGTGAAAGCTCAATGGCAGAAGTATGCATCCTCTCTTAGAGGATTTCCTGCTTCAGAACCGCAGGCCATGCTACCAAAAAGTGGCCAAGGCTGAACGATTTCATCTAGGTTTGCACTCTTGCGCATAACGACAAAGCAAAGCAGATAGGGCATACATACAAAGATCATGGTGTGCCGTCTGAGTCATGGCAATGCCACATAGGACAAGCAGATCGCAGGGCTTTAAAGCATGTGACCTTTCAAAAGCAGCTCACCAGGCTTACCTGCAGAAGCTCTTGCAGGCGGCTTCCAGTCACCCATTTTTGTCTAGTAGTTGAGGGCTGAACAACTAGTACCACTCAGGGACTCCAAAGATTAAGGTCCGTAGTTACTCTGAGCGGAAGGGAGTGGCTGTGGATCACCTGGGCGTGACCTGGGAGGTGGTCTTGTGCTTTTGCCTTATAATAGTTACTCATGTGTCTAGCGATGTGTTTCTTTATTTCATTGTACAATAAGTGGTTAGAAATTCTGAAAGCCTATGCAGTTTCAGGTTATGAGCATAATTGTAGGCTATTGACAGTGCGGAGGAGGCTTCTTAGACTTTAAGCTGTGCGTTTGCCTTAGCATTGTACCCAGAAGGTTAGAGATCAACAAGAAATATCAACAGGAAAGAAAAAAACGTTGAGAGTAAAGAATTTATTTAGAATGGTCTTTAAATACTAGTAAATTATTGGATGTAATGATTATATAGTCTCCAAATCAAATGAAATGACATAATATTGGTGATTTGCTTCAAATTATCCAATGGAATAGTGTGTCAGAAAGTGGGGGTTGCAGGTAAAATAAGAGCATCCACATATTGGCGGCATGTGTTGAACCTGTGGGGTGAGTATACATAGGGTCCTTATCCAATGTTTGAATACCTCTCTTATAAAAATAATTTTAATGAAATAAATTCTAAAAAATATAGTGAAAATATATATAGTCAGTTGCTTTATGAGATTTGTAGCGTTCCAATCAATTTTATAAACCTGAACTTAACTATTTGTAAAAGTTACAATAGAAATATCTTAGAGGTTAGGCCTGCATTTCATACTGATTCAATTACAAACTAGTTTCTTAAAATAATTACCATCAAATGTTTCCATAGTTTAAGTAAAGTGAATCTAGATAGATGAGCAGCTTGGGAAATGGGCTCTTCCTGGCATCCATTCAGAGAATCTCATGTTAGAGTCAACCCTGTGTTTGGGCAGGGCAGGAGACTCGGGCAAGACCAGCTGCCCACACAATCAAAGCTGCATAGAGGACTGAATCGATCTCTTGCTAATTCAAAGAGAAGGAAGTACTAGACAACACGGATTGTTTCTAAAGAAGGTTTGTATTTTTCCATACTTCTACACAAGATGTTATGCCTGTTCTATGAAGTCATTTAATTCCCCTACTACTTCACTAACAAAAAACAATGACTCCGCATTTGTCACTTATTTAATGTAAAATGTTAAAGCTATATATAAATGTGCTATAACTCACAATCTTATATTCTTCCTGTTAAAATTTCGTTGATTCTTAAGCTAACGATTCCTCAATGTCAGAAAAAGATCTTTCTGATCAAAATAGTATTTATAATCTGTTACCTTAGCTGTGCTCTTAGTTACTGCCATCTTCTTTGTCAAGTAGGTCCTTTGTAAGGGAGGAAACAGTTCAGTCAAAGAACACTGATCCCAAACAAAAATCATTTCAGAAGAAAGAGTTCTTTTCACGGAACATTTTCACAGGCACATAAGGAAGTCTTAGAAAACCTTTTAAATGCTTTTCATTTGGAAATCATTTTAAACGTAAGAAAGTTTTAAAAGTAAGATCATAGCACATACCCATATTCATTCTACTCAGATTCACCAAATTAAAATCTTACATTATATTCTTTCCACCACTTGTATGTCAGTTTGTCTTACTGTAGTGGCTGGCTTGTCTGTTTCTGTGATGCTGAAAGCTATGCCACTGGTATTTCAAATGCCAACAGGTTCACCCAAAGTGAACAGGTTTCAGACTAAGAACAAACTACGAAGAAGGTATCAGTGGTCCACTTTTGAGGAATTAGCCATGAAAAATCATAGGGACAGAATCAAACATTGTCAGATACTGAAAACCTTATTAAAAGATGCAGAATATTGTCCAGAAGATGAACCCTTTAGGTCTGAAAGCACTCAAAATCCGACTGTGGAAGAGCGGCCTTCTCAAAGTAGAGCTGACTGTAATGATGTGGATGGAGTAAAGCCTATGCAAGAAAAGCCTTCAGGAGCTTCGTTTGCTGATGGAGCATGTCCCCAGAGAAGAATAAATGGCTGACAAGGTCAATTAATTATCATAACTTGGAATGTACAACATGTAAATCTTGGGAAATTAGCAATTGTAAAAATTGAAATGGAATGCATAAAAATTGCCATTCTATGCATTAGTGAGCTGAATTGGACTGGCATTGACCATTTTGAATCAGAAAATCATGTGGTTTACCAGGCTGGGGGTGAAAAAGCCCAGAGGAATGGTGTTGCATTCATCATCAAAGGACATTTCAAGACCTATCTTGAAGTACGATGCTATCCATGATAGGATTTCTCTCTCCACATTCAAGGTTATCCAATCAGTACGACTATTATTCAAATGTATGCATCAACCACCAAAGCTAGGGAGGAAGAAATGGGAAAATTCTCCCAAAGATTTCAGTATGAAATTGATCAAACATCATTGTAATACATTGATAATTATTGGCGATTAGAATGCAAAAAGTGGAAGGAAACATAGTTGGAGAATATTGTCTTGGTGATAGTAATGAAGCCAGAGATCCCATGATAGAGGTTTTTCAAGACCAAGAACTTTTTCATTGGAAAAACTTTTTCAACAATGCACAAGGACTTTTCCAGAGGGAATACACAGAAATCAAATCGAATACATCTGTGGGATGACATGATGAGGAACTCAAGATCAGCGGCTAACACCAAGCAAGGGACTTATTGTGGAACAGATGCTCAATTGCTTATATGTAAGTTTAGGTTGATGCAGAATAAAACAGCCCACAGGAGCACAAATATGACCTTAAGTCTATCCAAGCTGAATTTCAGGAACATTTCAAAATCAGATTTGCTGCATTGAACCCTGACAGAAGACCTGATAAGCTGTGGGATGACTTCAAGAACATCATACACAAAGAAAGCAAAAAATCATTAAAAAAAAACAAACAGGAAAAAAAGAAAAGCTCAAAGTGGAACTCCGGAGAGACTCTGAAACTTGCTCTTAATCGAAGAGTAGCTAGGTAAAGCAACTGGAAGAAATGATGAAGTCAAAGCACTGAATAGTAAGTTTCAAAGGGCAGCAGATTCTATGGGCAAACTATTGAATTATGCATAAACATCAAAAGAAGATGGAAACAATATACAGAGTCACTGTATCAACAATAATTAGTCGAACCAGGAGAGTAGGGGAAAGGTAGGAAGGAAGGGAGGAAGGAGGAACTGATCACAATGATTGACACATAACCCCCACCCCACTCCCTGGGGAACTGAACAACAGAAACGTGGGTAAAGGGAGACAGCAGATGGTGTAAGACATGAAAACAATAATTTATAATTTATCAAGAGGTCATGTGGGTGGTGGTGGGGGAAAGGAGCTGATACCAAGGGCTCAAATAGAAAGTAAACGTTGAGAAAATGATGATGGCAACATATGTACAAATATGCTTGATACAATTGATGTATGGAATGTTATAAGAGATGCAAGAGGCCTCAATAAAATTATTTTTTTAAAAAAGAAAAGAAAGAACTAGTGACATTTTGCCACTTCAGGAGATAGCATATGAGCAAGAACAAATGGTTCTGAAGGAGGAAGTTCAAGCTGCACTGAATGCATGAGCCAAAAATAAAGCTCCAGGAATTGATGGAATAACAATGGGAATCCTTCAACCAGCTGATGAATGGACTCGATGTACTCACTGGATGTGTGCACTCCTCATCTACGCCAGGGAATTTGGAAGACGGTTACTTGGCCAACCAATTAGAAGAGATCCATATTTGTACCCATTCCAAAGAAAGGTGACCCAACAGAATGCTCAAATTATAGAAGAATATCATTAATATCACATGCAAATACAAATTTTGCTGATGATCATCGAACAATGGTTGCAGCAGGACATTTACAGGGAGCTGCCAGAAATTCAGGCTAGATTCAGAAGAGGGTGTGAAATAAGGGCTATCATTCCTGACATCAGATGGAGCTTGGCTCAAAGCAGAGACTAGAAAGATGCTTACTTGTAATTTATTGACTATGCTAAGACATTTAACTGTATAGACCATAACAACCTATAGATAGACTTGAGAAGAATGGGAATCCTAGAAAAACTTATTTTGCTCATGAAGAACCTGTACATGGATCAAGTGGCAGTTGTATGAACAGAACAAAGACATATTGCATGGTTCAAAATCAAGAAAGGTATGCATCCTTTCACCATACTTACTCAAACGATAGACTTAGCAAATAATCACAGAAGGTGGATGACATGAGAAAGAATTGGCATCAGGATTGGAAGAAACCTTATTAAGAACCTGCGATATGCAAATGATACAATCTTGCTTCTGAAAGTGAGGACTTGAAGCACTTGCTGATGAAGCTCAAAGATTGCCGCTTTCAGTTTGAATTGAAACTCAATGTAAAGGAAACCAAAATCCTCTAAACTGTACCAGTAGGTGATATCATAAAAAATATAGAAAAGATAGAAGTTGTCAAAGATTTTGTCTTGCTTTGATACACAATGAATGTTCTTTTTTTTATTTTATTTTTTTATTTTTATTTTTTAACATTTTATTAGGGGCTCATACAACTGTTATCCCAATCCATACACACATCAATTGTGTAAAGCGCATTTGTACATCGTTTCTCAAAACATTTTCTCTCCATTTAAACCCCCGACATTAGGTCCTCATTTTTCCCCTCCCTCCCCACTCCCCCCTCCCGCATGAGCCCTTGATAGTTTATAAATGGGTATTTTGTCATATCTTGCCCTGTCCGACGTCTCCCTTCATCCACTTTTCGGTTGTCTGTCCCCCAGGGAGGAGGTCACACACAGTTCCATGTAATCGGTTCCCTCTTTCCTACCCATTCTCCCTTTACCCTCCCTGTTTTGCCACTCACACCACTGGTCCTATAGGGCTCATCCCACAATGAATGTTCTTGAAAGCAGCAGTAGAGGGATTGAACAAAGCCTTACATTTGGGAAAACCTAATGCACAAGACCTCTTGGGCGGATAGACTATAACAAGCCCTGCTCGCATTTTAACAGAGAGATATTCATCTACTCTGGGTCAGAGTACCAGACAGACTTGGAACTATTTGTATGATCTCTCTCTCTCTCCTTTGGTGTCTACATATAATAGATAGGCAGGATTAGCAATCTCAAGGAGACAGCTATGGTACCAATGATTCCAGGGAGCGTGGTGTGGGAGGAGGTGGGGAGGTGAGCGCTGAGCCAATAACGACAGGGACTGGGGAATAGCAGGGTTCTAAAATTGATGGCGAGGAGGTGTAGCATTCCTGGTTGTGTTTGTTCAATCAAAATGCAGCCAAGAGGAATTATTGAGAGTTGAATGATGGGTAAACATGACAGTGGGGCAAGAGGAAAGAAAAAGAGGAAAAAAAGAAGAAAGTAAAAATTAGATATATTAATGGAAGTATGTTATATATATAAGTATAAACATCGTTATGTGTATACAAATATGGGTGTATTTGTCTATATATGTATATATCTATGTAAACACAACAAGGAAATAGATGGACTTTGGGTCTCCACTTAAATCTTACCTCAGTACAAGAAAGGTTTGTTCTAATAATGTGGCATTGTATGATACTCACCTTCCTGACACAATCATTGAAGATAAAATGGGTGCATAAGCAAATGTGGTGAAGAAAGCTGATGGTGCCCAGCTATTAAAAGATATAGCATCTGGGTTCTTAAAGGCATGTTGTTAATCAAGTGGCCCTCTAGCAGGGAAGCAACAAAGCCCACGTGGAAGAAGCACACCAGCCTGTGTGATCATGAGATGTTGATGGAAATGGGTATCAGAAGTTAAAAAACATGCAATCAAGTGGATGTGAAGGACTGTGGACAAAGTGGAGACCCCAAACCCATCTCTAAGACAACTGGACAGTTCCTCACAGAAGGGCCACACAAAAGGGATTATAAATCCGGGGTGCGGTATAGCACTGACAAAACACGTTACTGTCCTCTAGTTTTTAATATTTCTTCCCCTTACTATTACAGTGTTTTTTCTACCTCATTCATCTTGTTAGACCTTCATAGGTTTGTTTGTATAATTATGATCATTTGATGCATAAAAGGCAAGATAGATAATCCTTCAGAAACAGTAATGGAAATAATGACTCCCTGAGGATACCGGAAGAGGGGTGGGTGGAAGGGGGAGCTGAGAGCAAGGATGATTGTATAATCCCATTCTAGGGGAGCAAATAACAGAATCGTAGTAGAATGGATTGATTGGATGGGGTAAAATAAGGCAACAACAACAAAAGATCCTTTGTGTTACTTTAAAGCAAGGATGTTACTTTGAGGACTGAAGTGCATGTAACCCAAACAATGGTGTTTTCAATCACTTCATACGCATGTGAAAGTTGAACATCGGTAATGAAGACAGAAGAAGAATCAATGTTTTTGAATTATAGTGCTGGTGAAGAATATTACAGGTACCACAGAGAATCAAAGCATCCAAAAAATCTATCTTGAAAGGAGTACAGCCAGAATGCTCCTTAGAGGCAAGGATAGCGAGACCTCATTTCAGGTACTTTGGCCATTTTTTCAGGAGACACCAGTCCCTGGAGAAGAATATCATGTTTGGTAAAGTAGAGGCCCCCCCCAAAAAGGAAGACCTTCATCAAGATGAATTCTCACAGTGGCCACAACAATGGGCTCACACATAACAATTGTGAGCGTGGCACAGGACTGGACAGTGTTTCACTCTTTTGTATATAGGGCTCCTGTTCATTTGAAATGACTCTAAGGCACCTACCAACACATTATACACTTTATCATTTAGATCCACCTCTTAAATCTATATAGCTACATTCATTTTAAAAAATCATATTATTGGGGGCTCTTACAGCTCTTATAACAATCCATACATCAATTGTATCAAGTGCATTTGTACATGTTGCCATCATCATTTTCAATACGTTTTCTTTCTACTTGAGCCCTTGATATGAGCTCCTCTTTAGTC
>NW_022111373.1:35177918-35179641 GCF_000313985.2 Echinops telfairi | reverse complement strand
CTTTGTAATTTTTGTTGTTAGGTTCTGACTCATAGGAACAAAACACAGCATGGCCCTGTACCAGCCTGATAATTGTTGTTATGTTTGAGTCCATTGTTGCAGCCACTATGTCAAACCTTTCCCTTGAAGATCTTTTTCTTTTTTACATAAATCATTTTATTGGGGGCTCTTACAACCCTTGTAAAAATGCATACATCAATTATATCAAGCACATGTGTACAGCTGTTGCCATTATAATTTTCAAAACATTATTTCAGCTCCCCACCCCACCTCTACTCCAACCCTCAAGAGCTCTTATCAGTACCAGGGTACATGCTCCGGTCTAGCCAGATTTGTAAGGTAGAACTGGGGTCATGATAGTGGTGGGGAGGAAGCATTAAAGAGCTAGAGGAAAGTTGTGTGTGAAGGTCTTTTTCTTTTTAAATGATCCTTTACTTTACTAGAGGAGCCCTGGTGGCATAGTGATCACAGATGGACTGCTAGCGCAAGGTCAGCAGTGGGAAACCACCATCTGCTCCACAGCAGGAACACGAGACTTTCTGCTGTGTGAAGAGTTATATTCTTGGAAAACCACAGAGGCCGTTCTCCCCGGTCCTAGAAGGTCACTATGAGTCTGACTTGACTCAATGGCAGTGAGGTTGGTTTGGGTTTACTTTACTACAGCTGATGTCCTTTCCCAGGAAGCAATCACTCCTGATCACATGTCCCAAAAGATGAAAGACCTTCTGGTCACTTTCTTCCAAGACAAATGTGTCCTGGAAGTCCGTGGTACTTCCAATAGAGTTTTGTGGTTTTTTGCCAACCTCATAACTCTAATCGATCAATTCTTCTCTGGCCTTCCTTTCCTTGTTTTCACAGCCACTGAGTCGACCCAACTCCTGGACGCGCTTCTTCTTTTTAAATACCCTCTCCTTTCTCAAGCATGATACCCTTCTTCTGAGCCTGGTGTCCCTTGATAACATATACAAAGTATGTGACATGGAGTCTCACCATCTTCACCTTTAAGCAGCATTCTGGCTGCACTTCTAAATGGATTTCCTTATTCTTCTGGTAGTCCTTAGTCCATGGATTTTGCCAACACCAGTATTTCAAATGCCTTAATTTTCTTTGATCTTTTTTCTTAGTTGCCTACCATTCACTTGGATATGAGGTGATTGAAAATATGATGGCTTTGTCTTCAGAGTGACACCTGTGTCTCATTTTAACACTTCAAGGAGGTCTTGTGCAGCAGATTTTCTCAATGAAATATATTGTTCGATTTCTTGACTGCTGCTTTCATGGGCATTGATTGTGGGTCCAAGTAAAATGAGATCCTTGACAATTCCAGTATTTTCTTCATTTATCATGATGTTGTTTATTGTTTCAGTTATAAAGATGTCTGTTTTCTTCATATTCAGTTATAATCCATATGCCCACCAGTAGTTTATTGTTTCTATGTATTTGTTTATTCTATTTCATATAAATGGAACAATAATTGGTCATTTGTGACTGACTTGTTTCAATTAATATAATGTTTTTGAGATTTATCCATGCTGCAGCATGTATCAGAAACCCATTTTCTTTGTATGGTTAAGTATTATTCTTTTGTATAAATATGCCACTTTTATGCATTCATTTGTTGATGGAGACTTTGGTGTTCTCCTCCTCTTGGGTATTCTTACTAGAACTACAATGAATCTTGTTGTACAAGTATCTGTTTGCCTCCGTGCTTTCAATTCCACTG
>NW_022111373.1:35175643-35176926 GCF_000313985.2 Echinops telfairi | reverse complement strand
ATGTGCTACCCTTAAAATTGTTCTTATAAGGGATCACGTATCAGGCATCAAAGAACAAAAAATCATATCATTATGAATGAGGGGGAGTGAAGATTGGGGACCCAGGACCCATCTGTAGGCAACTGGACATCCCCTTACATAAGGGTCGCGGGGAGGAGACGAGCCAGTCAGGGTGCAGTGTAGCAATGATGACACATACAACTTTCCTCTAGTTCTTAAATGCTTCCTCCCCACCACTATCATGATCCCAATTCTACCTTACAAATCTGGCTAGACCAGAGGATATCTACTCATACAGACAGGAACTGGAAACACAGGGAATCCAGGACAGATGATCCCTTCAGGGCCAGTGCCCAGAGTGGCAATACAGGCAGGGTAGAGGGAGGGTGGTGTGGAAAAGGGGAACCGTTAACAAGGATCTACATATAACCTCCTCCCTGGGGGATGGACAACAGAAAAGTGGGTGAAGGGAGATGTCAGACAGTGTCAGATATGGCAAAATACTAATTTATAAACTATCAAGGGTTCATGAGGGAGGGGGGAGCATGGAGAAAGGGGATAAAAATGAGGAGCTGATGTCAAGGGCTTAAGTGGAGGGGAAATGTTTTGAGAATGATGAGGGCAGTGAATGTACAAATGTGCTTTACACAATTGATGCATGTATGGATTGTGATCAGAGTTGTATGAGCCCCCAATAAAATGATTTTTAAAAATTGTTCTTATAGTTGAGCCCATTGTGACAACCTAAGGGAGGTGATTCAAACCAAGCTGGTGAGGCCATGAAGGCAAGGCCGGGGCATCTGCCTCTGAAAGCCCCATTGAATAGTTCTACTCCGTAACACACGGCGTTTCCATGAGCCAGTCAACTGGATTTCAATGGGATTTCTTTTGGTTTCAGTGGCTGTGAATGGCCTATCATTTTGTTTTTGTTTTAATTTCCCTACAGACTAATGACATGAGCATCTTTTAATATGCTTACAGGCTATTTGTGTATTCCTTGATGAAATGTCTGTCAAGTTCTCAGCCCGTTTTTTAATTGGGTTGTCTTTTTGCTGTTGAGTGGTAGGAGATTTTATACAACATGTATACTAAACCCTTGCCAGATACATAATTTAAAAATAGTTTCTCCCATTCTGTAGACTAGCTCTTCACTTTCTTAATAAAATCTTTTGATACATAAAGGTTTTAATTTGGATAAAGTCAAATTTATCTATTTGCCTTTTATTCTTTGAATGTTTGGTGCCATAGTTAAGAATCCCCTGTTGATAATTAAGTTTTTTTTT
>NW_022111373.1:35173930-35174682 GCF_000313985.2 Echinops telfairi | reverse complement strand
CTGATCCATTTTGAGTTAATTTTTATAAATGATATGAGGTCTGAGTCCAACTTCATTCTTTTACCCATGGAGATCCAGTTGTTACAGCATCCCTTGTTCAAGAAACTCTTCTTTCCTCATCAAATGGACTTATCATCATAGTCAAATATCTAATGAGCCAAACAGGTACTATATATTTTTCTTTATTTATTTTACTTGTGTTTTATTGATTACATGAAGGCATTTAACTGTGTGGATCATTTAAAACCAGGAAAGGTGTGTGTTAGAATTTGATATTTTCACCATACTTATTCAAGCTATATGCTTAGCAAATAATTTGAAAAATTAGACCAAAGGTGGCATCAGAATTGGATGAAGGTTCATGAAAACCTGCTGTATGCAGGCGACACAACCTGGCTTGCTGAAAGTGAGGAGGACTTGAGTCCCTTGCTGATGAAGATCAAAGACTACAGTCTAGAGATGAATTGTAACTCACTAGAAAGAAAACAAAAATATCACAACTGAGCCAATAAACAATATCATGATAAATGAGGAAAATATTGAAGTTATCAAGAATTTCCTTTTACTTGGATCTACAATCAGTGCTCATGGAAGTAGTGGGCAAGAAAGCAATGTATTTCATTGGGAAAATCTGTTGCACAAGACCTCATTAAGGTGTTAGAAAGCAAAGGTGTCACTTTGAGTATTAAAGTGCACCTAACCCGAGCCATGGCATTTTCGATTGCCTCATATGTAAGTGAAAGCTGAACAAT
>NW_022111373.1:35170799-35172765 GCF_000313985.2 Echinops telfairi | reverse complement strand
CTGGGAACAGTGGCATAATCTATTTAAGGTGGATATGAAATAATTAAACAATCAAACCCCAAGTGACTACAGCCAGCTGGATATTTGATAGTATGACATAAGAAGTAGTATTAATGCCAATTATTTTTGCTCAGAAGGGGAATCTTTTACAGGTATGAATTAATTTCTTCTTCTCAAAATTCAAGATAGTCTGTATAATCCTCATTGTCATAGCAAAGCAGAGCAAGAAATACAGACAATATCTTTCTTTCACTGAATCACCTACACACACCCACATGTAGAAAAAAAAGAAAGGAATTATAATGCAGATTAAATATGGATCAGTGAACCCTCGTGGTACAGAGGATAAGCACTTGGTTGCTAACCCGAGATTAGTGGTTCAAATCCACCAGTCACTCCATGGGAGATAAGTGTTGCAATCTACTCCTGTAAAAATTTAGAGCCTGAGAAACCATCTGGGCAGTTCTACTCTGTTCGACAGGGGTGATATGAACACAAATCAACTCCAAGGTGGGGAGTCTGGTTTTGAGTGTTTTGTTTGTTTGTTTATTTTTAATGTGAAGATCTTTTCTTGACTTTTGGTAGTATTGTCTCAGACAAATTTTGTCTTTTAGTGAATGACTAATTTCATCCAGCATAATGTCTTTCAGGTTCATTCATGTCTGATGTATTTCACAGATGCATCATTACTCTCAAATGTGATGTAATATTCCGTTGTGTGTGTTTATCATTGTTTGTTTATCCTTCTTCCATTGATGAACATTCAAGTTGTTTTCATGTTCTTTGCTATTGTGAATAGGGCTGCAATGAACATCTTGCGCATGTAACTATTCATGTTGTGTCTGTTATTTCTCTAGGATATATACCATCTAGGATTGGGTCATGTGTCTCTTGAGCAAAATTTTACTTGGGTGTGATATCAATGATAGTATTCTGTAGTTTGAGCATTCTGTTGGATCACCTTTATTTGGAATGGGCACAGATATGAATCTCTTCCAGTTAGATGGCCAAGTAGCCTGTCTTCCAAATTTCCTGGCCTAGATGAGTGAGTGGCCATCCAACAGCAATTGCAGCAGTACATTGACAGGGAACTGCCAGAAGTTCAGGACAGATTCAGAAGAGGACACGGAACAAGGGTATTATTGCTGATGTCAACCAGATCCTGGCTTAAAGCATAGAATACTAGGAAGGTGTTTACTTGTCTTTTATTGACTATCCAAAGGCATTTGACTATGTGGACCATAATAATTTATGGATAACCATAAGAAGAATAGGAATTGCAGAACACTTTGCAGTGCTGAGGAGGAACCTGTACATCAATCAATAGACTATATGAACAGAATGAGGGTATATTGCATGGCTCAAAATCAGGAAAGATGTGCATTAGGGTTATATCTTCTCAGGATGCTTTTCAATCTGTACGCTGAGCAAATCAGAGAAGCTGAATTTTATGAAGACAAATGTGACATCAAGCTTGGAGGAAGGCTTATTAACAACCTGAGATATGCAGATGACACAATTGTAGTTGCTGAAAGTGAAGAGGATTTGAAGCACTTGCTGATGAACAGTAAGGATTGTGAAGCCTTCGGTATGATTATAACTCAGTGTAAGGAAGACCAAAAGCCTCACAACTGGACCATTATGTAACATCATGATAAATAGATAAGAGATTGAAGTTGTTAAGGCTTTTGCCTTGCTTGGATCCACAATCAATGTTCATGGAAGTAGTTGTTAAGAGATCAAACAACGCATTGCACTAAGTAAATCTGTTGCACATTACCTCTTTAAATCAGAGGCAGATAGACAGAAAATTTAGGAATGAACTTGGGGCTTCTACTTAATCCAATCTCCAATATAAGAACAATTAGTTCTTATGACATGGCCCTGTTCAGGATGTACCCTCATGAAGGAAACATGGAAGATATGGGTGCTATAGCAAAGTGCGGTGAAGAACTTGGATGGTGCC
>NW_022111373.1:35168413-35170464 GCF_000313985.2 Echinops telfairi | reverse complement strand
TCTGACTTCCATGGTTAAGCCTTGTCATGTGATCTTCCTTTGAATACAATTTGAGTTTGATTTGGTTTTTCTTTTTTTTTTTCTTTCTCCGCTCCCCCTTCAAGATTAGGGCTTATCTCTGCTGTATTTTGTTATTGCTGGTAGCATTCTTGACTGTATCTTTCTATATTTCTTGGTATATAAAACCCAGGTTCAGCAACTCTATAGAGACAATAACTAGAATAAGGATTCCTGATGGGTACGGCAGGGGAGGAAGAGGGTAATGGAAAGCTGATATCAAGGACTACAAGAAGAAAATGTTTTGAAAATGACTGTGGTAGCAATTGTACTACATTGCTTAATATGACTGAATTATTGAATGGTGTGATGTATGTCTGGAGTATGTCCTAACAAAATGATTTGGGGGATAAAAGACCTCTTTAGAGTATTAAAAAGCAAGTATGTTACTGTGAGGACTAAGGTGTGCCTGGCTAAAGTTCTGGTATTTTCTATTGCTCATATGCACATGAAAGTTGCACATTGAATAAGGAAGATCATCGAAGAATCAATGCATTTGAATTGTGGTGCTGGAGAAGAATGCTGAAAGTACTGTGAACTGGAGTGCTAAAAGGACAAATTGATCTGTCCTGGAAGAGTATGGTCAGAGTGTTACTTAGAGGCAAGGAGGGCAAAACTTCATCTTACATCCTTTAGACATTGTCAGGAGAGATTCTCCCTGGAGAAGGGCATGGTGCTTGGTAAAGTGAAGGGGCAGCCAAAAAGAGGAAGGTCCTCAGTGAGTTGCTGTGGCTGCAACAGGCCCCTTGGAATAATTTCCAGGGGGGAGCAGAACCATGCTGTGTCTCATTCTTTTGTGCCGAGGGTGGCTGTGGGTCGTAACCAACTTGATGGCATCTAACAACAATGACAACAACATTGTATTTCTATTTACAACTTTTTCAGGAAGCACCATATTGTTTTCCACAGTGTTTGCACCGTTTCACAATCTTCACAATATCAAATTATAAACAGAGCAGAGATAGCCAATGCACTGGAAATAGATTTGCTAAAGGAGCTATGCCTAAAGGGTAAACATTTATCAATGAAGGTGGGAGACTGTATCATCTTTGCCAAGAAAACATGAAATAGTGAAAAGTGTGCATGGCTTTGGAGTCAGACACATGTGTATTTGTCCTCAATCTTTGGCTGGCTAGCCACACCAACTTTACATGTTTGGAAAAGTTGCCACTGTGTGTAGATTCTGAGGAAGATAGGAACTGGCCTCCTATAAAGCCAACAAAAACAGACATGTGTTCACCTGGCCCAGACAGACTCTCTCTCTTCACAGCCTCCTCCCGGAACAAGAACACACATGCATCCGGCCTGTCATGATAGTGGTGGAGGCAGCAGTGACAACGGCCTGGCCAGCTCTTCCCTTTGACATTGCAGAAAGCATTAGCATTACATGAGCCACACAGAAATCAAGGGTCTCAAGGAGTAAAATTTCCGTTTTTTCCTTTTCTTTTTTGGCTTGGTACCATGAACCTTCATCTTATACCTTACCTCATCCCCACCAAGCCAACAACTTCTAGTGACAACCTAGACTGTGTAGTTGTTAAGTGGCATCAAGCCGGTTACAACAGAACAAAACACCACCCTGTCCTGTGCCAGCCTCACAATCATTCTTATGTTTCAGCCCATTGTTGAACCCACTCTGCCATCCCATCATGTCGAATCTATACCCTCACATAAACTTCTCCGTAGTGTACATTTGTTTGCAAACACATACATATTCATATAAATGCATATAAACAAATGGGTTTTTGGCATTATATTATAGATACGTCTCTGCATCTTCTTTTTCTTAGTACCTGCTTGTGAAACTAATGGAATTAGTGGAATTAATGGAATATAATAAAGCTATTAGTGTATATTGAAAGGCATGACACCACTTGCTATCAAGTTGACTTCAACTCATGGTAGCCTCATGTATCAGAGAAGAACCAAGTTTACAATGGCTGATTTTTTTATAACTAATCTCCAGGTTTTTCTTCCAGGGTAACTCTGGGTTA
>NW_022111373.1:35165288-35166854 GCF_000313985.2 Echinops telfairi | reverse complement strand
CGACCTACCCTGGATTGCCCCAGAGCTGGAGGCTTTGTTTAGCCTAAGCTTTCAGGGGCAGCAATCCACTGTCCCTAACAGCAGAGTGAGCCCCACCTAGTGTGGGAGAAACAGTGGTGTCTGCTTGCTCTGATGGCTGGAGTCTTCAGGGAGATACTTGACAATCATTTACCATTAGTTGAAAGCAGTGTCCGAAGTCTAACATATATATTTTGGGGAGTCGAGCTGGGGAACAGTCTTTTGTATCCCACACACCCTTACTTGTAAGGCATTCCGGTTGTACTTTTTCCAAGACATATTTGTCTTTTCTTCTGGCAGCCCATTATGCTTTAACTATTCTTCATCAACATCATAGTTCAAGTGCATAGGTTCCACTTCGGTCTTCTTTATTCGCTGTCCAAACTTCACATGCACTTGAGGCGATTGGAAATACCATGGCCTGGGTCAGGTATACCTTAGTTCCCCAAGTGACATCCTTCCTCTCAATACTTTAAATAGGTCAGATTTCCCAATGCAATGTATTGTTCGATGTCTTGACTGCTACTTCCATAAGCTTGATTGTGCATCCAAGCAAGATGAAATCTTGTCATATTGTCCCTTATCCCTAGTTATCTATCAGTTTATTAGACCGTGGTGGCCTGTGTGTTGCTATGATGCTAGAATCTATGCCACTGGTATTTTCAATTCTAGAAGGGTCCCCATGGTGGGCAGGTTTCAGCAAAGCTCCCATACACTTGGAACTCCTGAGAAATTAGCCATTGAAAACCATATGAAGGTCCGATGGAGATTAAAGACTACAACCTTCAGAATGGATTCTAACTCAAGGTAAAGAAAACCAAAAGTGGACGGTATGCATACAATATCATGATAAAGGGAAAAGAGATTGAAGTTATTAAGGATTTCATTTTCCTTTACTTAGATCCACAATCAACATCGTGGATATGCACAAAGCAAATGTGCTGCATGAGACCTCTTTAAAGAGCAAGGATGTCACTCTGAGGACTAAGGCATGCCTGAGCCTAGCTATGGCATTTTCAATGGCCTCATAGGCATGTGAAAGCTGGACAATAAACACGGGAGTGCAAAGAAATAGCAATTACTTTTGAATTGCGGCATTGGCAAAGAATAGTGAAAGTCCCACGGACTGCCTGGAGAACTAACCTCTCTTGAAAGAAGGACAACCAGAATGCTCTGTAGAGAGAGACTGAGAGACGTTGTCTCATGATGTCCTTGTTCAGAGACTTCATCTCTCCTGATAACATGTCTAAGGGTACTCTGGACGTGTTATCAGGAAAACCGATCCCTGGAAAAGGACATCATGCTTAATAAATAAGAATGTCATCAGACAACAGCAAGACTCCCGAGAAGATGAATCGGCACAGTAGCTGCAACGATGGCCTTAAGCATAACAACTGTTGTGAGGGTGGCGCGGGATCAGTGGCTTCCTTATGTTGTACAGAGGGTTATTATGTCAGTACACCTTCGAAGGGGACATACTTCAAAAAGAAGAAGAAGAAAGCATGTGATAGGCTTGTTCAAGAAAGGATCTGCCCACTAGTCTTTTTT
>NW_022111373.1:35163175-35164181 GCF_000313985.2 Echinops telfairi | reverse complement strand
TTAAGGGGTCACGAGGGTAGGAGGGTGGGGGAAGGAGGGGTAATGGAGGAGCTGATTCCAAGGGCTCAAATAGAAGTAAATGTTGAGAAAATGATGATGGCAACAGATGTACAAATATGCTTGATACAATTGATGTATGGAATGTTATAAGCGCTGTAAAAGCCCCCAATAAAATGATCTTTTTTAAAAAAAGTTATGCCAATACAACTGTTTTAAAACATGGCTCACACAGTTGTGTTGTTGTTTTAGGGGCTGTTGAGTTGATTGCAGTGCGAAACAACCCTCTACGTAGAGAAGAAGGAAACACTGCCCTGTCCTGTGCCATCCTCACAGTGTTGCTATGTTTAGTCCATTTTTACAGCCACTGGATTACTCCATCTCCTTGAAGACCTTCCTCCATTTTGCTGCCCTTCTACTTTACCAAGTCCTTTTCCAGGGCCTGATCTCTTCTGATAATGTGAGAAGAAATTACGTGGGATGAAATCTTGCCATCCTCACTCCTAAGGAGCATTCTGCTTATACTTCTTCCAAAGAAAATTTATTTGTTCTTCTGGAAATTGATGGTATTTTCACTATTTTTTGTCAGTGCCAAAGTTCAAGTGCATTGATTTTTTTAGTCTTCCTTATTCATTGTCCAACTTTCACATACATAAGAGGCAATTTAAAAATACCATGGCTTAGGTCAGGTACACCTTAATCCTCAAAGTAACCTCCCTGTCCTTCAACACTTTAATACTCAGGGCTGAGATACCGAACCCCAGCACAAAATTGTAGAAGCATGTCAGTTCAGTCCAGACTGGAGGCTTTTTCTGGCTTGCATAGCTGCCAAGGATGATGAGCTGGGAAACAGTAAGGCCGAGGTTTCTGGATGCAAAAGTAGATGAATCCAAGGGCGCCAAGAAGGCACACTCTGATGGCCCCCAGGTCAATATGGTGGGCCATTGGTTCAAATACAAATAACTGGGGTCAACGAGTCAGATGCCGGATCCAGATCAGCCAGAAGTGA
>NW_022111373.1:35143362-35161970 GCF_000313985.2 Echinops telfairi | reverse complement strand
TTCACTAAAGCAATCCTGTCCTAGAAGCATTATCTTTCTAAGTAAGATGCACTTGCATGCACTTTGTTTTCTTTCTGAGTTTGCTGAGATTTAAGAAGGTTAATTGTTTTGATTGTCAAGGATATAATTTTCTTTGTGGTGACAATGACTCCTTTTCAGCCTTGGTAGATTGTCTATATAATCACGTGAGGCCCATTAAAAATAATAATGTCAGCAACACAATTCAAAGTGAAAAACAGAATTCAAAAATGCTTCTGCAAAACGTGTGCAGTACCACCCTCCTGATTCCTTATCCACCAGATCTAAACATCTAAACATCCACCAGATCTAAACATCGGTCTGAGCTGCTAGAAATGGAGGGAGAGTGAGGCTGAAATGGACTTGGAGTCTTTTGTGACAAGTTCATTTCAAATTAAGAAACAAAAATGTGTAAAGTACTTTCCATTTATGAACTCATTTATTTTGTAGTTTTGTTATTGTTGTGTTAAATAATTTTTTTAAATATTTGTATTGAAGCCTTACATTTCTATTAATGGGCAGATTTCACTCTTTTTTTGGTAGGTGCCACCAATTTCAAGAAACCTACCAACATAAGCATAGGAACCTTGATGGTGTAATGGTTATGCATTGGGCTGAGATCTGCAAGATCGTCAGTTCAAAACTACCAGCAGCTCCTCGGGAGAAAAACGGGGCTCTCTACTCCCATAAACAGTTACAATCTCGGAAACTCACAGGGACATCTCTACCATGTCCTATAGGGTCACTAACTCATTGCCAGGGAGTGACCAACATAAGTTAATAGAGAATACAAGAAATTTCCCCTTTTAAGTTTCTTAGTTTTCCTTTCTGTATCTGTATTGTTTCCCAATTTCTATGTATTCCTAAGGCATCATTCCTGCAGCTATCCCATGATACATTGCATTAGTGTCAAAACATAGCCCATGAACCCCCTTTCTTCTGGTTCTTTCTGTTAAAAAAGTTTTATCTTTATATACATCATTCCTAATGCAGGATATTCCTGTGGCTCTTAACATTGACCGAGTCAACTCTAACCAAATCAAGTATGGACTGGTCAGGCACCCTCCGGTCACATCTCTGTTTAAACCCATTGCCATCAAGTCTATGCTAACCCATCGTGGCCCTGCAAGACGGAGTCAAATTGCTCAGGGTTTCGGAGGCGGTGTCTTTAAGAAGCAGACGGTCTCAGCAGCTGGTAGGTTTAAATCATCAGCCTTGTGGTTCGAAGGCCAGTGCACCACCCCACCTCTTAACTACTCCTCTAATTTTGCAGTCATGTGTAAAAATTCTTATACTGTGAAAAAGCAGAAAGACACAACAGAATCACTATTTTATTTAGGTTGGCTGTAAAGCTCTCAGTAAATTCTTCTTATTTGTGTGCTGAGCACCTCAGGATAGTGTGACATTTAGAAGCCATCAATAATTACTCATCAGGGGATTTATTTGCTTCTTAAATGGATCCAAACTAATGCTGTACTTACTATGCAAGATTATGTTTGAAGATGGATAAGAATTGAATAAATACATAAAAGACTAAAAGGTAATTTTTTAGGTTAAGTGAGGAGTAGGGCCCTGCTGTTATTTTACCTTTTTGTATTATCATAATGCTGATTGAATAGTGAAAAATTCTGTTAGAGTTCATTTGTTGCAGGTCTCTGGGTACAGATGACTGAATTCTTTTCTTCCTTCTCTTATAAATAATGGATCATATTGTGGACTTTCTTCAACTCACCCAACATTTTTTTGCACAGGACATTTGAGCTTCTATGAGCACCCAGAACCATGTTAAGGGATAATGATAGAAATTAAAGTCAATATTGCGTATTCATCCATAGAACAAGCACATTACTTAGCAGTTGCTTGCATTACCTCATTGAGTTCTTAGTAGTTAGACTATTATTGTCTCTGTTTCAGAAACCAGGAAGTAGAGAGTCTGAGAGGTTCAAGAGCTTATTCAGGAGCATACCTAACCCTGGCTGGCTCCAAATTCTTGCTCATGTTTGGAACAGAGCTTGAGAAGAGCAGTTACCAGGGGAGAGCTGCGGCCATATCCACTTTGCTCCTACAGGAACTGAGGGGTTGAGTGACTATTATTTTTTGTGTAAAGGTCCTAGTGGCTGCCTAAGCTTTGTTAACCCAGGACTCAGGATAAATCAGAATGTAACTGGAGAAGAAATAGGGAGTATCCATCAGGGAAATACATAGGAGACCAAAGAATAGGCTAGGGAGAAAAAATAATTCTCAGTCATCGGAGATTCAAGACTCCAGGTTTGACCTAAGATTGCCCACTTAAGTTCATAGAAAAAGATCTATTCAGACAAACCATGTCTGGGTCTCACACATCCTCTCACTAAAGCTTTGAGAACATTGCTTTTTTTCCCCCCTCCAATTTCAATCTGTTTTATTGCATTATTATAAAAACAGGGCTCATGACTTGTGGATTCACTTTGCTTAATTCTTTGTCAGTATTGACTCATTAGCAGTGAGTTTAGAGTTTGGGAAAGTCTTGCCACAGGAGCGCTGGTGGTACAGTGGTTACGAGTTGGGAGTTGGGCTGCGATCCGCATTGCCCACAGTTCAAAACCACCAGTGGCTCTGCAGGAGAAAGACTGGGCTTTCTACTCCTGTGAACATTGGGAGCCTGATTCAGACATGCAGAACTCTAGAGAGTTCAAAGCCAAGGCTTTCAGTTCCAGAGTGGGAGATGCTCTTCTTACTGTCAAGATACCTGCCACTGGCAATTGATTAGGGTGCTATGCAATGCCTACATGACACTCATTTGCTAGAACTTTGTGTGAGACACCCTGATCATTGACTGCCTCTGAAGTTTTTCCCTAACGGGACAAGGAGTCAAGCCTACCTGAAAGCGCTGCCCAAAGGACAGGAACATTTGATTGAGTTGTGGTTTTTGAATTGTTAAAATTTGTTGTTGCAAAAAGTTAGTGAACTTTTCAAGAGTAAGGACAGGATTATGTTGTGTATTTCCCATAGTGCTTAGCACGATGTTGGGACAAAAAGCCAGCTGTTGATATTTTCTTGATGACCTCATTTGGCACAAGTTAGTTCTTATGATTTAGCACGCCCATGGCTGTTGAGTGGGTTCTGACTCATAAAGACTTGGTAGGATTGGGTAGAACAGTCCCGTAATATTTCCAAAGGCTTTGTGGAGTAGAGCTCTAGTGAAAATGAGAAAGATGGACTGACACAGGGGCTGCAAAACTGCCCTCAAACATAGCAACAATTGAGAGAATGGCACGGGACCAGATAATGTGTCAATCTATTGTGGAGGGTCACTGTGAGTCAGAATCAACTTAATGTCCCCTAATAACAACAACAATCTTCACTGTAACAAGCAGTTACTTGTCTCTTCTGAGGAGCAGCTGATGGGTTGGAATTGCCAACCTACTGCCTAGGAGCTGGATACTTAATGACTCTGCCCCTGGGGGGCTCCTGTAAAGCTGTATAAGATTGCAAAACGTGTAAATGAAAAAGCAAAGTCTCTCCCGTCTGGCTCTCTCCAAGGACAGCATTGCTTGGAAAGGATTGAAATAGTTTTTATCTCTACTAACCATTTCCCTGGGAAGCAGAGCAGAGCCTGCAAAGCTGATTAACAATGTTAATGTTCTTCTGTAGGCGGACAGGCAACTCTGAGGCTTGCTTCTCACCTTCCCCCTCTTCCTTAGATAGAATGTCTTAACTCCTAATTTTCAGAGAGCGTAGAGGGAGATTGAGTCTTATTTACAGTTAGACCTCTACGGCTGGACTGCTTGTGCAACACATATCCTGCAGGAATTTAGAAAGCAATGAACTTTAAACTACAACACAAAGACCCTGTGCTTAACCCGTCTGCCATTATCAGAATAAATTCGGAACCAAAAACTGAGAAGAGACTTGATGCTTTAGGCAATTTGAGGGCCTTCACACTGAGGCCAATGAGGTTTCAGTATCAGAAATAGCTACAGTCTCTAGAGCTCAGTCATTATGGGAATAAAATAAAATATCACCACACCCCTGGCAGCTTGGCTTTTTTCCCCCCTCACTTAATAGTAAATCACGAACTTACTTGACTAATCGATCCTGTTTCTCTCAAAGATTTTATTGCCATGTTTGGAACATTGCCACGATCTCACTGATGATGGCAGTGTTTATCAGTTTGTTTGCCCTTTGATGAATTGAATGGAGATTGATTCGTGTTTATAACTAAAATTGATAAAGCATTTTTATCTATGACAGTAAGGGGTGAGCACTGGACTGGGAGTCAACTAATTTTAGCCTAAAGCGTTTTTAAACATTGGATAACACTTGGTAAGAACCTCATCTCTCTGGGGCCCATTTCCTTACCTCTAAATTAGCAGGCTGCATGACCCCTCACTATTGTCCCTCAGTTTGTCTTACCGTGTTGCCTTGTCTGTTGCTGTGATGCTGAAAGCTATGTCACTGGTCTTTCAAACGCCAACAGGAAAACCCACAATGAGCTGGGCTTCCAGACTGAAAACTACAAAGTAGGACTAGGCCATCCACTTCAGAGAAAGTAGCCACTGAAAACCTTATGCATAGCTTCACAGCATCATCAGATACTGATAATCTAATGAACAGAAGCTGAACATTGCTGGAGACAGCGCCAGCGGATGGGCCTCTTGGGTCCAAAGGCACTCCAGTGTGACTGAGGCGGCGACTGTGGTAACTTGAATGGAGTAAAGCCTTTGGAAATTCATTGTCTGAGGGGTCACAACTCAACATATGAAGAAACAGCTGCAAACATCAATGAATAACTGGAACTTGGGATGTACGAAGTATGAATCGAGGAAAATTGGAAGTCGTTTAAAAATGAAATGGAATGTATAAAGATCGATATCCTACCCATTAGTGAGCTGAAATTTACTGGTATTGGCCATTTTGAATCAGAACATCACATGATTTACTACTCTGGTAATGACACAACCAAGAGGAATGGGCTTGCGCTCATTATCAAAAAGTACAATTCAAGGTCTATCTCAAAGTATAATGCTGTCTGTGATAGGATTATGTCTACCCACCCTCTAGGAAATCCAATCAGTACACCTCTTACTCAACTTTATGCACCAACCACTAAAGCTAGTGATGAGGGAATTGAATTCCACCAACGTCTTCAGTTAGAAGGCCAGTAAAGAATAACACACTCAGCATGTCGTAAAGTGAAAGAACTCAAGAAAAATGTTCAGCTTCAAGCTGCAATGTTGAAAGTTTCCATGGATAAAATATTGAATGATGCAGGAAGCATCAGAAGGAGATAGAAAGAATAGAGTCACCGTACCAAAAAGAACCCACCAACATTCAACCACTTCAAGAGGTGTCACATGAGCACATACCAATAGTGCTGAAGGAAGCAGGTCAAACTGCCCTGAAAGGATTAGCCAAAAATAAGGCTCTAGGGATGGAGGAAATAGCAGCTGAAATGTTTCAACCAGCTGATGACACACAGGATACACTTACTCGTCTAGGCCAGGCAATTGGGAAGGTAGCACTTTGGCCAATTCACTGGAAGAGATCCATATTTGTACATATTACAAAGAAAGGTGATCCAGCAGCAAGCTCAAATTATAGAACAACATCATTGCTATCATCTGCAAGTAAAATTTAGCTGAAGATCTTTCACCAATGGTTGTAGCAGTATATTGAAAGGGGGGTTTAGGCTGGTTTCAGAGGAAAACTTGGAACAAGGGATATCATTTCTGACATCAGATGGCTCTTGGCTGAAAGCAGAGAATTCAAGAAAGTTGTTTACTTCTGTTTTATTGACTATGACAAGACTGTGTGCATAACCTTGAGAATGGGATTTCCAGAACACTTCATTGTGTTCCTGTGGAACTTGTGCAGGGATTAAGAGACAGCTGTATGAAGAGAACAAGGGAATGATGCATAGTTTAAAATAAGGAAAGGGTGCATCAGTGTTGTGCAATGCTACCATTACTTATTCAATCTATATGCTGAGCAAATGATCAGAGATGTTAGATGATATGAGGAAGAGTGTGGCATCAGGATTGGAGGAAGGCTTATTAGCAACCTGCAATGTGTAAATGACACAACATTGCCTGCTGAAAGTGAGAAAGACTGGAAGTCCTTGCTAATGAAGATCAAGGATCACAGCCATCCGTCTAGATTACTGAAGTAGGATGAATGTGTACATGATCGTGGAAGTAGCAGTCTAGAGATCAAACAATGCATTGCATTGAGTATATATCTGCTGCCCAAAGCCTCCTCAGGTCGTTGAAAGCAGGGAGGTTACTTTGATGACCGCGGTGTGCCTGACCTACTCCATGGCACTTTCAGTTGCCCCTGCTGTTAGTAGGTGACACTGAGTCACTTCAGACCCATCGCTAATCTGGGCACAACAGAAGGAAATATCACTCCGTCCTGCACCGTCCTTACAATTCTTTCCTATTTTTGAGCCCATTGGTGCGGTCATTCTGTCAATCATCTCCTTGAAGGCCTTTCTCTCTTTTTGGCTGCTGCTCTCGTTCACCAAGCACGATGTCCTTCTCCAGGGACTGGTTTCTCCTGACAACACATCCAAAGTACCTAAAACCAAATCTACCAAATCTTGTCTCTCAGGAACACTCTGGCCATACTTCTTCCAACATAGATTGGTTTGCTGTTTCACTTTCCATGTTTTTCTCCAGCACCACAGTGCAAACACATCAATTCTTCATTGGTCCTCTTTAATCAATGTCCAACTTTCACATGTAGATGAGGACATTGAAAATATCCATGGCTTGGGGGAGGTGCACCTTAGGCCTCAAAGTACCATCCCTGCTTTTCAATACTCTAGCGAAGTCTTGTGCAGCAGACTTATCCAATGCAGTGCGTCTTTTGATTTCTCGAGGGCTACTTCTCGGAACACTGATTGTGGATTCAAGCAAGATAAAATCCTTGATGACTTCACGCTTTCCTCCATTTATCATGATGTTACCATTGTCCAGCTGTGATGTGAGAATGTTCATCTTTACATTGAGTTACAATCCATACTTAAAGCTGAAATCCTTGATCTTCACCAACAAATGCCTCCAATTCTCTTTGCTTTCAGCAAGCAAAGTTGTGTCATCTGCATATTGCAGTTTGTTAATAAGTCTTCTTCTAATCCTGATGCCCATATGCGTGTGAAAATTGGACATTGAGTAAGAAAGACCAAAGAAGAATGGAAGCATTTGGATTGTGGTGCTGGGGAAGAATATTCAAAGTACCTGGACTGCCAAAAAAACAAACACATCTGTCTTGGAAAAAGTAAGGCCAGAATGCTGCTTGGAGGCAAGGATAGTGAGGGGAGGCTTTGTCTCACATACTTTGAACATATTCTCAGGAGTGACCAGTCCCTAAAGAAGGCAATCATACTCGGTAGATGGTCAGCAAAAATGATGAAGTTTTTCAACAAGATGGATTGACACCTCTTGTCAATAGCGGCAACAATGGGTTCAAGTTTAGCAATCATTGTGAGGATGGTATGGGATCAGTGTTTCATTCTATTGTGCCTACCTATGGTCACTGTGGATCAGAACCGGCTCAAGGGCACCTAACAACAACATCAGGTGCCTATGAGCATCCTTGCCAAGTCAAATGCTCAGTGTTTTCATTTATGAGAGAGGAGGGAATGATGGAGAGATGACCACCTAAAAAAATCAGAACACATGGCTTAAAGACTCCACCTGCCCATCCATTTACCTTTCTAATCACTTACCAGTCCACTAGACTGCTCTGCACCTTGCTTTCTGTCATCTGTGCGATGCATCCCGATCTAAATTCTCTACTCTGTGGTATTGCTTCTCGAGTCTGGAAGTGACACGACCATAAGGTCTCAGAAATGACCTTTACGTTTTTCATACAGCACATATTGTACCACATAAACTACCCAATTTGATCATCAACTACAGCATTTATGGTGCAAGCAAATGGTTTATGTGTACTCCTTTTCAGGGTTCCGAGAATGCATATTTTGCAAATACCGTTCAGCAGTAGTGGCTTTATTTGCCCCATTGTAACTGAATTTTAAATCACCATTCATATCTAGTGCTAATTATCACCATGTTTTCATGAGGTTAAACACTGTGTTGAGTTGATTCATTTGAGATTTTAAACACTCTGGATGGCCTGCTTTCTAGGATGATGCCACTGGCAAACAGCCAAACAAACACAGACTGATGCCTTCCTACAATCCGCCCGTGGAAAAATCCTTGCCAGCTGAGGTGCTCAGCCACACGGCTTGCCGTGGTAGCTTACACTTCAGAGTTGGACCACCTCTTCTCCTCCCTCCCTTCAGGAAATAAAGTGTTGTGCTCTGTATCAGCTTGATCATGGCTGGGCTGCTGCCTGGGATGTGAGGAGGCACCGAGGAAGAATTTCGGTTTCCACGGGGATCTCTGTAAGATGCAGAGGAAGCGCGCATTGCTGCGGGTACCAACTTTGTGCTCGTCATTTTCCATTCTGTCTTACTGGCTTTCTTCTAACAGCCAGAAAACACAGTGTTGGCTGCCAAAGATAGTTCGACTCTTAATCCGGAAGCTGCCAAGTCAAAGGAGGAATAAAAAAGAAGGGAAGTAACATTTATTGAGCACCTCCTGGCTGCCAGGCACTGCTGAACTCGTTCAGTGCTCATGAAGTTACATTAGACATGGCAGGACCCAGTGCTCACACAATGTCCACAGGCCTGGTTTTCTCTGTCTGTGGGTTCTACTTTTCCCAGCCTGACTTTGCTCGCCCACTGCCTCTGTCTATTCACTAGTGAGATGACCATCAATAGCCCCAGTCTCACATTCTCCTAGTTTAGTTAAGCCCACGACTACTCTTTCCCATGTCTGCATTGGCCTTGCTCTGGCACATGTTCACGATTGAAGCAGGGCATGGCTAGTCTGGTCAGAAGTCAGAGTCAGTGATGGCCAGCCCAGGATGAAGGAGGCAAGGAGTTTCCCCAAGGAATCAGAAGAAAGGGGGCAATCCTGGCAGACAGACAAACACTACCACATTTTATTGCAGTGAGTTACTTAAGAATAATGCTGGTTGGAACTGTGAATTTGAATGTTTTCTCTAGGACAGCCGAATTAAAAACAAAAAAGAAAGTTAAGGGCCATTGACGAAGTCTCACTGGACATCTGTGTATCAGCGAAGCTGCATAAATCAGTCTTTTTCACCAGTCTTTTGATGACTCTTGCTATGCAGAAGTGGCAGTTAGCTCTCTCTCGGATACATGTGCAGTCATCTAGATTTAAAGGCATATGGTCTGTCTTGGATCGCATACAGATTGCAAGATGACTCTGAAGCCAAACTTGCTGCTTATTTCATGCCCTACACATTTCATTACTGCTTGATGTGAATGAAGCGTTTAATCTGAAGATACGCACCGCTGACATTTTCACTGGGTTGAGTTATAAAACAGTTTTCAACAGATTGAGGCAATCTTACAGGGAAGGTTGTGAAGAAAGTTGGCTTGAACTATCTCACTGTAAGTCATGAACTTTTGGAGTCGATCTGATCTTCAGGACATAAGATGGCAAGTGCAATCATTCCTTAGCGCTTGTCTGGAAGCTTCTATAGCTAAAACCAAAATTATTCTACTGGAGCTAATCAGCTTTGGTCAACTTTTGGCTGCCAACCGTATAGTTAGCTTCCGAAAGAGAAGGCCTTGCCCTGGGTTGCGCTTTGATATTGTAAAATAATTTATCCGTGGCATCAGTTCCTTCTACTCTTTGGCTTTCCTCCTGGGTCATGTCAGCTAAACCACCTCACTAGTTGGTTCTACGAGGTAGGATTTGCTTTGTGTAAATCAATAGAAATAACTGAGGACCCCGAACAACCTGTTATTTAAACAAATAGAGAAGGAATGTTTTGTGCTATATCTCATTAATTGTCTTGTCAATATTCAATTATGCAGATATGGGAAAGGGCAGTCTCCTGGGCCTGTGGTAAGGACTGGGTAATCGCATGTCAGGCAAGCGCTCTCTGTAAAAGGTGACTGCTGTGGAATGTTTCTTGTTTGCTTGTTTGACTTTGTTTCTTAAATCAATCCAAGGCTGTTGTAGAGATTTTGGTGATGTAGTGGGTTACTTGCTGGACTGCTCATCTTAAGGTCAGCGGTTCAAAACCATCAGCAGCTCTGATGGCCAACTCTCAGTTAATTCAGCTCCTGGATACCCGATCTGAATGATCCTCTATTTTCCCCCATCCCACACATATACACTGAGAAGTTCAGATAAAATGCAAAGAATGATCTCGTCCAAACTCGCCTCCTGAGAAGCAGAATGGAAAACACAATGATAACGGACTCCTTTCAACTTCTCCCAAGCACGGCATGCTCTTGCCCTCGGTGCCGTCTTCACATCAATCAGGAACCCATTCCTCTGATGTTTGCTTCGGTGAACTTGTCGGGATCCAGGCTTAGCTTCAGTGTCTCTATCCAGGAAGTCTCTTCTGATGTCTATTCATCTTCCAGGTCTCTAAGAACACGAAACTTCCCCTATCCCTGCAATTTTCACACTGCTTCCTCTCTGGCTCTGGCAGCTGACTCCAGGAAGGGCAGCTACTACATCTGCCTAGCAGATCTTACTGATCATTGTACCTCTAGCATGTAGCACAGTGCCTGACCCAGAGCAAGTGCTCAGGTACTGTCTTTCCTTGAGAGTGCATGTATCTACTCACTTAACTGTCTCCAAGTCTTGGAAGAAGTCTGACCAGAGTACTCCTTAAAGGCATAAAGGATGAGACTTCATTTTATAGACTTGGGAGATGTTGCCTGGAGAGCCCAATCCCTGAAGAAAGGGCATCCGGCTTGGTAAAATACAGGGTAGCAAAAGACAGGAAGGCCCTCACAAAGAAGGATTGACACAGTGGCTGCAACAATGGGCTCAGGCACAGGAACAGTTGTGAGACTGGCACAGGACCATGAGTATCTCATTCTGTTGCGCACACGGTCGCTCTGGGTTGGAACCAACTTGCTGGCACCCGACGGCACCAACAGCTGTCCCTGAGATCAGTGCTCCTGTGTTCCTGGAAAAGTCCCGTGTCTGTGGAGCAGAGTAACTCCTGTCATGATTGAGCGCTTGCGCTGTGGCTAGTTAATGCAATGAGGATTTTTTCAGTTAATGCAACTGAGTTGTTTATATTAAATTCTCTATTAGTTCACATTTAAATAGCCATGTAGAGCTAATGGCTAGCACTTCAGATAACACAAAGAGCCCAGGGCTTAAAAATGTGTTTCTGGAAGCTGTAATTCTAGAAACATATGCCTTTTTGGAAGAATACAATGATCAGAAAACCCAAAAGTTAATGTCTGGAACTGAGCTCCCCAACAATACATACCCTGTATTACATGTTGAGTGAAGCAGAGAATCTGTTTTAGGCCTTTAAGTGCATGTTCTAGCTGTGTAAGCCACTTCATATCTTTGTGTCTCAGTCCTCTCATCTACCAAATGGAGCCGATACTAGTTTCTAAAGCAAATCATTGTACAAAATGTGATTTTCCTATCTATCAAAGATGTGTATGTGTGGTTTTCATATTCAAGACTGCTGTCCTTGTATACTTATCAGGTTGGAGTACGTGGGACTATCTATCTATCTACACTCATCACCACAATCAGTTTTAAAGAACCAACATATTTGAAATGGGGAGTAGTGTCCCTATTAGTGGAAGTGTCTGCCACAAACATGTCTGTTCTCCTTCTTGAGTTGTGTCACTTGTCCCACCTGCCCCCTCATTCCAATAAGCAAACTATTTAGGGGCAGCTGCCTTGTGCTAAACACCGAAGGGACTGCAAGAAGCTGCAGCAATGAGTCTGAGGGCCAGCATTCAAGTTTTGCTATTCAAATTAGCGTGCTCTGCAATATTTGAATATTATTTTTTTATCCTCTAGCCCCATCAGGACACTGTGTGAGCAAGAGAGGAAGGCCAGGAGATAGCTCCCGCCATCAGTAGCTGATTTGCAAGCCAGAGCTTTGCATGAAAAGCAGTAGTAACAGACAGACATCAGTTATGACGTTTATCGTTAGAGGGAGAAAAGAAATGTCAGGAAAAAGTTACTCATCAGAACTCCTACCTCACTACCAGCTCATCTTTTTTCTTTTCCTTCTCTCTCTTTTAAATGTATGATGCATATGTGGGAGTCTTCTCTTCTAAAAAAAAGGGAAAGAAGAAATGATCCTCCTTCTGATCAGTAGTGTGTGGTAAGTTACCAGGCTCTTTTGCTATGGGAAATTGAAACAAACTAACCCAAATGCAGACAAATGAGATCTGAAAAGCAATATGAGTGTTTCCTTTCATTTTGTTATTATTATTTTTTAATGTCAGAACTTGAGGAATGAGGCTGAATTTCAAATAACATGCATGGCCCCAATACCAACCTGTTGTATATTTTGTACATTTTGTTGTATAGTAAAAAGCAAATGTACTTTGTATACTGAAGACATAGAAGAAAAAAAGTAATTCTCTCATGATGTTAGAAGAATATCTAGTGGTTTACAAATAAGGAACAATATAATACTGCACAAACAGCAAGCATCCATTTTATTGTCAATACTCACAAACAAAATACACAGTAATATTAATGAGTCACAGATGCCTTGATAACTGTTAGAAGCACTCAACTGTTACAGAACTCGGGAGCTTTAATATGCCCTGATGAACTGTCCCCATTGTAGATCTAGCATTATCTGGCCTTATTGCTTGTTTTTTTTAACTCTGATTTATTGTGTTGGGGAGATTAGGCCATGGTGCTTGGAATTCTAATTGATGTTCAAGCTTGAAAATTACTCCCTACACTACCTAGTGACTGGGAAGTAGGATGAGCATTCTGTGGGGATACTGTGTGTAACATAATAGATTGTACCCCTTTTTTGAGAATCTGCTTTTGGGTTTTTTTAAAGTTCTAAGCCTTAGAACAAAAACTGACCCTTGAGTTTGCATTAGGATCCTTGGAGAGGGTGTATTAAAGCATTCACCTTTTGTGAGTTCACAAACCAGAAGCATCCCAAGAATGATATAGCCTGCAAAAAGACCTGCTCTCTACCATCCATTTTTCATGTGAGTAAACTGGAATTACCAAATTCAATCTATTTGCCCATAAATTCACTGACATCAAGTTGTTGCCAACTCAAAATGACCCTAAAGGAAGGGGTATGACTATTTCTATGGGTTTCCAATACTGTCACTTAATAGAAGTCGATAGCCCATCTTCCTTCTGTGGAGCTGCTGGTGGTTTTGAACTGTGGACCGTGCAGATCACAGCCCAAGATATAACCACTATGCCACCAGGGATCCTATATTAGCCCGTAAACTACTTAAAGATACAGCTGGTTATCAAACAGGTTCTCCCAACAGGTCATCCAATGCTCTTTTGGCCTTGGGTTTCTATGGAAGCCAGCATCTAGTCCAACCTTGGCGCATAGTAGATCTGTAATAAACACCTATTGACTAACTGGATGACCTAAGAACTTCAAAAATAATTTGATCATTTAAAGTTATATAAAACCACTGCACAATCTTTGTTGCCAGAAAGACTAATCGATTGCTAAAAAGACCGGTATGGATAAGAAAAGAAGTCACTGAAGACTGTAAACAAGAGGAAAGGCTCAACTGTAACCTGTATAAAAGAACTAAAATGTATCTCATGATGTAGAGAGCCTGAAAAAGCTGGTAGCCTGTGTCCATTTCTAACACCCACCAGCCAGTTGCTGTGGAGTCAGTTCTGACTTGTGGTGACCCAGGTATTGCAAGGTAGAACTGCGCTCCAAGGACTTTCAAAGCTGTGATATTTCAGGAGCCGACAGCCGACCTTTCTTCTGAAGCACCTCTGGTTGGGTTCGCACCGCGAATCTTTCAGTTCATGGCACACCTGAGCACCGGTGCCACCCACAGAAGGACAAAAACGGCACTGGCTAAGATGGAGGAAAACTTGGAGATGTTCCTTGACCTTCTGTTGCCATCCAGATAGCGGTGTGAGCTCAGTGTGGTTCTTTTAGAGAAAATTGGGTCAAACTTTGACATCAAAAAACCCTGAGAAAACCAGAGCAAGGAGAATGACCCCTGGGGGGAACAACCTTCTGTTATATGGGTTTAGGAGAGAGCTATTTTGAGCATTTTTATTTTTTTAATGGAAATTTTGCTTAATTTCATGTATCTTGCATTAAGTCTACCATTCCTGCAAACTAGGAGCATGATTGATCTTAAAATGTCAATCTTTCACCTAAGGAGAGGAAGAAAAGAAAGAATTGTTTAAAGAATAAGATGCCTTGGGGGTTCTTAGGAGAACAGGTCCTGGGTTTGGATTTTCTCTTGACAGTCTGGTTTCAGGTGAGTGATTCTCCCTCTAGATCCAGCCTGTGGAGGCTCCCCAGGTAGCTAGGAAGACAGACATTTGCAACTAGCAAATGCTTCTATGTTTTAGGCGTCTCTTCAGCAGCTCGTCTACTTGGGCTCCGGGCTTTTGGAAAAAGATCTTGGCAACCGAAGGAAAAAAATTTTGGATAGATGACAAAATCCTACTTCTAGAGACACTCATACCAATGGAAGTGCACTTTCTAGGCCGCGGTGGAAATGAGGGAGGTGGCATTCAGTGCTTTTGGTTTAATAGTCGGTGAGCTGGGAGGCAAGTTATGTTAGACAGGGTTCTCTAGAGAAACAAAGCCAGGACCCTAATAATTTTATATATATTTATATAGATAGATAGATAACATACGAAATAAACAGTTAATTAATCTATAAAGCAGTACAAATGGCTCAGCGCAACTCACTTCCATGAGACAACTAATACACTGGCAGTCCTTCAAGTCTTGAGGGCCACCCAGTAGTTCTCTGTAGAGCAGTTCAGGCTAACCGGGCACAGGCAGCAAACAACAAGGCAGGTCACCAACAGTCAGCCAGATGATAGGGTCTGACAGTCTCCAGCTCAAGAGATGTATATTTCAGTAGCGTGGTAAAGCAGGTCTTGAAGGAACCTCATAGTTCACGGTTTAGGTGTCCCACAGGTAGTGTAGCTTGCAAATTGAGGCAAAGAACAAGCTAAGGCAGCCGCACACTGGTCCGATCATCAAAGAGCAAGAGACAAGAAAGGTGAGGCTCGCCAACCCATTGAGCTCTCCTCTCTTCAGTTACTCCCACATGTGTTCATTGGCCGTGTTGGCACAATACGTCTTAACTATCTCACAGGTGAACCCCACAATTTTGAGAGTGCACTTGAATACAGCTGAAAGTCTAAATGGCAACAGAAAAGCAAGTGGATTCTTCAGAGGGTTGTAAGAATTCTCAGTATCTATAGGGAGTCTGTACACTAAGGACTTACTATATTACGCTTCCCCCCACCCCACCCTACCGCATTGACAAGCAGACTGCCCCATCCTCTTGAGGAGCGCTGGTGTGTGTGAATCGCTGATTGTTTCGTTAGCAGTCCAGCATGTTAACCACTATCCACCAGGACTCCTTGTAGCTAACATTGCAAAGGGGGCGCTGTGGTAGAGAAACTATCCTAGGGGTTTTTCAGCAGGAAGGTATTTAATAAAGATGCTTACAAAATCCATGTCAGGATTGGAGACGTGGTCCCTAGGCTGATCATCCCAAAATGACTCCCACACAATATAGAGCTGCTCTCTCAGTGAGGCTGTGACCTCTGAGGACAATGGCAACACTGGTTCAAGAGTGGAACCCTATGATTGGAGTTGGAATAAAGAAGCGATTACTGTCTCAACTACCACACCAGTTTATTGGCATCCAGGAGGCCGGATCATGGACCATGGAACACTGCTGCAGAAAATATGTTCTATGACTTTAATTATGAGAGAAAATTAGCCCAAAGTGGTTGGGAGAATCCTTCTATTTCTCTTATTTTTCCAAATCTTCATATATTTAATGGGTAAATCACAATTCATGTCCATAAAACTTGATACAAAAAAAGCAGGAAATATTTTGAGCCTCCGATCTCCACTACAGAAGCCATTACAGCATAAGGTTTATAGTAGTAAAGTATATAAAATATAAAGACAGACTCAGTGAGTGTTGATCACAGGCAGTATTTGTAAAAGTATGAGATTTCTATAGAAAGAATGGGTTAACAAATTTTAACTGACTCCATCTAGGAAAGGCCTATAATATGTGATTACTTATTTGAATTCCAAACTCCTGACATTAAAATCATTATGGCTGTGATTTACTATAGGGAAAACATACGTTATGTACATGATAAATAAGGCCAATAATAGAATTAAATGTGCATGTATCCGCAATGAGAAAGTTATTTGTGATGTAGAATCATCATTTTCACTTTTCTATAGTCCTTTGATGTCAAAATTATTGCTGGGGTGTTTGGGAAGGGGGATCTTGTTTTCAGCAGACCCCAAGTCCTTCTCTAGATTCTTGTTGGCTCTGTTGGGCCCACATCCTAATGTAACACTCAACTAGGTAGGGCTTAGCAATGTAGTACTCTAAAGCTTCAAAGACATTTAGCACTTCCAAACATTTTACATGGAAGCCCCAGAGAGTCAGAGAGATTTGCCTGCGGTCCCACAGAGATTAGACTAGATGCCAAGTTCTCTGGCTCCCTGTCCAAAACTTTATTTTTTTCATCACAATAAAACCAAGCCCTTCCATTGTAATGCTACCAAAAATGCAGAATGATATTCTGTATGTGCATTTAATTCCATTTATATCTAGTGCATTAACAGGCAAAACTAACCTCTATTTTTAGGGATGCATACTTGCTTGTTAACTACGTGTTAGGAAATGTTAACAGCCATCAAAGTCTGGTGAGTGGGGGAGGGAGGGATATGTATAACAATAAAAAGGCGCATGGGGACTTTTGGGGTAATGGCAGTGTCCCAGGAAATTCCATTTTCAGTTTTGAAACTGACTGTGATATATTTGACATTTTTGTCTTTCCTAATAATTACTATTTATTATGTGATTGAGCCGAGCTATGAGCTCTGCATGCTTTATTTCCTTTAACTCTAACAAGGACACTCTGATAATGACACTATTATTTTTCTAGTTCATAGGCGAAGAAACTGAGGCACAACCTTTAACCAACTTGCCTATATTCTCACAGAACAGAACTGGTATTTGAGTCATCTTGCTCAAGCATCCACATGCTTAACCACTTTGCTGTACTAGCAACAAGAAACTTCATGGGTGAGCAGATTATGGGCCCCCTCTTTCTAAATATCACCATGAAAGCAGCAGTTAGGATATCACAAGACATATTGCTCATGTTAGACTGGGTTGACTAGAGAAACAAATTCATAGACACTCATGTGCATAAGAAAGAGCTTTATATAAAAGAGCAATTGTATGTTGAGAAAACATCCCAGCCCAGTCCAGATCAAGTCCATAAGACCTATATTAGCCCATGTGTCTGATATTAGTCCAAAAATTCCTCTTTAGACTCACGTAACACATGCAATGATGCTGAATGCAGGAAGATCACAGGCCAGTGGGTAGAAGGTCTTGTGGATCCAGTGGTAGTGAGAGCAAAGCAATGCTGGCACAGGTCTCTACATCATGCCTCCAAATGAGGTCATCAAGCAGTGACCTGATTGACAGGCTATACTCCACCCCTTTGCTCAAGCTGACATGAGATTATGTAACTGCCACACTGCTTTTGGGAAAACTACTGCACAAGACCTGATTTGATTTGATTGAATTGAATTGATTTGATTTGATTGAATTGATGCATTTGAATCTAGGACTGGTGAAAGATATTGAAAGTACCATAGGCTGCCAGCATCCTCTCACCATATTTGTTCTATCTGTATGCTGGGCAAATCACCAGAGAAGCTGGATCATATGAAGAAGAGTGCACATCAGGATTGGAGGAAGGCTTATTAATAACCTTTGGTATGCATATGACACGACTTTGCTTGTTGAAGTGAGGATTACTTGAAGCACTTGCTGATAAAGATCAAGGATTGTAGCCTTCAGTATGGATTACAACTCAATGTAAGGAAGACCCTAATGCTTACAAGGGGACCAATAGGTAACCTTATGATAACTGGAAAAAAAGGTTGAAGTTGCCAAGGATTTTGTCCTACTTGGATCTGCAATCAATGCCTATGGAAGCAGTAGCCAAGAGATCAAAACATGCATTGCATCAGGCAAATGTGCTGCACAAAACCTCTTTAGAAAACTGAAGAACAAGCATATTACAGTACTTTGAGGACTAAGGCGCACATGACCCAAGCTATGGTATTCTCCATTGCATCATATGCATGTGGAAGTTGGACATCGAATAAGGGAGACTGTAGAAGAATAGATGCATTTGAATTGTGCAGCTGGAGAAGAATATTGACATTACCATGTACTGCTGAAAGGACAAACAAATCTGTATCAGATGAAGTAAGGCTCCTTAGAGGAAAGGATGACAAGACGTTATCTTACATACTTTGGACATATTGTTAGGTGTGGCCAGTCTCTGAAGAAGGACATCATGTTCTGTAAAGTGGAAGGACAGCAAAAAAGAAGGAGGCCCACAATGAGATGGGCTAATGCCGGCTGCATCAATGAGCGAAGGCAGAGGAACAAGTGTGAGGATGGGGCCGGACCAGGCCGTTTCAGTCTATTGTGCATAGAGTCGCTATGAGTTGGAACC
>NW_022111373.1:35141470-35142583 GCF_000313985.2 Echinops telfairi | reverse complement strand
CCATGAAACTTTTGAAGTACTCATGTGTGTATGTGTGTGTGCTTTTGTATGTGTGTGTGTAAAACCATAACATAGAACAGTGCTAATAACGAGATGAAAGGACTGCAGGGGCTTCTTCTTCTTCCAAAGTGGTTTCAAAGTGACCAGCATACTTTGACAATGAAAGAAAAACAATAGTATTTTTTTTTACAATAGTGTTTTAAAACAAACTTCCTATTTACTTGAAACAGAATTTCATTTCTGCACTCTTCTCCCCTACAGCTCTGGCTCTGCGTAATCTTCAGCAGCCTCTTCTGCTCAATGAGTGACTTCATTACTAAATTGATAGCTCCGGATCATTCTAGCTATGCAAATCACAAACTCACAGCCAGCTGAGGAAAAGGCAGATAAAAGATTACATTAAAAATTAAACCACCATGTGGAGATGTGAAGATAATGTGCTTACAATTATTCCTACATATTTCATATGTATGCAATTACAAAGTTAGTCATGACAAATCCTAAATCTTGAGTCAGATTCCTTTTGCCCCCTGATCATTTTGACCTTGACTGAGTCTGTCCAATAATATATAAAAAATGGCTGTGGGAGAAGCATTTCTTTTGGCTTATAAATGATAAATGCTTTTCTCTTAGAAAGTGATCTCATTTCTTCTTAGCCTTTGTTTATTTTCAATGCCTCGGTCTCCCCGCCCCCACCTCCTTTTCTGGTATATTCTGATCACCCTTGAAAGCGCTGGGCTTTAGTCTTCCACAGTTTGTTGTGTTGTTCTCTGGTGCTGCTGCTGAGATGTGTTTTCTGTCAGAGGAAATTTACAGGCACATTAGCCTACTTGACAGGCACAATAAGCCACCAGGCTCTCCTCAGGAGAAACTTCCACGTTTTCTCTGTCTTTTCTTTTCACCCTCCCTCTTAAACCTTAATGCACTGCCACAATGCAGATGCCAACCTCAACTGCTTTCGTGTGTGCTCACTACCTTGGCTCTGAGTTTTAATTCTCTGGGTCCCAGTAACACCATCGCCTTGGCTCTGCAGTAATGAATTCATATTTTGCTAGCCAGTATCTTCATGTACAGCCACTTATGGACACAAAGCAGGGGGTGGGGGTGGGGGCA
>NW_022111373.1:35139447-35140914 GCF_000313985.2 Echinops telfairi | reverse complement strand
ACACACACACACACACACACACACACACACACACACACACACAGAATCTCCCACTGCCGTTGATTTGTTTCTGATTCGTAGTGGTCCTATAAAGGATTTCTGAAACGAAATATTTTAAGGAAGCAGATAGTCCTCTTTCTCCATCACTAATCTAGCCATTAGCGGCCCAGGGTTTACTGGACAGGGCCACTAGGGCTCCTTATTACCTGGAGTAACCCCAAACTAAACTCACTGCCAGGCAGACAATTCTGACTCATACGTAGTGACCCTGCTCCCTAAGGTTTCTGAGGCTGTCAACCTTTAAGAGAGGAGATAGTCTCATCTATCGCCCCGGGAGCTGTGGGTGAGTTCAAACCACTGATCTTGTGGTTAGCAGCCCGTCTGGAAACCAGCTATGCCACCTTGGCTCCGCTGGAATAGAGAGATGGAAATGAGGCATTCCACAAAGAGAATCAACTAGAAAGACTCTTAGTTTGGACTCCACCTCCGCCTTTTCCTGTTTCCCGGGGCCATGTTTCCAAAGGGTTTCATAGCAGCCAACTGCAGCTGTGTTTTCACATATGACTTCTGTTCCTCCCAGTCCTTCGAGGACAAATAGGACCCCTTCAGTTCTGGCAGCTCAAAGGTCCCGCAGAGAGATGGGCTTATTCGTCAGCTCCCTACGAATGTGAGTGCAGGTCCTTAGAGCCTTTTCCTCAGTTTGGTTTTCTGCAAAGGGAGGGACCTTTCTCGGCCTTTTGCTCTTCTGAACAGACTGTCAAGTGAGGATGGGACCAGGTTTTTCAGGTTGTCAGGATGATGAAAAGTTTTTACTGACAAAGGCCCCATTAACCCTGCCCCGCATTAGGAAAATACAGAAAACCCAGGAACCAGAGATTGCTTACCAAGGCACAGGACCCTGAACTTGTGTAGCTATTCTCCCTCGGTGGGAGAAAAGGGAAGCAGTATGCTTCTGAGATGACCAGGCTTTGAAACCTACGGGCAGTTCCACTTTTAGGGCTGCTGTAAGTCTGAATAGACCCAGCAATGAGCTTGGCTTGGGGTTTTAGGCTCCATTTTAAAACCTTGTAAGGAGTCTTGGTGGGGCAATGGGTTGAGCATCAGGCAGTTACAGCAAGGTCAGAGTGTCTCAAGCCTGCCAGCCGCTCCTTAGGAGGAAGGTGAGGCAGTTTGCTGTTATGAAGATTTAGTCTCAGAAATTCCATGGCGCAGTTCTATTCAGTCCTGTAGGGTCACTATGGGTCAGAATCATAGACAGCAGTAGGGTGGCATTTAAAGATCAGTTGTCACCACAACCCTGGAGCTGATTCTGACTCACAGTAACCCTAAAAGACAGAGTAGACCTTGTCATTAGGCTTTTTGAGACTTTAAATCTTTGTGGGAGCAGACAGCTTCATCTTTCTTATACAGAGTGCCAGGTGGGTTTGAGCCATCGATCATGTGCTGTGATAGGTAGGTTGATTGTAG
>NW_022111373.1:35130400-35138309 GCF_000313985.2 Echinops telfairi | reverse complement strand
TACCATCCTCAGAATTCTTCCTATGTTTGAGGTCAGTGTTGCAGCTACTCTGTCAATCCATCTCCCTGAGGACATTTTTGCTGATCTACTTTACCAAGTGTGTTAGGCAGGGTTTTTGAGAGAAACAAAACCAATGGCATATATATATGAAATAACTTTATGTCAAGAAAGAAATTTATACTAGGGACGTGGCTAGCTTAGTACAATTCAAGTCGATGGGTCAGATGCTAGCTACAGGCTCTCTCCACTCAAGAAGCTGCTGGCTGTTGAAGCAAGATGATGATGCGAAGAACTGAGAAATCACAGGCCAATCGGTATAGAGCAGGGTGGACACAAGGTCAGCAAGAATATGGTAGCGAAAGCCATGTGGGCTGCCAGCCCCAGAAGCCAGACACAGAATACAAGCAAGCAGGAAGGAGAGAGGGGCAAGCGAGGGGCCAGTTCTCCTCAGCATCTCTTATAAATAAGCCACACCCACAGAAACACCTTTAGGCTGTGTCCTGATTGAGAGGTTAGACTAGTCATTCCTTCCCACAGGTGTAACCAAGTTAACACAAAACCTAATGATCACATCAAGTATGATGTTCTCCTCCACTGACTGGTCCCTTGATACTGGCCTCATTGATAGCATGGGTCAGAGGCCTCAAGTACTTGAGATAAAGTATCATCATCCTACCTTTCAACACCATACTCCAAAGGCACCAACTTTTTTTGGTGCTCCTTATTCATTGTTCAGTTTAGCATGCATCTAAGGCAATTGAACAAAACTTGGCTTGGGTCAGACACACTTTGGCTCTCAGTGACATTTTGCTTTTTAATAAGTTAAAGAGGTCTTTTACAGAACTGTGATTTAGACATTGGGCTCCTAACTGCAAGTCAGCATTTCAATCCCATCAGATGCTCCATGGGAGAAATAGGAGGCTGCCTACTCCTGTAAAGATTTATCATCTCAGAAACCCTATATGGGGCCACTATGAGTCAGACTTGACTTGATGGTAGTGGGTTTGATTTGCCATAAATTTGTGCACTGCAGCACATTGTTCAGTATCTTGATTGCTGATTCCAGGGGCATTGATTATGGACCTTAGCAAAATTAAATTCTTGACCTTTTTATTATTTTCTCCATTTACCAAAGTATTGCTTATTAGTTCAGTTGTGATGCTTTTTGTTTTAGGTCAAGGTATAATCCGTACTGAAGGCTGTAGTCTTTAATCTTCATCAGTAAGTGCTTCAAGTTCTCTTTGCTTTCAGCAACTAAGGTTTTATCATTTGCATATCTCAAATAGTTAGTCTTCCTCCTATATTGCTGACGTTTTATAGTCCAGCTTTTTTGATTATTTGCTAAGCAGAGAGACAATAAGAATGGCAAAAAGCTACAATTTTGACACACACACACCTTTCCTGAATTTAAACCATTCAGTATCTTCTTGTTCTGTTCAAATGACTGCGTTTTGGTCTATGCACCGATTCCGCATGAGCACAATGCACAATATCATCCATAGTTTGTTATGATCCACCCAGTTGAATGCCTTTCAGGGGGTGATGAGCACACGATCAGCAGGTCAGAGTGCGGGCTTTTGACTATAAAAAGTGAGTGGATCCAAGAAGGCTTTTTATTGGAAGTAGGCACATCCCTGAAGAAACTTCCTTTCAATTGCCTGCCTGCTCACCATGGAGACGATATTACGTCAGACCTCATCTTGGGAAAGCTGCTGTCTTCACTGCCAAACCACTCAGAATCCTGACCCCTCCATGCTGCCATGAAACCTTAACTGTCCTACTAGCCTAGTGCGTAGCTGAAATGATTGGACCTTTATCCTTTGTAGATTTATACAATCACAGTAATAATTTTTTTTAAGTGCTTAGAATTTAGAACTTGACTTTTTGTACTCTTCTTTCTATATTAGATTGATGATTTTAGGCAACTGAGGAGCTCGGACAGATTTAACGTGGCAGTTGATGGGGAAAGGGATAGAGTTTCCAGTTGTGAACAAATACAGGATGTGGCCTTTGTACAGTTGTATACCTGCTCACGGTCAGAAGCATGGGGCTAGGCCTTGGTCCTCCCAGAAACCTCACCCTAGGCTGCCCTCGGAGTATCTCTACGTGTCCTTCCAACATTAACATAATTTTAACTACAGAAAAATAGTTAGCGGGTTGGGAAAAGGACAGAGTATGGCCACCCCTTAGGTAGGCATTTCTCTGGTACCCTGGTCGAAGGACCTTTCTGGCCATTTGGATAGTTCACTGTCTTTGGCTACTCAAGTCATGGATACGTGCCAGAAAGAGAAAACTGCAGACTTGCTTCTTGGCTAATCAATACTGCCCATTATCCATGTGGATTTCAATTCTTCATTTCCTGTAGTTGCGATTTCAAAGGTTCTCTACCCAACACATTCTTTCTTCAAACCCATCATTGCCTTTCCTGGGGAAAATAGGTACTATTAGTGGAATGTTCTTCTAACATGTTATCATGTAATCGTATAGCAATGCTGAAAAATTGCTATTTCAAAATGGCATTTTGGAAAAAGGAGACTTAGAAGTATTATGTAACTGGTCCAAAGTCATAAAACCAGTGTGTCCTGGGGAAGGGATTAGATGTGAACTTCTTGAATCGACCCTGCCTTCAAGTGGCTTCTAGATGTCGAGAAAGCACACGTTCCTGGATTTTCAGGGTGTCTATAAAAGCCTTAGCCTTCTGAGCCCCATAAATGTCTAGCCACCAATAATTTTCTTTTCTCTTTCACTTCATCTAGAAATGTCTTCTAATATGGATTAGATATATAGTCATTTGTTTTTCTAATGATAGAGCTAATTGCTCTGGTCAAAAAGAGTAAGACTGCTTTTACCTTTTCTAAATCAAAAGGTTACATCCTAGAATAGGCAACTAGGTTAACTATGGAGGTGTTGGGGAGAATTGAGTGTAACCCTTTTAGTTATTGACATATTAAGAAGGAATAAGGGCCAGAAAGTTGGAGACATCTGGAGTAAAGAGACTTTTTCAGCTGGGGAAGGGGTCAAGCCGATAATAATCAAGGGGATAATTTTTTCCTTGTCCATTTCCTATGGGGTACCCAGCCAATCATGTAGAAAATTTTTGATGGGCTTTCATCACACTGTTCTAGACATAAGAACTGAGCAAGCCAGGAGTGGGGGAATAATGCAATTTTACAGTGTGAGGTAATTAATAAGAAGTCTGTTTCTGATCCAGAACACCTCCTGTGCTCATTCAGGATAAAATTAATAAAGATGAATATTAAAAACCCAACACTAAACAATTCACACGAGGGATGAGAATACAAAGTATTTCAAAACAAAGTGATAAGTACGGTAGCAACTACCTGGTAATATTTTAAGAGACAGTGTCTGAGCTATGTTGTGTGAAATGAGTAGGTGTTTGCTGGTGAAAAGGACGATGGAAAAGCACCCTAAACATAAAGAACTACCCGCTGGATCTGAGGGATGCCTCAGGACAGGTTTCAAAAAGTGACCTTTTTCTTCAATACACTTTATTTCCATCTGTCAAAAAATTATCATACTATTCTAGTTTTGTTAGCATAACATACTCAAACTCCATCTGCCATGAATTCATTCTAATAACTAAAAATTGGACAATATCTACATTATGAAAGCCCTCCTTAGAGTTGTTCAATGTGTGATCTGGGAAAAGCACAAGAGCGTGTTTAAGAATGTTTCTTAGGGAATGGAAAGAGAGCTTTGGGACTGGCAATATTAGGATAAGAGCAAAAGGAACCATATTCATATCCAGAAAAGCCACTTTGTTTTGTTAACCTTGGTGCGTAGAGGTTAGTCCACCTCAAGTTAACGTTGGTGGGTGTTTCTGGTTACCAAAGCACTCTGGCATGACAGGTGCCAGCAGTCCTTCCCAAACTCCGGATGGCTAGGGCTGTTTCTGCCATACCAGCGAGCCCTGTTGCTTTCCTTCTACAAGGAGTCTCTGCAGCAATCATATCACCCTTTCTGAGACCTCAGCATATCTGTTGCTTAGTCAATTTGAACTCATAGTAATACCATATGAACCAGGATTTTTCCCTTGTGCCCCATAGAACTTTTCTTGGATGGTATCTTTACAGAAGCAGATTGCTAGTCCTCCACCCACCCTCACCCCCATGGGAGCACTGGTTGAGTTCAAAGTGGCATCTTTTCTGTTGGCAGATTAGTGCCTGTTTGTGCCACCAGAACTCCTTTCTTCTATATCCTATATAATTTGTTTGTAGTTATATTTTGTTAGATTCTCTCCTGTAAACTGTGTGGGCTTTAAATCATCCTAGAATATAGCCCACATCCTGATATGTGGGTCATACCAGGACTACTTTAAATTTGTTTCCTCATACGCATGATCAATATCTCCCTCTCGCTTGTCCCCGTATCTAATGAAGGAATCTGAAATATTTTCTACTTCCCGCTCATTATATTCAATACAGCAAACCAGTGTGATATTTTGTGGAATACAAGGGGGTTTATTGGAAGAAGTTCATGAAACTGGAATTAAATTTAAAAGACAATGCAATTAAAAGTTTTATTGACACATAATTCATATATCATACAATCATATTAAGAGTTGTACATTAATCATCATGGTCAATTTCAGTACCTTTTCTTCCTGTACTTGTTGTTAGTTCCCCAATTCCCTGAAACCTCCCCTGTCATCACCCTAGATAATTATTCATCTAGTTACTATCTCTTTAGATTTTCCTATTCAGGATTTCATAAATGGAAAATCATACTAAATATAAAGAAGAATCAAACAAACAAACAACCAAACAAACAAAACCCCAACAAAACAGAAAAAAACTCAATTGAAAAGCATTAACTATTTAAAACGGAAACAACTTTAAAATGAGTCAAAAGAGAGATCAAATTATAAGATGTTACATTTTAATCTAACTATATCTGCCATAATGAACTTTACAATGCTCTCTTTTCAACAGTAAGGCTATTCACATCCCTGGGCTATGGTCAGATGGGATTCACCCCAGGCTTAATCTATGAGGTGACCCTGCAAATGGATTTTTGGTTTCCAGTGTCATCCATAGACTTCTGCAAGCCGAGTGCTCCAAATTTAAACTCTGATGCTATTCCCTCCTTTGGATTAGGATTTTATTATTTGAAATCCTTAGATCACACACACAGGCTGGTGTGCTTCTTCCATGTAGACATAGTTGACCTCAATTAGTTGGCTGTTTGTTTGAAAATAAGCTTTTAAGGACCCAGATACTATTCTTTTTGATTTTTTGGTATCATCTGGTTCTTCACCATACTTTGCTATAGCAAATTATCCTCAGTGAGCTCTTCATGAGGGCAAGTATTGAGTTAAGGCATGTCATAAGAACTAATTGCTCTTAGATTGGGGCTAGAATTAAGAGCCCCAATTCATTCATATATATTCATATTGATATGTGGCTCTGGTTCAGATAATGGAATTTTTGAAGCCTCTTTGTAAAAAGATGATCAAAATGCCTGTGAACTATAGTAAGGAGAATTGGTGAAGCCCGAGTCAAGACTGTGTAGGTACATTGTTCACTTTGCCAGGTAAAAGCTAATTCCTGATGGTTTTTGTAAATTGGTATTCAGAAAACCTTGCAACAGAGAAACTAGCTTTAAATAGACCAATAGCTGTATAACAAAACACAGGGGCTGTGTTGATTTGCTCCAGTAAATACATTATACCTGGGACAGCAGCTGCAATTGAATTCACTTCATAATTAAGTTTACAGTAGTCCCCACATTCTAAGATCCATATGACTTCTTCACAGGTCAAATTAGTGAGTTAAATTAAAATGTGAAAGATACCTTTTTTCAAGCCTTTTATGGTGGCAATTCCCCATAGGGATATAGTATTAATTCTGGCTTATTATCTTGCCATTTGACTTCTCTTATTCCTGAATCTTTGCATGGTCAATGAAACCAAGTTGTTACTAAATGGTGGCATCTCCATAGCAACCCCCACATCTGACCTACAGTAGGGAGAATCCGCAGAGATGTTTAAAGATGTAGATGTTCACCTCACTAATGTTAGTTCTCAGTGCTTCAGTAAAGGAACTGTCTTCTGGGGATTCACGAAACATAATTGGGGTAAGAATGATTTGAAATGTCAAGCTTGTCAAGTTTTATATGGGACCATCCCATTGCAAGCTTTAGGGGCCTGTTCAAAGCCCTAACTTTTACATGAGAAGTTTGGTGTGCCTGTGAATTCAACTGTTGTTGTAATTCAGTTACCTGAACATTTAAAAACATTGTGGTTTTCAATAATATTATCTAGTGGTTATAAGACACAATGAGAGTTGTTATGGAAGTTCTCTTTCATTCATTTGATCTAAGAGTTAATGGACTGGTGTCTGTCATTTTTTAATTTGTAAGCACTCAAAAGAATCCATATTACACCATAGTCCCCACAGTCCTCTTTATTGCCATAATTGCTTGATTAATTGGGATGGTCTACATACCATGGATTATTAGCATCCCAGAATGGACTCTATGGGAATGAGTTAGGCTGTGAAATTTCCCTTTAGTAAAATAGCTCAGTACTACATTAAGCTCAAAGGCCTAACTATAACAATCCTCAAATCTTCCCTTTCTGGGTTTATCTCCTGAGACAACTACTGGGACAGGGAAAGCTTAATAGAAGAAGAAAAAAAGATTAATTATAACATGGGGATTAGAATTATGAGGGACTTGCTATTAAGACTAAAATACCAAGAGAGTAAGAAAATAGAAGCTGTAAGGATCAATAACTCTAGAACTGAGGCAGAGCGCCCAAGGTAGAGCCCTATCAGTGGAGAACCAGACATTGTTGGAAAGGCTCACCGAAAGGCAGAAAAGCAACTGTGGTGTCATACTGATACAACTTGTTGAAAATCTGTGCTGGATTTTACAGGCTGTTCAAGGAAGTTGTTCATGGGGAGAAGTCTTACTTTAAGCCCTCCACGTACAAAACTGCTAGATGGTTGCTTGGGTGGAGGAAATGGCTGGGTGCCCAGGACTACAGGAGCCAGGTACTGGGGTAAACCAAGTATGTTGCCAAGGGCTTACATGTGGGCATGTCCAACCAGGAAGCAAACCTCTTTCTCCTGTAATGCCTCTTCGGCGCCCTCTACTGTCAAAGCTTCAATGCCAGCTGGCAAAGGGGAGGCCAAAGGCCCAGATGCATTTTCACAATGTGGTCAAAAAGGATTAATTTGGAGCTGAGGAACAATTCAATAACGCTTCTAGTTTTCCTTATAGACTTCGTAGTCATAAGACTACATCAATCTGTCTGAAGGGGCCTTTGAAAGACACTTTTCCCCTAGTTTTCATCAAGCTATCGCTAAAAACAACGGAGGCAGTGATAAGCCGGAATAGATTTGCACCCTGCTTTTCTTTTCCTGCAGCTTCTCACCAAGTTGTCTTGTAAGGCGAGCCAGGCATGGGTCCTCAAGGGCAGGAACCCTAAGCAGAGAGCAGGAATTTGGGAGAGAGCATGCACACTGTGGGAGAAAGGCGGAGGGCGCCCTTACGCCTCGGCTGCCCTCAATGCTTGCTCGGCGGCTTCCTAGGTCACAGAAGCAGTCTGAGGTCTTCCTCCCGCCTGGGCCCAGAGAAGCAGGCGCGGAGCGGGCCCAGCGGGCGGCGCGCTGTGATTGGACTCCGGGGGCCCCGCCCCTTCATCCCGGCGCGTCGGGAGGGGGCGGGGCCAGTCGCCTGCACAGCTCTGGGGCTGCGGGCGCCTATTGACCCAGCGGCCGCCGCGCCGCCGCCGTCTTCAGCTCGTGGCGGGCGGTGCCGGAGCGCCGAGTGGCGCTGGAGAACCCGGCAGTTCCTTTTCAGCTGGTGCCGCCATCTCCGTGTTTGCGGAGCGGGAAGCAGGGAGGGGGTTTGCCGCGGCTGCAGCGGGCTTCTCTCCGGGGAC
>NW_022111373.1:35125582-35129990 GCF_000313985.2 Echinops telfairi | reverse complement strand
TCGCTAGCCGCCCAGCCCGCGCCTTCTCTGGACGTGGCCACGTCTGCCCTGGTCGAGAAAACTTTTCCTGCCGTCTCGGCCGGGCGGCGGAGGCAGGAAATCCGGGTGGCGACCTCTCCTCAGCTTGCCCCGAGCGCGCCGCCGGCGCTGGGCGCTGGACTCTCGATCAAGTTCGCAGGGCTCGTGCGCAGCTGCCGACGGGTCCTGCTCGAGGCTCGGCCGCCCCCACGAAGGGGAGCGGGCTGGGGCTAAGGCCGAGGGCGCGTGGGGGCGCCGAAGACGAGCTGCGGGGCTCGGCCCGGCCCGGCCGGCGAGAGCTCCGGAGGGCGAGTGGCCGGGGAGGAGGGAGCCTCCGGCGGTCGTTTCCAGGAGTCCGGTCGGTTCGGGGCCCGCTCGCGGACTGTCCGGGCCCCGAGTCTCTCCAGGAGAATGAAGTTAAGTCGCCAGTTCACCGTGTTCGGCAGCGCGATCTTCTGCGTGGTGATTTTCTCGCTCTACCTGATGCTGGACCGGGGCCACTTGGACTACCCCAAGAGCCCGCGCCGCGAGGGCTCCTTTCCCCAGGTAAGCCCTGCCTTGCTGAGGCGCGCGGGGCAGGGAGCCGGGGCGCGGCTGCTCGACCCCCCTCTCGCCGCGGCTCGGCTCCGGGGGATCTCGAGGCCAAAGTGGAGGAGGATTCTCTCTCGCAGCCCTGGCGCCCGGGAACCTCCTCTTCCTGGGCGCGCCGACTTAACTAAGTGCAAGCTTGGTGGCGCGGAGGGCTTGCGCCCTGGGGAAGTGGCCGCCTTCCCGTGTCAGCACCCGGGCCTGTCGGGGTGGCCTCGGGCACCTGCTGGCCGGGGGTCGCGCGTGGCGAGAGGCGCCTCCAGCCAGCGCCGGGATCGCCCTGGTTGTCGCCCCCAGGCTCACGCCGGGGGAAGCTGCCTCCTGGAGCCCAGGCTCGCCGTGCGCACCTGGAGGGAGGAAATACAGCAAACGTCCAACTTGGGCGTGTCCCCTCCTCCCGCGGTCTTTTGAGAAAGAAACAAAAGTTGTCTTCCTGCGGCGCGGACCCGAGAGGTGTAAGTCTGTAGGGTTGGCTGCAGTGTCGTCATTCTGGAGCTGGTACCTCGGGTTTGTAGTTAGCAGACGTGGTGAGCGGGGAAGCGCGTGTTATACTCCTGCCGGAAGCTGTGGGGCGCTCAGTGCTGTGCACAGTGGCCACATTGACTTATGCGTTGAGAAATCGATCCGTCGTAAATCTTACTTAAAGTGGCTTAAAATAAGCAAGATGGACACAGCCGGTTCTGTTTGGACTGCACCGCGTGTGCGAGTTCAGTTCCAGGTTACTTGCAAATAACAAATATAATGGGACTTTGTGTTTATCTCCTGTAATGAATGAACCTGTAGAACTGAATGCCTTGACAGAGTGATCTTAAAACTGCTTACATGATTCAGAGACAGAGAAACGGAGGACACGAACAACTTGAAGATTTCCCCCACCCCCTACCTTTTGTGACAATTTAAATGCTCTAGGAATATCCTTGCGATTTCTTTTTGTACGTTAGGGCAGGTGGCTGGAATTTAATTGAAATTCAACTACAAACTTTACATGTGTAATCAGAGAGTGTTTATTTCTTTTATGGCTGCTGTCCCAGATCAATACAGAGCAAAGTTTTGCTGTGACAATGAAGATCTTGTAATAAACAGATGTATTAAAATTTTAGATGTGTCTGCTTCACTCAGGTAGCGTTAGGGTGGAGAAAACATTGTGAGATAGGCGCTAGTTAGTGTTGCAGTGTATGTGCAGTTGGAGAGGACAGTTCATAGAAGGGTAAATAAACCCTTTGAAGCCAGTGCAAAAGTAGAGGTCTGAGCTGTGATGTGTGTGCTGTTTTGTGTGCGAGGGGGAAGGATTTGGAAGGTGGAGTTAGTTGTGTGCACAGTTGTCTTTCTCACATTTCTGATCCAGAAATTTCAGCCTGAAGAAAGTTCCCTTTGCTAGGGTAGTTTAGAGGCCACTGACTCCCCACGCAGATGTGTAATTTGGGGGGTTAAAGTTATTGTGATTTTTTTCTCTCTCCCAGTAACCTCAATTGTCAGAATTTTCACCTTTACAGGAAAATCATAAAGGCTGATGTGTTTTATGCAAAGTGTTATATTGAATAATGTCCCCTTGGCTTTGGCATGAGGATCGCTTGGAAGTGATTTATGAAAACATCTGGGCCTAGGTTCTCTGGCAACCTTGACATTTTAGCCTGTTTCAAGAGAAAGTGGTGACTCATCCAGTTGCTGGGAAATCTTAGGCACAGTTAATTCCAATATTTTAATATCTCCTGTTCCTCATCAAGAGGCTGAAGTTCTGCTTCAAGTGTAACACAGATGATGGAAAATGACAGCAGCTGGTTGGAGGAAAGGGCCCTGTGTCTATACTGTTTTGTGTGTGAGGGGAAAGGATTTGGAAGGTGGAGTTGTGTGCACAGTTGTCTTTCTCACATTTCTGATCCAGAAATTTCAGTGCCGGAAGAAGGTTCCCTTTGCTAGGGTAGTTTAGAGGCCACTGACTCCCCACGCAGATGAGCAGCCCAAGCACTGTTAGCTTAACTCTTCTGTGCCTGGCATTCTTCTAGGTGCCTTCTATGATCTGTTCACTCCCGTAACCACCAGCTCTCAAAAACTCTCCGCTCTTGAGTCAGCTCTGACTTCTAGACCCTATAGGGGGTAGCAGTGCTCTTGAGGGTTTCCGTGACTGTGATTCTCACCCTTCCAAAGTGCCTGGTGGTTTTGAACTGCTGATATTTCTGTAAGCAGCCCAATGCATTATCCACTACACCAACAGATCTCCTTAAACACCACCTAATCCTTGTAGGAGGATATGCATGCAGAGTGTTTAATTAAGTTGCTGAAGGTCAGTCAGATAGTAAGTAGTAGCACCTTTGGAATTTAACCTCCACTACTGTGTTGTATTGCCTGGTAAGAATCCTTTGCTTACTGTTTAGCTCCAGTCTGTGGAAAGATATGATGTAGAACACAGAGCTTATTGCTCTTTGATTCCTTAGCTTATGACTTGTTTTTAAAGAACTTCGCTTATGAAGCTTTAGGGATTGTGAACCTTTTTTCCCTGTAACATTTGATGCTTGAGATGTACACTTCCTCATACTGTCTTGTAGCTTCAGAACTTAACAGTGTACAGGAAACTATTCAACGATGTATGTGGCACAGCATCCGACTTTGGGGCTACTTAATTCATCCCCCACCCCCCATGCCCTCACTCAAATCAGTGCAAACCTTAATTTGATGAGAATACCAAACCATGGATTAAGTAGCTTGCAGCAAATTATATTACTTTGGTGAGTTGGGCTGCTGGATTCCAAAGAGTTTTAATAGCGATAGGCTGGCTAGTCACTACAAGTCATTTTTGGTGGGTAGTAGGATAATTGCGTAATCTAGAAAAGAGTTGAGTTCTGGATGGTCTGTTTTAGTTTTTTGTTGTCGATACCCAGCCTTTGGTAAGGCATAAGCTTGATTTTGTAAGTGTAGTATATTTTAAAAAAACATCTTATACTAAGGACAATCTTTGCTGTTTTGTTTGTTTTTTGGACTGTGGTCCTTCTCCGTCCTCGCAGAACTCTGATTTCCGTGGCTTGTCCAAGAGTGGCCTCAGCTCAGGCTGCTCGGGTTTCTGCTGACTTGGAACGGCTGCTTGCTGCTATGTGGCCATCACAGGGCTTCAGAGGGCTTCCCCCTCTGCTTCTGGGAGGAAGTCCTTTGTGAGGTTGGCAGGCCACAGGTGGCCACGTCTCTTTACACTGGTGTCTAGGTTTCAGTGCTATTAAATCTCAACTAGAAAAATTAGTAAGAATTCCACCCTGAAGGAAAGGCTGGCCAGGTCCTAATACTGAAGGTACTTGTTAGGAACTTGCAGGATTTTTAGCAGATGGAAAGAAGAAACTGATAAGATTTCACTGAAGTTCTTCATCATTTTACAAACGGGTTTCACAGGTTACTTAATATCCACAGTTTTATCTCCTTTGGATCTTGAGAGTCAGTGAATCAAGTTTTATATAACAAATGATCAATCTCTAACTAGTGTTGTATATGACCATCTATGTATACATACTATGTATATATAAGTACAGTAGTCATTGAGCTGATTCCGACTCATGGTGACCTCACGTGTCAGTGTAGAATTATGCTCCATACAGTTTTCAGTGGCTGCTATTTTAGATGGAGAATAGCCAGGCCTTTTTCCTGAGGTGTTTCTGAGTGCACGCTGGCCTCCAACCTTTTGTCCACCAACACCCCACCCAAACCCCAAAACGAAACCATTGCCTGTCTCCCCCACCCACTCCTGATAGGTTTCTTCCTCTTAATAAGTGAATCTCTTGCCCTGGATGTTTTACTAAGACACATTCTTTTTTTTTTTTTT
>NW_022111373.1:35123642-35125257 GCF_000313985.2 Echinops telfairi | reverse complement strand
GTCCCCCAGGGAGGAGGTCACATATAGTTCCTTGTAATCGGTTCCCTCTTTCCTACCCACTCTCCCTCTACCCTCCCTGTATTGCCACTCACACCACTGGTTCTGTAGGGCTCATCCGCCCTGGATTCCCTGCTTATTCACCCGCTTTAAGACACATTCTTATGTACTATAACCCAGCAAGGACACACACTGGTGACCGTAATGGTTTGGTTTTTTGGTTTGGGTGGGGTGTTGGTGAACTCTTGAAAAGTTCTAGGGATATGAACTGTTCATGCACATATCTGTATGTATATTGTATTTTTATAATAAAAAAAAGAATAAAAGCCAACTCCCCACCTTCCATTGGTTTTCAATAAAAATGCTTATTTAAAGGCATTCTCACTTTCTCTATAATAAGTGTTAACTGGTCACAAAAATAAAAGTGTTATCTGGGCACAAAGTATGAACTTTGCTTTCACATCATCAGAGTCCAGCTTCCTCAGAGACTTTCCAAACATGCTCAGCAAGTAAACCAAAGGTTGGAGGCCAGCGTGCACTCAGACACACCTCAGGAAAAAGGCCTGGCTTTCTCCGTCTAAAATAGCAGCCACTGAAAACTGTATAGAGCATAATTCTACACTGACAGACGAGGTCACCTGGAGTGGGAATTAGTTCAATGACAACCGGTACGGATAATTAAAATTTACTCTCTATTTTGGCCATCAACGATGTACATCATGTCACACGGAGATGGGAGGAGAGAGTAGCACTGTCTGTGATGATTCAGATTATGTGTCAACATGAATGGGCCATCACCCTCAGTGGTGTGTGTTACAGAAGCATGCAGTTTGGCAGCCATCAAGCAGTATCGTCATCCTCCATTTTGCTATCTGATGTGCTTATCCTCCATTTTACCTTAATGCCGATTTTGTATAACGTCCTGGTCTTTGAATGCTAACCATGTTGGTAGATGAAGTTAGAGTGTACTGTGTTGTTACCAGATCAGCACTGGTATCAGGGCCTGAGCAAATAGCTTGTCTCAGGAGATATTGCAATCTATTTATCCAAAGGGATTTTCTCTGTTAATCATTAATTAGAATTAAGGGATATGTGGACCGTGGGCAAAACAGTGACTAAAATTGCTACTTTTATTTGTTGTTTTTACTTTGAGTCAGCTATGGTTTTTTTGATTGCTGTTAAAATTTCAGCCTTTTTGAAAGACTGAAATTTATGCTTATGTTTTCTTAGAAGCAGTAGTTTAGTAGCTGTTTATCATTTGCTTTATTCTTAACCTTTTGGGTTCAACAGCCTTAGTTTTCTCTTGGCACTGCTCCACTTGCATAGAGGAATTTTAAAGAAAATGTTGGATAGTAAAGGCCACGTTGCAATTTTGGCCCTTTCTGTTTTATTGCTCATGTGCCTCATAACATCTGTTTTTACAGGGCTTTTAGAAATGTGGAGGAGGCTCTCCAGAATAGGGAATTTCACTTCATGTCATATTGTCCTTAGCAGGTTGATCAGGAGAAGTAGAAACAGTTACCTAAAACAAGTTTCTGTTTTAGCTGTAGATTTCAAGTCAAGTTGCAAATTTTAAGGCTGAAACTAGTTTGAAAGTCCATTGTACCAAAATGGAGTT
>NW_022111373.1:35102304-35120915 GCF_000313985.2 Echinops telfairi | reverse complement strand
TTCTGAGCTAGGTGGCCCCTTGTTTATCTTCAAGCCTTTAAGACCCCAAACCTTATATCTTTTGATAGCTGGGCACCATCAGCTTTCTTCACCACATTTGCTTATGCACCCATTTTTGTCTTTAGCGATCGGGTAGGGAAGGTGAGCATCACAGAATGCCGGATTGTTAGAACAAAATGTGTTGTGTTAAGGGAGTATTTGAGTGGAGGCCCAATGTCCATCTGCAACCTTAATTCTTAACATATAGATATGAGTACATAGTTCTCTTCCCTTCTCATTTTATATATATATATTTACATATGTACATGCCTGTATTTAGGCCTCTATAAATGGCCTTTGCCTCCTGGTTCTTTCCTCTTATTTCCTTTTTACTTCCCTTTTGTCCCACCATCATGTTCCGCCTTCATTCAGGTTTAGTAATTCGTGGCTACTACATTACCCTGATTGAACCCCACTAGGCATCCTACGACCTTCCTTCCATTGATTTTAGTTCACTGTTGTTCCCTTGTCCCTAGGTTGGTCCCCTTCCCCATCCTTTCTCCCATCTCCCCTTCTCCCGTATCCCCCCAGAATCATTGGTCCCATTCTTTTCATCTCTGAATTATTTATCCACCTATCTTATCTAGATGGACATGCAGATACATTAATAAGTGCAAAACCCAGGCAAAGCCAAATAAAACAACAAAGGAAGTCAAAACCAACAAAGCAATAACAACAGCAAGAAACACAAAATAACAATAACAAAAAGAAAGTCACTGACAAAAATGGAAAAGCCTATAAATAGTTCAAAGTCTGTTTGTTGGCCTTTATGAGTGTTTTCCAGTCTAGTCTGATGGGGTGCCACACTCTGTCTCCCAAGTCTATTTTTGGTATTCCTCGGGGGTTTCATTAGTTGCTCCCCCCTGCTGCTCTGTTGCATGCCCTCAGTGCCTCGTCCCAGCATGATGGGGCCAGATCGTACACTATTCCTGCACTATGTCTCCAGTGCTGTCCCTCCACACCATCATGGTTCAGTGCGGGATGCTGGATGCTGTGTCCCGTGTTCTGGCCAGCCCTGTGGTCCTCCCTGTGTGTTGTCTGTTCCGGCCAGGAACATCGTCCTTGGGGCTTGGTTGGCCAGAATGTCCTGTCCCTCTCTCCATCCCTTTGTGTTTCTCCTCTGTGTGCTAAACCGGGGTGCCCCTTTCCCCAAGCTGTAGCCCCAGAGTTGTCCTCTGAAGTTCATTCTTCTGAGGGGGGAGGGGAGATCCACATAGGTGGGAAAGGGGTCGGCACCCCAGAACTCTATATTGGTTCCCTGGTACATGCTGGTATGTTGTATTCACGTCTTGGCACGTCAGGTTGAAGCTTGGTCTCTCTTTCCTGTGGAGATGTAAACAATACCCTCCCCTTGAGTGGATTAGTGCCCTGTTCCCCCGCTACCCATGTTTTGTTTTTCTTTTTCCCTCTTTTTTAGTTGACTGCCATATGTATTCCTGGATTGGGTTTGGCCCCTGCTACACTACCTGGACCTCACCTTAGGAATGTGTATATAAGGTAGCTTTTTTCCTATGCCCCTTTTGCATTTTTAAGCTTACCTCAGCAGACTTATGTTGTACTTCTCCTTTTGTGCTTGGCTTATTTAGCATAATTTCCTCCAATTTTTCCTATGCAGTGATGTGCTTCATGCATTCACTGCTTTTTAGGGATGCGTAGTCCTCCATTATATGTATGTACCACAGTTTTTTAATCCATTTGTTGATGGAAATTTGGGTTGTTTCCAACTCCTTGCATTTGTGAACTGTGCTGTGTTGAACATTGGAACACAGATGTCTGGCCGTGGTTTGTTTCTTGCCTCTTCTGAGTATATGCCCAGTAGGGGGATTGCTGGGTCGTATGGTAGCTCAGTCTCCATCTGTTTTAGATATCGCCAAGTTGATTTCCATAATGGTTGTACATACCTAGAGGTCCACTAGCAGTGGACAAGCGTTCCTATCTCCCCACAGCCTCTCCAACACTTTGTTACTTTCTGGCTTTTTGAATTGGCCCATCTTTGAGGGTGTTAGGTGGTATCTCATATTTGTTTTAATTTACATTTCTCTTATGGCTAATGATCGGGAACATTTTTTCATGTTTATTGGCCATTTGGACTTCTGCCCCTGTGAAACTTCTGTTCAGGTCCTTTGTCCACCTCCTTAGTGGGCAGTTTTTTTTCTTATTGTGAGCTCGCAAAGTATTGTAGATTTTAGTAGTGAGGCCTTTGTCTGATGTGTCATTGCTAAAAATGTGTTCCTAGTCTGTAGGCTCTCTTATTACTCTCTTGGTGAATTCTTTCGGTGTACATAGGTGATTCATCTTCAGTATATCCCACTTATCAATTTGTGACTCCTCTGTATTTGTTTCCAAGAAGAAGTGATTTAAAGCCTTACTTCACTTACATTTTTGTTTGTTATAATGTAATTTTTTAGAGAAATATGAGATTATATTTTTATGGAAGATAAGGAAAAAATTGAAGGTTATGATGAACTTTAAGAGAAATATATGTGTATATATAAATATATATATATTTATATAGCTTTTACGAATTTCACATGCTTGTTATTCTGAGAAAAGCTGTGGTCAGACTATCTTTTACTTTTTGTACACTGAATCAGAGGTTGGCAGTAGTTCAGAATTACTCTACATTTTTAAGATACAAGTTAGCATAATAAAAGTCATACTAAAAATAAGAGGAAATGTTTGAAAATGTTTCAAGCTATTTACTTTCTTCAGGGTATTTCTTTGTTTTGTTTCTTTTACTTCTGATGATTCAGGGGCAGGCTCTGGTACATTAAAAAAAAGTGGATGAAGACTTTTCTTCTATTCATTTCATCTTCTAAATGGCATTTTTAGAGAAAGTTAGATGGAGATGGAACAGAAAAAGAAGTTTTTGGCAAAAATCCTCTCATTCTACCTTTTGTTTTCCTCCAAGGCCTTCATGTCTTAAACCAAATTGGATAACTATAACCCATTGGGCCAAATCCAGCCTCTCCAGTATTTACTAGAGCCATGAGCTAAGACTTGTTTTAAAATTTTTACACAGTTAGATAGTATTGTATGATATAGCCACCTTATTATCCCCCATTTTAGTCTGTGAGTTTTTTGTATTGTGCTGGTTTATGTTTTGCTGTGATTCTGGAAATTATGCTATGCTACCACTATTTCAAATATGAGAAGTGTTCCTAATAGAAAACTGGCTTCAGCAGAGCTTCTAAACTTAGACAAACTAGGAAGAAGGAAGAGGTGTACTGCTTATGAAGAATTATCCACTGAAAGCTATATGAGTAGTAGTCTATCATTGTCTGATAGAGTGCCAGGCGATAATTCCCTCAGGTTGGAAAACACTCAGTACATAACAGGCGAGAGCTGCCTTCTCAACGTAATCATCGTTATTGAGGTGTGGATATAGCAAAGCTTTCAGGACCGTCCATGCTAACCCACAGTGATCCTACCAGACAGGGTAGAACTAACTGCCCCTGTGGGTTTCCAAGACTGTAACTTTTTACTGGAGTAGAAAGTGCTGTCTTTGTCCCACTGATTGGCTGGTGGCATTGACCAAAAACAAAGCTCCAGGAATTGATGGATGCCCATTGAAATGTTTCAACAAACTGATGAAGCACTGGAAGGACTCACATGTCTATGCCAAGATAGCTACCTGGCCAAATGGACTGGAAGAGATCCATGTTTGCACCCATTCCAAAGAGAGGTGACTCAACCGCATGTAGAAATGATTGAAAATATCATTCATAACATACAGCAATAACTTTTTGCTGATGACAGTTAAAAAACAGTTGTAACAGTACACACAGCACTGCCAGTTATGAAGGGCAGATTAAGTGTACAAGAGTGCAGAGCTTTCACTTTGAAGGCTAAGTTGCAACTGGCCCAGGTCATAGTATTTTAACCACTTCATGTGCAGGCGTAAATTGGGTAATGAATAAAGAAGACTTGTAGAAGATTTGATGCCTTTGAATTATGGTATAGACGAGGACTATTGAATATCATGAATTACCCAAAGAATGAACACATGTGTTGGCATAAATATAGCCAGAATGCTCCTTTTAAGCAAGAATGGAGAAAGTTTGTCACACATACTATCAGGAGAGATCAGTCCTTGGAAAGGACTTCATGTGAGATAGTTAAGGTTTATTGTGCCAACCTGACCAATAAACGCGTGGGATTACTTGAAGGACAGAGAGATAAATGGCTTGGTGAGCCTCGCCTTTCAAGTTCTTTGGTCTCTTGCTCTCTGATGGTCGGACCAGGGTGCAGCTGACTTAGCCAGTTTAGTGCTTCAGAAGGCAAGGCACACTTCCTGCAAGACATCCCTGAGGAGAAGCCACATGGACCTACCCCCATGCAGCCCTGGCTGCTGGAGCACCCGTGTGGAGAACCCTGCCAGTGCTGAGATGCTTACATGCTCACTGATTAGGCTTTCCTCTTGCAGTTGCCATCATTGCATGTGTTTTGTAAGATTCAAGAGGACTTTGTAGATTGGTGTTGGGCATGTGGCCTAATATTGGACTTATGGGCTTGCGCAGCACTGGGTTGGGATGCCTTCTTAATGTACACTTACCCTATAGATAAAACTCTCTCTTATGCATATGAGTTTCTGTGGATTTGTTTCCCTAGTTTACCTAGGCTATCAGATCGGGCTTGGTAAAATAGAGGGTCAGTGAAAATGCTCAATGAGATGGACAGTGGACTCAAACATAGGAATTTTTGAAGCTAGACTGGGCATTGTTTCTTTGATCTGTTGTGCATAGATTCTCTATGAGTTGGAAGGGACTGGGTGGCACCCGAAAATAGTAACTCACATTTTTCTATGGATTATGTGTGGTTGCTTTTGTACAAGTCCCATTTGGCCCCCTGCTGACAATTGTATTTCTGAGTAAAAATGTACATTTTAACAAGATCCCCTGGTAATTTTGTATTCATAAGAGTCACCTAGGGTTTTATAAGGATCACTTATTAAAATGTGATTCTAAGTCATTGTATCTGGGGTTGGACCACAGTGAACCTGTTCACAGCCCTGGCACAAAAGCAGTGTTGAGTAGTTGTGACAAAAACCACGTGGCCCCAAAAGCCTAAAATATTTATTATCTAGTCTTTTATAATCATATTTATAAGCACACCATCAGGGTTCCTAACAGCTCAGTAAATAGGTCTTGTTTAGGCACTCTGTCTTTGCTATCTGAGCGCTCTTACGACTGCCTTGGTGGTGTAGTGGTTATGCAATGGGCAGGGACCTGCCAAGTCAGCAGATTGAAACACCAGCTGCTCCTTCCAAGAAAGACGGAGGTTACTACTCCAGTGAAGAGTTACAGTCTTGTCGGACAGTGTAAGACACGGCAAAATAATAATAATTTGTAAATTATCAAGGGTTCGCTGGGAGTGGGGGAATGAGGAGCTGTTACCAAGGGCTCAAGTAGAAAGCAATTGTTTTGAGAATGATGATGGCAGCAAATGTACAAATGTGCTTGACACCATGTATGTACAGATTGTAATAAGAGTTATACAAGCCCCCAATAAAGTGATTTAAAAGAGAAAAAAAGTTACAGTCTTGGAAACCCACAGGGCAGATTTACGTTTTCATATAGGTCAGTCACTAGGAGTTGGCATGGAGTGTAGTTGTTGAGTCTTTTATAGACAAAAATTTACCAACCCTGGTTTAAAGTACATGAAAGAGTGTGCTTGGATAAATTAAAGCAGGGTAGGGTGGTTTACAACTAGTGCTAGCTCCATGCTTCATAGATTTCCAAAGTGTTTTTAGGGAACTATGCTGGAGTGCGGACATGTGTCACATGTTTCATTTTTCTGCCTTTCAACACCCAAAGGCCTCTCTGAAAATGAGAGTTCTTAAACATGAACATTCAGAATTGATCCACAGCCTCAAGATTGAAAACCCTAACTTCCTGATTTAGGGGTCTCTTTTAATTCCTAGACAGGAAGGCCCAGGTGATACAGTGGTTATGCTTTGGGGTGCTAACTGCAAGGTCGGTAGTTTAAAACCACCAACCACTTCATGGGAGAAAGATGAGACTTCCTATTCTCGTGAAGAATTACAGTCTTGGCAACTCACCGGGGCACTTAGTTGGAATTGACCTGATAGCATTATGTTCTTTGGAGTCTGTAATTCATAGAGGGTCTGAATTCTTTGCCTAATCTAACTCCTTTGGGTTATTTAGTGCTGTGGAAAGGTGGGCTTGGGCCTACGTATGTTCTTCAGAATTGATAAATATGGAATGAAATTGTGCAGGTTTCTCTGGTACGTACCCTTAGGGCTGGTTAGTTTGGCTACAGTGAACCAGCAGGTTGTGGGTAGGAGTCTTAGACTACTGCTCTGCTTATCAGCAGATAAGTAATATCTGAGCAGGTCCCTGGGTGACACACACAATTTTATTCCTCTGCTAACATAAAGGTTGGTGATTGGAACCCACCCAGCAGTACTGTGTAAGCAAAGCCTTGGCGCTCTGCTTCTCTGAAGATTACAACCATGGAAACCGTATGGAGCAGTCCTGCTCTGTAACATATGGGTTGCCATGGGTCAGAATGGACTTAAGGCAACTGACGACGACTGTCATCTTTCATCCTTCTTAAAGATTATTTGTCACCTTTATCTATAAGGCACAGGTTTCCCATTCCATTTGTGTCCTCAGAGTCTGTGGTAGTATGAATGTGCAGTTACACTTGGTCTGAACAAAATAAGCCTAATGGATTTCATTGAGAAAAATAGTGTTTGAGTTTTTAAGTTATTTTTTTCATCTTCCAGTTTTAAATGTGTGCAGTTGTCCAATTTACACAGGTCAGTGGAGGATGGCCTGTGACTTCCTTTGCAGGCAGTCACCTTTGGAAATTGAGAGAAATTAAATCATTTCTTAGGGTCAGGCCATACCTCAAGTTTTACTTGATTCTGTAAGAGAGGGGTACCCCACAAAAGCTGGACTTATTTTTTCAAAGCTATGTATTTAAATTTTTTTACAAAAATTTTCACCTTCTCAAACTTCTCACTATTACACTTAATCCATTTGGCAAATCTTGATAATATTCTTGGAAACATTTTTCAAACTCAACTGTTTAGATGGCTGACAGCACCTCTCTTTTTTTCTTCTTCTCCTCTTCTACATAGTCAAATTGCTGTCCTTTCATGTTCCTCTGCATTCAAGGAAACAAAAATAACTCACTGGGAGCAAGATCAGGGTGAGCAAGGTGTGTAGGGCATGAGTGGCATGCCGATTTTTGGCCAAAAAAACTGGCGCACTGAGATGGCTACATGAGCAGATTCATTGTCATGGTGGAAAAAACAGTCCTCTGACTGTCACAAATCAGGCCTTTTTTGTTGCACGCCGTTATGCTATCTTTTTAGAACCTCTAAATAGAAAACTTGGTTAACAGCCTGACCTGATAGAACAAACTCTAAATGCACACTACTGAGTTGACATTTTCATCTGTTTGGGAAGTTGATAGAGGTCCAGAATGAGGTTTGTCATTAATTGGCATTTCACTGTTTTTGAAATTCATACACTTGAGCTTTTCCCACAGAGCTGCCCTTGTGAGCTGTACATCACAACAGTTTCTGCATCATTTTTCCTGAGCAGGAAACAAAAATTCACAGCCCCATGCTGTCCTTTTAAATCAGCCATCACAAAAACAAGGTTCCAGTGAAACCACTTCCATGAAAAAATTAAATGTGACCAGAGGGAACCTTCCCAGGCGAGGCCACAGGATGCCCTAACTCAGAGCGAGTTGCTTGATGCGAGTGGGTGGGGGAGGGGCGAGGTGTACTATGAGAGCGCCCTTCTGCCCAGTGTAATTCCGTTTTGTTTTGTTTTTTGGTACCCCATCATGTGCTCACCACTGAAACACTTTGACTTGCACTTGTGACAGAAATCACAAGACCTGACGGATTTGTCATTAATAAGAATGTTGGTATTCATAGAAACAAATTCTTATTGTGTTGAATGGTATACATTCAGAATTGAGTCCCTCGCCCTTCTTTCCCCTCCTCCCTCCCTCCTTCTCCAATCCCAATCCCAATCCTGATCTTTTTTCTCTATATACAGGATGAAGAATTTAATTCAGTGCTGTTTTTCAGTGCCTTTCAATTTTTTTGTTGCTATTTTACGTTAGTTCTTCTATTTGATATACTCTGACTTTCGATCATATAGTTGTGATCCATTAACTGTAGGCATTATATCTTGACTCTTCAGTGTGTAAGATGAAATTAGCTCTCTCCACCTCCTTCACTGTCTTCTTTTCCCTCTTCATTTTCAGCTCCCCTCAGCCATCATTTACTTTACACTGATAAGCCTTATATTATCCACCTTTCATTCTATGACTGCATATCTTTTGTTTTGACTATGATTTGATTATGTAAGTTGAAAGCCAACATTATGGTAATGTATTACTCACTGTGTAAGCAGGCTGTTTGGCCTCGTACGGGAGGAAGGATAATCTTGTATCATTAAACCTGTGCCACTTGAAGGAAATACTGCCAGCATCAGAGCAAGTGGGTTCTCTTATCTTACATTCCAGCTGCTAAGAATTATGCTGTATTTCATTCTCCTTCATATCCAGACCTTGAGTTCCTTGTATGGCTTTTTGTTTTTCCTTGTCTGTCTATTCTAGTTCTTTTCTCTCTTACTGACAGGGAAAATGAAAGTGAATTATATCTATTGAATCTCATTATTTGAAAAAGTTTTACAACTCAACCAATTCAGTACTTTGGATCTTTGTGCTGTTTCAGCCTTGAAAGTATCAAGTCTTTGTGGTGCTGCTGCCTCCCTCACTCCCCAATCCTTTAATGTTTCTGAAATTGCCATTTAGTTTTGTTTCCTTTGTGATGGGAGTTCCTTCCCTTTCAGGTGTGGAGGCCCCCCAGCTTTGAGGGTCGCATTTTACATATGATCATGAGAAGATGGAAGCCTTGGAATGTGTGATTCATTCTCCGAACTTTTTCTAGATAAAATGTCCCGAATTTGAATTTTCAGAATCCACTGCAGTAGCAATTCTTTTGCCAGTTACCAGTATTCCAAAATAGTTGTACATATGAGAAAGTCAGATGTAAACTTTTATAGTAGGAAGGGGTTCCTCCATGTCATATCCTATAGTTCTTTGATTTTTCAGATAGGACACTGTGACACACAGGCTGCACCTCAGCAGTGAGCCTAGGTTCCTGTAAGCATTGCTGGTGTAATTGAGTAGAGAAACATAACCCCCTACCTCTTAATTCAATGCCCTTCCACTGTACTATACCCAGCATCTATTTGAGAACTTAATAAATGTTAGGATATGCATACAAGATGTATTATTTGCTTTGAAACTTCCTAAGGAGAAAGACAACTGCCATTTATGAAATAATGAGAGATTAGTTAAGCCACTTGCTATTGTGTGGCAACCCTATGCATGTCAGGATAGAACTGTGCTCTGTACAGTTTTCAATGGCTGATTCTTTTGGAAGTAGATCGATAGGCCTTTCCTTTAGGACACCTCTGGGTGCACTTGAAACCTTAACCTTTCAGTTAGCAGCTGAGTGCATTAACCATTTGCACCACCTAGGGACTTCATCGAGCAGTGAGTTGCTATTTAATTATTCATGGAAAGCATTAATAAGTTGACAATGGCTAGACCAATGCGTAGGACATAGTAATTCACTGCCATCGAGTCAGTGCATAGCAAGGCTATATGGAGTTTCAGAGAATATACTATTTTATAGGATTAGATAGCTCCATCTTTCTTCCATGAAATGGCTGGTGAATTTAAACCACTTACTTTGTGGTTAGCAGTCCAACACTTAACCTGACCATGCCATTCAGACTCCGCATCCCCCAATAAATTTTATTACTAATGAACAGAGTCCTATCATGTTTATATCATATTGCCTGGGTGGCTAAAACACTTGGCTGCTAACTGAACAGTTGGTAGTTCAAATCTACCACTGCTACTCAAGAGAAAGATGCGATGGTTTGCTTGTGTACAGATTTACAGCCTTGGAAATCCTGGAGGCAGTTGACTCAACAGTAGGTTCAGGTTGATTATGTACCAAGACCTGTTCTAAGTGTTGGGGATTCAGGAGCATCAGAAGAATCATTCTTGATATAAGGATAAAGAGGATTCAGAAACAGAACTAAGCTCAAGTTGAATAAAACCAAAACAAACCTAGTGCTATCGAGTCGTTTCTGACTCACAGTGAGTCTGTTGGACAGAGTAGAACTGCTCCTTAGGATTTTTGAGACAAAATCTTTTCTGGAGCACAAAAGCCTCATTTTTCACCCACAGAGCAGCTGGTGGTTTTGAACTGTTAATCTTGCATTTTGCAGCTCAGTGTTAAACTCCTGTGCCACAGCTCCATGTTGACTAAAGGAAATCAAAAGGCTAGGTTTTCCTGATGGAGTAGGGTTTTGCAGGGATTAAAAACACGGATTCCCAAGGTTTGGAGTCGGGGAAGGATCCTGGTGTCCGAAGAGTGGAGGAAAATAGAGTGATTTAGAATCTTTGGTGCTCACACGGAGTAGTTGGGAAAACCTGGTGGGGTGGTTTGGGATCTGATTTTGAGTAGCCCTGGGGGCCACTTGGAGGAGTTAGTTAATAGCGCAGTTATTGAGTATATCAGGAGACTGCTTGAGGAGAGCAGTACTAGAAAATTAACTTCATAGAAAATTTTAGGTCTGGAAGGGATCTAAGAGAATATTCCGTCTAGATTATTCTGGTAGCAGTGTGTAGGAAGACTTAGAGGCAAGAAGGCAGCTGAGAATCTGTTTGAGGTAATTCAGACATAAGGCTATAAATTCATGCCCTAGTATTGAGTTGGCTGGAATAGAGAGGGAAAATGTGGAGGCTTCCAGGCTTTCTGAACACATTTGAAAAAGAATAATGACCGGTGGCGTGAGTAAAATAAACTCTCCCCTACTGTTTTCTTTCTGTGTGTTTGACGTCTGTTTGTACTGCTTGTAGAAATGGGTAGTTTGAAGGATCCCTGGCTTGAAAAGGAAAGGTCTCTTTGCTTTCGGATGAGCTGGCCCTTAGTGGAAATAGCTAAGTGGGCTGGAGTTGCTGGAGTGAGGGGTCAAGGAAGGGGAGATGCTGATCTGGTAGTCATCAGCATAGAATGAATGAGCTCATTCAAGGGACTATGCTTAGCTAGAAGAGAACAGAGCCAAGCACGTTTCTTATAGCCAAAAGCTGTGCTTCTTATATTAAGATTGTTGTGTAGCAGATGTTAATAAAATGAAGCAGCTTGTATTCAAATCATTGGAAACCAGCTCATGGATATCATCATACCTAAGAAAAGATAGAGATTATATTATCATAAGGAAGGGTTTCAAAGAAGTATTTCTGTAGGAGACTAAAAAGACCCCTGGTCTTTGGCCCAAGTTATGGGGTTTGATTATTTTTGTATTGATTGTCAGGGAGTGGGACCAGAGGTCAGAGAAGCAAGCAGGAGAGAGATGCTCACTAAGGATCAAAAGGCAAAACTCCAAATGAGGGTGCTTAGCTAAATCTGGAAGACAGATTTTTTTTGCTAGTATTATATTAGTACAAGTCATAAAGTATTGTTACAAAATCATAGGAACTTTTATTAAACAAAGCGATCAACATGAGAAACTTTCTCAACCTGTTCTCCAACTAGATCTACGCACTGCTCCAGGTGGCGTTTCCCTCACATTAACCCGACATCTTAAACTTTTTCTACCCCTGAATTCTTTTCATTTGGGAAATGAAATGCTGCATATTTACTTACATATTTGATTTTGAATTTTTGCTCGTTGCATGTTCAAAAATCTTTGATTGTTCCCAAGTTTTTTGTGATCCTCCTGTCACCGGACCCCACGTGACTTAAGTTTAAGAAGCTTTGCTCTAACCTTTTCCTGAAGAATGGCATATCACATGCCCAAGTTGTCATCTTTGAGTCCTTCAAATAATGCTCCTTTCAGACACTGAGCATGAGGGACAAAAAGATGCTTTAGGGACCAGGTCAGGGTTGCAGGATGTATGAGGTAAGGTGCTTCCCAGTGGAATTCCCATAGAGACAGCCCTATGGTTTTTGCTTTGGATTTAGCTGGCCCTACAGTTTCCCCCAGAAGCCACTGTTTTGATTAGTGAAGTCACCCTAGCGAGACTAAGACAAGTACATAACTGAGAGAACTTACCTGCAGTTATCCACTGACTGCAGACCCGTATTTAAGAGCATTCTGTGTGGAATGAATGTGTATTTGTAGCACTACTTTGGACTTACTGTTATATTATGTTGTTCATTACCCTTACAGACTAATCACTCCAAATGTATTTTCACAAGGAAAGACCGTAGGAAAGGATTTCTACCTTTGGAATCTGTGGTGTTTATAAAAAGAGATTTTGGGAAGTCAGTAAGAAATAGAAGAGGCTTATTCAGTAGATGGTTAATATAACTAAGATTGCATGGTGTCTGATTACCTACGTAATACGGTGCTGCTTTCAGAAACGCTTCAAAACTATTTCTGTGACATGATTTCAGACATGTCAATTGCGTCTATCTTAATATTCTATTTTTTTTTCATTACTGACAATTTTTTTCGCATTAAATTTTTGTTTCTTACAATTACCTGTGTAATCTCTAACATGTTGATAGAACTTTTACCATTTCATTAATCCATTGAAATGAATTTTGCTATAAATGTCTAATTTAGATACTTCAAAAAAAGATACTATTGAGTCAAATTCGATGCCTGGTGACTCAGTGTCAGAGTAGAACTGTGTTTCATAGGGTTTTCATGGCTTGTTTATTTATGTTTCTTGAAAGTAGGTTGCCAGACTCTTCATCTGAGTCCCCTGTAGTTGACGTGACCCTTTCAATTCAGTCGTCCAGTGCGTGAACCATTTGTACTATCCAGGGACCCTAGTTTAGATTTCAGTGGGGTCTCACTCAACACACTGTTGTCGAGTTGATTCCTAATCATGGTGACCCTGTAGGATAGGGTAGAACTGTCTTGTGTGTTTCTGAGACTGTAGCTCTTTATGGGATTAGAAAGCTGCATCTTTCTTCCCATCCTATAGGCTCACTGTGAATCGGAATCGACTAGATGACAACAGGTTTGGGTTTCTTCCAGTTATATTTAAAAACATCTCTTGTAGAATTTCACTTTATCCAAAAGCAGGGTTCCTAAAACGTTGTCTCAGTGGGATATGGTTTCTCTGCAGCCCAGTTGGGCTTGTCTGGCTGGGGGCCATATAATGTCGTTCTAATCTAAATATGCAGCTGGGAACTGGCAGGGAAGCTGAGGGTGGAGATGAGCTGTTTCCTGGCGCTTGGTCAAACCCTGGTAGCTATAGTCCTGACCACATTTTTAAAAGTCAGGCAGTGACAGGAGGCAGGTTCTTAGGGCGCCAGGCAGAGGAAAACTGAGGTGTGTTGTTATTCCAAGTCTGGGCATGGACAACTCAGTAGTGATTCTGGCAGCTGCTGAGTTGTCAGGGGACAGCTAGGAGTCCCTTTGGTGACTTGCCGGGCAAAGCACAGTGTGCTTGGAATTCCCCTTCCAGGCCTTAGGCGCTCTTGTCATAACTACATCTGAAAAGCCTGTTTCCCTCTCAAGTAGGCAGGTGTGAGATTGATGAATGGTGATTTCTGGGGCAAAGAGTACACTGTCCATGTATTTTGGCAGAGCACTGTGTAATTAAGTATTTATGTGCACATGGTGAGGGCATTTATTTCTCGGAATGGACAAATGGCTGCACAAAGGCAGTACCTTGGAAGAGATTCAGGCATGTTAAGCTCTGGGTCTGAGAGAGACCACTAGAAGGTCATTTGTAACTGTGGTTTGTGGCTTTTTGGTGGAGAAGTAGAGTTCTGTAGTGACATTGGCCACAGTCCTAGTCCATACTCTCCCCCCCGCCCCAACATTACCCATCTTAAGAGCTGGGAGTAGGCAGATTGCCATTTTCCACAGACCAAAAAGCCTTCCTGAGATCTGACTAAATAGGATTTTCCGTATCTGTTGAGTATGTACTCAGAACAGCCGCAAATGGCTGTGACCCCTTCTCCTGTTAGAAAGAAAGGCCGTTACTCTATTTTACCAAATCATACTTCCTATATTTAGCCTAAATGCAGCACTTCTTAACTGGGGATGTGTAAGGATTGCTTGGTGAGCCTTTTTGATTACAAAAGGTAGGAATATGCACTCTCTAAATAATCCCATTGGTTCCCATTTAAATTCATCTTTGTCCTGGCCACTCAGCCTTGTGTATTCAGTCCTGATTTCTTGCCTGCATTCTGGGCTTGCAAGATGCAACTGCCCACTTGATACTGCCTTTCAGATATTGAATGTTCCAGCCCAGACAGAGCTTTTACCCCTCCGTCTGGTCCTCCTCTAGCACCCTCTGTTTCACTGAAATACCACCCCGTATCCCCCCAGTTGCTGAAAAAAAAAACAAAAACAAAAAACCCAAACCACCAAGGCCATCTTTCTTTTCCTGTCTCTCATCCTCAGTCTGTGAATTCTTTTGCATTTCTCCACCTCACTGCTCAGGCCCAGGCTACCACTAATGGCTTTTGTCTAGGCACACTGCAGTGCTCCCCTGTTCCCTTTTTAATAATGAAAATGCATACAACAAAATCTTTGCCAATTCAACAGTGTTTACATGAACGTTATAGTTAAATGGACTACATTCACTGTGTTGTGTGACACTACCAATATCTTTTTCTAAACTACTCCATCACCGTGGACAGAAGCTCAATGCTGTATTTTCTGGGTTTTCACCAGCTTTGTGGGTCGAAGCGCTCCAACTCTTCTGAAGGGGATTTGGACAGACCGGTACTGCAAGGGTGAGGAGAGTTTCTGAGTTTGAGATATATTGGGGTGGGGGTGGGGTTGTGGAGAGATTTTTAAAAGTTTGTGAAAAAAAATTACCCTATCTTTTAATTCCATTTTCCCACAAACTTCTTGAAGCCCCTTCGTATAGTGCTAACTCTTTTTCAGGAGTATTGGTTTCCTGGTGCTGCTGTAACAAATCACCACAGACTTTGTAGCTCGAAACATGATAGGTTTATTATCTGTTAGTACTGGAGGTTAGAATTCTTAACTTGGGTAACATCAAAGTAGCCATGGTGCCCTGTCTGGAGTTCTTAGGAGACGCTCTGCTTCATGATTTTCAGGCTCCTAGAAGATGACTGAATCCCTTGGCTCTTGGTCCCCTTGAGCAGTGTATCTCCCTGCCCTCTTCTTTGGTTCTGACTCTCCGCCCTCCTCTAGTCTGTTACAAGGACCTTTGTAATTCGATTGGGACCACCTGGATAATCCAAGATAATAAGCCCTATTTCAAGATTGTTAATTTAATCACATTAGCAGGATTCCTTTTGCCATGTAAGGCCATGTGAGGGTAAGTAAACAAGTGTTAGCGTGCCAGTGTATACATGGAGAATGTGTTTAACACTGTGTCTGCAAACAGTGAGTGGCTGCAGACAAATACTTTCCATAATCCTGTGTGCAAACCACCTGGAGCCACATCTGACCTTTGACTGCACAAGGCAAAAGGAGAATCCTATCTCCACACCAGCCCAACATTGATCCCCACAAGGCAGGAAACAGGCGTCTACCCTCCATCTTCCAGCTTTCTTTACCCTATTCTGACACTAACAGTTCCTCCCACAGCCCACTGCTTTTCTGTAGGGTTCTATAATTTGTTGCAATGGCCACACAGAATTTATAGACAACACACCATAGGGAAGTTAACAGGCCAGGATCAAAAAACATTATCTTTATGAGTCCACAGCAACACTTTGCCTTAGTCCTCAGCTACCATATATACCCGTGTATAAGCTGAGTTTTTCAGCACATTTTTAATGCAGTTTTATGGTAAAATTAGGTGACTCGGCTGATATTCGAGTTGGCTTATACTCAAGTATATACGGTAAGTGTCTCTAGACCTCAGCCTAACAGCCCTGGGATCTCTAGGCCTCTGCTCCCATTCTTGGGTCAGGTAGCCCACTTAGACCTCATAGTCTCAGTGTTGCTTCTCTGCTTTGTCTCAGGCTGTCTTCACCTCAGCCGCTCGTCTCTGCAAGGCATGGCCTGTTGCCTCTGCCACATCAGACATAGATTTCAAATATGCTCTGCAAGTGACTCTTCCTTGATTGTCCTGGGCCTTCTCGCCCTCTGCTCCTGAGATCGCTCTCGTAAACACAGAGGATGACAACCTAAACTGACTTATGTCCTCTATTAGTGTTTTATGTACCCTAGTTGCATAGTTGTACCTGTATCCAGAGATTCGGAGATACAGAGACCTGGATAGAAGACTCAGGTTCAGGAATTTCACTTATCACAACTTAGGCTCCTTAGGGTGCCTTTAGAGAAAAAGGTCTGAACAAAACACTGACCGTTGACGGGATCTGCTGGCCAGTTAAATTCAAGATAGAGAGGTCAGCTTAAAAGGTTATAGTGATTATTTTTATGGATTCAAACAGGATAATAACCATGATCAATTTTCTTGAAGGACACAGATGATTACAGAGACTTATCAAGAACTTTCAAGAATATTGAAGACTGCATTGGTGAGAAAAAGCCCAGGAAAGCTGCTCTGAGGGATTCTTTTTCCCATCAGACCACTGCATGTGCCCCTTCTTTGAGGGTAAAGGGCTGTCCTTGACCGTTTTATTGGGACACCTTACCCCGTCCACCCTGTGTAGGTCTGATCTTGGCCCTTCAGGCTTCTTTTTGAACTCTTAAGTTTGAGTCCCTTGAGGATGCCAAAACTGCTGTTGGAGTTTTGTTGAACAATGCAGAAATCTTCCAGAAAGAGAGAGATGGAGACACTGCCCCTCTGGAAGAATATCGACTTAGATGGATGATATGCCAAGAAATAATAGTTTGACATTTTGACACTTTTGCTCAGTAAAATTTTTTATGGTTTTTGTGGCAGTATTTTTTTTTTTTTAATTTATTCCGTGTTTACAAGTTATGGGAGTTGGGGAACTTTGAGAATGCACTATTCTGCTATCACTAAAACTGCCCCAAACCAACCTCCCCAAACAAAAATACCCACTGCCAGTGATTTCTGACTCATAGAGATCCTGTATAGGATTTCTTAGACTGAACTCTTTCCTGGGGTAGATGGCCTCAGTTTCCTCTCAGGAAGCAGTTGGTGGCTTGGAGTGTCTGGTGGGTTTGAAACACTAAAGACTTTGCAGTTAGCAGCCAGACTCCTAACCTGCGTTGCCACCAGGCCCCGTTGCATATATTAACTAATCTAACCCTCATTACAACTTTCTGAACTTAATGATCTTCCATTTTACACAGGAGGAAGCTTGAGACAGAGAAGTTGTGTGACTTTCTAAAGGTTACTCAGCCAGTAAACCGTGGAGTCAGAATGCAGGATTGGCTCTGCGTTAGAGTCTGCTCTTAGTCACAATGTGTACTGCTGCTGCGGAGGCATGCTGTGAATTTCCAAATGACTTTAGAAAGCCATACCTTTATTATGGTGGCAGCAGCAGCAGTAACCGTATCTTGAATGCTTTAATAAGTGGCAGGCCCTATTCTAAGTTCACTTACAACTATTCAAAGTGATTGTATTAGCATCTTCATTTTTTTGTTCATAAGAGAACAGGCCCATACAGTTAGGTAAGCCCCTTCCCTTTTCCCGCAAGGTCACATTGTAAGAACTGGAGCTAGGATTGGAACTCAAAATAGGGGCGAAGCTCAGATGCTTAACCATAAGCTATTGTGCTTTTTCTTTCATCTGTTGAAGGAACCCACTGCTGTCAAGGAGATTTGTGTTTATAACACCTCTAGAACCAAGTAAAACTGCTCCATAGGGTTTTTCCAAAGCTGTGTCTGTAGAGAGACAGACAGCCTCATCTTTCTCCCAAGGAGTACCTGGTGAATTTGAACTCCCAACTTTATGTTTTAGCAGCCCAATGTTGAACCATGTATCACCAGGGCTCTCTGGTAAAAGACATCATTACAAATAAAATTGATCAATACTTGCTGTTATTAAAAATGCAGCCAGATATAATATATTAGAATAAGAGCTAAAGGAATAGCTTAAAAGGATAATTAGAATAATTAGGATTAATTAATCCTTTTGTGACCTTGGGCCATTTTTCACCTCAGTTTTATTGGGCAGCTCCTGTCCCACTTTCAGTGCCTGCTGCCATCGGGTGGGGTCTTATATAACCGTGAATCTGAAGAACTCAGCAACTGTTACACCAGAGCCCCCTCCCGGCATATGCGTTCCATTCAATGTACACAAATCCATTATTATCTCAAACAACATTATTTTCCAAATTATTTAGAATGCTTTCCATTACTGATAATACATGGATTCAGCAAAAAAGTCAAAGTGAAAAATCATTCTGTATTGGGAGGGTTAAACAGATTATCAGAGGGCCCCTGCGGAATGTAGGTTTGTGTCACCTGTGAGTTGGAATGGACTTCATGGCAGAGAGTTTAGGTTTGGTTCTGTAGGTATGGGGGGTACCACCCCCCCCCAAAAAAAACCCCAATTTTTTTCAAAGCTATGTATTTAATTTTTTTACAAGATAACCTTATCACTTCCAAAGTACTCTCCATTACACTTAATACATTTGTCAAATATGCGATTCCATTCTTGGAAACATTGTT
>NW_022111373.1:35092699-35101377 GCF_000313985.2 Echinops telfairi | reverse complement strand
TGTAATTTTAAAGACCTTCTGAGCATGTTGGACCTGTTAACCACAAGTCAGCAGTTTGAGCCCACCTGTTTGTCCTCAGGAGGAAGATGAGGCTGTGTGCTCTGTAAAGATTTTTAAGTCTTTCATTCCTAGAAAGTCAATTCTACTCTGCCGTATAGAGTCAGCGTGATGGCAGTGAGTTCTGTTTTGTTTTGGTTGCACATGATTCTGGTGGTCTGTTACATTGGAGCCTGTTCACCCAGCCATACCTGCTACCAAATGGACCCGGTGGATGAAAAAATGAAGATCTGAAAAAATCTTGATGAGATGGAATGATAGACAGAATCAAACAAAATTGGATTGGAAGGAGAGGTGTACAAGTGCAAGGTGGTTTGATCTATAGTTTCAGACACACATGCACAGTGGAATGAAGGTTGGTTTTGTTTTTTTTTTAATTAGGTAGACTATATTGTTTAATGGAACCATCTGAAATAGATTTTTGGCCATTTTCATATAGTTTGAGCTAATGGAACGTGTTATACTATTGCGAATGAGTTAGTGATACAGGAGGAGACTGGTGGAACAGTATTGAGTATTTAACCCAGTGGTTCTCAACCTTCTTAGTGCCGTGACCCTTTAATACAGTTCTTCATGTTGTGGTGACCCCCCCAACCATAAAATTATTTTCATTGCTACTTCATAACTATAATTTTGCTACTGTTATGAATTGGGCAACCCCTGTGAAAGGGTCTTTCAATCCCCAAGTCCCGACCCACAGGTTGAGAACCACGGATTTAACCAAAGAAACAAAAGTCTTTGAGCAGTTGAGAGAGAAAGGAATTCCACACCTTGGGTTGGCCTTTGAGGCAGGTGGTGGTGGGTGGGGCATTGAGAGGATGCCTTTATTCAGCTGTAACAGGAATGAAGGAGGTGGTGTGTAGATTCTACCTTGCATGATTGATCACAGTAACTCAAATCTCCAACCATTAGTGTCATATGTGGGGCTAATAATTATGTAATGTGTTTATGCCTAGACACATTGAGTGGTTTTATTCTTGGGGCTGTTTACAGATCCTTTTCTGCCCTGGTAGACTCTACATTTGTGCAGTTGAAAGTCTTTGGTATTAGCAGTTTTTTTCCTTTTCTGCAGCTCAGTTTTTCTCTATCACCAAATGCAGCATAAATCACGTATTGCTACCTCCGTCCCCACCCCTCAGCAGTGTACCACCGTGGCCTCTACAGCACTGATTAGCAAATCAGAGAATACAGTGTCTTTCTCACAAGTGATTTTCTTGCCCTACAGAAAATTGTCTTTTTCAATATTGCTGTCAGTATTCTTTTACTGGGCCGCATAATTGAAACATTTTCTATGATTTTAGTTTCTTTAATGCAGACTAAAGTACATCCCTTTCAGGTCACTCCACTCTTCTCTGTCACGTGCAGAATTTGCTTGCGAGGTGTTTATATTTCAAGAATTGAACTGTGTAGAGGGACGGAACTTTTATTCCAATGTGATATATAACATATTTTAAAAAATAATTATCATTAGACCACATGATGACATATCCCTGGGTCACAGTTTTCTCCATGCACATTTAGTACAGATTTCCAGGTCCAAAGGAAAACCAACTATAAACTCATTGCTATTGAGTGGTTTCTGGCTCACAGTGACCCTTTTAACCGGCCTAGAGTTGCCTCTGGGGGTTTCTGAGAGTATAATCTTCATGGGAATAGAAAGCCTCTTCCTTGGAGTGGCTGCTGGTTTTGAATTGCTGATCTTATGGTTAGCAGCCCAACACATCACTCACTATACAACCCAACTCCAAAAAATCAAACTCACACACATCGGGGCGATGCTGACTCAGGAGCCCTAGAGGACAGAGTAGTAGATAGAACTGCCTCTGTGTAGAAAGCCCCATCTTTCTGCCTCCCACTGCTGACCTTGCAGTTAGCAGCCCAAGGTGTGACCACTACACCACTAGGTTCTGATCATTAATTATACCTTTGAAGTTATAATAAGATTTAAAGCTGTCTATAGTACCCCTGGACTCCTTTTTCATGAAACACCTCCTATAATAGCTGCTTTGATACTACTCTCACAAATAGGTTATGGGACCAGGGCTGTAATAAAAATAGTTTTTGATGTTCATCCCCCTAGGAGGGGGTTTCAGTGTAAGATATGAAAAAAAAAATTTATAAATTATCAAGGGTTTATGAGGGGAGGTAGGGTGGAGAAAGGGGGAAAATGAGGAGCTGATACCAAGGGCTTAAGTTGAAAGAAAATGTTTTGAAAATGATGATGGCAACATATATATAAATGTGCTTGACACAATGGCTGTATGTACGGATTGTGATAAGAGCTGTAAGAGCCCCCCAATAAAATGATTACAAAGGGAAAAAAACTTTTTTGGAAGTTTTCCATCTCATTGCATGCTTGTTGGACTGTTGGTATATTTCTTGGTTCCTTGGCTCTAAAACTTTTCTTGAAGATTCAAGATGATCTGGAGAAATGTGGGCCTCTGTGTATTAATTAATATGTGGTCCGTTAAGATGCCACCATTATAAAGTCTAGTAGGATGATGACATGAGCCCAAGCTTAGGTCTTATTTCTGAGATAATGCAGTTTTACTACTGGGAAGAGTTAACTCCTTGTAATTCTGCTTGGAATCAGAAGAACTTGATTTACGGTGACCTGCTGTAATTGAAATTGGTAGCATTTCTGAAGTCGACTTTGTAGCTTTTGTATTAGAAATATTCAGCAGAATCCATCAGAAGTGATTTCTTTGAAAATGTCACAGTTCATTGGTAGTGTGATAATTAGTGAGGAAAAGTTTCTTCCTTTGATAGCCTGTTGGTTTTGTGAAAATATATACAGATGAGACTTCTGTGCACCTGGCTAAAATATTTTATCGTCTTTGAGTCACCTGTAGATGAGACCATGGGGCTTCTTTTGGTCATTCAACTGAGAACCATTCCTTGCCAACACCCAGGTGTGCTGAGAAAGGAGTGGATGTATGATACTCTTCAGCAGCTCTGTTGACCTGGAATCTTCATGGTTCAACTGGCTTTTTCTTAAGTCCTGAGCTAATATTGCGCTGATGCTTCAGGTTTCTTGTTTTTACTTGTAAACTGATGTTTATTCTCTCTTGCTTTTCAATTGGGGCAGTGGGGCTCATCTTGCAGGATTTCTGTGTGTAGCCTTTTCGTTTCCTGCTTCTGCATCTGCTGCTGAACAGGCTTCAGAGTTCCACCTGGTGCTGACGTAGTACAGCACCTTGGGGGTGATGGTTGCCTTAAAGGGCTACACCTTTGACACATAAGGGGCTATTTCTGTTACATGCTTCTAACTGGAGAGTGGATGTACGATACACTTCAGCAGCTTTGTTGACCTGGAATCTTCATGGTTCTGCTGGCTTTTCTTTTTCATCTGTCAGGTCTGTGGAAGGGACATGGCCATCTTGGGCGCTGCCTCTCCAACTCCAGAGCTTTGGGTCTCCATACCAGTGTTGGCTTTACTGTCTGTCTTTCGGAAGATAATTTGCTTCTAATTTTTGATTACCCTTTTTTATTTTATTTTAACATTTCTTCCCTAGTTTCTTCAGATTACTGTTAGTTCTCGCACTGCTTGGAAGACTGGCCTTGATGTCATAGAAATCAGACTGCTTGCTTTTCCCCTTTTGTAAAACTGACCTATAACCTTTGCCTCTTCATTGCTGCTCATCCTTTCCCCAGCTTGTCCCCACGCCCTATAACCTTTTCTATAATCCTATAACCCCTACCCCCTCACAAACCAGTTGCCTTTGGATTGCTCAGGCTTGCATGGAATGGGCTCTCACTGTTTGTCAAACCAGAACTGTGCCACACAGGATTTGCAGTAACTGATTTTTTAGAAATAGATCACCAGGTTCTTTTTCCCTGATGCCCCTTTGGGTGGACTTCAACTTCAAACCATTTGGTTAGCAGCTGAGTGTGTTAACTATACTGTCCTAGGATTTCCTCCATCACAAAATCAACACATTAACTTTAAGGAAGACTATAAATAAGCCCTAACCATGTTTACCATCTTGGTGCTTGGCCCTCATGTCTTTTGAAAAGGATATCATGTCATACCTACTATGTTAAAGCTGCTTTATCTCCTAGAAATACGTTTCCATATATTTTTGTTTTACTTCTAAATTTTTGAAAATGTTTCCATGATATAGTTGTAACCCTTCAGCAGCCTCCTGTTTTTCTTTTAGATATTTTCTCCTCATTTTGAGCCTTTCTTACTGTTTATACTTACTGGTGATAGACTGGTGACCAGGGTTGTTTGTTTACCTTTTCACACGTGTGCGCACGCAGATATGACTCTTTTTTAAGCTTGAATTTGGTCTTTTAAAACATGTCTCTAGGCTACTGGTAGTTATAATATCACTGGGGTATTCTGTGTTCATATAGGCAGAGAGCCATATCTTAATTATATTTGTCTTCTCAGTATGTAGCATTATGTCTGGCACACTGGATGTTCACAGGAGAATTATGATTGAGTTCCATAAATCTAAGGGTCATTTAACAATTATAGGAGTACTTGGAACCCAGTATATAGGGCTAATCAGACATTGTCCTTATTTTCATGATGCTTAGAATCCATAAGCTGAGGCAGTATTCTATGTAACAAGGTTTATATGATCGAGACAGCAAGTCTGTTAATGTGACGATCAATTAAAAAGTAGCAACAGCAACTAAAAGCACAGTATAGTAAAAGCGATATAAGTGATTTATACTGTGGCTGCTTGGTGGTGGTGGGGGCTATTCATGCCAGTCTTCTTAATATGTTTGGCTAATTTAGAGTTGAGTAAGTGATTTTTGTATAGATGGTATTTCTAATTTAGTTTTGTCCATGTTATGGATGGAAATGAAATGATCACCTTCAGGTTTGTGCATTGCGATTTTTCAAGTACCGTATATACTTGAGTATAAGCCAACCCGAATATCAGCTGAGGCACCTATTTTACCACAAAAACTGCCTTAAAAATGTGCTGAAAAACTCGGCTTATACGTGGTATATAGGGAACTAGAATTAATTATGTTTAAATGGACTATTTCATACCTGAGTATAATCTGCTTATCACTGTATTTAATGATTCCAGAGGCTGGCTTTTGGGTGGGTTTTGTAATAAGGAATAAACCCCAAATTTTTGGTGTATCTGTTGCACATTTTGAAATATGATTAAACGAAGATTGCAGCCATGGAAAAGATTTTCTGCTGTGAATTGGTGTTTCAACCCTGCCAGCTGTTCATGCTTTCTGCGATCCCACTTATAAAAGTGGAGAGTGAAGGGTGAGTGGCTGCCTTCTTGGGCAGGCACATAATTAAAAAAAAAATGTGTTTGCCTCAGCAGTGCTATATTAGAGTTTCATAAAGCTGCCTTTTTCTCCTTTATTGTAGGGCCAGCTCTCAATGTTGCAAGAAAAAATAGACCATTTGGAGCGTTTGCTAGCTGAAAATAATGAGATCATTTCAAATATTAGAGACTCAGTCATCAATTTGAGTGAGTCTGTGGAAGATGGTCCGAAAAGTTCACAAGGCAATTTCAGTCACGGTCCTGGCTCGTCTCTCCTGTCATCGCAGCAGTCCTCCCTCGCAATCGACCCCAAAGACTGTCTGTTTGCTTCACAAAGTGGAAGTCAGAATTCTGATGTGCAGGTGATGTATGCATTTATTAATAAATAATCACTGGGCTTAAAAACATTTTTTTCCCTCTAAAGAATTCATTCACTACCTGTTTGAACTCTTTAAGTCACTTAAACATTTTGGGTTCTAATTACTGTCTTTCTTTGTATAGTGATTTGATTAATCATGTGATAATTAATCAGGAGAAGGAGGAAGCTCTTTTTGCTCCCGTTAAGATTTACAGTTTTAGGACCCCATAAAGAGAGTCGCTGTGAGTTGAAATCCACTCCAGAGCTGTGGTTGTTGGTGGGTCAGTGGTGAGTGGTCATTAACAGATAAAAGTCTTTGGATCTTATTTTTGTCCTTATTTTACAGTTCTGTGAAGGGAGGTTTTTTTATTTTATAAATACATTTCAGGTTTTATTTCTGTATTGTTTAAGACCTTTGGTGGTTTAAATTTAGTCAGACTGTTTTAGCTTCTTTGGCAAGTAAGAGAAAACCCTACTGTCTAACTGTGATACCAGTATAGATCTCAAACAGTGTAGGATTTTTTTTCTTCTGGAATAGTGTTTGGTGTGAGGGAGAAGGAAATTTAAAGTTGTATCCTCCAACATGGAAGACACCGTCTACCTGTGATCACTGGAAAAGTGCTTCGTTTGAAGTGAGATGTGCTGTAGGTGTGGAGTACACGTAAGGTACAGAAGGCATGAACCAAAATGCCCAACTCATTGTCATCCACTCAGTGCTGACTCACAGCAACCCCTGTGGGTTTCTGAGACTAAAGGTTAGCAGTAATAGAAAGAAAGGCTCGTCTTTTTCTGAGGAACTGCTTGCAGTTTTGAACTGCCAGCCATGCGGATCACAGCCTAGTGTGTAACCATTTGACCACCAGAAGACATAGTAAACCCCAAAGGCTCTTGAAATGTTCTTTTTTAACAGTGATTATCTTGAGATAGTATTTTGAGTATATTGGGTACACTAGCATGTATAATTAAATTGATTTCACCTATTTTCAGTTTCACTAAAACATTTAAAATGACATGTTTGGCTTGCGTTATATTTCTATTGGGCAGGGTAGGGAAAACAAGAGCTAAGCTCATTGCCGTTGAGTTGATTCTGACCCAGGTGTTACAGAATTGAACTGCTCGAAGGCAGAGGAGTTAAAACGCAGATGCAGAAAGGACCTTTCCTTTTTTGTACTCAAGCTGTGTCACTCACATAGTTCTGTTCTGGCTGTTAGCAGAGGGCTGTGTTTAACTTTAGACCTGAAACTGGAACTTGATGGGAGGACCCTCGGGTGAATATTTTAAAGTCAAATCAAATGAGTTGGTTTCTGGCCTTGCTATAGAGCAGGGCTTTTCTGTAACTCCTCAGGGCATAGGACAAGGTAAAGTCTAGAGACCCTTGCTGACAGGCCAAGCCATGAGCTGGGGCAGCAGAGCTGACCATGTTTCGCTCTTGCAACCACAGCAGCTAATGTGTGACCAGACTCGTAGGATTAGAATCCTGTCCACTGCAAGGAGACCTGTTTCTGTTGGGCTTGGTTTTGTTTAGCATTTAATTAAGTAACTTTTAAGCACCTCATTCTTGCTCTCTCTGCCCTCGAGTTGGTTCTGACTCACAGTCACCGTCTAGGACAGAGTAGAACTGCCTCTGAGTTTCTGAGACTAAATCTTTACGGGAGTAACAAGTATCATCTTTCTCCCATGGAGCTTCAGATGGTTTTGAACTACCGGTATTGTAGTTATCAGCCCAGGTTAAGAGAACCACAAAGGTTTTGCTGTTTTTTTTCTAGTTCAAAAAGGTGTTGTAGAGCATACGGAAGGTATGGAGTAAGAAAGAGCTATGAGTGCTGTGGGGCCAAAGAAAGAACTGGAAGGAATAACAGAGACTGCTAACATATCCTCCAGTCCAGCTGGTTCCCCAGAGATTTATTGGCTCATCCATGGGAGGGTTTTATTTGTGAAAGTCTGAAGTTTCTTTCTTTTAAAAAAAATCATTTTATTGGGGGCTCATACAACTCTTATATCCATCCATCCATCCATCCATCCATCCATCCATCCATCCATTGTGTCGAGCACATTTGTACATTTGTTGCTATCAACATGTTCAAAACATTTTCTTTCTACTTGAGCCCTTGGTATTGGCTCTTCATTGTTTGCCCTTCCCTCCCCCCAAAGTCCTAAGTTTCATAGCCAGAGATACATGTTATTGCTTTAAAATATTCTGTATCCTCTTGCATAATTGACTTACTTTCTCTGAAAGCTAATATATGAGACTCATTTATATATTAATGAATTATTTTTCTACATTCTAATTAATTTTAATGTAATTTAACTTTAAAAAAAGATTGAGTGGCTGTGTTCTTTTTCACATTTAGTATTATAGAGTGTATGAAGACCAAAACTAAGTTAAAGATGATGTTTTGGTAGCATTTTTCCTTGGTGTCCAAGTGGATTATTAGTTACAAGGAAATCTGCATCAGAAGCTTAAACAGTATTTAAATACTTAAATGTTAAACCGAAAATTTAAAACATTCCTCCATTTTTAAGTGAGTACACTTAGTTAATCTTGTTGGTGCTTTATTTTTAGAGTTAAAAAGATAAGCATACATAAGCTGAAAGGATGCATTTTCATTCAGATATGGATTTTAAAAATATACTTACAGACTTCCAAAATCTCATTGAAAAATGGAATGAAAAAGTAATGAAATTTTTCATAACTGTTTTGAATCTTCCTACTATGAGGCTGATTATAAAGTGAAGACATTGTAAATAGAATAAAAAAATCACTTTCATTACTATATTTGAAGATTCAGAAACATTTTCTGAGTAATCTGATTTCAGCAGAATTTGTGTTTGCTGCTCAGTTCCTGTCACATTGTATTGGAAGTAAAACAAGAGAAGAAGGCAATGCATGAAACTATTTTATTAGAGGCAGGTGAGTGAGGGGAGACTTATCAGAGACTTCAGGACAGTCGTGCAGCACAAGTAGAATTTTTACGTTTTTAAATGATGATTAAATCGCCAGTTAACTTTTTTTTTTT
>NW_022111373.1:35033382-35092356 GCF_000313985.2 Echinops telfairi | reverse complement strand
CCTGTATTTTCAGTTCCTATCTGTACCAGTGTACATCCTCTGGTCTAGCCAGACTTGCAAGGTTGAATTCGAGTCATGGTAGTGGGAGCGGGGAGGAAGCATTTAGGAACTAGAGGAAAGTTGTATTTCTCACTGGAGATCCCCTTGCAGAGGGGTTTTGAGGAGGAGATGAGCCAGTTAACTTCTACAAAGATAATTTTCTCTTTAAAACTATGTGCAGAGTATAGCAGTGAGTAGTTTGTAGCAACCGTTTAATAACATTAAGTTTAAATTAATGTTTATGTAAACTTATTCAAGATCATTACTACTTTTTTCTTTTATATTTTTAGATGTTGGATGTTTACAGTCTGATTCCTTTTGACAATCCAGATGGTGGCGTTTGGAAGCAAGGATTTGACATTACCTATAATACTGATGAATGGGACACTGAGCCCCTTCAAGTCTTTGTGGTGCCTCATTCCCATAACGACCCAGGTAAAATTTGCATTTCAAAAAATTAGCGATTCCTTTAGAGATGCTGGTGGCACTGTGGGTTAGGCATTGGACTGCTAGCTGCAAAGTGGGTGGTTCAAACCCACCTGCTCTACAGAAGAAAGGTACACTCTGTTCCTGTAAAGACTGGCAGTTTCTGAAAGCCCAGAGAGGGTCTCTGTGAATAGGAGTCGACTTGATGGCAGTGGGATTGGGTCACGTCCCTTTAAACACAGCGTGTTTGAATGAGAATCCCAGAGAGGCCACATCTCACATTTTTGAACCATTGCCTGACATTTAACACTAGCATGTTCTTTATATATATTGTTGGATTTTAGTGTTTCCATTCATCAGTTTATGTGTTATTACAGGGCAGTTCTTGTGTGGTATGAAATAACCATAGGAAAGTGATTTGAGGGGCAAACACGTTGTATACAGTGGATGTACTAAGTTCAGGAAAATTATTGAGTAGTTGTATACTTTACATTATGGAAGACAGAGGGCTCATGGTAAGAGTGAATCTTTAAGATGGAGAATACAGAATAAAGTGGTGGTTGAGGGCATTGGTGTGATGTCAGGGTGGCATGGGTGTGAGTCCCAGCTCCGTTACTGTTAGTTGATGACTGATTACTTAATTCCTCCAGACTCAGGCATTGTTCACCTGGACATTTATCATCAATATTAACTACTTCAGAGGGTGACAATGATTTAAAGGGATCATACGTGGCAGAAGAGTAGTTTTGCTTTTTAAAATTATCATTGTAGTTAATATGTGATAACTTTTGGGGACATTTTCTTTCCCTGAGGGTAAGAAGAAATGGCTAAAATATTGAAAAACATATTTTGATGTACATACAAGCACAGAGTAAATGCCTCCTGAATTGTAGTTTTGGGGAAAAAAATATTTTGCTCCTCCAAAGACTTCTTTTGAAGAGATTCTTTTACTTTTATTTGTTATCTTAATTTCATCAATATTTTGAGAGACACCAATATTCACCTAGTAATTAGTTTTTATTTTTCATTTCAACATTCATTTATCTTTTAATTATGCCCTTTTTGGCTATTTCTAAGACAGCATAACTTGTACATTGTACTTAGATGCATGATGACAACTACATGTGTGCGTGCATGTGTGTGTGTGTGTGTGTGTGTATGTGTGTGTGTGTGTGTCATGGATTGAATTACATAACCCCAAAATATGTGTCAGCTGTGCTGGGCCATGATTCTCAGTTTGTTGATATTTATGCAATGATTTATGTTGCCTGTTACATGATATATAATCACCCTCGTGATGTAATGATGTGATCGGTCAGTCAGTTGTCAGGGGATTAGGGTGAGATCCAACATTTTTACTCAGATCATAGACCTAATTCAATGTGAGAAGCGTTTCCTTGGGATAGAAGGGGAGAGCAGGTAGCAGAGAAGGAAGAACTTGTGGAAGTCTCTCTTTGTGTCTGTCACAAAGAGAAGAGCTGGGAATGGAGCGCATCCTTTGAGTACTCTGCATTAAGAACCTCCTCGACCCAGAGGAAGATTGATGCCCAAACACATACATATGTTCAAGGATGTTGGGTGCTCAGATGTTGAAAGGAGACGAGGGCTGGCAGAGAGAGGAAAGCCTTCGTCTAGAGCTGGTGCCCTGCAGTTGGACTTCTAGCCTCTTACCTTGTGAACGTTTCTGTTAGTTAGAGCAGACAGTTGTATTTCTGTTAAAGCAGCACCAGATAACGGAGTATGAATGCTGCTGCTGAGGGTGATATGCGGCTTGGGAGATCGAGCATGGATACTGGCATGTTTGAATTTCCAAGAACTATATGAAATCAAATATCGTGTCGTATAAATTTGTGGTGAGCAGTTGCCACACACATGCAGATATGACCCTGATTCTCTTTTGTCATTGGTTTTAATGCCTTTATCTTTTTTATAAATATTTTTAGTCTTTTCTTCCTATGTTCAGCATTATATTCTTTTTAAGTTTCAACCTGTTCCTTCAAATCTGAATTCAGGATAGCCAGGCATCTTGGAGAGACTTCAGAGGTTTGGAGCCAGACAGAATGAGGCAGGCAGGCAGGCAGGCACCTCAGCTCTGCTGTGCACTTCCATGTTACCTTGGGCACTTTTGTTATTTATTAGTAAAACGTAGATCGTCCGAGTGGAGTAAATAGCATGTTCAGTGAAGGCTAGTTGAAAGACAAGTACTGTATAAAAGATTCGGAAAAGCATATCTAGTCAAAATTCCTTTTATTTGTGTGTGCACCAGATTGAATCGGTGTCTGTTGCTGTAGAGTCAAGTACGGAATCGTGGTAATGCTGGGTGTACAGAGCAGCACTGCTTCTCACAGGTCAAATTTGTGACCTTTCGGAAGCAGATTGCCTCTCACTTGGGTACATACTGCCAACCTCTTGGCTCATAGTTCAGTACTTAAATTGTTCAAGCCAGTTGGATGAAATTGTATAAGTGCATTTAGGGGAGGGGTGCTAAAAACATCTATCTTTAATTGCTAGGCTCACATTCAATGAGATGAAGTGCTCACATATGTGTGGCCTGGGACTGCCTATGGGACTACAGATTTTTTTTTACTCTCATTCTGAAATATTTACTTATTGAATGAAAAAGCAGCAGAACCACTTGGACTATTAGAAATAGTCTTTTTTTTGGCTTTCTGCCAGTCATGGTGCCTTACATGTGTTCTTGTTATTTAATTGGATATGTGCTATAATCCTATTGTGTAACCTTCATAGTAAGCTTATAAATATACTTCATGATACATTTTCTTGAGTCACCATTGTATGAAGCCCACCTCTTTTCCCTTTTTGATGTTTAAACAACAACAAAACCCCCACGGAAATTAGACTTATTAGCCATTCCTCCTTTGTTTCCATTTGTAATTCCCACCAATCTCATTTCTTGATATTCTAAATTGTGGACACCTGTATTAGTCTGGGTTCTTTAGAGAAACAAATCCACAGAAACTCCTGTATACGAGAGAGTTTTATATATAGGTTACGTGTGCATCAAGAAAACATCCCAACCCAGTGCTGCCCAAACCCACAAGTCCAACATTAATCCACTAACCCATATGTCCAACACCAGTCCACAAAGTCCTCCACCTCACAAAGCAGACGCAATGATGCCGACTGCAGGAGGAAAGCCGAGTCAGTGAACATGTAAGCATCTCAGCACTGGCAGGGGTCTCCACATGAGTGCTCCAGCACCCAGGGTTGCATCGGGGTAGGTCCGTGTGGCTTCTCCTTGGGGATGTCTTGCGGTTAGCCTTGCCAGCTCAAGCAGGGTGCGACCATCACAAAGCAAGAGATCTGAGAACTAGAAAGGCAAGGCCCACCAAGCCATTTATCCCTCCGCCCTTCAATTAATTCCACATGTGTTTATCGGCCAGGTTGGCACAATAAACTAAGTGACTCAACACCCAACTGTAATAATAAAATCTGGTTTACCTAGCAGATGCTTTGTAAACATGTTATTTCTTGCTCACCATAACCTTTGGAAGTTATTGCTCCTGTTTACTACAAAGACATTCCCAATGTGACAAGTTTTCACAGGTGAATATAACCAGAATATTTCTTGGTTGGATTACATGAATCTCCCAGTAGAAAAAAATGTGTGAGAACATGTGTCTCCTGCTCCACCCCCCACCCCTCACCCCTGCCCCATGCCTAGCCTAACACTTGGCATATAGTAATTGCTAAATAGACTTCAAAAATTTCATGGATGAATGGAATGAAGAGATAATGAGATTCTTCCACAAACTTTCTGAAACTGCCTCATATATGGGGCTAGTGAAAAATATTGAAAATAAGGTGGACTGCCCAAAGAACAAATAAATCTGTTTTGGAAGAAGTAGTCGGAGTGCTTGTCAGAAGCCAGGTTGGTGAGTGAGACTTGGTTTCATGTACCTTGGGAATGTTATCAGAAAACACCAGTCCTTGGAAAGGACTTCTTGCTTGCTAAAGTAAAAGGGCAGCGAACAGAGGAAAGGCCTTCAAGGCGATGCATTGACACAGTGGCAACAGCATTGGGCTCAAACATGACAATTTAAGAATGGGCAGTGTTTGTTTCTATTGTGCATAGAGTTGGAAATAATTTTATGTCAACAACAGCAACGTGTATGTGAGGCCTTTCATGTCTCTACCCCTCCCCAGCTTTCTCTCTGCACATAACAATATTCACATTCACCTACGTAGGGGGTACAAAACAAAACAAAACAAAATGGAAAAAAGCTCTGCTGGGCAGACCATTTGTGGTACACATTTTCCCCAGTAGGTGAGCATCTAGTCACTTGCCCTGAGTTAGTGCACCCAGGGGCGTTGCATGGGAAGGTTCTCTCTGGGCACAGTGAATGTTTTCATGAAAGCTGTTTCGCTGTGAAATTTTGTTTCCTGCTTGGGAAAAATACCACACAAACTGTTGTGATGTTGAACACAGTTTATAAGGACAGTATTATGGGTAAAACTTAGTGTATGAGTGGTTTTCTTGTTTCAGAAAAGGTAAAAATGTCAATTGATGACAAACCTCATTTTATACATATGTCAACTTCCCAAATGTATAGAAATGTCGACTCTTAATGCATTTGGTGTTTTTTTCCCACAAGGTCAGACTGTTAATCAAGCTTTCTATTTAGAGGTTTTGTAAAGATTTTGTAACAGTTTGTGACAAAAAAGTCCTGATTTGTGGCAGACAGGGTACTGATTTTGCTACCATGACAATGCACCTGCTCACGCAGCCATCTCAGTGTGTCACTTTTTGGAGAAAACGACAGCATGCCCCTCTTGCCCCATGCTCCTTACTCACCTGATCTCATTCCGTGCAACCTCATTTTGTTTCTGCCAATGAAGAGGGACACGAAAGGACAGCGATTTGATTACAGAAGAAGTGAAGAAAAAAATGAGGGAGGTGCTGTCAGCCATCCAAACAAGATAAGTTTGAAAAATGTTTCTAAGAATGAAATCACAGATTTGACAAATGTATTAAGTATAATAGAGAGTACTTTGAAAGTGATAGGTCGTTTTGTAAAAAAATTTAAATACATAGCTTTGAAAAAAGAATTGTTTTTTTGAGTGCCCCTCGTATGGATGGCACTTTTGTTCAATAAGGGCTGGAGCTTCTCTCTTCCTAGCTATCATGTATCTCTAGTGCCCCGAGTGGTAACTGCCCCCTACCAACACCAGACCACTTTTTTTTTTCCAGCACATTTTTTAAATTTTATTTTATTTTTTATGAAATCATTTTATTGGAGGCTTGTACAAATCATCACAATCCATACACACATCCATTGTGTCAAGCACATTTGTGCATTTGTTGCCATCATTATTCTCAAAACATTTGCTTTCTACTTGAGCCCTTGATATCAGCTCCTCACCAAACCACTTTTTGTCAAGTTGAAATGACTCATGGGATAATTCCCCCTGCCCCCCCACCCCCCATCAGGTGCTTTGTCAGAGTGGACCTCTGCTCCATGGCGCTTTCTGTCCTAGGACACTGGCCTTCTGCTGAGGTGATTCTTGGTGCATCCAAACTGCCAGCCTTTTTGTAGCAGCTGATGCATAACCATTTGTGCAGGCCGGGGTCTCCTAACTGACACAGTATTGTAGCTCACACATTTGGTCAAATCAGTAATGAGCACATGAATTTTACTCTTGAAGACTCAAATGAAATATTTGATGGTTTCCATGGCCTACACTTCAACTTCCCTTCTACTTTGTTTCTATTCCTCTAGGCAGTGCCTCATTTTAAATGCAGTCTTCATGGTACCATGAACAACAGCTGTTATTAAGCTCTTCTTGCGCAGAGCTGCCTGTGCTTTTGAGATTTTTTTTTTTTCCACATTAGGGTTCTTACTGTAGTTAGAATGTTGTTTTGTGGGAAGACATCCCTAATAACTGTTCCTGACTGCAATAAATGAATGGTGTGTTGGTATCCTAGCAACGACAGTTGGATCTTTTTGTCTCAGTAAAAGATGTTAATGACCCTTGCCCTCAGGCCCTTCTCCACTTGAGGAAAGAATAATGGTCAGAAAATGGGCCTTTTAAGAAAAGAAAGCAATTCTTGCCACCCTGCAAAATGTTAGAGAAAGGAACCTGCCAACTTTCTTAATTTTTTTACTATCACTCCTTAACAAAAGTCAACTTTACATGAAGTAAATTGTTGTATGAAAAACAGAATCATTCCGACCACGAAAAACCACTCTTGGAAAAGATTTTGAAAAAGAGAAAAAGTATGTGCACATACATTCCAAGTCAAGATGTGACTCAGTAATGGGAAATCTTTGTATAATACTTCTAAATGAATGTGTAATTAGGCAATTTACTTTCTAAATGAGATTTGTTTGCATTTTCTGCAACAACAATTTAAAATAAGCTTTAGCTCAGTTCTGAATTTTTGTCTGTTGAGGATAGAAATATTTAAAATAGGTTTTTAGAAGTTTCCTGTATTTATGCCCCTAACTTAGAGAATTTTTCTTGCTTTATTTGTACATATGTGGATATTCTTTTCGTACCATTTTGGTAATATTCCATCAAGAAAAGGTGGATTTCAAATGATATTTGCATCTTAATAAAATTCTGAATTATATTTTCTTCTAGTTTAAAGATATGGAACAATTGCCATACGATATTTACTCATGTGATTCACATGAGTTAAAGCACAATTGGAAAAGAATTATTAAGTAAGGCTGATAGCTTTATACTGTTATGTTTTGGAAAGTTTTGAATCACAGACCATGAAATTAAATGTTAGTTGATTGATACATGTTCGTGTTGTATTTAATAAGCTGAGTAAAACACAATTACAGCACCTTTGTATCTACAATCTTAATTCTTTGCTTCCTACTAGTTAAAACTGCTGAAATACTTTGTTAATTTTCCTTCAAAGAAATCACAGTGTGTAGAGAGAAGATAAGGTATGCTAAATGGAATGTTGGACAGCATATTCTTAGTTAAGTAATTTGTAAAATGAATATTAGAAAATAATCCCCCATGTGGTATGACTATAAAATAGTAGGAAGACGTAGGCCCAAGAGTCAAGCTGGAAAATAATTTTCTTTTATACATTGCATTCTAACAGAATTTTTATTGACCGAATGATGAGATTTTCAGCTTTCTTTTTTTAAGGAAATCTTTTTAAAAAAAATAAATTTACATTTAGTTTTATATCATAATTAGTTTAGAAATGAAATACTTTGTTTATGTATCCTTACTCTGAAAAAGATTGTAAAAGCCCAAAGTGAGGAAATAATAGTGTGGCGTTATTTTAAAACTTCCATGCAAATATTTTAAGTATGGTTGACAGAAAGCAATTCTGGCCAGAAAGCGTTGGGCCACGTCCATACAGATGAGCATTACCTTGGTGACTTTGAGTCAGATTGGAGTGGGATGGTAGTTCAGGAGAGGCTTGTCTGTGGACGTTCCTCAAATGTGGAATGTTTTCTTCTATTTAGTTACAACAATAGTTAATGTGGTTTGGACTGGTGTGATGGGAAATTTGAGTTGCTGGAGCTATAATAGTATAAGGAAGAACTGAAAACTAGCATTCATTGCCTGCTCTGTTACTATATGCAGTTGGGGACAGAGGAATCAAGGATGCCATTACTGCTGCGGAGTCAATTCTGAGTCAAAGTAAACAACGAGAGTAGAACTGCCCCATGGGTCACTAGGTCTTTCCTTCCTGGAAAAACTTGCTGGATTTGAGCCTTCTACCTCTCAGGGACTAGCTGAGCATTTAACCATTGTATCATTAGCTCCATGAGGCCAACATATTTTACAGTAATTTGTTCAAGATCAGTCAGTTATAAGTTGGCAGAGACTGACAATTTGAAGCTCAGGTTTGCCTCATTCCAAAACCCATGTCCTTTACATAAACTGCACTATTTCATAACAAACGTTTTGTTTCTTATTGCTTTGTGGGTTCTAGAAAATTCAACACATTGAATTAGTTGGGTTGTAAGATTTAGCAAATAAAAATACATCATGCTCAGTTAAGTTTGAGTTTCTATATAATAAATTATTTTTAGCATATGTATATCCTAAATATTGTATGCTACATACATGCTGATAATAAAAATTTATTCCTTCTTTAGTGGAAATTTAAATTTAACTTGGCTCTCTGAATTTTCTTTGACAATCTTAGTTATGGAAGTGGTAACATGGCTATTTAGAATTTTCTTTTCAAGGGGACTCTGGATGGGGCCTCATGTCTGCTTCCATAAAGATTACAGCGAAGGAAACTATGGAGTAGTTCTACTCGATAGCATGAGTCAGAATGGGCTTGACGGCACTGGACGACGACGACTCCTCATTCCACCTCTGTGGTATCCTCATTTCACAAATGAGAGAGCAGAGGCTCCAGAGAGGTTATGGTCCTGGACTGTGGAAGAGCTGGCCTTGAACCCAGGATACCTGGTTCTGGAGTCGGGACTCAACCATTATTTAATATGGCCATCACTTTCTGAAACGAGGGCTAGAACATCTGGGAGGCACGCCTTTTAAGTGTATTCAAGCCAAGTGTTACCTATTTTAGTATTATTAATCATAAAAATGACTTATTAAGCATTTGACAAAAATAGACAACTTACTGCACTATTTTCTGTCCCTTTTCCCTTCTGACTTTTTTTCTTTTGTTCATTCCTTATTGAAATGGATGTGCTGTCCGTAAATACTACATTAGTACATGAGATGGTGAGTGATTTTTCTCATTGATGCATTTTTCATAAGTATAAAGTGATTTAGGAGCAACATTTCCCAGTTTTTAAATGTGATTTCTTCTAGAAACTAGTAAGTTTGCCCAGTGTCTGCATGACCATAAGGCTGAGTAGATACCTTACATACCCTGAGATTACTTCACAGATCTAGAAATTATTTTGGAAGTTGATCTCACAAATGCAGGTATCAGGTATCAAGGTATGCAGGTCTTTTAAAGGACACTGGGAAAGCAATATAATAAGGGGTCACAGTTGGCTATTACACTGATGCAGCTTCAGGGTGAACAAAACTCCAGCTGTCCTAACAGTAATGCAAATGGCTTTGCTTGTGGTGTGGGATGAAATTTCCAGTGACAGCATCTTACACGGATTCAAAAAGTGCTGTATCTCAAGCAACTTAATGGGAGTGAAGATGATATGCTTAGAAAGCTGTCATAGGACACTGCATCACCTGAAAAAAGGTTAGGGGCTTTGGAAAGCTGAGTTCAAAAGCACTAAAAAACGAAAAAAATCAGCCAATTTGTCTTAACGCTGTTAGGTGCTGTCAGTTCAGACTTACAGCGACCCTTTGTATAAATATAATAGAATGAAACAGTCCCATCCTGTGCCATCCTCACGGTCCTTCCTATAATGGAGCCAGCCCACTGTTAAATCCACATGTCAGTCCATCTCCTTGAGGGTTCTCCTCTTTTTCGCTGACCTACAAGCATGATGCCCCTTTCTCAGGGCTGGCCCCTCATGGTAACATTTCTGAAGTGCATGAGCAAAGCCTCTCTCTCCATCCTCCATTCTGAGGAGGACTCCAGCTGTGTTTCTTCTAAGACAGACTGCTGTTCTGGCAGTCCTTGATACTTGCAGTATTCTTTGCTGACACCATAATCTAAATGCATAATTTCTTCTCTGCCAGGCTTTCTTAGTTATTATTCACCTTTTGCATGCACATGAGGTGATTAAAATACCATGGCTCAGGTTTAGTCAGGTGTACCTTAATCTTCAGATGTACCTTTGATCTTAAATACTTTAAAAGAGATCCTTGATAACAGATCTGGAAAACCACAGCCTTGACTTTGACTTTACCCGAAAGCTTGCATCACTTTCTAAATTCTGTTCTTTAGGCCTCCCTAGTCTCTTATTCCCCATTTCTATGTGCATTATAGGGCTTAGCCAATTTTTTAAAGCAAAATTCTGGTAGTGATCTCATTTCCTGTTTTCCTGTGTGTCCTTTTTTTTTAGTTTATCCTTCACTGTTAGTACAGCTACTTCTGAAAGCAAAGGTGAGAAAACATAATAACTTCTTTCCTTAAATGTTTTCAGCAAGAAATAACAAGACTACATTAGAAAGCTTTCAGGGATCTGACTCCACACTTCTCCCTCCGTCCCCACTGTGTGTGCTGCAGTCCAGTCATACCCAGGCCCTGTCTGCTCCCTGAGATGGACGCTAACTTTCATGTCTTACTGGACTTTTTTCCATGTGCTCTTACTTCTGTTTGGAATGACCAGCCTTCCCTCTACCCAGATGATGACATCTAAGAAGTGCTCTTGTGCCTCCTGTTAGGCATTTACCTTTCCTCTAGCTATACAGCATTTTGTTTCTTTTTTCACTACTGAATCTGCTTTCACTTAGCTGTGGCTTCTTGTTTTTCCTTATTATATGCCTACTCTATGTTTGGAGGAATCAACCAGAATGTTATTTAAAACTCTGACTGTATGGGGAGGGGTTTACCATATAATACAAACGTTAGAAGTCAAATGAGCGTCCTATTTGAGTGACAGAGATACCATAATAAATTGTATTTAATGCCTTATGCTGTGTCTGCCCTTGAACTAGACATACTGTAAATGCTTCATGACTTATAAGCTACGATGATCAATCTAAAATTTAAAAAGACTAAACAAATTAATTAATTGGGTTTTGGCCCATTTCTCCCTGAGTCCATTATATGTTGCTGTGTTTTTGCAGACTGATAGCCTCCAGGCCTTTCTTCCATGCACCTCTGTGTGGCTTCTAATATGCAAATCAGTTCAGTAGAAGCTGGTTAGGAGCCACCCCCCTCCCCCAGGCATTCCAGTGAATAATTGCTATGTGCTTAATTGCTCCAGTCCATTGAAAATATACAACAAATAAAAGATAAAATAGTGGCATTAAATTTTCACTTAGAACACAGGGAATCCAGGGCGGATGATCCCTTCAGGACCAGTGATATGAGTGGTGATACTGGGAGCGTAGAGGGAGAGTGGGTAGGAAAGAGGGAACCGATTACAAGGAACTATATGTGACTTCCTCCCTGGGGGACGGACAACCGAAAAGTGGGTGAAGGGAGATGTCGGACAGGGCAAGATATGACAAAATAATAATTTATAAATTATCAAGGGCTCATGAGGTTGGGGGAAGCGGGGAGGGAGGGGAAAAAATGAGCTGGCCAGGGGCTTAAGTGGAGAGCAAATGTTTTGAGAATGATGAGGGCAATGAATGTACAAATGTGCTTTACACAATTGATGTATATATGGATTATGATAAGAGTCATATGGGCCCTTAATAAAACAATTTAAAAAAGATAACGGACCAGGGCTCAAGTAGAAAGCAAATGTTTTGAGAATAATGATGGCAACAAATGTACAAATATGCTTGACACAATAGATGTATGTATGGATTGTGATAAGAATTGTAAGATCCCCCAATAAAATGATTTAAAGAAAAAAGTTTTTCACTTAGGCCAGCCACTTTGTAGTTTCCAGCTATGCACTCTTGTTATAAAAATGACATCATGTGAATAACTAAACATGGAATTCTGGGTGGAAGGCTTGAGCCCCTCCAGAGGTATGTCAGAAGAGAAGCCTGGACACCTACTTCTAACAAATCAGCCCTTAGAAGTCCTGCAAAGCACAGTTCTGCTCTGACACACACAGGATCGTCGTGAGTCCAGATTGGCTCGAGAACAACTTGTGCTGGTGGTAGAGGGAGAAAGAACAAATTAGAATGTGTTCTTAATATTGTTCAGGCCTTGGTTCAATTTCGAAGTGTATTCAATGGAAAGAAAAAGGCTGTAAATTGACCACTTAAAATAAATCAGTTTGCAACTCAATGTCCTAAGATTATTGAATCTAGAGGTAGGAGTATAATTTTATGACATGAAAATTCATCCCATGCAACTTTTCATAAAATACTGTTTCTGATTGGTCTCATGCTAATATACAATTGTAGTTTTACTGTAATTTAAAAAAGAAAGATCCAATTCAGTGTAAAAAGGAATACTTGATTACTCTATTGTATAAGAGCAATAAAAGCTAATTTACTGTTATATTACTCAATATTGAAAACTGCAAGAGGCTATCTTTTAGTTCATTCTTCATTAATTGTGCTATATTGTAGTGGTATTAGTAGCTATTATAGATGAGTTTTATGGAAGGCTTTTAAGTTGACATATCTGAGCTTATATTTTGTCTCGTGTAAATATCTTTGACACATTTTCTGCCTGGTTGTTGAAGGGCAAATGAAGTGTTGAAGGCAAAATGGATTACTGTAATAAGTCACTGTGATTCCTGAATGAAAATTCCTGTGATGAACCATTTTTGAAATCATTTGTTTCAAAACAAGTTTTGAAACCATTAGTTCGTAACAAATTAATAACTGATAAAATAAGTAGATTTTCTTAAAAAACAAAAACAAGAAAACTTTTACTACTGATTTTTGTAAAGGCTGCTCCTCCTAAGCTTGACTTTTTTGCTAGATTATAGGAGGTTTTATAATTACTTCTAGAGGCATTCCCCTGATCATTACTCTTTAATAGCTAAGTAATTAAAAATTAGTCTTGACCTTTGTTAAAAGTTAAATGAAAGGCTGTATGATGTTTTAAAGATGGTTACTTCTAATAAACCACGACATCAAAAACTAAACTCACTCGATCGGGTGGTATAGTGGGCTGCGAATTGGGCCGCTAGTTATAGATTAGGAAGGTTTGAATCCATCAGCTGCTCTTTGGGAGAAAGAGAGACTGTTGGTTCCTGTAAAGATTTAAACTCTTGGAAAGCCCAAAGGGACGCTTCTGCTTTATTCTATAAGATCACTATGAGGTGATAATTCTCATTAAGCAATACAAAACAAATTCACTGCTATGAAGTCGATTTTTCTGACTTATAGCAACCTGATAGGAGAGGCTAAAACTGGCCCTGTGGGTTTCTGGGAGTGGAAAGCCGCATCTTTCTCCCTCAGAGGCCTGATGAACTTGGTAGATTAGAACTGCTCTCCTTGTGGTTAGCAGCCCAATAAGCCCACTGCGCCACGAGGACTCCTTCATAATTCCAATAGTGCCATTTAAATAATTTTCATAGCCCTTGTTACACACGTAAAAGAAACCTGGTACAGACAGACGTACATGTTATTTAGGAACAGGTTGGTTCAGCTTCATCTAGCAGTGTGATAGCTATCATGTTACATTAAACATTATGATAGCTATTGATAAAATAAATTCTTCCCACATGCTGTAATTGTAATTTACTGAGTATGAGTAGCACTCATTTTCTCTAAGGCATAGACTGGGTCTATCTGGATATGTAAGTTATAATGTGATAACCAGTATGTCTAAGATTCACTGCCTAAATAAGGAACCCTGGTGGTGTAGTAGTTTCTTGTTGGGCTATGATCTCTAAAGTCAGCAGTTCGAAACCATAAGCCGCTCCACAGGAGAGTCACTATGAGCTGGAATTGACTCAGTGAGTTTTGATTTTCTTTCTTTCTTTCTTTCTTTTTTTACGGGGTGAAGAGTCTAAAGAAGATTGCATTTTAGTATACTGCTTATGTGGTGGTCTTTGTTTTATATAAATTCAAGTTAGGATGGCTGTGCAGGAGCAGAGGAGCTACATTTTTTGGGGGAATACCCTTTGTTAGTAATATGTACCATATATAGTGTTGCAGTTTGTAATTTACTGATATTATTCTCAGGTCAAATCCCCAAACAAGAAAAGATTACCTTTATAAAGATAAGACAAAAGGCAACAATGAAGTTTTTTTGTTTTTTGTTTTTGATCACTTGGCTATTTTATTATCCGTTTTAATAGTGTTCTCAGCACACCAAATGGATAAACATCTCTACGACTTTTTTAAAAGATCATTTCATTGAGGACTCTTCCAGCTCTTATAACAATCCATACATCCATTGTACCAAGCATATTTGTACATGTGTTGTCATCATTATTTTCTAAACATTTACTTTCTTTTGAGCCCTTGTTATCAGCTCCTCTTTTTTCCCCTCTCTTCTCCCTTCCACCCTCGTGACCCCTTGATGAATTATAAATTATTACTATTTTTGTATCTTACACCATCCGCTGTCTCCCAGGTTTCTATTTTCAACTATACTGAGGTACTTTATTGTGCCAACCTACCTGGCCAATAAACACATGTGGGGTTAATTGAAGGGCGGAGGGATAAATGGCTCAGTGAGCCTCACCTTTCGAGTTCTTGGGTCTCATGCTTTCTGATAGTTGGACCAGGGTCCAGCTGCCTTAGCCAGTTCCTTGCTTCAGCTGGCAAGGCTGACTTCCCGTAAGACATCTCTGAGGAGAAGCCACATTGACCTACCCCGATGCAGCCCTGGGTGCTGGAGCACCCATGTGGAGAGCCCTACCAGAGCTGAGATGCTTGCACATTCACTGACTCAGCTTTCCTCCTGCAGTCGGCATCATTGCGTCTGTTTTGTGAGATGGAGGAGGACTTTGTGGATTGATGTTGGACATATGGGTTAATGTACTTGTGGGCTTGGGCAGCACTGGGTTGGGATGTTTTCTTGATGCGCACTTAACCTTTATATAAAACTTTCTCTTACACATGAGTTTCTCTAGATTTGTTTCTCTAAAGTACCCAGACTAACACAGGACATAAGGGCTAGTATTAGACACGGAATTGATCTGGACTGGGCTTGGGATGTTTTCTCAATATTCAATTGCTCTTGTATATAAAGCTTTCTTATTCCCATATAAGTCTCTCTGGATTTGTTTCCCTAGTCTTCCCTGATTAACACAAATATTTTGTACTGTATTTTCATTTGACTCAGAGGTCATGAACCTGCCACGTTGTAACTCAGCTGCCATCAAGTTGAACAGATAGCTTCATATTTCTCCCGTGGAGCAGTTGGTTGGCTTTGAAGCACCAACCTTTGTGGTTGGTATTCCAAGACTGATCCAACATTTTGCTGCTCAATAAATTATTTATGGAATGAATGAATGGATATTTCAGTTGAAGCAAAAAGGATAAATTCATTTAAAGTGGTGACATCACCCTTTTTAGATGCTCATTTTTGCTTTGCTGATAGTTTATTGCTTTTCTCTGCCCACCAGTTTTAATACATTTATTCACTTTTTGTCAACGAGTACAGTACGCATTGACTGTTAATTTAAAAGTGGGACAGGTTAAAAAGAAGAACTCTATGTAGTTCTGTTGTTTGACTGTGTAGACACTCCATCCATAACTCCTTAGATGAAAACCAGAGATTCTACAGGGAATCCATTTTTGTCTACCACCAGTAGGTGGGAATTGTAACTAGCCATTTTTGCCTTGACCATTCTTTGGCTTGCTTTATCTACAGTATGACACTGTGTTTGGAATTGAGCCTAGCAAAAAAAAATTTTCCTAGTCAAATTACCAATGTCTTCCAATGAATTTTTCAGTTGAATTTTGTAGAAAAAGTCAGCGAACCAAACTATCAATACATATACTTTTACTTCTGAAAACAAACTTTACATTGATATGTAGATTTTTGTTTGACAAGTTTCACCTCCCACTTCTAAACAAAGGGAAAATAAACAACTTTTTGGAACTAGTGCCTATTGCCAGAACTCTACTTTTCAATACCCTTGACAGCGCTCTAATTGCCTCTTACTCTGATGCTAGCTTTTAGATACAGTTTATACTTTTGGTTTTCTTTTAACTGATTTAATGGGCTGGGGCTTGTAGATGTGCTTCCGAAGATAGAATTTTGATGCTGTGTAGAAGAATTTTGTCAATTTGTTCAGATTTTTAAAATTAAAAACTGGAGATAAAATTACAATAAAATTGCCTACTATAGTTATTGTACCCATTGCTTGTGAATTAATTCCAACTCAGTGGCCTTCTAGGACAGCATAGAACTGCAGCTTGCACCAGGCTTCCAAGGTTGTTGACAGAAGTAGACCCATCCCAGTTTCCTTCCTTGGAGTGAGTTCATCCTGCTGACCTTTACTGCCCCACCAGGGCTCCGGTCATTATCCCAGCCATACAGAAATCCTTTTCGGCTATCTTTTACATTTCTTTTATTATGTACACATCTTTTACATTTCTTATTTGAATTTGTGTAGTTTTCAGAATATTTTTATCATTTTATTCTTAAAATATGCCTTTGTGAGTCCCTTGTCAACTCAGATTGGGTTTTATTAGTTGAAAACATTTGTTAGATTTTAAAAATGTCTTTATGTGACTAAAAGAAATCTAAGAATCCAAAAATAATGCAATGAAATTTGACTGCATTGAAATCAAATCAGACCTTTGTGGTGTATTTGTGTCTTGATTTAGGTTGGTTGAAGACTTTCGATGACTACTTTAGAGACAAGACTCAGTATATTTTAAATAATATGGTCATAAAGCTGAAAGAAGACTCAAGGAGGAAGTTTATATGGGCTGAGATATCTTACTTTTCAAAGTGGTGGGATATAATAGATATTCAGAAGAAGGATGCTGTTAAAAGGTTTGTTTTAAAACTTTTTCTTTTTGACATTTTGTAATAGATTATGTTGTTAACTAAGTGTTAGATTTTTCAGTAATTGAAAATTCTAAACATTATATCTGAAACTTAAAATATTTCTTATCCCATCTCTTCTTCCTTGATTTTGATTCACAAGAAGTAATTAGAAATGTTTCCAGCAAAATCTTGGAAACTTTGTCTTAGAAGTAGAAAACCACTAGACCCAAAGGGCTCAATATTAAAAAAAATTTTTTTCCCTGAAGTATGTTTCTGAAATGATCCCTGCAAGTTGTTTCAGTATATTGTACCTTCCATGTAGCCATGTACAGATATCTCTATCTGATAGCCAACATTGTAATTTTCTAAATGGCCTATGTGATGGTTAAAAATATTTTAATTTACATTTTAATTATAATATGTATTTTATCAAACAAAATTTTCTGTGTGTGTGAATTCCTTGATTATATGGTTTAATTGACTTATAAAAAGATTTCAACCTTACTGGTTTCAATTTTCATTTTATTTTTAATTCACAATGCTAGATATATGGTATTTTTCAAATTTTATAGTCTAATCTTTTTTTATATTACCTTTTTATATTTAACAAAGTCATTACTGATTATAGATAGCCACATAATTTATTTTCTCCTAGTTTCATTTTTTTTTAACCATTCGCTTTAAAAAACGCTAAATTAATTTGTTTATATGGTGTGATAGTGGTGTTGTGTTCACTAGTTTCTTTATTTGTAGGAGTTGAGCGTTACCTTAAGTTACTTACTTGTATTTGCTTAACTACACATATTGTAACTACCGCATATACTTGAGTATAAGCCGACCCCTCAAATTTCAGCCGAGGCACCTAATTTTACCACAAAAACTACATTAAAAACGTGCAGAAAAACTTGGCTTATTCACGAGTATATATGGTACTTTATAAATACTAGCTAATGATCTTTGCAGTGACCCTTTGGAGTAGGTACAATTTTTGTGTTCAGTTACAGATGAGGACCCTGGCTTGTCCAGAGTCATTGGGCCTGTTCTGTTATTCCAGTTCAGGGCATCTTGCCCCAGACTGTGTCATTACACAGTGTGTTGTGTGACAGAGTCATGGATTGCCGGTTTCAGCCAGAGACAGAGAGACTAGATTGATTCAAGAAAGTTTATTCTGCAAGTGTGAGACAGAAGGAAATACTGGGGAAACTGCTTTAAAAATTTGAAAATCAAGCAATGTGACAAAAAACTAAATGATGTTACAAAAAAGCAGGTTTTACTAATGATCACAGGAAACAATTGATAACCCCCAAAATGTGAAAAAAGCAGGTTTTGCAATGATGATAGCAAATAATGATCTATATTTTATCAAGGGTTATCAGACTGCCCTGAAGCTTCATTCCTTACCTAAAGGGGGATACTTTCTGTATAGCTCAAAAAAGAAAGAAAGAAAACATTTTTTAGCTTGGCACAAATATCCTCCATTTAGATACGCAGTGAAGCATGATGCTAAATGGGGATACTTTGTGCCTGGCTACTTACCTTAATTTCCTTGGTTACCACCATCCTGAGTGAAAACATCCCTACTGACTAAGCTTAAAAGGATTTTTTACTTCAAGGGAGGGTGCTGTTAGATTTTGGATTCCCAACAAGCTAAATATTAAATTATGTTATATTTCATAGTATTCTGATTCTCTATCAGTGTTGCCACCCTAAGGATTACACAGTCTGTCCTTTTGTACTAATTTGACATGCGGTCTTTATTTTAACTACACGTGAGGTTTGTGGTGGTCCTATTTCATTTGGCATTTCTTACTGTCCCACATCATTTTGTTTGACTGTACCATGGCATTTTAATTATTGGACATTTGTGAGATAGTTCATTAATAGTGAAAATCTTACCCTTGTCTTTCTTTATTCAAATACTATTTTAATGAATGACATTTAGTTTACAAAATACTTTTAGTATTAATTGATTAAACTCTCCCTACCTTATCCAAAACATTTCTGTGGATTCCAATGGGAACTGACATAAATAATGAAAGGTAATTGATTTTCCATCATTATCGTAGCATTTTGTTTTGTTGATCACTATCATTTTGTTGATTCCCACTCATAATGAGCTTCACCAGGTAAAATTGTCCCTTTGAGTTTCCAAGATTAACTCTCTAAGGGAGCAGCAAGCCTTACATCATGCTTAAATGCTTACTGGGCTGGCCAGGCCCTTGAGTGCAGTACGCCCTAATGGGTCCTGGAGTGAACCGCTATCAGTAACTGCCACATCTGAAGGGGCTAGCCATTCTTCTGACATCAACGGTTTCATGGGGATCCAGGTTTGTCCAGGTATCCCTTCAATTTTTCAAGACCTGCTGAAGTTCTAAAATGCTATGTACACTACCCTAACTTAGTTTAATGTTAGTATTTCAACATATGCACAGTCAAACATACTGGCATTTCTGAATCCTACTATGTACTAGCTCTTTACTAGTTTGTAACCTCCCTGAAATAACTGTCTTGTGAAACCATTTTGTGTAAGTAAGTCACTTTGATGAAGTTAAAATGTTAAAATATTTTGATCGCTTTGGGTAGAAATACTTCATATTTTCTAAAAGAACTTACAGTTTTATGAAGACTTTACCCAGATAATGGAGATATTGAAAATTTCTTATATGCATGATTATTTTTGCTTTTCTTGTTGCTTCCTTTGGGCATCTGATTTTTTTAAAAATTTTGATTACCTTGGTTAAAGTTTTTACCATTTTGTTGACTTTTGTCTCCTGTCCTAAAGAACCAGTTTAAATTTTACTGGTTTTTAGTTTTGATCTTTTTTTTGCTTTTATCTTTACTAACCCCTATGTGCTTTCATGAATGCTAAATGCCTAGTCCATTTATTTTAATTAAGGCTTTGAACCTGTTCATCTGGCTTAGCCCCCTGCTGAAGATTTGCATTTCCACCTGTGAAAAAGAATTACTTGGGGGCGGAGGGGGCCGGGGCTTCTGACCTCCTCTAACTTCACTAAGGAAAAGAATCACCATTATCAGTTTGATTTCTGTGAGACTGACTTCAGAAATGCTTCCACCCTTCTTACCACTTCTGATACAACTGTTGCTCTCACAGCACTGCTTTTCAGCTGGGTTTAATCAATTCATTGCATTGGCCACACAGAGCTCACAGAAAATACTCAGGATTTATTCAGAAAGGACAGCCTTTTCTTAGTCACACCCATTGCTCCCCCAATTAAGTGCCTGGAGGCACACTACTCCACAAGCCAGCCTCCTGCCTAAAGGCACTCAGTTTACTGGATCTATGGCCTGGCACTCCACTGTTCTTTCTGATTCTAGCTTCCATTCTGCCGCTGCTGCTGCTGCTGCTGCTGTGCTGCTCCCTTGGTTTCAAAGCCGTCTTCTTGAACAAGGAGGTTTAATCTACAGGGCTATCAGGGTCCATATAAAGGATGCACTCCACTCCTGGTGCTTCTCTCTCTATGGTAATGAGAGCTGCCCTGTCCTATTACTGAGATGGCTCATTTTATACCCAGCAGGATGGCAATCACAATTAAACCTGTCAACAATCACTCACAGCTGTATCATAATACAATCAGTGACTTCCCCCAAACCACAAACTCATGGCAGGACAGGGTGGAACTGCCTTCTCTTATTCAGACCCATCAAGAAAAAATCATTTCGTGGGAGTTACAGAGATGATGACAGTTCACTGTACTACACCATCCTATTACAACTCAATAAAATGTAGACTCTGATTTAGTATGTCAATGGAAAATGCAAATTCTCAGCACTAGGTTGGGCCAGAATGAACTGGCTAAAAGCCCTGATTTAAATAGGGAGCACACTACTCTCTGTGTGTTTGTCTTTTGGTACTGTTCTAGCTTTAAAATTTTAAGTGTAATGCTCTCATTATTGCATTTCTTCCCTAAATATGGTATTTCAATTATTGTTTTCTCTTTAACTTGAGTTTAAGAGAAAAAATTCCAATTTCCCCATGCTTTTATGGTCAGAGACTATCGGCGATACAGCTTTATGTATTTTTTGAGGCTCTCTTTCGGACTTACTATGTGATTAGTATCAAGGACCTCTACTGGCACTTGAATAGAAGATGTTTGTAGCTTAGGGAGTTTGAAGGCTACCTCCTAATTCAGCATTCTACAATGGCTCTTTGTATTTGTGACCAGTTAGTTCTGCCCCATGGTACCCCCCGGAGTCATTATTCTATGTGCTGTCTCTATAGGTTCATGAATACGGAATTTCATATACTGAAAAACAAATAGCATATAACAAAAATTCAAGAGGGCTACCCCCAAATAAAAATATGCATCAGAGATAAACATACACACACATGTATGTATTTTTTTAAAACCAAGAAAATGATGAAAACTAGATCAGACTCAACACGAATCAGGTTACAGGTGTGTTTGAGGTAGAGTCTAGTTTACATCCTGGAGTTTGTATCTCTCTGGTACAGCTTTGGGAGCCAGTGGTGCCCCTTGAGGATCCAGGATTCAGTGCCCTGGGCCAGTGTTCTATGGCACTTGACCTAGGTCCCCAGGGTGTGTCCAGAAACGTGGGCCGGTGTGGCTTATTCAGTGCATATGACCAGGGATATTCACACATATGCCCCTCCCCCCCCGGCAGCTCCTTAAAAGTATTTTTAGTAATTTTTCCCTTCTCAATTTTTCAGCCCTCCCCTTTTTCTACTAACAGATATGCCACTTACGTTCTCTCAGACTTGTCTGCGCCCTTTACCCTCTCCCGATTTCACTGTGCCATCCGTATCCCTCATCCCTCTGATAGAGAATTCCACCTGTCTGCGGTATCTCCTCCTAACTTTACATGGCAGCCACTAAGTGTTCAACATCCCCTTCCCCTGCCTTGACAAATTGATCCCAGCTGACCTGAGGATCCCTCGGCCAAAGTGAGGTCTGTGATTTTAAGCCCCCAGCACACTGTGCCACAGAAAGATGTGACAGTCCACCTCTATAACGATTTACAGCATCAGAATCCTATGGAGCATTTCTATTCAATCTTTAAATGATGCCGTCAGGAGAATCAACATGATGGCCATGATCATGCCAGGTAGATACTGTCAGTTTACCTAGAAAAAGATTCAGTGTGATTTTAGAAGGGAGCACCAGAAGAAGCCTAACACGTGCAGGAGGGGCGTATACCTGAAATCAGACTGAATTGGGTACCGTCTGTGGATAGGTTCATAGATGTTTGAGGATACATGTTTGTGTTGTGTTTACCTCAGTTTAGCTGAGTGCTATTTTCTCCTCTAGCCTGTTCTTTTATAGGGGTGAAATTGCATATAGCAAATGAGAAATTGTTCTCTGATACAGCAATCTCTAACAGATTCTCATAGTCAAAACAGGTCTCATATCAGAAATGGCCATACTTGCTTTTTCTTACTATTTCCTTGTCAGCATAAGGGTTCATGCCGGTTTATGATTACAGTTCTTTATTATAAGTCTCTATCAGTTCATGCATCTAGCAGGTACTTATTAGACACCTCCTATGGGGCAGGGGTGTCTGTGTGTTCCGCAGATTGACATTTTTTTTCCTTCTTTGGAAATTGTGTCTTCAATCATTGATGAATTGCCATCGTTTCTTCTTATAATGGCTAATAGTAGTATCATGGCTATTCTTTCATTGTTGTTCATTTGTTTAGATTTATCTGAGATTCTACTGCCTTTTTTGCTTAAAAACACACAAAACAAAAACACTTGTCATCAAGTCAGTGCCAGCTTATAGCAACCCTGTGCTTTAAGGACAGTCAGTCTGGAGTGGTTATTAAAAAGGCCTGGTCCTGGGGCCAGGCTTTATAGGTTTAAATCTTGTTGTCTCTGTTTACTTTGTGATTTTGGACAAGTTTCTTAACCTCTCTGGGCCTCAGGTTCTTCACATTTGTACAATGGAGATAATATTAGGACCTATTAGGTTTTGTGTTTTTTTTAAATCATTTTGTTGGGGGCTCTTACAGCTCTTAGCACAATTCATCCATCCATCCATTGTGTCGAGCACATTTGTACATATGTTGTCATCATCAGGCACAGAGAATTGAGGACGGATGCAAGTCTAGACTTCTCCAATTTCTGTTGCTTCAAATTAGATAGCTGATACTTTCTTCTGTGATGCATATTCTAGAAGATGACACGAGCATCAGGTAATAAGAATGGCTGATGGGAAGAGAGGGGCTGGGTTTGGGGAAAATTCAGAGAGAGGGTCACTGTCTGAATTGTGTTTAGGGAAGTTGCTGATCCTGTGTTGGTCTGGCTTTCTGCATTTTGTTTTGTCTTGTTTTTTTTCTCTCTCTCTCTCTCACCCTGTAAGCTAGGCTGGAAAAAAGGTCTAGTAATCTGCTTCTGAAAATTAACTGATGAATATGGATCACAACAGAACAATGTCTGCGACAGTGCTGAAAGATGAGGTCCCTAGGTTGGAGGCTGCCTCACTGGACTCAAACATAGTGATACATTTGAAGCTATGATGCAGGCCTAGGCATTGCTTGTTCTTTTATGCAGGACGTTGCCATGAGTTGGTGCCCACTTGATAACACCTAACAGCAACAACAAGAAGAAGACTAAACATGCCACTTAGCTCCGTCTGTCAATGAGGGCAAAGCCCAGTCATCATCTCATAAGAAAATTGAGCTTGTTGCTTGTTTATTTGGTAAGATGGGCCGTGGTTTGCCGCTTTTTCATTGTGGCTGTATTTGGAAACTGGCCTAGTGTATAGTGACCAGGGCTCCTTTAAAGGGCTCCCGTTATGCCCTCAGAGTGAAGCATGGGACTCTGATTATTGCCAGCCCCAAGATTCAGCCTTGTGTTGGTCCCTTCAAATTAGGGGTTGTTGGCTAGGTTCCCTCTGAACTATTTGGTACTACACACCATGCTGATAGTTCATTCTGATATGTTGTAAGTCAGTGCTTGTTGAGTTCTTGTAGTTTCACCTGCAAGATGACCGCCAGAATTGTCACCAGTGTTGTCTCACTGGACGCTCCGTCTCCTTGTTTTACATGGATGCATGTACTTAATTGTTTTCCTTCCTATTTTGTTCACCATCTTCTTTATGAATAATCATGAAATTCCTGGTATTTCACTCTTTTTGATGTACAAAATCGGTAATTTCAAACAATTCAACAAAATATTACAGATGTGGATAGAGGATGGGAAGATGTGGAGAGATGGCCTGCAAACAACAACCAAGTGCTCAACCATCATCTTTTTTGAAATTCCTTTAGGGAGGTGTTCTCTCGCCTTGGAGATAGGCCTGTTGTGGAATAGGCCTGTTCCTTCCTGTTATATTTTATTTGAAGAAAAAATTTGTTTTGGAGCCATGTTAAGGAGCTTTATTAAAATTATTTCCCTTTGAGCCTTACCTATTCACTCCCATTCATTTGTTTGTGGAACTGTAGTAATAGCACCCCTTGCCCCCCCTGTACACCCTAAAATATCTGGGTTTTTTATGTGATAAACATGATAGTTTTTTAGGTATGACTTCATTTTTTAAAATTCTGAGCTTGTAATAAGTACCCTGATTGATAGCGTTTTTTGAATATTTGTATAATGCTTATGCAATGACTTGTTTTTCCTTTTTGAGGAAGAGAGTCTGTGGATTAAATGTCTGTGCCCAAATTTGCAAGCTAGCTGTCGCAGAGCAGAACCTGTTAATTCCAGCAGAGTATCATGTAAGCTTTCATTGTCTTTGAAGAATACCAATTGATTGTGGGAACTTAACAGAAACTTAAATGATCCCCATCATCTATTCCAGCAATGACTTGTTTGAATCCTCCCCCCTGTGGCAGTAGTGTTCAGTTCTGTAAGCTTTTAAAATGAAAATCTAGTTAACTAAAGGAGATCCATGAAAACAGCATCTAGCCTTTTATTTTTTATTTTTGTGAGTCGAAGTAATTTAATTAATTATAGTCATGATACCTACTTCTAAACACATATCCAGTGGATTAAATGAAACTGCTTTCCCTTAAATAATCAGCACAGCTTCTGTCTGCACTTGTTTTCTTTGGAAAATAACGTGGATGCTAACATTCATTTTACTTTTATGCTTCATATTTGAGTTTTTTGGCTAAATGCAGTTAAATACTGCATGATGTTTATAATACATCAAAATGTACGTCCTTATTCAGAGTCAAGCAGCTGAAACATTAGCCTTAGCATCTTCTTTGACAAGCACCCAGCGTATTCCGTGTTCATCATTCCTGCGTGTGCTCTGATACATTGCAGCAGTTATTACATTACATCTGTGTCTGCTCTGGAGGGTGCTGCTCAGTGGAACTGTTGCAACTTAGAACTGTGTGTGTACTCTCCAAGGTCTTGACCAGCTTCTCTCTGCTGACATTGTAGATAGGAAATATGGACCTCAACATGTGCTGGGCGGAAGTGAGCACAGGAGAAATTCAAGAAGTGATGAAAAAACGAATCCTTAGCAATGCAGAAATAGAACCAGGGTGTTATTTGCTTCAAGTTGTTCCAACCCATGGTGACCTTCTGTATAATAGAAGGAAAAGTTGCCCAGTCCTCTGCCATCTTTGCTGTGTTTGAGCCCATTAGTTTCCTAGAGCTGCTATAATAAAATACACAAACCGTGCCTTCAGACATGCGAAGTTTATTCTCTCACAAGTTTGGAGGCTGTTAACAAAAAGGAAATGCAAAATCAAGGATGTTAGCAGCGCCATGCTCTCTCCAGTGGCTAGACCGGAGGAACCCTCCTTTCTTCTTCCAGCTTCTGGTGGTCCCAGTTGTTTCTTCGTTTGTGGTAGCATCACTCTAATCTCTGCCTTCATCGTTCCTCTATGTCTCTGCCTTCACGTTTCTGTGTCTTCCTTCTGTGTCTTCTCTTCTTGTATAGTAGTCATAAATAAGCGCCTACCCTGATTATCTCATTGTCACTAATTATATCTGCAACGGCACTCTTTTCAAATATGGTCGCATTTACAGGTGCTGACAGTTACGAAAAAAGCCCTGGTAGTGCACGGGTTAAATGCTAGACTGTAGCCAAATGATTGATGGTTCAAACCCACCGTCTGCTCTATGGGAGAAAGATGTAGCAGCCTGCTTTTGTATTGATTTACACCCTTGGGAACTCAATGGTATAGCTTTACTCTGTCTTTCCTAGGTTCTTCTGAGCTGGAATTGACTTGACAACAACAGGTTTTAGGGTTTTAAAATTGAACGTATATGATGGCAAGTCAAAGCGTTTTGCTACATGTGATAGAAATCTTTTGCTACGTTGTTGTTAGGTGCCATTGAGTTGGTTCTGACCTGTAGCCACCCTAGCCATTACGGAATGAAACACTGTCCGGTCCTGTGCCATCCTCATAGTCGTTCCTGTCTAGTGCCCGTTGTTGCAGTCACTGTGTTAGTCCGTGTCCTTGAGGGTTTCTCTCTTTTTTTTTGCTGCCTTTCCATTTTGCCACACATGATGTCCTTTCCCAGGGCCAGGCTCTCCTGACAATATGTCCAAAGTATGTAACATGACGTTTTGCCATTCTTGCCTCTAAGGAGCACTCTGGTATACTTCTTCCAAGACTGATCAGCTTGTCCTTTTCGCAGTCCGTGGTACTTTCAGTATTCTTTGCCAGCACCACAGTTCAAACGCATCACTTCCAAAGTCTTCCTTATTCAGTGTCCAACGTCCACATGCCTATGAAGCAAGGGAAAATACCATGCCTTGGGTGAGGGCCGCTTTCCTCCTTAAAGTAATACCCTTGTTTTTCAGTCCTCTAGAGAGGTCTTGTGCAGCAGATTTACCTAATGTAATACATCTTTTCATCTCTTGACTGCTGCTTCCATGAGCATTGATTGTGGATCCAAGCAGGACAAAATCCTTGACAACTTCAACCTTTCCCCGTTTTCTCCTGATGATAACGATTGGTCCAGTTGTGAGGATTTGTTTTTTTGACAGTGAAGTTGTAATTCCTTTTGAAGGCTGCAATCCTTGATCCTTATCAGCAAATGTTTCAGTTCCATCTGCATTTTGCAGGTTGGTGATGATCCTCCTTCCAATCCTGATACCACCTTCTCCTTCATATAATCCAGCTTCTCTGATGATTTGTCCAGCATACAGACTGATTAAGTTTGGGGAGAGGTTACCACCATATAACATTCCTTTTCCTGATTTTAAATCATGCAGTATTCCCATGTTCCATTTGCATAATTGCCTCTTGATCTATGTGCAGGTTCCTCATGCGAACAGTGAAGTGTCTGGAATCCTCATTCTTCTCAAGGTTTTCTATAGTTTGTTATGACCCACATAGTGAATACCTTGACAGAGTCAATAAAACACAAGTAAACATCTTTCTAGTATTCTCTGCTGCCCACCAAGATCCATCTGACATCTGCATTGATATCTCTTATTCCACATCTTCTTATGAATCCTTCCTGAACTTGTAGGTCCTGCTGTAACAGTTGTTGGATGACCTTCAACAAAAGCTTTCAGCCAAGCTCCATCTGACACCAGCAATTATATCCCTTGTTCTACACCCTCTTCTGAATCTGGCCAGAAACTCTGGCAGTGCCGTGTCAATGTCCTGTTGCAACCATTGTTGTACATCAAAAGTAATCAGACCCTATTGTCTGTCCCACCCTAAGTAGGGCCCACTCCCTTCTGATACCCATTTGTTCTGTAGGATTTCTCATCATCTATTCATTTTGTTAACTTTTCTCCTTTACTTTTCCTCTGAATTCATTTAGAATTTTGTCTGTATTTTCCTTGATTTTGTCTGTGGTTTCCTATGTTTTCTGTGTATTTTCCTTGTTACCTTTCTTGATCTCTTGAGGAATTCTAAATCTAAGTCCTTTGAATTCCTTATTCGAGAGTTCATTACTGATTTTTTTCTCAGGTGTTTCTAGTCCTTTAGTTTGGTCACTGGCTTGAGCTGTCTTGCCCTATTTCTTCCTGTGGTTTGATGTTTTCTATTGAACCTGATGGTATATGGTGTATAGTGTTTACGTTGGCAGTTCGAAACCACTAGCAGCTCCTTGGGAGAAAGACGAGACTTTCTACTCCTGTAAACAGTTGCAATCTTGGAAACCCACAGGGGGTTGCTTTGAGTCAGCATTGACTCAATGACAGTGAGATTGTCTCTGAGATGGCAAGGTATTCCTGTATTTACTTACTGATCGCATATTTGTTTCCTTCATTCCGTTTTCTTATGTTGTTTTATTTGGAGTATCAGGGAGCTCATGCCTGGCTAATAGTTTGGCAACACTCAGTGCTCACTACCTGTGTGCAGGTGTATGCGGTACAGTTCAGAATATGACTGTGTGCCTTTCTTTACTGCTTATGTGGAGAAGCTGAGGGGCTGGGGGCCTGCAGTCTGATCCAGTGGCTCAGGAATTGGTGGCAGCACTGGTTCAGTGCATGAGGTGATTGGGGTGCTCAGGGCATCATTTGGGTGGTGGGATGGAGGGTGGCAGGAACTGGGATGGATGGATGGCATGTGGGCAAGTGTGCAGTTACTAGCATTTGCTGGGTCTAGGGGGTACGGTGTAGGCCTGCTAGATGGCATAGTCGCTTACTGTGTAGAGCATGGATGACTGGCATGTTCACTGCTAATTGCTGTGGTGATGGGCATTTGTTCCGTGGGAGAGCATGCCTCCAATTTCTGGAGATGCAGTAGGTTGCAAGCATGTGCTACCAATCAGCAGGTGGCGGGGGTGGGATTTGCAAGTCATGGACTATGATTCACAGTATCGTATCCCACTAGGGATCAGTAGAGTGAAAGAGTACTGGGAGTAAATGTTTCTGGATGCCAGGGCAGTGGGTTGGCAGCAGGGATGAGCATCATCACCAGTCACCTGGGCCACTGAGAGTGGCTATGATCTGTGGAAGGAAATGGGCAATGAAGGGTCTTAGGAGGCTGGGCTGGGCAGTATTTGCTCATTGGACCACAGGGCAGGGGAAGGTTGACAGGGGGTCACCACTGATCATAGGGTGAGTGGCGATCGGTCGACTCTACCTCTTATCACTACAGGAAGCGGGCAGAATATACTCTTCTGGTTGTTAGTCATTGGCATGGGTGCCTGCTCAATCCTAGGCAGATACAACTGACAGGTTCCTTCCCTGGCCAGTGTGAAGGGGGTGGATGTCCGGAGTCCAGTGTCTCCACAATCCCTCCCTTTCATACGGTCTCCAACTCCAAAGGCCAGAAACCACTGTTGGTGAGCAGTTCTATCCCCCTTTTCCAGCTCTGTGGTGGCCAGTCCCCTGAGCTCTGACCTACGTGCCTGCACTTTTCTTCCTTACATCTGGTTCACTCTCTTTTCACTTTGCTGCACTCTGGATTTGTCCAACCATGGTCTCTGTCCAATGGGGGATTCTATGAAGTTGTCTTCTTGCACCCCTCAGTTGAAACTGCTTGTTTTGTCTCAAGGTGGTCATGTGCTGTGCTGGCTGCCAGGGGCACCCCTTCTCATTATCTGCTGTTTTTACCTAGTTTCTTCTTTCAGTCAGTGTTGGCTGGACTTCTTTTTCCTTTCATTTGATGCTTGGGCTCTAGGATTATCCTCTGTACCTAGTTCATTGGGTTTCTCAGGTGTTTGGTATAGAGGATTGCCGGCAGTCTGACTAAGCTGCTATCCTCCATCAGAGCCCTGATGTGCATTTTGGGTTGTCCTAGAAAAATACACCCTTAACACTTTATCCTGCCTAATTTATTATACATTGTATGCAGGTCAGATTTTATGGCAGTTTTTCAAATGCTGCTGTAACATTCACAGAGCAATGAGAAGTTAGTGTCTTGTGATGTTAGGTATAAATTGAAAATTTGGAATGAGTTTTAAGAGTCAAAAGATACTTAGTGTTTCATCAATGAAATAAAAGCAATCCACTACCAGTGTCTTAAGTTAACTTTAATAGTACAGACTGCGATGTACATTTGAATTTAAAAAGTATGCCTTTTCCCCCAGAGGTTCGGTGATAATATTCTCTCCTCTTATGTGGGAGACCTGGGTTTGAATACTGGCCAGAGCACCTCATCAGCAGCCCCACCTGTCTGCCAGTGGAGGCTAGTGTGTTGCCATGGTGCTGAACCGACTAACTACCGTGGAGCTTCCACACTAAGCTGGGCTAAGAAGAAGGGCCTTGTGATCTACTCCAAAAATCAACTAGGGAACACTCTGTGGCTCATTGTGATGTGATCCACAAGTGATCATGGGGGAGCAGGATTAGGGGTGGGACTGGGCAGCAGTTTGCTCTGTTGTGCATAGAGTCACCATGAATCAGGAATGGCTACAGTCTGTCCCAGTGCCTCTAATCCAGATCATCTTGAGTGAGAAGGACTCTGCGTTTGCATTTACCTCTCAGTTACTTCAACCACAGGGCTCTTTACATCACGGGTACTGGTAAAATGCACAGGGATGTCCCAGTTGTTCCATTCGTTGGGTACTATCCATCCTCCAGGAGGATTTGTTTGCTGTATTGAAAGACCTTTTCAGTTTTCTTAGGACATTTTTTATCTTTGGCTTTGTGACCCTAAGCTCTTTTCCTCCCACTTTCTATTTCTGCATTGCTGAGCGGTCCTTTCTCATCACCTCTTCCTGCCTTCCTAAACGTCCTGGTTTTCCAGTGTGCAGGCACAACCTTTGGCCCCACTCTCTCATTTTACATGCTGGTTTCTTGTTTTAATCGCCAGGCATTATGGGCTACTTCTTAATCTAAGGCTTCAACCTAGAGTTTTTGGTGAGGCTGGTGCTGTTCTGAGCAGTATTTCATTCTCTTGTATGTAGATTTACAATGAGTTAGAGCCAATTTGAGGGCACTTAGCAACAACAACAAAAACAGTTTGTTGCAGTTAACACTTGCTGAATTATGTTCTACACATATTCTAAGCCTGTGGTTCTCAACCTTCCTAATGCCACGACCTTTTAATACAGTTCCTCATGTTGTGGTGACCCCCCATTGCTACTTAAATTAGTTTATTGTGCCAACTTGGCTGATAAACACATGTGGGGTTAATTGAAGGGCAGAGAGATAAATGGCTTGGTGAGCCTTGCCTTCCTTATTCTCCGGTCTCGCTTTCTGATGGTCGGAACCGGGGTGCAGCTGCCTTAGCCAGTTTCATGCTTCAGCTGGCCAGGCTCACTTCCTGCAAGACATTCCCAGGAGAAGCTGCATGGACCTATCCCGATGCAGCCCTGGGTGCTGGAGCAGCCGTGTGGAGACCCCTGCCAGCGCTGAGATGATTACACGTTCACTGATTTGGCTTTTCTCCTGCAGTCGTCATCATAGTGTGTGTTATGTGAGATGGAGGAGGACTTTGTGGATTGGTCTTGGACATATGGGTTAATGTTGGACAGCACTGGGTTGGGATGTTTCCTTGATGTGCACTTATCCTTTATATAAAACTCTCTTATACATATGAGTTTCTGTGGGTTTGTTTCTCTAAAGTACCCAGACCAATACATACTTTATAACTGTAATTTTTCTACTGTTATGAATCGGGTGGCCCCTGTGAAAGGGTCATTCGACCTCCAAAGGCAGGGATCCTCAAATTTTTTAAACAGGGGGCCAGTTCACTGTCCCTCAGACCCGTTGGAGGGCTGGACTATAGTTTTAAAAAAAACTATGAACAAATTCCTATGCATACTGCACATATCTTATTTTGAAGTGAAAAAACAAATGGGGCAAAACACCCAGTGGGCCGGATAAGTGTCCTCAGTGGGCCGCAGTTTGAGGACCCCTGCCCAAAGGGATCACGACCCACAGGTTGAGACTGCTTAGAGCCAGCCAATCCTCCAGAGCGTCAGTGAGCTAAGGACTTTTATTATCCTCATTTACTGTTGAGGAAACTGAGGCAGAGGCACTAGAAAACATGTCCAGGGTCCCCAGGTATGTAAGTGTGGAGTCAGTACAAGAGCCAAGCAGCCTTGCCCCAGAACATCTGAGGCAGTAGTCTTTCAGTCAGTCTGCTGTTTGCTCCACACACAGTCATATCTAGACTTTGTCAGTTCTACTTCTTCAGTGTCTGGAAATGAATCCCAAATAATCTATCCCTGTTGCTCTTGTTTTGTACTGTGATGAAGATCTCCAGCTGGTTTTCCTGTTTCCAGCTGTGCTGTTTCTCAGATTTCCTCTATTTCAACAACAGCAGCGTGTTTCTAATATGTGAATCTGATCATGTTGTTTCTTGCTTTAAAATACTCTAGTGACATTTCATTGTCAAAATCTAAACACCATTCTCTTTGACACACACCGACTGTTCTGATCCTTCCTTACTCATCCACATTTATCTCTAGTCTCCTCATGCATCACAATGCTGTTAACCACACTAAACCAGGTGGGTGTCCGCAGACACATGCTGTTTCATGTTTCTTTAGGAATTTGCCTATCCTTCAGCTTGTTCTCCCCATCCCACCACTTTTATGCATTGCATAATGTTATTCCTACTCATTTAAAAAGACTCATCAGGAATAATAGTTCATCTACAAAGTTTTTCCTTATTTATTCCATCACTGGTTCAAAAATATTTGATGAATTAGGCTCTGGGCATACAGAAGGTGAACAAGTCCAACTTAGTCCTACTCCAAGGGCAGAACAAGGAAGACATATAATTAAACAACAGCATTATAATCAAGTGTTTTCCTCCATAAGGAAAGGAGGGTGTCTGGCAGGGTTCCTGAAGCAAGTTGTAGTCAAGTTGACACATGAAAGGAACTAGCCTTACCCCATTAATAAGTGGTAGCAGACAGTCCAGTTTATGGGAAGAGAATTGTGATTTATAGGTCAGAGTTAAGCAAAAATATGACTCGTTCATATACCTGTGAAAGAAGTTTATTATGGCTACAGCCATAATATGGTAGTGGGTGGGGTGGACATGTTTACAGTCCAGGTAACTAACGTGTGATCATCAGGGAGATACAAAGTAAAACTACTACAGAAAACTGGAATGGCTAAAATAAAAATGTCTGAGAACAAGAGAAATGAAAACATCTTCACCAAGAGTCGCACACACACATTATCAGATCAGCATTAAATTTTAAATAATGCAAATATTTGTTACCAAGAGAAGGGACTGAAAATTTACGGTATTTTTCTATAGGGGGATACCGTATTTTGATGCAAGAATCACCCACCTTCTGTGTTTGTTTCTGAACTGATTCCTGTCTCTCTCTATTCCCCTATTTTTATAAATTGCGTTATGCTTTAAAAAGTTTTTTTTATAACGACATGTTACAAAAAACAAAGAAATTGGTGGATCAATACTTATAAGAAGAAAGAAAGAAAACTAGCATTTAAAAAACAGGAAAGAAAGAACAAACCAAAATGAATTTCAGAAGAGACCTTGAAATGTGCTGTAGAACATAAGAGTATCTGAAGCAAATGGAAGAAATCACCAGAAGATTTCCAAGGGCAGTCTGAGAAGACAAAGTTGAAGCCTTCTAGAAATATTCTAGAAATGGTGGACAAAATAGTGAACTACATAGGAAACATCAAAAGAAGATTAATGGAATACACAGAGTCACTGTGCCCAAAAGAATCGGTCAATATTCAAGCATTTTAAGAAGTAGCACATAATCTAGAATTGATGGCATTGAAAGAAGTAGTCTAAGGTACAGTGAAGGCATTGATGAAAAACCTAGCTGCAGGAATTGATGACATACTAATTGAGATGTTTCAACAGATGGCTGCAATGCCAGAATTGCACGTTCATCTATGCCAGCACATTTGGAAGACCTAGCCAACAGACTGGAAGAGATCCATATCTATACCTGTCACAGAATGGGGCAGTGATCTAACAGTACCATTGCTGATGTCTGGTAGATCTTGCCTGGAAGTAGAGAATACAAGAAAAATATTTAACCTGGGTTTCACTGACTGTACATTCCAAGGCATTCAACTCTGTGGATAATAACAGTATGGATAACATTGCACAGAATAGGAATTCCAGAATTGTGCTCATGCAGAACCTGTACATACATCAAGAGTTAGTTGTTCTAAGAGAACAAGGGAATACTATATGATTGAAATTCAGGGAAGGTATGTGTCAGGGTTGTATTTTTTCACCATGCTTTTTAAAATCTGTATATTGAGCAAATGATATGATTAACTATCTGAAGGCAAACATGGCATCAGAATTGGAGGAAGAATCGTTAACAGCCTCTGATATTTGGATGATGAAACCTTGCTTGCTGAAAGCAGAGAAGACATGAAGCGCTTACTGATGAAGGCAGAGACTTCATCCTCCACTGTGGATTATAACTGAATGGAGAGACAATAATCAAAATCTCCACCACTGTAGCAGTACACAACAGCACAATAAAAGGAGAAGAGCTTGAAATTGTCAAGAGTTTCATTTTACTTGAAAGCAGTAGTCAGAAATGAGTCATCCTATTGCATTGGGTGAGCCAGCTGCATGAGACGTCTTTAAAGTGTTGACGAGCAAAACTGGCACTGACACTAAGGTACACCTCTTTGAAGCTGCGGTGCTTTCAGTTGCCTCATCTCCATGGGGAAGCTGGATGATGAATAAAAAAGAATCAATCCATTTTAATTGCAGTGTTGATGAAGAATACTGAATATTACCAGAAGAACAAACAAGTCTGTATTGGAAAGAGTAAAGCCAAAATACTTCATAGAAGTGAGGATGCTGAAACTATGTCTTAGGTGCTTGGATATGCTGTCAGTAGGGTCCAGTCCCTGGAGTGGGATATCATGCTTTGTCAAGCAGAGAGTCAGGGGAAAACATAGGAAGACCCTTCAAAGGATAGTTTGGCACAGGGGCTGCAATTATGGACATGGCAATGATTGGATTGATGGCCCAGGAGTTGGCAGGGTCTTGTTATAAAAAGGGTCATTATGAGTAGCAATCAATTCTCTGAAACCTCACAACAGGAACAAGAACAAAATGTTAAAACCATCAAACTAAACACCGAGTGTCTATATTATCTTTATATTAATTTTTTAAAGTTCTGAAAAGTAAATAGAATACAGCCATATACATGATGATGTATTTCTACTTATTGACATGGAAGCAAGGTAGTACTTTTAACATTAAGTAAACTAAGTTGGTTAAACATTTCTAATATAACCCCTTGTGCGTCACTAGATGTTATTAACCCTAAGTTCTTTTATTTGTTATAAGTATTTTCGAATTCATTTTAATTGAGCATTTCTGACTTGGAAAAATAATTGAGGAAATGAAATATAACTTACTATGTAGTGAAATATGTGAATTATATTCTTAGCTTACTAAAATTTTGTAGACACTATTGACTGAATTATTGATTGAACATTGAATAAGCCAAACAGGTAATTGATACATTCAAATTATGGTGCTGACAAAGAATATTAAGAGTATCATGGGCTGCCTAAAGAACTAATAAATTTGTCTTGGGAGAAGTACAGCCAGAATGCCCCTTAGAAGCGAGGGTGGTTAGACAAGCACGATAATCTCTGTGTGTGGATTATCAGGAGACACAGATCCCTGGAAGAGGACATCTTGTTTAATGAAATATAGGCTCAACGGTCAGTGAAATGGATTGACACAGTGGCTGAAACAGTGGGCTCAAAGTAATTGTTAGGACAGTGCCGGACAGGGCAGTTCTTTGTTATATGTAAGGTTGCCATGAATTGGAGCAGACTTATTGCATCTAACAAAAATTGATTAAGCCATGTAATATGAAGACTATTGTTAAAATGCTATGGCTAGCTTATAATAACAGCCCCGATTACCCAGAGACCAGGAGAGTAAGATTGGGCCAGTCACCACCAATCACACTGATCAAGATTACAATCGAAAGTACTGGATAGAGAGGGAGGGGGTAAATGTACAATAAAATTTTTAAAATGTGAAAGACCATACTGGTCCGATAGGGATTAGTGGAACCTCTTGAACTGTGGTCCTGTAACTCAACTGCCGTTTGTCAGTCCTGATGCACAGTGACCATCATGGGAGCAGAAAGTCTCATTTTTTTACTAGAGAGCAGTTGGTTATTTTGTACTGCAGACTTGGGTGAGGAACCTAATGCGGAACCTACTACACAACTAAGGCTTCTTCTGTGGCCCCTAACTCACTGCCATTGAGTCACTTCTGCCTCATGGTGACCCTATGGGGCAGGGCAGAACTGCCCCTGTGGGTTTCCAAGACTAACTCTTCACAGGAGTAGAAAGCCTCACCTCTTTCTCTTCCAACTGTTGACCTTAGTTTAGCAGCCCGATGCTTAACCAGGATACCACCAAGACTTCTTGAGGCATGCTTGGAAGGATCAGCACTACCTGGAAGGATCAACTTTGAGCCAGAGAGTAGGCCTATGAAGTGAATGCTCTCCTTAGCACAATCAATCATAGGAGACCAAAGTGGCTCCAAACAAAACTTAGGAGGCAGGAACAGCAGGCTAGAAGGATGAATGTAACCAGGAAACAAAGGAGCAAGGGGGAGAGTGCTGTTACTTTTTAACGGGTTGTGACCATTGTCAGGAAGCAAACGTGTGTATAGATTGTTGATTGGAAAATAATACGCTATGTAAATTTAACTCAAATGACACATTTAAAAAAAGGCGGTGTGTGTGTGTGTGTGTGTGTGTGTGTGTGTGTGTGACTGTCCTAAGGAAAGATTTTGTTAATCTTCAGTGTTTAGGAGAAATCTGGGTATAACATTTTAAGTTTAGGGGAAAAAATGTAAAATTTAATTTGCTTTTTGTTATAAACCCAAGTATGTAGAGGTTGCATCATGAAAGTAGAGAGATTGCCTATGAACTCTGTCTCCTTGTCTTCTGGTTCTTCACACAGGCAATCCCAGTGGCTCTCGTTTGTTTCATCAGAGCTGTTCTGTAGATAGAGGGGCACAACAGACCTCTTGGTATTGTTTGTTCTGATTCCTAGCAGCCTTGATGCCCTCTATTGCATGTGCATAGAGAAGTTATACAAGTGGTAATTTACCTTAAACAATGTGTGCTACATGTGCTATACCATGCTTCTTACCTTTCAGAAAAGAAGGACCTTTTTTTAAAGGCTACATGAAAGCATTTAATAGAAGGGCTTTAAATTATTTTACTGATTCCAATTTTAAGTTTTGTTCAGGCCATATGTTAATGACTAAAGTATGTCTTTCATATATACACATTTCATTTTCCACAATACTTTCATGTATTTTTTGACTTATTTTGAATGATTATGGATGTATGTATTTTGAAGTTTGATAGTTACTGCCAGCAATATGTGAGAATATTTCCACACATTCTTGACATCACAGTATGTTATCCAACTTTTTGATATTTTTTAATCCGATAGGTGAAAAGTGACATTTAAGTTTTAATTTGCATTTCCTTATGGATGAAGTTACATTTCTTTTGATACTTTTAGGAGCCAATTCTTTGTGAAATATCTGCTTTTATCGTTTGTCCAGCTTTCTTATGGGTTATTAGTACCTTAAATTTTGCTGAATTGAGAGTGAAACATTCCTGATTCCTGCCCTTAAGGACCTAATAGTCTCTAGAAAAAAGAAAGACAGTAAACATACGAATATATAGCAAATTGTGATAAATGGTATGGAAGAGAAGCATTTTATTTTATGAACGAGACCCTAACTTAACAGGATTTGGGTGGGATATGAACAGAGACAATATTGAGAAAGAAAAGGTTGCAGGAAGTGAGAGCTGAGCTCTCACTGGGAGAACTGAAAGAAGCCAGGCCTGGCTGGGATGAAGTGAGCCTAAAGTGGAAAGGACTAATTTGTCATCTATCCCACATACACTCCATCTTTTAGGACAAAACTTAATAGGACTAAAAAGTATATAATGAATTTCATCTATTATGTCGAAGAATTTTAAACAAATTTCATTTTTACTTTTAATAGTCTTCATAAAAAGAATATGAATCTAATAATCTGATAGACGAATGTCTTTAGGCTATAAATTGATTCATTGTGAACCTCCCATCTTTTTGAATTTTCCATTTACCTATTTTTTTTAATTTAAGAATGAATCCCCATACATCATCTTGTATTATTTCATATTTCCCCAGATGTGTGATTACAAATTCAACTAGTTTTCTCCTGTGAAATTAATTTGTGATTCTTTGAAGCTCACTAAATGATGCATTGTTTGCTACTAAGTTGTCTGTAACAATTTCCCCATTAGGGAAAAAAGCTCTTTGAGTGTGTCCTTTTGTGTGTGACCAAATTCCAAATGTGTGGTCGTTGTACGTGGGGGAAACAGTGGCACTCAGAGAAAAAGTGATCTGCAGCTATTTGTGCTTTACGGTAAATTCAGTTTCATTTGGATTAGTTATTTTCTTAAGCTGTTTATTCCCAGTTCTCCAAAATGTTAAAATTGTAGAAATATGGGGGTAAACTAATAATGCCTTTTAGCAGTGGTTAAAAATCATTGCACAATTTTAAAAAATGAAACAGCTTTGGTAATTTTGAAAGTTAGTTCCTGGTTTTCGAATTTCTGGAAAAGCAATATTCTTTTAATGCCCTCATTTCCTCTTTGTCTTTTCACTTTATCAGTGCGTGGCTTAAATGCCTTGATAAACTTTTTTCTCTCTAGATGTTATGTTTATTAGAAAAATCTTAATGCATACATGTGAAAAATTGGCCAGAACCTACCGTTTCTTTTAGAAGAAATTAAGTAATGGTCACATATTTTTGTATTTTGTGTTCTCATGCCCAGATGATGGGTGAACACTAAATAATTAGAAATAGGAAATACCTAAATTCAGATTGTTTTCCTTCGGATTTAGGTATTTCTGAATTTGCTTGAGCATTTTTTAAAAGTCCCGGATGCACACTTACACGGTTATAAGTTATAATTTGTTTGTTTTATTTTTGTCTTAGAATTTACAATACTGTTTGAAGCATGGTGGTTTTTAAAAAATATAGCTCACCTATTAGACATTTTTAAATACAGAGATAAAAATGTAAACTTGTATACTTCTGCAACTTTAGGGTATTTTGCCCCCCCCCCCTTTTTTTGGGCTAAAGAGGTCATGTGACAACTTTTCTAACAGAGTGACATCAGACCAGACCAGTCTTCTAGTGTTCACCATTCTTTTGTCTGGGGTTCAGTGAGTTATGGACTAGGCAAAGGCAGTGGTTCCAATGAAATAGAGGTACTTATTTACCTGATTTAGAGGTGTACTAATGCATAGAGAAGACTGTCATACTTGGTAAAGGGCGGGGGTTGGGGGGCGGCAGGGAAAAAGAAAAAGACCCTCAAGGAGATGAATTGACATGGGCTGCACCAATGGGCTCAAGCATAGGAACAGTTGTGAGGATGGTGTTTCTATAGGGTTTCATTCTGGTTTTGCACAGGGTTGCTATGAGTTAGAACTGACTCAAGAACACATAACATTCATGTGATTATTCTGTTAGGTCATTAGCAGTAATCATTGTCACTGATGGTTGTTTTATGTGATCTATTTTTTTCCATCAAGTATTTGGCCTGCCACGCTAATGCATATTGGTACCACTCATGTGTATATTCTTTTAATTATAAAATTATATAGCAATGCATTGGCAAGTTTAATAATTTTAACATATAATTCACTAAGATGACTGTGTTCATCATGCTGTGCAACCATTACCACTATTCCAAATGATTCTGCCACTGTTAATACAAAATCAGTGCCCCTTTCACTCACTATTTTGTCTTTCTTAGCCATTAATAAGCCTCATCTCTACACATTTGCCTGCTTTTTGTTTGATGGCCAGAGGTTAAGTAACAGCCCCTAACCTGACTTCTCAAGTGCTATGGACTGCTCTTAGCATAAGAGGCAGGTCTGGTCCATAGGCTTCAAACGCACTGCCACAGAGTCTCTTCTGACTCAAAAGAGTTTCTACAGGACAGAGTAGGACTGCTGCTTAGGGCTTCCAAGATCGGAAATCCTCATGGGTACAGACAGCTTCATCTTTTCCCCCCAGCAGCCGTTGGGCTTGATCTGGCAACTTTGTTACCAGCCCAGTGCTTACACACCAGGGCTCCTGTATGGGCTCTGGGGAGCTCTAAACCAGGAAAGTGCCGGAAAGAGAAGAAAAAGAAGCAAGGACTTACTGGCATAGCTCACATCATTGCTGCTGTGAGTTGGCCTGGTGTCCACCCAGCCTGTCATGGCACCTTGGACAGCAGAATGAAATGGTGCACGGAGTTAATCCATCTCCAAGTGGCTAAAATTATGCTAGGATTCCATAGGGTTTTCCGTGTCTGATTTTTAGAACAACCTGCCATGCCTTTCTTCCAAGTCTGTCTTAGCTTGGAAGCTCTGCTGAAACCTGTTGAGCATTTTACTATCGGGCAAGTTCCCACGGACAAATGGTGGTGATTTGTGTATGCAGTGCTTCAGCTGGGAATCGAGCCCACGGAAGCACGGATTCTGTCTCTAAACCACTCAGGATTATTTGCATTAAGTTCATCATTTTAAAGATCTTCATCTTATTTGCTAAGTTCTTGATTTGGGCTTGTGAGAATCTGAGGTTCCATTGCACTTACGGTTTCTTTAGCCACTGTAAATAGTGCTCATATACGCCATATGAAATTATATTAATTGTAATCCTCATAAAAACACATTTAACTAATTTCATTTTTATTTTAAATACAGATTTTGCTTTTGTTTTTGTCCTTTGTTTATAAATTGTGTCCATTATCAGCTTGGTTACTGGTTATATATGGTCATGCATATGTTTGAATAAATTAGATGTTGTTATTACTATGGTTTCAATGTTATGCTTTGTAGGACAGTATTTATCTTTCCTTTGTGCCTCTGGTCTGCTTCAGCTAAATTTGGCTTGGTACTTAGCTATTAGCTGTAGGCATCAGTGATGTATATCCTCATTAAAACAGGTTCTTTTCTTTCTGAAAATTTGCACTATTGTTCATACCTTCTTGTTGGAAACTGAACAATTCTCTGGCACTTTTGAAATTTGCTTAAATTCTTGACTGCATATTTTCTTAGGCACTCTAAAATTATTGAGTGTTTTGTTTTTTTATTTTCCTTCATAGGGAAAAGTATGTTCTTGGAACAGCTCAATTTTACTAGAGCTAGATCTAGTAACCTTTCACGAAATTATGGCAGGAGAGTACCTGATGGATAGATAACGATAGTGCTTGAGGCTTTTTCACAGAATAATGAGAACTAAACTATATAGCCCACAATCTGACCCAAGCGGAGCAAAGTGCTTTCTAATGTAGTCTCTACTCCCGGAGGCTTGTGACATTTGCCAGCGTTACCTTTATTATTATTATTATTATTTATTTTTGGTAGTTTGTCAGCATAATTAACTTATCAGTGTCACAAGGACTAAAGTAACTATCGATTTTTCAATGTAGGTGTATTGAAACAAACACCATGCTTAAAATGCCAGCCTTCAAGTAAACACATGTCAGGAATATACTCAGGGTAAAGCATGCAAGTAGGTTCCGGAAGCGGCAGACGTAAATCAGGTATTGCTCCCCACATTCAAAACCTCGGAGGCTGTGGGAGATGATTCTTCGGTGAAGAGGAAGGGCCTGGGGTCACCTTAGAAGTCACCGGAACTGAGGGTGCTTTGTTAGGGGGAGGCCTGATGTTGAAATTCACTTGCTGATTTGAAATTGAATGTGTGTGTTTAAAACAACTGGTACATACAGTGGTGATATTTGAAGGCTGTGTTCCTAAATATTTATGCTATTTGCAGTTTTTTTCTGAATTTGAAAAATATATTTGTTAATATAAACTCTTAACTGTTTCTCACTAGTTTACTGGAAAACGGTCAGTTTGAAATCGTGACAGGTGGCTGGGTCATGTCTGATGAAGCTGGTTCTCACTATTTTGCCATAATTGACCAACTAATTGAAGGACATCAGTGGCTGGAAAAAAACCTAGGTATGTCTCTTGATATCTTCTTTCTCCTTTGTTTGGGCTACCCCGGACAGTTCATTTGGGAATGTTAGCTAAGATTCTGTTTTATTTTTGCAAAAGCATATTTATAATCTAACCCTCATTGCTGAATGATTTATCATTCATTAATGTATAATTTTTCTGTAATGTATAAATTAAGTTGTATAGATAAGCTTTGATTACTTTTAGGGCCACCTACCTTGATTCATCTGTCACTTTATAATTTAAGGTAATTTTAAAAATGAAACTTTTATTGGCATATATGTAAAATATATTACAATTCAATAGTTCAATCATACAGGATAATTTTTTAAGTTTTAAATATTTCCCAGTGCGATCTTAATTAAGAGCTAGAACTCTTAATAATAAAAGGCAAAAAGCTAATTTACTAGCTTAAGGAAAACAGAATCCAACACAGTATATGTACAAACAACTCAACAAAACTGAAAGGAGGAAAAAGTAAGCAGTTACTAGCAAGTGAAGGAGATGAATAAGCTGGAGACTGGGCAGGAACCTTGGTGGCATAATAGTTAAGTGTTGAACTGAAACCACAACATAAGCAGTTTGAAATCACTAGCCGCACTGTAGGAGAGAGAGGAGACTTTCTATTCCTGTAAAGATTTGCAGTACTTGGAAACCCACAGTGGCACTTTTACTTTGTTCTGTAGGGTTATTATGAGTCGGAATCTTGGAAACCCACAGTGGCACTTTTACTTTGTTCTGTAGGGTTATTATGAGTCGGAATTGACTCAATGGCAGTTGGAGTTTTTTTGTTTTTTTTAAGGGAGCTGGGTACTCTCATTTTCCCAGTTTAACAAGTTCAAACAACCAAACTTTCTGCTATCTAGTTGATTCCGACTCATAACAACCTTATAGGGTAGAGTAGAACTGCCCTTATGGGTTTCCAAGGAATGCCCCATCTTTCACCTGAGAGCAGCTGGTGGTTACAAACTACTAACCTTGTAATTCGAAGCCCAATGTGTAATCTGCTATACCATCTGGACTCCTTACATAGCAACTAGGAGGAGGAATTTTCCCCAATATCTGATTGGCCTAACTTAAGTGCTTATCTTTGAGCCAATTATGTGCCCAGAGTTATGAGAGCTGAAATATCAGGGTCCTGGTCATTTTGGGGGAAGTGGTTATGGGGAAGAAGGGATTAAGGAGGACCAGGTAAACCTCACCTGAACTGTGTGAATGGATTCTTCATGGGGAAGAAAGGGTTCTTTTAATAGACTTAACAGGAATCAAGTCTGAGCTGGAAAGAACAGATGTCCAATTTAGCTATATAATAAAAAAATTGGACCTCATTGAAATTTTTGTAATGTTGAATATTTGCATTCTGCAAAGCAGGTAACTAATAAATATATATCTCAGTATAATTTTGGAGTTTCTTCATAGTAAGTGTACATATTTTTTATTGACGGTATTTCTAAATATTATATATTTTTGCAATTCCCACACCCTCATTATATTTTTCTCATTTAGAAATAATTTCCAATGTAAAAGTTGTAATAATATAAAGAAGTCTTACAATTTTTAAAAAATTTATTTATTTTAATTCATTTTATTGGGGGCTCGTACAACTCTTATGGCAATCCATACATACATCCACTGTGTCAAGCACATCTGTGCATTTGTTGCTAGCATCATTTTTAAAACATTTTCTTACTGCTTGAGTCCTTGGTATCAGCTCCTCATTTTTTCCCCTTCCTTCCTCTCTCCCTCGTGAACCCTTGATGATTTATAAATTATTATAAACTCAGCTCCCTAAATCATCACATATGAACACACGCGTGCGCGTGCGTGCGCGGAGGAAAATTCCTTTTCTAGTTGCTAACCTAAGGCGCCCTGGTATCTCTATTTCCCTGCTCCACATTGTTTCAAAACACTTGTGATTTTGACATGTTTTTAAGACTAATGTTGGTGAGCATTTCCATGTGCTAATTAGAGCATTTGTAAAACTATGAAGAAATGTTTCTTTGACTCTTTTGCCCACATTTTAATTCATTTTCCTTTCTATTGTTGATACATACACATTCTTTATACATTTTTCAAAGAAGTCCTTTGCCATCATTTGCAAATATTTTCTCCCATTCTGAGGTGTCTCCCTTTTGTTGGTATCCTTTTATGCATGAAAAAAATTTGTTTGATGTTCAATTTATCTATATTTTGTTTGGTTTCTCCTCCTTTTTATGTTATTGCCAAGGAATCATTGTCTATCATAGAACCATGAAAATGAACTTTTTTTTCCCTACACATTTTATAGTTTCAGCTCAGATATTTAGCCCTATGGTCTGCTTTGAGTTAATTTTTTGTATGGTATATACACCATATGTTCCTGTATTGTTCATAAACTATAGCAGTAGCATATCATAAAGGTTATAGTGGACTTTCTTGTGCCGAACTTCCATGGAACTTTTTAGCTGTTCCATAAAAACAAACAGCTCACTGTCATTGAGTTGATTCTGACTCGTAGCTACCCTCCACAGGGTTTTTAAGACTATAAATCTTGAAGGGAACTGACAGCTTCATCTTTCTCCCATGGAGCCATTTGGTGAGTTTGAACCTCTGACTCTGTAGCTAGCAGTCCCAGCTTTTAACCAATAGGGCTCCTCCATAATAAGTATTATATAATCTATTAAGGTGGATATTGTTTATAATGTACAGAAAATGTGTTTTCTTCTTAGTCTTTTTCAATTATCTTTAGATGTTGAATATTACTGTTGTTTTAGACATCTATTACATTATGTGGTTTTCTTATTAGTTCTATAGATGTGACAATAATTAACTCAATTAAAAAGTCATTGAGTTCTTAGATTAAATCTCTTTGTTTCATTTTTATTGAATTCAGTCTGGCTGGTCATTTTGCTTATGATTTTTATGTCTTATTTTCATAAGTATGATTAGTTTACTTTTTAGCATGCTATGGTTTTGGGTTGTTTTTTTTAATAAATGCACAATTTTATTTATTTTAAGTTTAAATCCTTGAGGGGTACAGCATCACATGGATTCTATGTCCAGTAGCCTTAGCAGGCAGCTTGCTCTGGAATTTGGCCCGAACCATGCCAATTTCCATGAGCACGAGCTGATTTGTACACAGAAGCACTTCTCTTGCCTAAATAAAATTCCGTTTCATCTCAGGTGTAAATACCTTCAATTTTAAGAAGAGCCATGTGCTCCTTCTGGTTCCGTAGAGCCCGTTTATAGCCAGCAAAATTGGCCTAGGACACAGCCTTCCAGACATATTTGCCGTTTAGAAGTCCTGTTACCAGCAGGCTCCCAAATTTTCAGCAACTCTAATATGCTATGCTTATATGATCTTTTACTGGTTTATTATACTTAAAGAAAACCAATTGGGTAGCATTTTATTCTTTTGTATTTTACGACAACTCAACATTTGAAAGAATTTATTGCTAACATTGTCTACATGGCCTTTTAGAGGCAATTTTTTGATAATGTTAACATTTTCTAAAATTATTAATATAGTCTCATTTTTATTAACATATTTATTTAAAAATCTACATTAAAACCCAACCTTCTTTGAAGGTGTGCATCAAGTTTTTATCCTTTCACTATGCTTATACCATTTGCATGCTGGGCAAATGATCTGAGAAGCTCAACTCTATGAAGAAGAAGAGGAAGGCTCATTAATAGCTTATGATATGCAGGTAACTAAAGTTTGCTGAAAGCAGAGAGAATTTGATACACTTACTGATATAGATCAAGGATTGTAGCTTTGAGTATAGATTACAACTTGTGGTAGTTACATAATCTGTTGTCAATTTGAGGCAAGAGTGAAGGGGTAGAGTTTAGCTCGTCAATCAGGTTGCAGCTTGACCTAATTTGGAGAACCTGGGGAGAAAAATAGCTCGCTGGAGGTGGGACACAAGCTCACTCCCTTGGAGACATTGCACCTGACAAGACACATGGAGTTACACTAGTGCCCTAAGCTGGAGGAGCCACATGGAGTCCCCTGCCAGCACTGAGATGCTTACATAGCCACTGGAAAGTCCACAAGACCTTCCACTCACTGGCTGTGATCTTCCTGCATGCAGCGTTCCTGCATTGCATGTGTTTCATGAGTGTGAAGAGGAATTTATAGATTGGTATCAGACATGTGGGCTAATATCGGACTTACAGACTTGATCTGGACCAAGCTGTGTTTTCTCAATATTCAATTGCTCTTGGATATAAAGCTCTTTCTTATATACATGTGAGTGTCTCTGGATTTGTTTCTCTAGTCACCCGGACTAACACACAACTCAGTGTAAAGAAATAAAATATCCTTACTACTGGACCAATAGACAACATCATGATAAGCAGAGAAAAGCTTGAAGTTGTACCCACAATCAATGCCCATAGAAGCAGCAAAGAAATCAATGAACAAGCCTGCACCAAGAACCTCTTTAAAGTGTTACAGAGAAAAGATGTCACTTTGAGAACTGAGATGCACTTGACTGTAGCCCATGATATTTCCTATAACCTCATGTGCATATGGAAATTAGTCAGTGAAGCTGGTGCATTTGAACCACAGTGCTGGCAAAAACTATTGAAATTACCACAGACTGTAAAAGAATAAGCAAAGCTGTCTCAGAGGAAGTACCGGCGGAATCCTTCTTAGAAGTGAGGTTGCTAAGATTCATCTCATGTTTTTTGGATTAGTCCCTGAAAAAAGGCATCATGCTTGGTAAAATAGAGGGGCAGAAAGAAAAAAAAAAAGGAAAGTTCTTACAAAGCTCAAATGTAAGAGCTGTTGTGATGCTGGCACAGGGCCAGGCAGTGTTTAGTTCTTTTGTGCATGGGCTTGCCATGAGTTGGAATAGGCTTGACGGCGGCTGGAAGTACTTGATAAAGGATAAGGCTTTGTCTTATAACCTAAAGCATACCACCTTTGATGTGTCGTGACCTCTTTTTATTTAATTTGCCAATTTAAAAATTAACGCTTATTTTCTTTACCAACAGGAGTGAAACCTGGATCTGGTTGGGCTATTGACCCTTTTGGACATTCACCGACAATGGCTTATCTTCTAAAACGTGCTGGATTTTCTCACATGCTTATCCAGAGAATTCATTATTCCATTAAAAAACATTTTTCATTGCATAAGACCCTAGAGTTTTTTTGGAGACAGAATTGGGGTATGTAGGGTTTGATTAAGTTGACTTTAAAATTGTCTATATCATTTGACATGATGTTTCTCAGGGCTTATGAACTCGTGACATTATGGATTTTATTCAGAGTATTAGTCTTGAAAACCCAGTTGCATAAATATGTTGTTGTTAGGTGTGACTGAGTCAATTTGACTCATAGCAGCCCCATGTGGCAAAGTAGAATTGCCCCTTATGTTTTCTAGCCTGTAATTTTCATAGAAGCAGATCAGATCTGCAGGTCTTTCCCCTGTGGAGCCACTGCATGGGTTTGAACCACCCACCTTTTAGTCAGTAGTAGAATGAATGCTTAACCATTGTTCCACCAGATACACCCAGTGATCACATTTATCTATAGAACGTTCCAGTTTTTTTTTCATATCTAAAGGAAGTATGGGATAATAAAGCATATCTAATGCTTTTGTTTGCTTCTGTTTATAAAGCATATGTTTTACCGTAAAATTGAAAATGCAGTTAGTTGAACATGACTTATTACTCATTGCTTCATATTCTGTCAGCATTTCTTCCTTCTGTCTCTTCTCTGTATCTTGTTAGAATTGCTTTTGAAAACCTTAATTATGTTCTTCTAGAGAGCCCTCAAGTTACCTGTATTGCTTGCTTATTCACTGTCTTCTTTAGACACCTAAGCCTGTATTTGGCCTAAGTATATGCCCCTGCAGCACTTCCATGGGTAGATAGAGAAGATTAAACTTTGCCTTTCTTAACTCCCTGTATTTGAGAACACTATTATTTTATTTACTAAATCCTTTTTGTCGGGCATGCATTGTGTTCTATGTCTTAATTTTCATGGTCATCCCTTTATGAAAATAAAGAGAGATGTAGGTAAGTGAAGCTATTTGCCAAAAGCAGCACAGTTTACTTAGCAGTGATTTGAACCCAGTCTTTGTAATTCCACAGTCCAGGCACCTGAAGAATGGCATTGCTGCCCTCAGAGTTCTCAGTAAGATTCCATCTAAATAGGGGATCCGGGGCTACACTTTGGAAAAACTGCTGCACATCGTACTGGCTCTTTCCGCTGCTATCTGAAGCCCCTTAAGTGTTCATAGAAGTCATTTGTAATTCTTCTGCACAGTAACTTTCTTATATGTGCTGCTGTGTAGTTAAAAAAATTTTTCCAATAAGGAACTGGATTAGCAACATCATTTTTTGTTCAGAAAACCTGTAGGAGAAACTAAAACCTGTGTGGTGGTTGCATCTTTGTTGGAGAAGCATGTTATTTTTTTAAAAGAAAAAAGATGGTAAATTTGAAGAAGTCCCTTTCAACCAATGCCTACATTCAAATTACCTGTAAATATCAATTCGTGTATAAGAAATTATTGAGCCCCCCTTATGCACTTGAGTGCTCTGCTGGGAAGAAATAATAGAAAGCACCCTTGTCTATAAGGACATTGTAGTATAATTTGAGAAAAGTCACACAAGTGCTGCAAATAAAATGAAATGTATAAATGAGTTTCTAAATAAAAGTAGTAGAGCATTGAGTATATCTCTGGACTGGAGAAAGGAGGAGGAAGTTGTTTTAGCTTTGGGACTTGTGACAATCTCTAAATCTGCAAGCATTAGTGACGAGTATTCATGGTGTCACAGTGTGAATGTGACTCAGTGGGTGAAACAACTGACGGCTACAGAAATATATAGCCCATAATAGTTTTGCAGTGTAGAAAATAATTGGTTGTTATATCTACTAACGAGTATAAGAGAAAATGAGAATATGTTCTAATTTATCTGATGGGAACGTTGCTATAAAAAATGTAGGATTAAGTTGGGCTTCCTTGTGTGTCTTAAGCAGTTCTTATATAAAGTTTGCATTTTTCTTATGTAAAGATTGCATTTTTTCCCTTTGTCTTTATTATATGAGCAATGTGTACTCATTGCTGAAAAATGAAAACTCATATATAAAGCAAAGGAGGTGGGTGGAGGGATTACTTAAGTCTAAGATCCTACTCACAAGATAACCATTGTTAATCACTTGTTAGTTTGCCAGTTCACTTGGTGGTTAGCTTCTGACCTCCAGGGCAGTGATGTCAACACATGCTGCCATCTAGGTTTTAATGAAAAACATTCTGCATCAAGATTCAGCTATTGTTTTCCATATTTCCATCTTCCTTCCTTTGCTTTTGCTGTCCTCTTTTCTTGGTAAAAAGCCCCATTGACTCCTTATTGGAGAACTCCGGGAGAGGCTTCGTTAACTCTCTTGTGTTGCATCTCCTTATTGCAAGAAGGTAGTAGGATCATCTTAAGTGTTTTAATAAGCCCAATTGTTCTTGCCCACACCACTCCTTTCTTCTCATTTGGTCTTTGCTGTTTGCTCAGTGTGACCTGCTACCTGAGAGGAAACAGATTTACAGGACCTAGATGTGACCATGGTTTTGGATCGAACCATTTTTTAACTTTTGCTTCTGTTCTGTTTGTATCCATCTAGGTCATCGAATGATGGCTCATGTCTGTGCTGTGTTTAGATACCAGCTAGAGACTGAGATGTGTAGATACCTCAGGGCAGCTTCCAAGACCCACTGCTATAGAGTCATTTCAGATTTATAGCCACTCTATGGGCCAGAAAAGAACTGCTTCTTTAGGGTGTCTGAGATTGTAAAGCTTTAAAGGAGCCAAACTCAAATCAAACTCACTGCCATTGAGTCAATTCTGACTCATGGTGATTCTATAGGACAGGGTGTTTCTGAGACTAACTCTTCACTGGAGCAGAAAGCCTTATCTTTCTCCTGAAGAGGGTGGTGGATTTGAACTGCTGACTTGGGGATTTGCTGCCCAACAGGTAACCCACTCTGCTTGCTAGGGTTTCTTTAAAGAAGCAGGCAGCCTCATCTTTTCCCTTTGCATTAGATTAGGGTTTACCTGCTGATTTTGGAAGTTAATGGACCAGTATTTAACCCCCTCCACCAACACAGATTGTAGTGGCCGTTAAATGCTACTGGTGGATGTTGTTAGGTATGCTCCAGTCAATAATGACTCTGGGTGAACTTACAGAGCAGAGCAGTCCTGTTGGAGTTTTAGGCTGTAATCTTTACAAAAGCAGGTCACCAAGTCTCTTGCATATGGATTGACTAGGCCTGTTCACACCTTCAACCTTTAGGTTAGTGGCTGAGTGCTTAAGTCCTGAGGCTGTTGATTCAGCCTGTAGCTTGCATTGTACAAGTAGAAAGCTCTGAGCTCTGAACAATTTTTGGGAAACCACATTTTAAATATACACGTTTGTCTGCTGACTCTTTATTTCAGATATGGGATCTGTCACAGATATTTTTTGCCACATGATGCCCTTCTACAGCTATGACATCCCTCACACTTGTGGACCTGATCCTAAAATATGCTGCCAGTTTGACTTTAAACGGCTTCCTGGAGGCAGAGTTGGTTGTCCCTGGGGAATCCCCCCAGAAACAATCTATCTTGGAAATGTCCAAAGCAGGTATGAAAATGTGCATTTCCTAAGACAGCATCTTGAATTAAGGGAGAGGCTGAACATTGGTTGCTGAAGGGTTCAGTAAAGGGGCTGCAGGAATTGCCGTTATACTTGTTCAAGATTTTCATTCAAACCATATCTAAAGCAACTCTAAAATACCAGCGCCTTGACTCTACCTCTTATGTGTTATAATGTAATGCAGAGTGAGCAATAGTATATCAATACACAATGGATAACCTATAATACACTGTTATTACCATCTCCTTTACCCTCACTATAAAAGCTTTCTGCTGCGTTTGATTGACTTCATATACTTTTGTTGATAATAAAACTTCTGGTCCCTATTATACAAATTGGTAAGAAAAGCAACTCAACTGCAAAAATACATTTATTGAAATGGAACACATAAAGAGTGTAATTATCTATTCCCTTAATAACACTTTCAATAATAGTGAATGCTGCCCAGCTCTGATGAATACACGTTTTTTGCATCTTTCTGATTTTTTTGATATTTAAGGAAATTTAAATAAAAATGGAAGGAATGAAACTTTTTTTAAAGAAAATTGTGCTAATTATGGAAGCATCTCATTAAACCATGTTACCTAGAGCTTGTAATTTTCATGCTTTTAAAGTTTAATTTCTTCACTTAAAAATTAGTAGTGTACAATGACTTAAAATAAAACATTGTATTGTACTATCGAAGCACTCAATTCTGCTATTAAATTAATAAAGCCTTTTAAGTACAGTAAGCTCGTAACACTATCAAATCTACGTATTGAAAAATTGAAAAGAAAAACAATGTGTGTGAGGGGCCACTTTGCCTTGAGGGAGTCTGTGGACTTCGAGGACCTTCTCCAGTGAGCCTGTCACTGTCCTAGTCACCAGAGCATTTCAGCTTGGGAGCCTGCTGCATGCCTGGGGCCTTTCTCTCGTCAAGGTGTATTTGAAAAGCTCTGTGCAAGGTTAGGAAGCAACCTAGTGTTTTTTTCTTCACTCTTACAGCAGCGAGAACGTTTGAGGCGTTTGAGATTGCCTGCTTTCTAGGTTTACTAGTTAGGCCAAACCAAACCCACTCTCGATTTTGATTCATAGCCGTCTTATTTAGGGTTCTGAGACTGATGCTTTATGGAAGCAGAAAGTCATGTCTTCCTCCCGCCTAGTGGCTGATGGGTCTAAATTGCCAACCATGTGGTTAGCTGTCCAATGTTTACCAGATGTTACCGCAAGAGCTAGAGGCTCAAGAGAAAAAAAAGTATACATTCTGTGAGCTATTGTGTAAAGAAAGGGTCTCCTTGCTGTCTGGGAAAACAGTTGTTTGTCAATCAGGCATTTACTAAGGAAGTCAGAGGTGGGGAACATTCTCAGGCTTATTAAAGTGCTCAGATGGAAGTCCCAGTGTATTTTAGAGGTTACTATGCTAAGATACATTATTTGGTTGGTATAACCCTTTTGCCATAATTCATGACTTTTTAAAGACTGGGCCTCAGGAATGCACTTTGCATTCAGTTCCAGTGATTGTGAACATGGTTTCCAGGCACTTGAACGCTTCAGGACGCATGAATCTTTGTAACAGACTTTTTTTTTTAACTTCCTAAAAGTCTTGAATTTTAATTTTCATGGTTAATTCTTATCCAGACATCACCTCCATTGTTTTCTTCAGTGACCTGCTTATGACTGGAGATCATAAGTACTTGCATTCTAGTTTGGCGGCATTTTCCATCTTTAAATAACACTAAAGAAAATGAGGTTTTCTTATCAGATACACATACAGATGACATAATCTGATATGTCCAGTTCAGCAGGTTCCTCTGCTTTGCAACAAAGAAATACTCAACAAGTCTGTTTTTTGGCCTAGAGCCATGTATTTTAAGTTGACTTTGCCCGTTGAATTTTGTTTGATTTGATGGTTCAGGAAAACTTTTATTTCTATGGTTCTGATGGAGATGACATTTCTTACCTGGTAGAAAATCTGAAGAGAAGATTGTTGCTCCATATCTTTAAATGTGATGTCGACTGATGCCAAAGGGTTAGCTTGTGCCCAGCGTGGGCATTTTCTGGGCAGGAGCCAGAGTGAAGAGAAGATAGATGCCAAATGTAAATAAAAGATATTCCACATATGTTTGTTCCTCTGTCTGTACTTTACGTGTACATGCATGAGAGATGAGGATAGTATGTATATGTAGTAGCAAACCATGGGATGCATTTAAGTGCTCAAGATGGAGGTTCAGTCATAGTGTACCTCTTCTGTGATTTCAATTTTTGATATTTTTTTCCCTGTTTCTTTTGGCTTACTTTGTTTTTCGATGTGCTTGATTTCATATGTATGTTTTCTGTTGTAAGTTAGAATTCAGAATTGTTTTTAGTAAGTGTGGAGTATAAGGAAATTACTTACTGTAAGAAAATCAAATACTGTAATGAATGCTAATCTCAGAAAAGAAAGCAGCATATGTTATGTAGGCACATTGTAGCTATATTTTAGTTACCAAATACTACGTTGTTGCTGGTAAGTTAATATTTGCCAAGGAGGAGTTTCAGACATCACCAATTTCGAAAGATCCAATAAGCTTCTTACACTAGCTACATGTTTTCCCATAATTTCTATAAAATGCCTTTTTTTCTAGCATTGATGTTTTTGAAGTGCCTTCTGAAGTGTTTGTATCCTAGATTTAAGTTTACTTCTAGGAAATACTTGAGGCGAAAATTGGAATGTTGGGTCAAAAGCCCGTTTGACGTTTATCACTCATTTCTTTTTCAAAAGCCCTTCCTTTTAGTCTGTTTGTGTTCCCTTACTTCCTCAAACAGTGCCCCAGTTCAGCATTTTCCAAAAGTTATTCTTCCAAATACTGGAATATGAAATCTAAAAGCTCTTCCATCACATCAGCACATTGTGTTTGGCTGGCCTTTTGCATCATGGGTTAGAGCCTTGGGAGGTAGAAACCAAAGTAGATGCTGACTCAGCCCCCCAGCATTATCTGCTGATCAGGATTGAGAAGGTTGCTGTGACAAAAATAACTCAGACTATTGGTGGCAGGTATTGTGTAAATAGATCTTTTTTTTTTTGGAAGAAAGTATGGTTCTATAAAATGTTAAGTCATTTTTGATCGATTAAGGCAAAACAAACATTCAAGTTTTATATATGTGTTAGTCTAGGTAGACTAGAGAAACAAAATTCATAAGCACTCATTTTATGAGAGTTTTATATAAAGGGTAATTGTACATTAAGTATCCCAACCCAGTCCAGTCCAAGCCCTTAAGTCCAACATTAGCCCATATGCCCAACTCCAATCTACAAAGCCCTCCTCAATCTCACAAAACACATGCAATGATGCCAAATGCAGGAGGAACGCCGAATCAGTGAGCTTGTAAGCATCTCAGCGCTGGCAGGGGTCTCCACAAAGCTGCTCCAGCATCCAGGACTGCATCAGCGTAGGTCCATGTGGCTTCCTCTCAGAGTTGTCTCACAGGATGTGAGCCTTGCCAGCTGAGGCACAGAACTAGCTAAGGCAGCCGCAGCTGGTCCGACCATCAGAGAGCAAGAGACCAGACATGCTGGGCTCGCTGAGCCATTTATCTCTCTGCCTTTCAATTAATCGCACATGTGGTCATCGGCCAGGTTAGCACAATAAACTTTAACTATCACATTATAGAAGAGAGATTCTTTTTTGTCTTCTTGAGTTAAATTATGAAAGCATGGGTTCGTCTGGGGTCCACACTCTGGCTGGGATTTGGAAGAGAGAGTGGTAATCGTATTTCTTTAAGAATAATCTATTGGAATTTATTGGCAGACAATGCTAAAAGGCAAATTATTCCTTTTGAAAGGAATTTAATATTTTAAGTAGATGCTGATAATTGGTATAATTAAAAAAAGAAATGCCTGCTTTATAAATGATGTTAGTCAAAAATATAACTGGACTCCTCAGTACTTTCTTTCTAATCAGCTGTGCCCCGTTTCCCTTTCTAAATGGTGTTCCTATTTTCCCTTTTTTCTTTTGTAGGGCTCACATGCTACTAGATCAGTACCGAAAGAAGTCAAAGCTTTTCCGCACTAAAGTGGTCCTGGCCCCACTGGGAGATGATTTCCGCTACTCTGACCGCACAGAGTGGGATCAGCAGTTCAAGAATTATCAACTACTTTTTGACTACATGAATTCTCAGCCTCAGCTTAATGTTAAGGTAATACAGAAACCTGTACTTAGACGACACTGTACTGGAAGGCAAGCCTTCCTTAACTGAAGTTAGCAAAATCTCCTCAATCTCACTGGCCAGTATTCCATTACTTCCTAAATGCATTCTTGTTATGTCACAGGATCGTTCATTCAGAAGAACATTACGTTGTCCGACAGTCCTTCCAAGAGTCCCTCTCCTACCCTTCCTGGGGGAGTTTCGACGTATCACTTTTCAGTTGTATGGAAGCTACACCTACAGAGTGATGAATTTCAGCTTTTTTAGTGATGGCCTCTATTTCTCCCAGCATTGGAAGTTTATTGTTTCCCCCAGACAGTTGCATCCTTGTGATTTAGTAGTGTGACTGGTAGATGTAGATGAACCTGTCATGAATCTTACAAACAATTTTCCTGTGTCCAAGGATGATGCTAGCATTTTTCATAGGTGAGGAAGACTTCAAAATTTCATCATTGGACTGTGGTTGAGAATAACACAAATAACCCCATCCCCCCCCGCCCCCCCACCACCCGCAATGTCCATGACTCACCACAGTTATCAACTCAGGCCACTCTTACTTGTTTCAGTAGTGAAAAATTATTCCATCTACAAAGTCTTACAAATAAAAGCAGTTTGATGTGGTATTACAGAGGCAGCACGAGTCCTGAATGATGAGAGTGGCATTGTCAAACTGTACTCCGCATCAAGCCACCGTAGCTTTGGAATGTGTCGGTGCACCCTAATTGTCAGTATTACTTTAGGGTTTGTGTTTTTTGGTATGATTGGCTAGGCTATTTTTGGGTTCTAGGAAAGCTGAAGAATTTTGCCTACATAAATCAGTGGTAGTTGATTCTTCACTTTATGCCCTTTTAGCTTATAAAGGGCTTCATAAGAATGCACTGCTTTTGGATACCAGGGGAGATCTGTGTTTCATTTTTATTTTTGATGCACTTTAGAAGTCCTGTATGAAAAAAGTAGTTATCCATTATGTTTTTCAACCTCATATTCATGGGGAAACCTGTGAGAGCTGGAACTCAGTGGGCCTTCCCTGTGTTTCTAGGTCTCTACTACTTTGCTCTCTATGGGGGGAAAATATCTGAATTTTCTTTCTCTGACAGATTTCTGCCTTACATAGGTTCCACCTTTTGCAGGTTTCACTGTATTGACCTGTTAAGCAGTAGAAGACCTGTGAACATACTGTAGAAAGAAAGTGATATTATAATATAGAAAATCAGAAAGCTGTCAATGGACCAGTAACTTTATCAAATAAATAAATAAACATAAAGTATCAAGTTTGCCCAAGATATTGAAACTTGAAGTTCTACTACATTATGAACTCTTAAGTATAGGGGGATGATTAAAACATCTGTGTGTTTTTGTGGGTACACGTTAATGCCTTTCACTGGCTAAACGAAGAAGAAAGAAAGAAAGAAACAGACCCATCGCCTGGAGTCGGTTCCCACTCACAGTGACCCTGTAGGTCAAAGTGCACCCTGCCCTATAGGGCTCCTCTGAATGTCTGAGGCGGTAACTCTGTGGGGCCAGAAAGCCTCACCTTTCTCCTGTGGATTGGCTGGGGCTATTAGCAACCCAGTGCATAACCCACTATGTCATTAATGCTTAAGGCTGCTCTAATAAAATACCATAAAAACAGGTGGCTGATAAGACCAGAAATCTAGTGATTCACAGTTCTGGAGACTAGGAGTATAACATCAGCGTGTTGGCATTGGTGGTTCTTCCCGAAAGTTTGATGAAAATCTCTGCTCAGTCTCTCTTCTAGCTTCTGGTAATCAGAGTTTTTTGATTTACAACTACAGCAATACAAGATATCTTTTTTTCCTCTCCTCTCCTCTCCCCTCCCACCTCTCTCCTGTTTTCTCTTTTATAAGAACACCCGTCATAAAGGTGTAGAATAACTAAGGGATAGATGTACGCTGTGGTCCAAGATGACCTCATGCTAACCTAACTGATAGTATTTTCAAAAATGAACAGGATCTTGTTTACAGGTACAGGGATTAGGACTTTGATATATCTTTAGGAATACAGTAGTTCGATCCATAACCCTGGGGAAATGGCTTTGGTATTTATTGGAGGGGTCTTCTACCCGTTTTTGAGAAATTAGATCCTGATTTTAATATTTTAGCATATTCTTGTCCGAACAATTTTAAAATATTTTAAATTGAGGTGTAACATACCCAAGAGAGTACACTAATCACAAATATATTTAATTTTGGCTTAAAATCCCTCCCCCCCACATTGTGAATGTCAGTATCATCACCCCCCAGATCAAGAAGAAGTGTGCTCAGGTGTCTTCCTGGCCCTTAGCACCCCTGCAAAGCGTAACTCTTCTACTTGGGGCACCATGATTACTGTTGCCTGTTTTTAATATCCTATGAAGAAAGTTATTCAGCAAGTGCCTTTTTGTGTCTGGCTTTTGGTTCCAGATTATGTTTGCAAGATTCATCCACATTGCTGCTGTAGTTCATTTATTTTCAATGCTATTGAGTATCTATAGCATCCATTTAATAAATATTATCACGCTTTCTATTCTAATGTTATTGATATTTGGGTTGATCCTGCCTATTACAACTAAAACTACTTTGAACATTTTTAGCATGTTTTCAGTATACATTTTCATGAGTTTATATTAGTATAAAATGGATGGATTTTTTTGATTATAGGGTTTGTAAGTGTTCTTCAATTGTAATAAGTATCGCCAAGCAGTATTCCAAAGTAGATTACACTGGTTGTTGCATTGTCTGAAGACTTTTGGTTGCTCCACACCCTTACTGTTGGGGTACCGACCCCCAACAGTCAAACGGGTTCTTACGAGTGACTTTGCGATTATGGAAAAGAATACAGATAGACAGCAGGGCACCAAGACTCCTTGTCCCTATGTTAGGACCAAGAGAGAGAATGTTTTTTTCCAATAGCTGTATATAATCGTGGGGCTTACAAATCTTTCAAAAGCGTACAGGTAATATAGTGAATAAGTAACATAGTGAATGAGTATTAGCATTAACATAATGAACAGGCAATGAAGTGAGTCAGTGTCTAGACCTAGAATGATCCTAATCAGAAAGAGACGTCAGAGGAGGATTTGCTACCCTTTGGGGTGGGACAGGCAATAGAATCTGATTGTTCTTATCTACAGACAACCTCTAGGCACAGTGAATAGCCAGATTCAAGAATGATACATCTTTTATGGTAGCTCCTTTATGACAATCCCTTTATTGGGGGTGCGGGTTGGGGGCTGGGGGTTGGAGGGACTGTGTTCACTCATGAGAATGTATATTAAGATTTATTTATATCTCATAGGGTGAGGACCTTCCCCAACTGGAGGTGGCTTTCCAGACCTGTAATTATGAGCATAGAGGATTTAGCTGCATTACATTCTCATCCAGTCCCTCAGTTTACCACACCTTACTCAGACTTTGTATTATTAATTTTTTGGTTAGTGAAGTTGTTTCCTTTTTATCCATTCTGACAGGTGTAATGTTTTTATTTTGTTTATGTATAATTCAGTGATAGTGATTATGTTAATTTTCACCACCATCTGTGTCCAAATTATTTTATCTCCGTGCCTCACTGGACAATGAATGACAACCACCACGTTCCACCCCTTCATTTTTTTCCTCCCTTTCACTTCTGGTAACCACTAATGAACTTTGGTCTTCTCTTGCCTGTTATTGATATTTCATGTAAGTGAGATATTATACAATACTTGTGTATGTGTATAGAATGTGGACGTGCTAAAGATCAAGGTACTACTGCAAAATGTGGTGAAGAAAAGCAGATGGTGCCCAGCTATCAATTGGAATAGTGTCTTGTGTCTTAGAGGCAACCGTCAAGTGAGGCGTCAACTAAATCCGTATCAAAGAAGCATACCAAACTCTGTGATCCAAAGATAATGCTAGCAAAACCAAATACAATGAAGCGAAACGTATCAGAGCATACATTTTTGAACACCCAATTAGTAGAGGGCTATGGAGGACAGTAGAAACCCAGAATCCATCTGCAGAGTATCTAGTCAGATTAAGCTCTGGCAGATCCTGTCTGGCCACAGGTACGGGACTCAAACAGCTTCACACAGAGATTGTTGCAAACCTGATTATGATGGATTGAATCCCCATGGTATAATGTGGTACTTGGTCGCTGGACCTCCCTCTTGACCCAACCTGAAATTGCTCTAGGCTTAAAATATTTCTTCATTGTTCCATGACAGAAATTTTCTCTCTGGCTTTTAAAATATTGTTGATGGCCTTTTTTTTCTTATCCTTTATATTTATTATATATGTATTTGTATTTTCTTTCTGTTTCATTTTTCTTGCGTTCAGTACTATTTCTTCCAGCTTGTTTGTGAATTTTTAATATATCGTTTTATTAGGGGCTCATACAACTCTTATCACAATCCATAAATACATGAATTGTGTAAAGCACATTTGCACGTTCTTTTTTTGTTGTTGTTTTTTAATCATTTTATTAGGGGCTCATACAACTC
>NW_022111373.1:35022514-35029005 GCF_000313985.2 Echinops telfairi | reverse complement strand
GCATCTATTGATATTATCATGTGGTTCTTATAGTTTTTCATGTCAGTGTGACGAATAATTCTAATGGTCTTTCGTATGTTGAACCATCCCTGCATCCCTGGTATGAATCCCACTTGGTCATGGTGAATTATTTGTTTTATATCACATTTGCACATTCATTGCCCTCATCATCCTCAAAACATTTGCTCTCCACCTAAGCCCCTGGAATCAGCTCCTCATTTTTTCCCCTCCCTCTCCACTTCCCCTTCCCTTATGAACTCTTGATGATTTATAAATCATTTTTTGTCATATCTTGCCCTGTCTGACGTCTCCCTTCCTGTTTCATTTTTTAGAATTGTTTCTGTTGGGTTTCCCAGTTTGAGAAGCACAGGAGTGGATGCACAGAGAAATAGCTGATGCACTGGTTTATTGGGGCTGGGGAGCGCGAGGGGCAATTGAGCAAAGAATGAATGCGGGAAGGGAGAGGGAGGTCACTAAAACTGACCGTGATGATGTATAGACAACTCTTTAAAAGCAACTTTATGGAAGGGTATGAAATGTGAATTTTATACCCAGAAAACTACCTTAAAAACCCACCAAAGTTGACTAATGGTTACCAGTCAGTGAAGGAGGAAAAGTTTTTGTTTAGGGGACATTGAGTTTATGTGAATGGTGGTGGAATAATTTGGAAAAAGATGTCAATAATGTTTGCACAACATGGAGCATATAATCAGTGGCACTGAATTATACATGTAGAAACTTGAATTGGAGAATGCTTTGTTGTATATATTTTTGCCACAATTAAAAACATAGTAATAATTAAACTAATAATGTGTACAAGGAAAAAGAGTGTTCTAAAATCAATTGTGGTAATGATTGTACAACTCTTGATATGATTGGACTATTGAATTGTATGATGTGGATGTAGTGCCAATAAAACTTTAAAAAGTGTGTGTGGTGTGTGTATTTGACCTTGTGTAACTGGCTTACTTAAGGCTAATGTTGTATGACCATCTTGTAGCTTATATCCTGACTTCATTTACTCCTTATGCTTGTGCTATTTATAATAGCAAAGGTGGAAACAGCTGAAATGCCCATCAGTAGGTGAATGGGCAAACAAAATGGATTCAGATTCTGTTCTCCATATCACTGTGCTAGAAAGTTACTCTTTTTACTGACCTTAATTATTTTTCTGCTACATTGAATCAAAATAGCTTTCAATATCTATGTGCATATATGTCTGTGTGCACAAGGCAGAAAGTAGAACTAAAATCAACTTCACAATGAAAAGAAACCCAATTTTCAGTATGTATTTACTCTTGACAATGTTGTCGTTTAATAACAGAGCCCTGGTGGCACAGTGGGTAAGTTCTCAGCCGCCAAGTGAAAGGTGGGCTCTTTGGACCCACCAACCAGCCTGCCAGTGGAAGATGTAGCAGTTGGCTTCTGTAAAGATCACACCTGTGGAAACCCTGCAGGGCAGTGCTGCTCTGACTATAAGGCTGCTATGAATTGGAATAGACTCAGTGTCAATGGGTTTTGGTTTGCTTCAGGCCTTTTAATATTTGCTTACAAAGTCTGGTCTAATGTTATATTTTTTCTTTGGATTTGTTGCAGTAGTTTGTACTCATAAAAATGAACCTATGATCCAGTCATTTCGGTCATTAGTTAGGAAGAGCCTTTTATTTGCGCATTCAACCTTGAAATTATTGTCACTGTGTATTGTTTCTTCTACTCGTGTTACTTGCTGATTAAGTCCATGCTTTTTAATGACTTAGTGCCCCTGTTGTCTCTCCTATTTTCCTTACAAGAACTCAAAGTGGGGAAGGGAGGGAAAGACGTGCATACAGTAAGATATGTGAAAATATGTATATTGTATATTGTTGTTGGTACATTTTACTCAAAATACTTTTTTTCCCCCTCCTACTCTCATTTTTCATTCATTTGGATTGCTCAGTACTTAGATGCTTGAATATTTTCTGAGTTTAGAGATAGGTAAGACGTTTTCAAGCCCACAGTACTTAGATGCTTGAATATTTTCTGAGTTTAGAGATAGGTAAGACGTTTTCAAGCCCATAGATTTGTAGATCTAATCTAATCTGTTATTGTTAGGTGCCATCCAGTTGGTTCCTTCCCGTAGTGATCCCGTGAACAACAGAATGAAACAATACCTGGTCCTGCACCATCCTTAGAATGGTTGCTTAGTTTCTGCCTGTGGAGCTCTAAACTAGCTCTCCTTAAAGACCAAGCCCACGGCCATCAGATCCATTGCAACTTACAGTGACCCTATATATGATTTCCGTGGCTGTAAATCTTTGTGAGAGGGAGAGTATAGCTTAATGAAAAAGCTGGTGGGTTTGCACTGCAAATCTTGCGGTTAACTGTCCAGTTCTAATCTGGCAGCATCACCAGGGCTCCTTGAGTAACTGTCCTTATTCCTGCTAATATATGTAAGTGTTCTTAGTCCAGAACTGGATAACAAATGAAAGAAAGCCACTGAATTTTGTCTTCTTTCTTTTTATGTTGTCTGGGCTATATGTTTATCTTAACTTGAAATCATATCTTAAATATTATGAACTTTTCCTTTCAGTGCAAGAAGTAGATACGAAAAGTACTAACAACTTCTTGACATGTAGCTTTTTTTTTTCTAAGTAGATTCAGTTTGGAACGTTATCGGATTATTTTGATGCACTAGATAAAGCAGATGCAAATAGTAGAAAGAATAGCCAATCAGTATTTCCTGTTGTAAGTGGAGATTTCTTCACCTATGCTGACCGAGATGATCATTACTGGAGTGGCTACTTCACATCCAGACCCTTTTACAAGCGAATGGATAGAGTCATGGAATCCCATTTGAGGTACATTTCCCTTTTGATTGTTTACATTTATTTATTCACTTCTTTTATGTTATCATAGCCTTCCTGTAGGGCAGCGGTTCTCAACATGTGGGTCGCGACCCCTTTGAGGGTTGAACGACCTTTTCGTGGGTCACCTAAGACCATCAGAAAACATAAATATTCCACGGTATAGAATTACATATTGTTTTGTGATTAATCACTATGCTTTAATTGTTTTAATTATATTCAATTTGTAACAATGAAAATACATCCTGCATATCATATATTTACTTTATGATTCATAACAGTCGGAAAAATTACAGTTATGAAGTAGCAACAAAAATCATTTTATGGTTGGGGGTCACCACCACATGAGGAACTGTATTAAAGGGTCACAGCATTAGGAAGCTTGAGACCACTGCTGTAAGGTTTATGTCTTCAATCTCTAATCAGATTATTACATGAGTTTTGTTCCAAAAGGAAAGGCAGATTTCCTCATTTGATTTTGTAAGGTGTGTGTTCTGTTTTCTCTGCATTTCAAATTAATTATCTCTATAATTCACACTAATACTAAGCAGCAGCATCCTGTGTGTCTGCCAGTGAGTGATGATAAACTGGAAATACAGGCAAGGATCCAAAGAAACAAAGTAGTACATCTTAGCAGCCCTGGGTTTTACATGTTGGAGAACTTCAGAAGAGCCATCCATCGCAGTTCTTAATTTATTGTAGGGGAAACACGTTGTATGGATATGGTTTCTGCTTAGAAAGATAAACTTTCAGAGCGAGAAGAACTGATAGGACAGGCAGTGATGCTCCAGAAACGTAGACTGACATTGAGAAGACAGAAAAGTCAACAAAAACTTGAAAAAATACTCTTAATTAGCACTGTTCAGTAAACCTTTCTGCAGTGATAGAAGTGCTCTATTTCTGCACTGTCCAACACGGTAGCCACTATTGAACACTTGAAAGGAGACCAGTGTGACTGAGGGATGGAAGATTTCATTTCATTTTAGTTATTTTAAATGGAAATAGCCACATGTTACTAGTGGCTCCGTATTAGAAATACAGTGCCAAGTAACTACCTTACTGGTAATTAGCAATGATAAACTACCCCAGTGGCTTCCAAAATTTTTTATGTGTGTATAGCTCAGGAGTCCTGGCAGTGTAGTGGTTATGCTTTGGACTGCGATCTGCGTGGTCAGCTGTTCGCAACCATCAGCAAGCAGCTCCTTGAGAGAAAGACTGGGCTTTCTACGCTTGTAAACAGTCACGGGCTCGGAAACCCACAGGGGCTGCTGTGAGTCAACATTGACTCAACGGCTATGAGTTAGTGCATATAGCTCAGTAGAATAATTCATTTTCGAATCTCAGGTGTAAATATAAATATATATGTAATATTTACCTTCTCTGTACCTGAGAAAGCATTATAACTTGGAAAGGCAATCTTTGAAAATCACTAATTTATTTCGTAGGCTATTTCTTTGGTTGAGTAGCATGTGTTTTAATTGCTGTTACTGTTCTTGTGCTGTGATCATTATTTCAAAAGCCGAATCTTTGTTATGTAGAATGATGATGCTGATAAATATGTATTGAAAAAATACAATACATATATTGTATTTAAATGTTATGTCAGAGCTTTGTACCCAAAATAATAAAAACGTTTTCTTTATTTTCTTCTAAATTTGTACTTTTTTGTTAAAGTTCATTTTATTGGGGGCTCTGACAGCTCTTCTACCAATCCATACATCAATTGTATCACACTTATTTGTACATGTTACCATCATTATATTCTAAACATTTACTTTCTGTGTAAGCCTTTGGTATCAGCTCTTCTTTTTACTCTTCCCCCTTCCCACCCTTGTGACCCCTTGATAAATTATATATTATTTTCATAGCTTACATCGACTGTCTCCCTTCCCCCGCAAAAAAACCCTTTATTATATTGTCTAAACTTTCTATGATAAAAAGGTAAGTGCTAGCACAATGCAGTAATTCTCTTGCACTAATAGTCGTTAAGTGTCAACTAATTTTTAGCAACCATAAGTCATGAATCTTGCTTCATTCAGTCTTAATGTATTGGACATATTAATGTGAAATAGTTATGGTAGTAGTATACTGAGGAAGCTTTTGTGTTTAAAAAAATAATAGTGGATTTCAAAATTTAATCTATTAGAAAATAAGTTTCCTTTCTGATAATGGTGATAGTTCATCCTCAAGCTAACTTCCAAAATGTGAGTAAAATCTTAAAAAGACAAAATTTAAAAATATACTGGAAGTTTACTTTTTAACATTTTGGAGCATCTGTATAAATATGGATCCCAGATGGCACTCTGAGATAGGTCTTGGACTATTAACCACGAGGTTGGCGGTTGAAATCCACCAGCCACTCTATGGGAGAAAGATGAGGCTGTCTTCTTTAAGGATTTATAGTCTTGGAAACCCTACATAGGGTTGCTGTGAGTTGGCAGTAGGGTTGAATTTATGTAAATACATACACGTAAAACCCCAAACCAGCTGTCATGGAGTCAATTGTGACTCTTACAGCCTCCGAGTCAAACTGCTCCTAGGATTTGTGAGGCATTAAATCTGTGTAGGAAGAAGACAGCTTCAGCTTTCTCCTGTGGACTGTCTGGTGAGTTCAGACTACTGACCTTGTGTTTAGCTGTCCAAAGGGACATCAGGCTCCTAAGTACATAGACATACTTAATAAGCAGATAACCCCATATATTAAAAGTGGGCTTGAGTATAAGTAAATTGGAGTTCCTTAGTGGTGCCAAGACTACAAATTCAACTACCAGTCAAAAGTTGGCAGTTCAAACTTACTCCAAGGCCCTTTGGAAGACAGGCTTGTTAATATGCTAGGGAGTGGGTCTGCTCTCCTCACATGGGGTCATGGTGAGTTGGAATCAAGTCCATAGCACCTGATATACTTCCAGTGTATGTAAATAAGTATTCTTTATGAAACTAGGAATATATGCTGTAAGTATATATGAACAAATCCACACAATTTATTTAATTCAATATATGATTCCCATGCCCTGATTTTAGGAAATTTAGAATTTAAAGTAGAGAATATTTAGAATCCTTGAATATATGTACACTTTAAGGGAACTCATCTTTTTAAACTGAACAGCAAAAACACCAATTTTCCCTTTTTACTGATAATCTTTTTTACATTTTAAAGCTGCCTTGATTTTTCACTGTCTTAATAGGTTTGATATATAGAGCCTTTTAACACTTTTCATATTTCACTTTAAAGAACTTTTCATAAATCTAAAGTTAAGTACTAGGCTGCTACCTGCAAGGTTGGTAGTTCAAACCTATCAGGGCCACCTTGGGAGAAAGACCTTGGCAGTTTGCTACCATAAAGATTACAGTGTAGAACCCTGTTGAAAAAGTTCTACCCTGTATATAGAGGTCTAAATACAGGCATGTACATATGTGAATATATTTATATGTGATGATGGGGAAATAGATCTATGTGAATATATTAATAGGCTTAGTATTAAGGTAGCAGATGGACATTGATACTCAAGTACTTCCTCAATGCAAGAACTCTTTGTTCTATTAATCTGGTATTCCATGATGCTCACCTTCCCAACATGATCATGGAAGACAAAGCTGGTGCATAAGCAAATGTGAAAAAAGCTGATGGTGCCCAGCTATCAAAAGATA
>NW_022111373.1:35019053-35021201 GCF_000313985.2 Echinops telfairi | reverse complement strand
GTATTGTGTGTTCAACTTTCTTTCACATGAGTAGTTTTGTGTCAGGCACATCTTAGTCTTCAAAATAACATTTTTGCTTTTCAATACTCTATAGATAGAGATCTTGTGCAGCTGATTTATCTAAAGCAACACAAAACATCTTTTCATCTCTTGACGTCTGCTTCCATGAGCAGTGATTATGGATCCCAAACAAGACGAAATCCTTGACAACTTTAATCTTCTCCATTTATCATGATGCTACCCAGTGGTCTGGTTGTGAGGATTGTGGTTTGCTTTACATTGAATTGTAATACACACTGAAGGCTGCAGTCGTTGATCTTCATCAGCAAGTGCTTCAAGTCCTCTTCATATTCAGCAAGCAAAAGGTTGTGTCATTTGCGTATTGCAGGTTGTTAATAAGCCTTTTTCTAATCTGGATTTCACATCCTTCATACAGTACAGCTTCTCTGATGATTTGCTCAGCATACAGATTGAGTAAGTATGATGAGAGGATACAACCCTGATGCTCACCTTTCACTACTTAACGCCATTTAACCTAAGTTTAAAACTTTTAAATCGAGTTCTTTATAGTTGTCTGTTATCATTCAGTAATTATTCCTACACTAGTTACTAAGCTACGGGATCAGTGTTTCTTGGCATGCTTGGACTCTGAGCCTTCCACTCCCATGATTTTGCAGTCTCCACCATGTCTCTTAATACGTGGAAGTTGATGCTTATCTGCTAATGTTCATGGCATATGTCTACACTGTTGCTGAAGCAAAAGAGAGGATTTTCCAGGTCTTGCTGCTGACTATCTTTCTGCTCACTGGTCTGATTCTCTTAAGCATCATCTGGAACAAGAGCCATCAACACATATTGGTACGAATATCGGTACAGATGTGGTGTCCTTTGACAATTGAGAATTTAGATCAGCAGTTATCAATTTGTGGGTCGTGACCCTTTGGGGGTCAAATGACCCTTTCACAAGGGTCGCCCGATTCATAATAGTAGCAAAATTGCAGTTATGAAGTAGCAACGAAGATAATTTTATGGTTGGGGGTTACCACAACATGAGGAAGTGTATTAAAGGTTGCAGCTTTGGGAAGGTTGGGAACCACTGATTTAGATGCATTAAATGATGTTTACTGCCTTATTGTCAAGGAACTCTGGTGGCATAGTGGTTATGCTTTGAGCTGCTTAACAGTAGGTCACCAGTTTAAAATCTCTAGTCACTTCCACAGGAGGAAGACTAGGCTTTGTACTTCCATAAAGATTTAGAGTCTTAAGAATCAACAGGGGCAGTTCTACCCTGCCCTGTTGAGATGCTATAAGTCAGAATCCATTCAGTGGCAGTGAGTTTGGTTTTTGGTTTAATCTTATTGTCTTGGGGCTTTTATAATGGCAATACCAAAAGTGGGTGGCTTTAATTAACAGAAATTAATTTTTTCACAGTTCAGGAAAGTAGAAGTTTGAAGTCAAGGTGCTAGATCAAGGGGAAGGCCTTCTCTAATCCTTCTGGGGAAAACGTTTGTCTCAACTTTCTCGCGTTTTTGGCTTTTCTTGGAGATCTTTGTGTGACATCTGTCTTTTTCTACTCTTGCTTGTGCTTACTTCTGAGTCCAGTTTGTTCCTGTTCTAGCTCAGAAGTGAACTGTCAGAGTCTTCATTAGCATAACTAAGAAAGCCCTGTTTCCAATTGGAATTACCTCTTAGGAGTTATACAGAATTCAATTCCCAACATATACTTGAATAGTATATGGACATGTTTATTACTGGTATACTTGTCAGATTGTACTAAAATTGCAGATTTAAATAAATACCATTTATAAAAGTGCCAATGTCACATACTTTAGACAGTAGAGTTTAAAATGTTTGCTTTAAAATGAAAATTAATGACTGTTTTGTGCTACTAGGGCTGCTGAAATTCTTTACTATTTCGCCATGAGACAAGCTCAGAAATACAAGATAAACAAATTTATTTCATCATCACATTATGTGGCACTGACAGAAGCCAGGAGGAATCTGGGACTGTTTCAGCATCATGATGCCATCACAGGAACTGCAAAAGATTGGGTGGTTGTGGATTACGGTACCAGGTAATGTCATTATTAAAACATGATCTTTAAAAAAATAAGGATTTTAAAAAGAAACTATTTTGAGTCATAGCGT
>NW_022111373.1:35016090-35018681 GCF_000313985.2 Echinops telfairi | reverse complement strand
CATTTTTAGAAAAACATTGGCCAAAATAAATAAGTGAAATAGAATATGCTGAAAAACATAACTGGGAGAGGAAAAAAGAAAGCCCCACTTTGCTGCCATTGAGTCAATTCTGACTTCTAGTGCCCCTTAGGACAGTAGAACTGCCCCATGGGCTTCTGGGGCTGTGCATCTTTACAGAGCAGAAAGCTTCCTGGTCTCCCACGGCGTGGGCTGGAACTGCTGACCTTAGGGCTTGCAGTCCAACATGCATTTCACTAGAAAGGAGAAGGACCTAGAAACCTTGTCCTGTGTGGGTTACCTAAGGAGTGAAGAATAGTAAGAATGACAGGCCTTGGTGTTGATACCAGAGCTAGCTTCAGATGTTTGATGGATGATCTATTGAGGAATCTATTGAGTTACTTGGACATTACAGAAATAAAACAATGAATGTAGAGTTTAGTTCAGAATTCGGGAGGTCTGTGTAAACTGTACCTCCCAGTAATGGAAAAGGTTTACTTTTTATGATAGTGACATTGTCACCATGCCAGAGTTTAGAAGACTATTCATTAATTATATGCTGCAATTATTTAACGTGTACTTGAATTATTGTACTATAAATACCCTGGTTAGTGAAAAGTATATGCAACACACAAAATCAGCATTAAATATGATCGACAGGTGAAATGATTAATTATAGTGTTAATTAAATTTTTATTTACATTCTGTTTCCCTTTTACTAGAAATTAATGGGGAAAAACATTCTTGAGATTTCCATAGTTTAGTAGAATGAATCATTAGAAATTATATTCAAAGTAGCATCTTGAATAACTTCTTGGTTTTTGTGGTACATATGGTTGACATCATCTGTCAATGTTGAAATGTACTTAAAGTGGAAAACACTGGTAATAAAGTTGTTGGTGATTTTCTCACAGAATGTAGGCTCATGCCCTAGATTTTTCATTTTCACTTGCTCATGCCTTCCTGGTTTATTGAAAGCTTAAAAGTGTAGCTGCTTACATCCAGGATAGTGCTCAGTTCCTAAGAGGAAATGGAGGAGTCACTCTTGCCCCTACTTGCTCTTTCTCTCTTTCTGTCTTTGTCTCTGTGTCTGTCTTGCCACCATGTTGAAAAGAGGTTTGGGTACAAGTCACAGAATTTTTACTATAGATTATTTTCAATCTCATGTCCTTCCCAGAAGGCTTGTCATTATTTCCTCCTTATGTTTTGCATTGCTTTTAACGCATAAAAACCTCCCAGTACAAAATTACATTTTAGAGGAAAATAATACAGCCATAATCATTCTCAAATTGTGTTTGACATTTTTAAATTTGCCTTGAGAGCACTTCACATTTACTTGAAAAGTCACAAATGATTATCAAGTCATTAGCACAGGCCTTTTAAGCAAGAAATTTCAAAACACAGGATTATAAACAAAGATGCAGCTAGCATTGGAATTTCTCTTGTATGTGGATTGTGACCGATTCATTCAGGTATTGCTAGAAATGTCACCATTGATAGGTGTGTGAGTTGGGGATTGCATGTGACTACCACCAATAACCACCTGACCCAGAGTGAATTCTCGTCAGCGTCTTTTTATGCCACACGAAGGAAAGCTGCAGGTAACTTGCTCAAATAAGACAGTTTCACGCTTTCTGCTCTGCCCTCCTAAGGGCCACCCTTCAAGTTATGCTCTCTGAAGTGAATTTAGTGCGTATGTGTCTATAAGATAGAAAGCAAGAACACATGATACCATATTGGAAATTAATTTTATTTGTAGAACCCAAATTCATGGCATGAAAAAAAAAATTAGAATGGGGCACATTCTAATAATGCACATCAGCTTAAAAGTGGAAAATGGCGGCTGTGGGGGGCGGCTAGAAGAAATGATAATGAGGTCAGTTAAAAAAAGGTTTTAGAGTTAAGTCAATATTTAAATTGGAATCAAAATAGATAAAAGAAAACTGAATATAAACTATTGACTAGTAGATAATTTATATTGTAAGAATTAATACCAAACTAGTCCTAAGGAGTTGGAGATTGAAAGGTCCCTAAAGTCCAATTCTTGCAAGACGCTGTCTCCTCCACGTTTCACCGACTCCTCCCTGAGTGTATTCCCGCACGTCCCTGGGTTCTTGGAATCGCTGCACTGTGTCACAGAACTTGGCGAAAGTTCGAGGAAATGTTTCACATGGTGGTCAGTGCAGTTCAGTCCAAAGTCTGAAGGAAGGCAGGGGTCAGCCAGATGTTGGGGCCAAAGGATGAGCTCCATTACTGGCTCTTGCTGGTGATGAGATCATACCCCATGCTTCTCAGAGGACCCATTGCAGGAAGGCATTGCAGAGAATCCTTTTCACAATTATTCACAGGCTAATTCTATAGTCGCTTACCCCCTCCTTCCTGCCAGACTCATGCAGGGAAAGATTATTTGGTGAGATACAATCAAATTTCACCCAAATATAATAATCTATTCTCCACCCCTGGACTAGATTTTATGTATGCATTTGTGGCCCGGGGCCTCTGGAAGGATAGTTCTGTAAGCATTAACCTCCTATTCAGCTAAGTCACACAGGCTTTTTCCCAGGCCACTCCTCACTGTTTTCTTTCTCCTCTCA
>NW_022111373.1:35011018-35013712 GCF_000313985.2 Echinops telfairi | reverse complement strand
TAAGGAGCCCTGGTTGTGTAATGGCAAGGTCCGTAGTTCAAAACCATCAGCTGCTCCCCGGGAGAAAGATGAAGCTTGCTAGTCTTTTACACCCATAAAGAGTTACAATCTTGGAAACCCACAAGGGGGGCAGATCTAGCATGTCCTAAAAGGGTAGCGATGAGTTGGCTTCAACTCAATGGCAGGGAATTTGGTATGGTTTGGGCATGCACTGAGGGTGTTTTCTTGTGAACTGCAAGTTAATACCGTGTCTTCTTGTTTCAGCCTATAGGGAAGGTTCTCCTAAAGGAGAGGATCAGTCATTGTTTTTGGATAGAATGCTTTAAAGCTGTTGAGCAATCATGTTAGATATTCTTAACATTTGGCATATTCATAGAAAATATAAGAGATGTGAATGAGTTTGTTTCAGGTGTGTCCAAAAATTTTTCTATTTTGAATGAATCCTTGTCAGTTATGTTTGTTAATTACCCTTTCTTCTAAATACTTAGTTTTGGAAGGAAAATAGCTAGTTCATTATAGGTTCACACTGGATTTCACCAGTGTGAATACTGGTTAAAAGTGCATGTGGTTAGACCATTATTAAAGAAACTGAAACTATTGTATACAGATGTTTGAATTCTCCGTGTTTTGGTCCACAGACTTTTTCATTCATTCATGAACTTGAAGAAGATAATTGGAGATTCTGCACTTCTTCTTATTTTGAAGGACAAGGCCACATATGACTCTTACTCATCTGATAACTTCTTAGAGATGGTTAGTTGATACCTTTTATCCCCACAGAAATGTGAATGATTGTTTTATTGTTGGATTGGGGTGAGGAGTTTAATGAAAAGCATTGAAATACAATGATATGTACACTATTTGAAAGATTTTGTATCAATTTATATGACTCACACATGTCCTTTTTGTAAATGTGTCTGTATGTGACTTCTGACTTGTATTTTGTTCGGGCAAGCCCAAATCCAAGGTCACTTGTGACTAAGCCTCAGCATGAAAGTGAACACATTTGTGTGATAAGCATGTGTGCTGAGCTTTCAGGGAAGTACTAAGGTAGTACTGTAGGGTAACTCAGCCAGCGTTATAATTCATGATTTTTCTGAGTTTTAATTAAAAACCTCTTGGCATTTAAATTTTGTCAGTCCTTAATCTTTCTTGCTAAACTTGAATTTCAGTCATCTTAAATTGTCTTTAGATTTTGAATCCATTAAGTACTATTGGCTCTGTTGAGATGTATGTAACAATACAGCAATGATTGAGGAATTAGACTAGCTGTTAGTTTCAGCCCCCGCACCTGGTTACACGGACCTTAAAATTTTTACCCAGCATCTCTTTGCCCTCATGCATTTATCTTTAATATGGGATGACATTATCTGCCCTGTGTTTTTGTGTGAGAATCACATGAACTAATAAAACACAAAAAAGGTGTAGAATACAGAAAAGAGCTATTGACAGAATGGTTCATTGAACCCTCCTCTGGCACCTAAGATATTTTACATTTGTAATGTATTTATCTATAGTATCTGTGGAGAATAGTGAATAGAGCTTATTAGCGAATGATACACTTTGAAATTTTGCATGTAATTTGAATTTACATGTCAGGAACCAGAGATGAAGCTTCAGTCTTTCCGTATAATAATCAAGTCTTGATTATATATTTTCATATTAATGTAAAAATGCATGAAATGGACATGTATATATCTTAAGGATATGAAATGCCTACACACATAAAGTAGCAAAATCCTTTGAAGAATTGTCCCTAGAACTCTTCTTGACTATTTATTTATTTATCTCTCTTACCTATTTATTTTTGGTAGTTTGAGCTACCTATTATGGATTCTAAGGAGTGTTGGTGGCATAAGGGGTTATATGTTGAACTGCAAGGTCAGCAGTTCTAAACCACCTGCTGCTCTGAGGGAGAAAGATCAGTCTGTCTACTCCTGTAAACATTTATAGCTTTGGAAACCCAAAGGAGAGTTCTAGTCTGCCCTATAGGATTGTTATGAGTTGGAATAGACTTGCTGGTTGTGGATTTGATTTTTATTATGGATTCTAGTCCCAATTTGGTCTTTATTGTCCTACAAATCAAAATACATCTATGTAAACACACACACACAGAAGATTTTTTTAAATTTCAAAGATGGATGGACTCTGACCTTGATTGGTTACGCACCTGACTGCCAGCCAAAAGATTGGTGGTTCAAAATCACACAGAGACACCTCTAAAAGACAGGCATGCATCCCTTGTGCTGTGCACATGTGGGCTCTCCAGAAGTCGTGGTCATCAATAACTAACAAGAAGAGAATGTTCTTGGAATGGGGTGTTTCCCCTTCTTTTTGCCTTTCTTCGAGCGTCTTGCAGGGTTCTACTACATACCTCATTTTGAAATTTGCATTTCAAAAGTAAAACTTTTTTTTAAACAGGATTTGGAACAAAAATCACAAGATTCTCTGCCACAAAAAAATATTATAAGGCTGAGTGTGGAGCCAAGGTAAGTACATACTTTAGCATTTAGTACTTTTCAGGTTTGATTTTTGTTGATTTTAATGGTGCTCTTCTCCAAACAGCATATATTTGGGGCAGTATCTCTAAATTCAATATTTTAACTTTTAAAATTGTGGCAGGAATGAGGTTTCTCCTATCAGACCGAGCTTGAGAGTAAGGTCTTTATCATGTTTGATGCTAATAGTTAACAC
>NW_022111373.1:35007929-35009290 GCF_000313985.2 Echinops telfairi | reverse complement strand
TGGCTTTTCCTCGTCCCATAATACTGAGCCAGCAGTACCTGATCCTTAGCCTTCCTTGTGCCAGAGGGTGGAAATTAGGGAGGTATAGGGATAGTAATTAAAGACAGAGATCCTTTTGAGCTTTGATAGTGAAGATTTTTAATTATAGTGAAACATCATTTTTCAGGCTACTAATGATTGCCTTTGATAAAGATCTTAAGCAGTTTTTATTTAAATAGTATTCTTCGTCTTAATAACATTTCTCTTTAGTTCAGTTCTATCAAATGCCAGTGCCACTGCTCCATAGTAAGCTAGTCTGGGAGACTTATGATGGTCCGAGTCTTGTTTTTAGCTGTGATTTCCATTTTGTGTTTAGAGCCTCATGAGTGTTTAGAGCCTCATACTTTTGTGTTTAGAGCCTCATACTTCAGGTTTTAAAACCTCTGTTGTACCTGTTAGTCACAAATTATCTGAGTTCCTGAGCTGAGTAAAATCAGTCACGAATGAAAGAATGGTTGTGGCCTTTAAGATGGAAGAAGAATTTGATATTTTATTTAGCAGGTACTGAAAGTTAAACACTTGTGTGCAGTTCTCTGTCTTTAAATTGGACTTTTTAGAAGTGTGGCTATGAGTCTCTCATAGTATTCATGAGTCTTCAAGATGTTCTAGAACTTGACTGTATTTTAATCCTGGCATATCTTCTCTGAATGATAAATTATTCATCTAAACTGTATGTTTTAAGTGGGGAGATACCCCGTGCCCACTAAGGGGTGAGGCTTGATTTAGGGTGCCCGTTGAAAAATGTCTACTCAGGAGGGTGATTACAAAAAACATTTGAAAAGGTTTTCTTGGTAGGTGATATGAAGGGAAAAAAAGGTTGGGAAATGCTGATCTGTAGTCTGTAGAAGATTAACAATACGTGTAATTGAATTTGATCTTATATTGTGCTGCTAATTGCAAGATACTATGTTTGAAACCTACTCTAAGGGAAGCCGAGGCGTTCTCCTCCTGTAGAGATTCCTAGTCTCAGAAACCCCTAGGGGTAGTTCTCCCCTGTCTGGTAGGGTTGCTGTGGGTGGGAATTGACTGCACAAAGCGAGTGTTTGACTGGGCATAACCCAGCATAATGGAGTTTGTGGTCATTGCTGAAAGAGATCTAGTACGTGTGTATGGATGTGCTTCATTTAATTGTTAAGAGTATGAGAGGTATAGAATGTGGATTCATGAGTGTTTTGTAGAAAGCACATACAAATAACAAGCTAAAGTTAGGGCATTGTGACAATTACAAATCGTCTAGCCTTAATTAACCCTTTAATGTAAATACATGTTTCTGTATTTGTGTGTGTGTTTGTCTTAAAATTTATGGCTTCTTTTCCATCCAA
>NW_022111373.1:34967522-35007159 GCF_000313985.2 Echinops telfairi | reverse complement strand
TGGCTTCAGAATATAAAAATGCTTAAAAATATTTTTTAAATGCTTAGTTCCAGAAAAGGCACTCCATTTGCATGCTACCATGTATTTGACCATTTAATGATACTCTGTGGATGACCACCCAGCACCTTCCATGTTTTCTTACTTCCTCCATACACTCTCACCTTTAGATCCCATTCTTCGTAGTTACCTAGGTTTCTAGGTTCTGAAACTCCAGAACCATCATTGATTTATACCTTTTTGAAAATTACTAAATTTCATCAGAGAATCTTTGGATTTTTAGCTCTCTTCATCTCTGATATTCATCCCTTCCGTTTTCACTTGGTCACTGCCATCCTTTACACATTACTTTAACATCTGCCATGGCTTCCAGTCCTCTTGTCTTCAATTTCTCTATGCCTCCAGATCGTGATAGATAAATGATAGATAGATAGATAGATAGATAGATAGATAGATAGATAGATAGATAAATAATTATTGTCAAAGTAATCTACTATGTCACAGCTTTGAGAAAGGTACTCAACATTCTCCAGGAATTTCTTATTGCCTATCGAGTCAAGTCTGACATGCTGGTGACTTGTTTTGGTAGTCTGTTGTGTAACTAACTCCCCTGAAACCTAGTACTTTAAAATGATAGCTAAGTATGTCTCTCATCGTTCTGTTCAATTCCTGCTTGGGCTCTCATAACACTCTATAGCCAGTTTAAGACTGAGGCTAGAGTGTACCGAAGGCTTGACTTGACTGAATGTCCAAGAGAGTCTACTCATGGGACTGACATGTTGCTGTCAGCCAAGACCCCAGTTGACTCTCATAGCAGTGTCTACATGTAGCCTTTTCATATGAGTTGTGCTTTTATCACAATTGTGGCTGTTTCCAGAGGGAGTGTCTAGGAAAGAGAAATTCTATTACCCACCCAGATGCTAGCAATATTGCTTATTACAACATGAATTTGTTAGAAGCATTTGGCGTAAGGACTGGATGGAGAGTTCATAACTTTCCTAAGGTATTTCTAGTCCTAAAAACGAGTCTACTAAGAACTTGAAATGCTGAGCTAGATCTTGCCTTGTTCTGGATCTTCATATTGAATGGGAGGAAAAGGGTACTACGGAAAAGGATTGACAGGGATACTGTGCTTTTTTTGTAAGAATTGTGCTTTTTTCACATATATTAGAATGGATGAGCTCTAATCTGATCATCTATTAGGAAATTAGTATGGAAATATGATCAAATCGGTACAGAAATAGGTAAATAGAATAATAATTTTAACATAAAGTCAGATTGAGGGTGTCCCTTCTTGAAAACCAATAGCATTTAAGGTAGTTAGTACAATGAATTACGTGATGTGACTAGCATTTCCCACTCTGAATATGCTGTTATTTTGAGGGCAGCTTTTAAAATTTTTCAAATAAGCTACTGTTTACAACCTTTCTTTTGATAGGCAAACTGCTGACAGTAGCGGAGTTCTTTAGATCCATAAAAACGGACGTAATCTAGTTTTGCCTGAGTATGAATATCATTGGTGTATTTATGAATTTATACTCTACTGGGCTTGTGATGAGTTTATGATTCTGTTTAAGAATAAATGACTTATACAGATGTTTATTTTTCCCGCAGTTCCATCTTACTTTATATTTTGTTAGTTTTAATTTTTTCAAACTACAGATGGGCCACCTTTCTGATAATCTAGAAATTAGTTTCATTATCTGCTGAAATATTTTTAGAAGGGCTGCTTTACTCAAAAGACTGTTTAAGTAGAGTGCAGTAAATTATTTAAATTATCAAATGTTTCTTATGGAAATGTAGGCACCTTCAATATATGTTAGTTAATTTTGTGTTAAATGCTTTTGCGATGTTTACTGACCAGAGCTCGTTTTGGAGCAGTCATGCCATGGTAGCAAAATAAAAATGATCCGATAAAATGTTTGCTATTCTGAGTCAGGAATCCATGCGCTTACGTTTCCCCTGCTTTTTCTGGGAAATTGAGAGACCTTTATGGGAGAAGACAGGCTTCACATCCCCAGTGAGTTTCCTCCATCGCTGACATTTCCATATATTTTATGACATCAAGAATGATGAGTATTAATTTTTGAAAGACTCTTTGAACCACACATTGACTCAGATGAAGTAACAACTATTTTATTTAAAAACAAAACAAAACTTGACACTTCCAATTTAAATGATGGCTGACTGGACCCCTCTGAGACAGACTCATTCAGTTATCATTAAAACTCGTCTGAAAACATGGACGATGAGGAATAGAAGTGCCAAAACCTTGGTGTGACAGTCAACCTATTGCTAGAATCATGGATGTTCAAAAACTACAAAGCTGTTAGAACCGGACTGAAATTGCAATTACTCACTGGTCTCCACTGATAAAAAGTTAGAAATAAAACCAACACATGCTCCTAAAAGCAGGTATCAAGATTCCTTTTGCTTTTCAGTATGTCTGTCTCCAAAGCTAAGAGATTCTGGTATAATGCCAACTAAAAAAAATGACAGACCAGAGGCTACTTTGAATTTCAGATACTTGAGCAGATATGTGACTATTCTTGCCTTTCTTCTCTTTGTACCCTATATCCTACCTCTCCCGAATAAGTAATATCTGCCTTCACCAGTCCCTGCTTCATTGACACCCTCCATGCCTTTCCTCTGCCCATGGTCCCTTGACCTGTAGCTAGCAGGCTGGGGTACTTGGCTCCCTCTAGTATTTCAGTTCAACTGTGTGATTATCATGAATCAGTTATTTATGCCCAAACCGGTGGCTTTTGTTACTTTACTTTCACAGTTCAGTTATTATAAAATTGATGAATTACACAAAAAGTGGTAACTTTTTATGAAGTCAGGTGCTTCATTAATATTCAGGGAAGGCAAGTCACTGATAAATATTGGTGAGATGATTGAAAAAGGTTTGGGAAGAAATCATAAAGATATATAAACAGTCTGTATTCAGATTACTTAATATTGTTAAGTGTTTTAAGTTTTAACTCTACTTCAGAGAAGCCTAAACCAGAAATAAATCAAATAGATGATTTGAAGCATGTATTGTTATGCAGAAAATATGACACAGCACTCCAATCATTAGTTCCTTAATGTTCTTATATCTATTGAGTAGGCAGTGTTACTTACCCATTTTTGCTTGATGGTAAACTAGACTGTTAAAAATAATACATATATATTCTAAAGATTTCCTACAATTACTTTAGCAGCAGGCTTATTACTAGCCTGGATCGAATTTATGAGAGAACTTGTATTATGTCTGTTTCATATTCAATTTGGAGATTACTTTTAGCAGAAATAAAATGTTGGTAGAGCATTGCATCTAGGGAAGTGTGCACCCAAGGAGAGTGCAATTCATGGTGTCATGGGCCTGATGACCATTTTAATAGTCTCTCCTGGTGAGTAGCATGAAGCCTCAGAGTCAGAGCTTGTACAGAAGATTGAATCCCAGGCAGGCAGAGCCACCCTGGATGTAAGCCTGCCTTGGATGTAGGAGGCTTACAGTCAGGCGGGATCTGAAATTCACTCCTCTGTCATTGCAGCAGCTTTATATTCTTCATGGCATTATTAACAGAGTACCAACAGTTCTCGCTGCCTTCTTATATGGAGTTTCTCAGACTGTGAATCCTTACAGGAACAGACAGCCTCAACTCTCTCCCAGGCAGCTAGTAGTGTGGCGTCAGCAACCTTGTGCCCAACACTCTCCTGGCAGCACCACCAGGGCTCCATAGGCCAACGTTAGCTGGCTGATAAATCAAAATTAAGAATACTTAAGTGAGGGATAAAACAAATATACATCATAAATTCAAAGTATTATTGAATTAGATTTCCAAGCTGTAAGTAGAAATGTCCACCTACTCTCAACAGAACTTTTAGAAATTTAAAAGTAGCTTTATCGGCAGTAATAGAAGGCTGTAGCTTCCAGTTGTATCAATACTTCACAGTGTTAGGGCAAGAGCTCCGCAGGAGAAAGACTGGGTTTTCTGCTCCCCTAAAGTTCGTCTTGGGAAGCACACGGGGTCGCTATGAGTGGACATTGACTCGGTGGCAGTGAGTCATGTGCTGTAGGATGAACTGGGCTCCATAGAATTTTCTTGAGTGAAGTGTGTATGGAATCGGATCACTAGAATTTTAATCCATTTTGGTAAATCTCCAACCTTAGTAGTCAAGTACAAACCATTTAGGGTACCTAAGTTGTTATTTGAATTAGCTCCTCTATTCTGTTGTCTTCATTTACCCTCAATGTACTGTTGACTCTAAATTCATTACTAAAATTTAAAGGTGGAGAGGATGAGTATATGTGAAAAAAGTTAGGTATAATATTTGGCAGATTTTAAATAAAGTACATATTTAAAAGTAAGCTCGCCTTTGAAGGAAAAATTTGTTTATAGCGATGAATATTAGGATTTTCGTTTTTGTTTTTTGCTTTGAGAGAATCATCTTGTATTACTTTCCTTTCAGGCTATTATGAAGTGTGCGGTACTTGTAAATGCTTACTTGTGTTAGTCTGTATTACTCTTTGTATGTCTAGTGTTGCACTTCGGATTATATTCAACTGCATATAGCAGAAACCTTATTCCAATGGCTTCACAAGAAAGCTGTGGTTTGTTTTATTTTATTTTTCCCCATGAAGGAGCTCTGCAGCGGGCAGTCTGTTGCTGTTATTAGTTGTTGCTAAGTCAATTTCAACTCATAGTGAGTGTTACAGAGTAGACCTTCTCCATAGGGTTTTCTTGACTGTAATCATAAGAAGAACAGATAGTCAAACATTTATCCAATGCCTACCGTTCTCAACAGCCAAGGAACTTGATAGTCAGTTTGGGACTTTTTATATGTTTCCGGAGGTCTTCAAAGATCCAGCCTCCTTTTATTGCTCCTTCCTGCTATCCTTAGCCTGTGACTGATGCTCTCATCAGATAGTTCCTGCATCTGCAGATATGTATCTCTCTTGCTGCAAAAGACAAAAGCCATGCCAATTGAACATGCTTTCTTTTATTAAATTGGGGTTGCATTAAGTTTATGGGAAGATCTGCTAACTAGAATTGTAATTGCATTTCATTGGCTTGAACTCTGACACAAAGTTTTTTTGTTAGTTTTGATGTTTCTGTCAGTAAATTGGAATATGAGTGGCTGCTGGGTAGTAACTAGTAGTGTGTGCCATAAGGTTCATTAAGTAGATGCACGGGCTAACTAACTCAACGTCATTGCGACTGATATTCTGACTGAGACTGACCCAATAGGGCAGAGTAGAAATGCCCTAGTAGGCAAGTCTTTCCAGAAGAAGAAAGCCTTCTAGTTCTTCTAGTTCTTCCTGGGAGCAGCTAGTGGTTTTAAACTGCTGACCACGTGGTTAGCAGCTCAGTGTTTAATCTACTACACCATATTCTAATCATCGTTTGTTCTTCCTTACTCTCTACTTCAGAAACTAAAGTTACGTTCTATACTGTAGAAAGTGATCGATTCTGGACACAAAAACTAAAGTGTTTCTCAAGGCTCCTCATTCAAACCACACCAAATTCATTGCCCTGGAGTGGCTTCTAGCTCATAGAGAGGAAAATCATATCACACGAATCAAAGAAACAGTGATTCTGTTGGTTCAGAACAGCTTGATGTTGTAAAATTAAGAATTGGGGAAGTGATACAAAGTTAAAGCACCAAACAAGAATAAGTACATTTGTCTTATTGATACTTGGGGTGTCCACATATTAAGATAATTTAGTATCCCTAAGCATTTAGCCTTTCATAGGGAGCTGTTTGAGCATGTTGAATGCACTTATTTCAGACAGTCGTTCATTCACAGACAGGTATTTTACACTCCTGCCTAATGCTGAGATGTGTTCATGATTTCTTTCCTCCTTCCCTTCTTAATCTTTTCTGCTAATCCTCTCAGGCATGGGGTCCTCTCTATAAGATCTTTGGGTTGAGCTCTGCTATTTAGCCTGCCCTTCAGTTATTGTCAGTGGTATTAAGGCCGCTGACTCCTAGCTACTATATACAGAATGAAATGTTACCCAGTCTTGTGTCATATTTATGATTTTACTTTAAATGCTTCCCAACATGGGAAGTTCATCCTCCAGCATCATATTAGGCAATGTTCTGTTGTGTTGTGTAAGGCTTCGATTGGCTGATTTTCAGAGGTAGATTGCCATGCCTTTCTACCTAGTCTGTCTGATTCTGGAAGTGTTGCTAAAGCAGGACTTCCTATTCCTGGGTGAGTGAAAAGGAGGAAGAACCGTGAGATGGTTGGCACAGTGGCTATAACAGTGAGCTGAAAAGTTTAAAGTTTATTATAGCCTGCCCGAGCATAGCGGTAAAGGTGAGAATGAAAATGTCAGACCAGGAAGGGTTTCACTCTCTGGTACTCGGGGACTGTAAGACAAAGCAAACTGGACAGTACCGATGGCACCAAGGAGCCCTGCTGCTGTCCCCGTTCCCGTTGGGCTGCTATTGGATGGGTCAGCCCTTGAAACCACCAGCTACTCCGCCTGAGAAAGAGGGGCTTTCTGCGGATAACAGTTACATATCAGAACCTCACGGGGTGGTTCTACCCCAACTTAGAGGGTCATGGTGAGTCGGCATCAACTTGATGACAGTGAGCTTTTTTGTGTTTGGAGTAACATCAAAAATATGTCGATTCAGGTTTGGTTTTACCACCACATAAACTATGAAAAATCATTTGATTTCAATTTCCTCTTCCAGAGCTTTTATTTCAAATTTCCAGATATTTTATAAAGATTCTAGACCTGAAAAGAAATACAGGTTGAGAGAATTTTGATAATTGTCTACCGTAAATAACAATGTTCCCATGCACAGCGAAGCAGAAACATCCTTGCTCTTTTGAATGACTTCAGAAAGAATCCTGACGGGGTTGCTTTCTCATTTGCTCTGCCCTCCCCTCTGGCCCCTGGAACACTGTTGGAACAAGGCTTTGCCTCTGAGGAGGCTGCTGTCTCTTTAGCGCTCACCACATTCTTACCTGTACTTAATTTTTGGCTGACTTTTTTTCTTCTATATTCTTTGCAAGAGTTGTTTCCTTCTTTCCTTGACTCTACGGAATAGTCTACCTTGAGACTATCTCAGCTTCTTGTTTTTCAGCATTAGTATTTTTTTCTCATTTTTCCCACTCCTGAAATTGTAATTTTAATATTTCTTGCATTTGGTGGATTAAAGTTTATTACAGCCTGCCTTGAACAATATAAACATGTATTAATTATATATAAATGTTATTGTCATGTGGGTATTTGAAAACACATTGTGAGTTGGCTACTGTAACCTCAGCTGTCATTTTTAAGTGATTAACAGTCGGGGGTTTGCTTCCATAGTGCTCCTGAAAAGTGGTATTTCCACTTCTTCAGTCTTCTGTGAACTCTAAAAGTATCTACCCACCCACCATCACCCACTCCCCCCTACCTGGCGTATATTTAATAAGCTTTAATTTTGTTCTTGGGTACAAAATTGTTTTAGATCTTACTTGCACAAGTAGCTAAACAGACTGTTTTCAATGATAGTTTTCAGTTTTATTTCTGGAAAAGCCATGGCAAAGTACTTAAGTCTTCAATGAACACCTGCTAAATGGCCTGGTTAGGCTATGTTTTAATTGCCTTTTAATTGTTTATACTTTAAATCAAACTCTGCTAACTAGCTGTGCAGTTCTAGTGTATTGTCTCCAGATTACACAATGAGTGTAGTCTATCTCCTGTGTTGTAGTTGTATAGTTTGTCTTCTAATGAAATTAAGGTGGTGTTGCTTGTTGCTTACAACAGCTTGCAGTCATCTCACCCAGGGCAGTGATCAGGACATGCGTAAGATGGGTAGGGACAATATGTGGCTCTCTCTGTAGGATTATGATGAGATCATTGGATGTACGATAGCATGAAGGCAGAGATAGCGCGGCACTACTATCTATAGCATAGGCAGAATTCCAGCAGTTTCCAGTGAAGCTGTCTGGAAATACTTCAAACCTCAGAGAAACTTTGGAAAGAAGAGGAAATAACCCTCAAAGAATAGCAGACGTTTGGCCTTGGTGTTTTGTAGGTAATGAGGATTTTGAATGTTTCTATTGTATTATTGCTTACAGCTCCTATTTCCCCCCTATTAGTGGAATTATATTGTGCGCTATGGGAGTGTTACAGTAAATCAAATTCTGGACTCTGATTTGTATTGGGGTGAGGGCGAGTGGGATGACCCTGTGAGAGCGATTCCTTAGGTGTTGATCGTGACTAGTCTCTGGCAAGGTTAATCCTCGGCCCTCTCGCCACCTTCTCTTCCTCCCCACAGTCCTCCTATCTTTGGCAATTGCTGAAACAAAGCCAATGAACTCCAGGCAGATCAGAGAGTACGCTGAAGCGATGTGGCATATTTCAAAGCCTTCCATGCTTCTGAACCAGATTTCTTTTCTTCTAAATGCAGATTAATAAGGCGTGCACTACAAGAGGAACAAGGAAAAGGATTTTAGTGAAGGTATCCTGATCCTGAAAAGTCAGGGAGGGCTTCAAGCCCATCTTGGACTTCAGAACACTTCACAACTTTGTGGTAAAAAGAAAAATTTTAAATAGAGCCTTTGGACGTGTTAAATTTCATCCATATTTGGAGAGTAGCATTACTTTAAAAAAAAACCAAAACTAGACCAGAATATGTGTGAAACTGGGCTACCTTGCAAATTAAACCATATCTGGAGCTCAGATTTGTAGTAGGTACTAAATATATGTTCAGAGAATTATCAGCAGTTGATTGGCTTGTGTGCTTTACTTCCAAATGTGTTCCTGATCTCTCGTGACATTTTGTTTGCATCCACAGACAAAATGTGAGTGACGGTTTCTCTGGTGTTCTGTATCTCCTTCAGTTGGTTCATTGGCTTGTATAGCACCATGCCCTTCCGAGGACCAAGACTGTTTCTAAAAGTGTTTTGAAGATATAAAATAGTTTGTGTTTTGTTGTTTCATATTAATACTACTGACACGATGCCTTGTAGCATGAAGAGATGTCACACCAATAAAAAGTTGTTGTTTCTTCTGTTCACTTAGAAACTTCACACGAGATAGATTTCCATTGTCAACAGAGGTACACCCTAGGAATACATACAGTGCCATGTCTGCCTTTTAACCACAAAATAGCCTCATTCCACTGAAAACTTTTAGTCTTTTTATTTGTGAAAAAAATCAATCTGTTTATGTACTCTGTGTTCTTCCAAAGTTATACCCTCACATTCATTGGAGAAATGAAATTTTCTTCCAGGAGATGAAAATTACATTTTGATTGAACATCATTCCTTATACAGTCACCCATAAATATAATGTCTTTCACTGTCTTCCTAGAACATGGCTACAGATGTGATTTCTAAATTGATGAAAAAGTAGAACATTTTAATGTTTTAGGTAAAACAGATGGCATTTTGTTGTAGGGAAAACTCGCTCAGAGTGAAAACAACTTAATTGGTGGCAAGACTCTTGGGGTCCACCAATTATGTACAAATTGTGTTTCTTTATTGTTTTAGTACAAACCATTTTAGAATAGTTAGAAAGAAATGGTTGTCCTTTTTACTTACTTAACCTTTTTCTGTTATGTTAGTGATGTTCTAAGATTTTTCCAACTCCCTTATCAAAGCTGTAAGTTTACATTTTGATTTTACTTTGATTACTTGTATCCTTCTGGATAGGGTTTTCCCATACTGGGAAAGCACTGGGAGCTGCAGATGTTCTTCTGAAGATTAACACTTAATTCATTGTATTGAGTTACATTCATAGTTACAGATTCCAATAACATTTGTGATGCTAACTTTTTAATTTCTATGACAGAATTTATTATCAGATGTCTGGGAAGAGAAAGTGTTGTTAAAGGAACCCTGGATTGAGTCGGGGGACTGATTCTGGCCCTACCTCTGTCACTAATTAGCTTCATTTTTTGGTTGTCTTTGTTTTTTACATCTCAGTTACTTGTAGTGTGTCGGGAGAAGGGAGGAGGAGCACAAGTAGGTGATCCCCAGGGTCATGTCCAATTGGCATGTGATTCACTTCTGTTTAAGTATAACTCATTTATAAAGCATCCATTTGGATAAATTCCAGGAAAGGAAACTGCGTGGTTAGGACACTCAAACGTGGGAAGTAACCAAGTCTATACAATAACTGGGTCTAGAATAAGGAAACTATTTTCTGAAGTATCAGTATTGTAAAATGGAGACACCGTGTGTAATAATTCCTTCTCCACCATCTCTTATAAGGAATGAGAACTTGCTGGGGAAAAACTGTCTGTATTGGCATCAGCAGCAGCTGGAGGAGTAGCCTGGATGCCATTATCACAGAGAAACCACCTCGCCCCAGACCTGCCACCACAGGTGGCTGGAAGCTTTCATAATGAAGGTGGTTCTTGGCAGGGATGGGTATAGAGCAGCGGTTCTCAACCTGTGGGTCACGACCCAATTGGGGGGGGGGCGGTGTTGAATGACCCTTTCACAGGGTCACCCGATTCATAACTAGCAAAATTACAATTATGAAGTAGCAACAAAAATAATTTTATGGCTGGAGGGTCACCACAACATGAGGAACAGTATGAAAGGGTCACGGCATTAGGAAGGTTGAGAGCCACTGGTATAGAGCATTCTGGGGAGGAAATGATCACAGTGGCGGGGGAAGGGTAGTGGGTGCTGCTGATGTTCGTCTGGGCTTCTGGCACATGCACCTTGGGAGCCTTGCCTACTCAAGGTACCTCAGAGTCTGGCAGCTTTGCAGTTGAAACCTGGCTCTGTCAGTTAAATAGCTGTGCAACCACGGACAGAGTCCTGAACCCCACTGTGCACCTGTAAAATGGGCGTGATCCTGGGTAGCTTATATTCACAGAGTGATCCGAAGCTGAACGGCTCTAATTGAACTGAAGCACAGACTGATATGAGGCACTGGTTCAAAGACTTGATAAAGTGCTTATTGTTTCTGGTTGCTGTGGGGCCACCACATGTCTGCAGCATAGAATTGCTCCATGGGGTTTTTCAAGACTTGTCCCTTTAGGAAGTAGATGACCAGCTCTCTTCCAGTGCACCTCTGCATGGGCTCAAACTGCCGGCCTTTTGGCTCGTCGTCAATTAATGAACTGTTTGTGCTACCCAGGACTCCTGATGAGTGCTCGCTGCTGTTGCTCTTACTGTTGCCATGCATTCCAACTGTACCACCTGCCAAATTACTTTTACTTTGAGTTGAAAAATAGCAAAATATGCTGTAAGATACTGTTTTATTTAACTTGTTAATTTGTCTGCTACTTGCATAAACAAACATAATCCTGTACCCAAATATTTCGTGAAATGCTGCTTTTGGAAATATTTACTTAATATAATCTAAACTATAAGAGCTTTTATAGTAACATTTCCTAGACTTCTTGGTTTAGCAAGCGAATGAATTTATAGAGATTAAATATTTAACTGAGGATAGCAACTTTAGGCCCGCTTGTTGTTTTATTGTTTAGTGAAGATGCAGCTTTTTATTTGGGTTCAGTCACACCTGTAGTGTGCCTGTTTGCCTTCTTTCTGAACTTGTCCTTGGACAAGTGACTCTCCACAGGATGACAGATCCATAATATATTTGCCTTTGAATTTTAAGAAAGCTGTTGCTCCTAAGTACTGGATAGGGAAATGTGATGAAGTGAACTTTCATGGTTATGAAGGTCGGGTAGCGATTTATAGTACTGTCCTCAAGTGAAAGGATCCCCGTGGCATAGTGGGTTACGAGATGGGCTACTAAAAGCAAGGCAGCAGTTCAAACCTACTGGCTCCTTTGCAGGAGAAGGATGAGGCTTTCTGCTCCTCTAGGGATTTGCAGCCTGGGAAACCTACAGGGCACTTCTATGCTCTCCTGTGGGTCACTATGAGTCAGAATCGACTTGGCAGCAATAAGTTTGGTTTATATTCAAGTAAGAGCCTGATTTTTGTATCTAGAACAAGCGGTGTCTATCACTTTATGTTGATTTTTTTTTCCTTCTTGTTAGTTCAGGCCATATATTTTATTTAATTCACTAGAACTTTCCAGAAATCATCATTTATGATGTTCCCACCTGTGAAACATCAATTTCTGGTCATCTAAGAAAAACTACATTGTTTTAGAAGGATTTTAAGGGGAAAAAAGTAATTCAGTGTATGGCATTGCCAGTAAGCATTGGACCCATCAACCAAAAGATTGATGGGTAAAAGCCACCAGCAGATCCAGGGCGAAAGATGAGGCCATGAAGATCGGCATCCGGGAAACCCTCCCTAGGGTTTCCATGAGTCAGAACCAGCTCCATGGCAGCAGTGCATCGGAATGGAGTCCCTGCATGGTCCAAAAGGTTAATGCACTGCACTCGGCAGCTAACTGAAAGAAAGGCCGTTTTAGTCGCCCCGAGATGTGCCAGAACAAAGGCCTGTTGACCCTGTGATGCGCAGTTCTCTCCACCGCCCATATGGTCTGAGTTCAAAATTGGCTCAATAGCAACTAGTTTTTAGTACATACGAATAGGCATTGGGGCGTGCATGAAAAATTGTGTGCATGTGTGCATTTCTCCAGTGAAACGAGCCCTGTACCAAGCAGTCAAAGCTGGTAGAGAGGGGAAAAAAAAGAGTAGACTTTTAGGTTAAAAGCAACAACCTTGACTGGTGTGAAGGTACAATCAGCCGTGTGTTCTTTATACAGTTACAGGTGTTGGTTTTTCTTGTTTGAGTGCTTATTGTTGGCTGTGGGCACTTGCACGGCGGCAGCAGGGTTTTCTAGGGGCTCTTCAAGCCTGGAGGAAGTGGGAGCAGGAGTACTAAATAGGAGACAGCGTCAGAGGGTGAGTCACACTGTTTCAGCCTTTGTGCCCGGCTGGCTCCAGCCCTGTGCGACTTTCTCTTTGCTGTTTGCTCACCCTCCACCCTCCATTCTGATTTTCCCTGATTCAAGATTTCCTTTTATCTGTATTTGGTGATAGAAAACATCTTTGGTCTTGGTGGTGTAAAACTAGAGCTTAGCCCACATTTTCCCATGGGAATAGTAGCCTGGTGTATTAATTGTCTCTTGCTGCTGCAACAAATTACCACAAACATCATGGCTCAGAATAACCCACAAACAGAGTTCTGGAGGTCAGAAGTTCAAAATCTTTTCCCTGGAATAGAGCCAGATGTTGGGAGGGCTAGTACTGCCTGGGTGGGCAGTGGGGACGCTCTGTGCCCTTGACATTTTCAGCTTCTGCAGACCTCCTGCATTCCTGGGCCATGGTCCTTTTCTCACGTCACTCCATTCCCTTCTTCCGTTGTCATATTCCCTACTCGACTCCGATCCTCCTGCCTCCCTCCCTCATCAAATGATTACATTGGGCTCACCTGGAAAGTCCAGGATAACCTTCCTATCTTAACATCCTGCACTTACTCTCACTGCAAGCTCCCTTCTGTACCACGTAAGGTAACATATTAGAACATGGACTTCATTGAAAACAAACAAAAAGCGCTGCTGTTGAGTCAATCCCGACACATCGTGACCTTTAGGACAGCAGAGAACTGCTTCTTAGAGTTTCTGAGACTGTAAATCTTTAGCGGAGCAGACAGCCTTATCTTCGTCCCGTGGAGTGGCTGGTGGGTTAGCCCTGATGCTCTTTTGGATTGCAGCCCAGTGCTGTCCCCATAGCACCACCAGGGACCCTTATGGGTGACCCGCTACACCTTCACAACTAAGTTTTGTTTTTCAAGTGTGAAAATAGATTCTGGAAAATTCTAGATACCTGATTTATAGACTTCATATTATTTAATCAATTTGGGATCATCAGGCTTGATCTATGTGGATTTTCCTTGAGCGCCTCAGGGGTTCAAGACGTCCAAATCTGGATTCATCACCTTCATATCTTTAAACTCTCCCATCTCATGTTCAGTTTTAGGTGTTCCATCATGGTTAATGATACCACTGTCTCTACATCATTCTAACTAGAAGCCAGGAGTTTCAGAAGACTTCTCTTTCTCTTACAACACATCCTTCTCCAAGGAATTAAAAAACTCCTACTGATAGGACATCCAACGTATATCTTAAATGTGTTCCTCCTTTCTATTTCTACCTTTACTTAGTAGACCTCCAACTTAGGTCTTCACCTTTATTACCTGGGCTATAGTGTAGTAGCTGTCTACTTGGTTTCAAATCCTGGCTTCATGTAGCGACTAGAAATACAGATAGTTCCTGATTTAAGATATATTTGAGTTATGAGAAACCACACTTCAAACCATCAGTTTGTTTTTCTTGCTGGAGTGTGTGTGTGTAGGTATCGGGATTATATTGTTAACATTATATAATACATACAGTGTTGTAGCACATAATTGACTGATGTTATCATTCTCATGTTCCTTCACAGATGGTCAGTACGCACAGTTTATTGTTCAGAACATTGCCAAAAGTAAGCTATGAAAGCAAACAAAAAAGTTGTATTCAACTTAACATCATAATAGAACCCCCATTGTAGTTTGGGACCTACCTGTAGCTAGTAAAAATGAAAAAATTAAACATGTTAAACCATGTAGTTATTCCTATCACCTGCATAATAAGGCGGCCCCCAAATTCAATGCCATCAAGTCGATGGCAACTTATAGCAACCCTATAGGCTAGGGCAGGACTACCTCTGAGTTTCCCAGACTGTGACTGTTGATAAGAATGGAAAGTCCCTGCTTTCTCATGAGCAGCAGCTGGTGGCTCCAGCTGCTGGCCTTGCAGTTATCAGTCCAACACGTAACCACTAGTAATGCATTGAGGATATGCCACCTATCTAGGACATTGTTGTCGCTGCTAGGTGCCTTTGAGTTGCTTCTGACTCATAGTGAGTGCTATGTTCAGTAAAACGCAGGCTGCCTGGTCCTGCGTCGTCACAGTTGTTTTCATGTTTGAGCCCATCGATGCAGCCACCGTGTCCATCCATCCATCCATCCCATCAAGGTCTTCCTCTCTTTCACTGCTCCTCCACTTTACCAAGTATGATGCTGTCCTTCTCCAGGGACTGGTCTCTCCTGAGAACATGTCCAGAATTCCTGAGACGAAATCTCGCCATCCTTGCCTCCAAGGAGCATTCTTGCTGTAGTTTTTTCAAGACAGATGAGTTGGTTCTTTCAGCAATCTGTGGGACTTTAAATGTTTTTCGCCAACACCATAGTTCAAATGGATCAATTGTCTTTCTGTTTTCCTTATTCAGTGTCCAGCCCCTATAAAGCCTATTATATTAAAAACCTGAGGTACATTAAACAATTTTTCTGCTTTACTACTTTGTGATGCCCTCAAAGCATTGCTGTATAGATCAGCTTATCAGGTAAATGAGAACCCTTGGGGGACATGCACTTCTTAGAAAAATCAACTGTAAGACCAAAGAGAAATATATATGTGCAGAGGAATAAGCTTAGAAGGATGAATGGAAACAGTAAACACAAGGAGGATGTTTGAAAAGTGTTGTGACATTGTAGGGAATTGTAATCAATGTCATGAAGCAAAATGGGAATGAATTGTTGAGTGGAAACCAATTTGCTTTGAAAATTGTCACCCAAATCATGGTTTAACAAAAACCATCATTGTGTGACCACCCTCCCCACATAAACGCTGAAGACGAATGTGTGCATAAGTAAGTGTGGTGAAGAAGGCTGATGGTGCCCGGCTATCGAGACCTATAGCATCTGGGAACTTAAAGGCTTGAAAGTAAACAAGCGGCCATCTAGCCCAGAAGCAACAAAGCCCACATGGAAGCAGCACACCAACATGTGTGATCATGAAGGGCCGAGGGGACCAGGCTTCAAACACCAAAGGTGGTGGGGAGGGGATCATATCCTCCTCAATGAGGGTGGCACGTGATGGGGACCCAATGCCCATCTCTAGACAACTGGACATACCTTGCAGGGGGGTAGTGGGGAGGAGATGGGTCACTTAGGGTTCAGTATAGCAATAATGAAACCCACAACCTTCCTCTAGTTCTTAAACGCTTCCTCCCCCCAACTACCATGACCCCAATTCTGCCTTGCAGATCTAGTTAAACCAGAGGATCCACAGCAGTACAGATGGGAATTGGAAACGCAGGGAATCTAGGACAGGTAAACCCCTCAGGACCAGGGGTAACAGTGGTGATACCAGGAGGGAAGGGGGGGCAGTAGGGGGGAATTGATCGCAGGGATATGCATATAGCCTCCTCTCTGGGGGACGGGCAGCAGGGGGGTGGGTGAAGGGAGATGGCGGGCAGTGTAATATAAGATATAATAATTTATAAATTATTAAGGGTTCATGGGGGGGGTGAAGGAAGATGAGCTGATTCCAGGAACCCAAGAGGAAAGCGAATTTTGGGAATGATGTGGGCAACAGATGTATAGGTGTGCTTTACACAATTGATCTATGTATTGTGATGAATTGTATGAGCCCCAATAAAATGATTTTAAATAAATAAAATAAAAGCACTAATATCTTAATACATTAAAGACGTTTTAGTGAATAGAGTATTTCTTAGACATACGATTGATGCTAGATAACCCACCATACCTTACTGTTCCAACTTAGTTAGATATGAGGAATCAGTCCGTGATCTGGTGACAGCCTGTCTATAATACAGTGCTCTCACACTGTCTCAGTCACATCATTTCCTTTTTAATTACGTGTAAAGTGGGTATGAAGTAATGTAAGACTATGAGGGGACTCAGAAGTTATTGGGAAAATAGAATTAAAAGATGATGGGGGGAAAAAGATGATGAAATTTACAAGACTTTTTGAAGGCGCCCCCCCCCCCCAAAATCTCAAAGAGACTCCTATTGTTTTTAATATCTTGATTCTTTCTAATGAATAAAATGGTTGGCATCATGAATTAAAACTAAGAAAACTAGATGGAATATATAAAAAAGACTTCAAATGGAAATTGCTATTTTTGTCAAATACACATAGATGTGTTTTCACATTCAGTATACTGCGTACAGCTTATTCTTTAGATCATGTTCTAATGAGGCTACTTGGAGAAGATGAACATGCTCTTATCGAAATGGCTCTTAGCATTGCCGTCCCTGATTAAGAATCTGACAAACGGAGCTCTTGCCTCTGCTTTTGTTCTTAACTTTCTCTGTGATCTTGGATCTGTCATTTTACTTAACTGTACAAAGGGGCTAATTATCTTACTGACCTTAACAGCATTTTTTTTTGAGAAATCAAAATAATACAAATACTCTGAAAAATCAAAACTATTAGGTTTTGATTTTACTCTTTTTAAATGATAAGTTCTCCTGATCTAATTGTTCTATATTCATTCATTCATCATATATTTATTACTCATTAAATCACTCAATATCCGGTAGAAAGCTAGGCATTTGATGCTATAATTATTTTTCATACAAACTTCTGCTTATTGAGCTGATTTTAAACTGCATTTATAGAGGAGGTGAAAATGTTTTATCTTTACCATCCTTATACATTCATAAAATTATGTTTTTTCAGTTAATGTTTTATAAATGTCTCCTCAAATATTCTTGCTACTTATCTCATGCAATGAAGTCCTAAGAGGAGCATCTTAGAATATTGCAAGACCCTTTTCTCATTCAATAATAGTTTATAAGTTGTCTGTCATAATGTAATGTAAATCACTTCTTGTACGTCCTGAGCTTCCTGAGGAGAGAGACTCCGTGGGACTCACTGGCATTGCTGAGGAGAAAACGTTTCACATTCGAATTTAGAACTAAGGGAAATTAGGCACTTAAAAATAAAAATCTCTGTAGGAAACTCCAGCTGGCAATAAAAAGTCCTTATACTTTTGTCCTGTGGGAGGAGTTTAAAAATAAGGTTGTAGAGTTAAGCCTGAGTTCTAATTGTTGTAGCACTTTGTAGCCGAGTATAGGCCCGTCTCTCTAGCCTCACTTGAACCTTGGTTCTCTTCAGTATCCAGTGGGAGGATCAAAATGTGTGCCTTGCAGGATTGTCCATACAGGCCTGGGACTGAGCCAGGCATACAGGAAGAATTCTGTGAATGAAAACTCCAAGGGACCAACTCTCCTATTTTGCCCATTAGCCAGTGCGAGAGGAAGACTGGAGGGGATATTCATCTCTGTTCATTGTTTAGGGGATACTGATTAGATGTGCTTCAAGAGAGGACTTGGGAATTGCCACAGCTGTCTTCTCAATATGATGTGAAGAATTTCTACCAGACGGGTGAAGTAGTTCTGAGTCTCCTTGTGTTCAGTAGATTCTTTAAGGAAAGAACCACATTTTCATAAACAGATCGTCCTGAAAGTGATTCCTAATTTGACATGAGCATACAGACAACCTTTCATTATATTGTATTCCTTTTGCTCCTGCCCAAAGAAGACCGTCGTCTGTCCACTAATTTGATTGGCAGGTAACATGAGTGTTATTCTGCATAAGATGAGGTCATCCCATTTATGTAGAAAATTGAGGTAATTGCCTTAGTGGAACCCCAAGTTGTGGGGGTCCAATATCACAATGAGTGTGGGAAGCTTGATGACAGATGATTGCTGTGAAGATGTTGCTAATGTGGTAGGGGAAGGCAGAACTCTGTGCTGCTTAAGACAGTTTCCTTTGAGGTAAAATACAGATGAATTCTCCCCATGTTCAAGATAAATAACTCTTATCTTCTGTTACTGTTAATCAAGTGTAAATCACTTTCAGTAAGTTAGTATGATATTATGGTATAATATTGAAACCTGTTGCTTTTTTCTCATAGCGTAAAAAAAGACACTGTATAACAAAATATTTAACCAAACTAATAATGTCAATGAAAATGTGGTGAATTTGTAATGAAATGTTTCTTTCTCCAAAACTGTATCGTTTATGATCATACCTTTCTTGTACTCTCCTTAAAATGTACATAGATAGGAGTTTGAATGCGTATGTTTGTCAGGTAAATTTGTAATGTGATACATTGGAGAAACATGCTGTGAATCTCTAATTATGTTAAAAAATTATTTTCTTAGTGTGGCATTATACTCATTATATACTCTTACACGTTTAGTTTTTGAATAGATTCCTAGCATGATAATTACATAATCATTCAGTACAGTAGAAACATCATTATGGTCAAATACTAATTAGCTACTAAAATGAAACAAAACCTAGTTCACAGCTTATTATAAAAAGTGGTTTAATGTAGAAAACCAAATGTATGGTTAAAATTATTATTTGCCTAAAATGTGAGTCATTTTTCCCCTGGAGAAGAATCATTTTTCTGGATGCTCATTATCTAATTTATTGCTTGGGAACACATTGTGTTTTGTTATCAGTGCCTTTGTGACCGGCTCTGTGTGATGGAGCATCCATAGAACTTGCCAGTGGGGATTCTCAGCTAGTGTGCTGCAGGCAACTGGGTACCTCAGGGTTCTTGCTCCAGAATTAGGATAATGGATAGAGGGTCTCCGAAGGCTCCCCCAGGCCACAATTTGTAGAGGTTCTCACACACTCGCTCTATATAAGTTTCTAGGAATATGGCATATAGCAGTGAATCCTTCCTTTCTGGAGCATTGATTTGAGTCCCTTTAGTGCTGAAGATAAATGAGTCTCAACCATTTTTCTTCCTTGGTGCACATTAGGAATTTGGGACAATCCCATGGGCAATAATGAATCTTGGCATCTGTGATTTTCCAGGTGTGTTTCTAGTTGGAGAACTGTCAGGCAAGACATAAACTGGTGCAGGGGAAGTGGGAAGGTGCAAATGAAATCCTGCCGATGACCAGTGAGCATACTACCCAAGAGAGCATCGCTCTCACTCTCCTGGAGAACTGCTTCTGCAGATACAGTGGAATTTTAAGTGTTTGGCTGCTTAAGCAAACACTTGGGAAGCAAGGCCTGGTGATCAACTTTCAAAAAGTTGACCATTATAAAACTGATGGAGCACAGTTGTACTCTGACCCAGATGGCCCTCCGTGAGGTGGAGCCAACTTAATGGCAACTAGCTTCTACTAGGAGGTTTCGGTGCCATTTTGCTTGTGACTGCGTGGTTAGTCCGCTTTTCTAATTGTTGTTAGGTGCTGTGGAGTCAGTTTTGATGCATAGCGACCCTGTGTATACAACAGAACAAAACACCACCTGGCCCTTTGCCATCTTCACAGTTACTCTTACACTTGAGCCCATTGTTGCTGTTGAGGACCTTCTTGCTTTTGCTTTGTCACTGCCCCTCTGCTTTACCAAGCTAGATGGCCTTCTCCAGAGACTGCTCTCTGCTAACACCATGTTCAAAGTACATGAGATGAAATCTCTCCATCCTTAGCCATCTAAGGAACATTCTGGCTGTTCTTCCGTTACAGATGTGTTCAGTGTCTTGCAGGCCATGGTACTTTCAATATTCTTCACCAGCACCACAATTTAAGTGTATTGATTGTTCTTCAGTCTTCCTTATTCTTTATCCAAGTTTCACAAGCATATGAAAGGATTGAAAATATTATAACTTGAATCGGGTACTTCAACGTAATACTTTCTTTTTAGCACCCTAAAGAAATCTTGTGCAACAGATTTGCCAATGCAATAGGTGGTTTGATCTCCTGACTACAGCTTCCATTACCATTGATTGTGGATCTAAGCAAGACAAAATCCCTGGCAGCTTTAGTCTTTTCTCCTTTACCATGCTGTTATCTATTGGTCCAGTTTTGAGTATTTTGTTCTACTTTATATTGAGATGTAATCTATTCTGAAGGCTACAATCTTTGATCTTCATCAACAAGAACTTCCAGTCCTCCTTACTTGTAGCAAGCAAGGTTGTGTCTTCTGCATATCACAGGTTGCTAAAAAGTCTTCCTCCAATTCTGATGCCCTATTCTTCTTCAAATAATCCAAGCTTCCCTGATTATTTGCTCAACATACAGATTGCGTAATTATGGTGAGAGGATGCAACCCTGATGCACATCGTTCTTGATTTTGAACCAAGCAATATTTCCTTGTTCTGGTCACACAGCTGCCTGTTGATCTGTACAGGTTTTGCATGAACAAAAATACCTGAGCTGGGATTCCCAGTCTGCTAAGGCTATCCATAGTTATGATCCACACAGTTGCATGCCTTTGCATAGTCAATAAAACACATAAACATATGGAATTTTGGTACACACAGTGACACACATTGGGTCTTATTATACTCATCTATACTGTAAGCCTCGTAGGAATTGGGGACATTCGTGTGGTCATATTGGTACCATTTTTATTTGAAGGAATTTAAAAAATCATGGATGCTTCCTTAATTATTTATAAGTCCAACTTTTAATCGATTTTTTTGCTATGTTCTCTTTTCCCTAAATCTTCTCTCCCCATCTTTCTCTTTATTTTTGTCTTCTAGAAGTACTGGTTCTCTACTAATTAATGGTTTGTCATGTAGTTAATACAAAAATCTATACAGCACACATAGAGGTTTAAAGAGCATTGCTCAACTTTCTGGTGTATTCCAATAAGCAATGCGAACTGACTTCCTACTGCTTCAGTATAGCTACTACTGCTGCATTTGTGGCATGGTGTGTTGTGTGTGTGACTATTCAGTTCTGTGTTCAACTTCCAAAATACTTTATTTCATGTAAATATTGACTATTGAACCAATGAAGTACACAGTTAATCAAACATCCTCCTGTAATCAACAGTAGGACTGCCCATTTCTTTGAAGAGATTAGCTACAGACCGTATTCTCAAGTGAACCCCCAATCTTGCAAAGGCTGCGGATTGCAGGAAGCCTATGACGAAATCATGAAACAATGAACATCTATCTGGCAGAGTTAAGTCAGTGAGAAAAATCAAGGATGTTGAGTGCTTAAAATGAGCATTATTTCAATATTAAAGAATTGAGAGCAGCTGTTAGGAAAAAGGATGACATCCTTGAATATTTTTACATGTGTAATTATGTTTAAAAACCATCCTGTGAAACTTAAATGTTATATGATGTATGTCATAATGTGCTAGTATGAAATATTATTGAAAATATTCTGCCAAAGTTCTCATTTCTTTTATTCATTCTGAGGATTGCACAGAGCTCCAAATGTTGCCTCTTTTTTTGGAAAACATTTCATTTTATTTATTGTTGTTTTTAATTAAAATTGTTTTATTGGGGCCTCCTACTTATAACAATTAAGTCTTTCTTTTCCTTGTTTTAAGTTGCAATCAAAGATTTTTTTTCACCATTAGTTGTTATAAAATTTTGACTCTTATTTAAATTTCATTGTTCCTTCTTTCAGAATGGACTCTTGTGTGATAAGAGCTCCCTATATATAAAACATAGGACCTCTGATGGCACTGTGGATTGCTAACCATAAGGCCTGTGGTTCAAACCCACCAGCCACTCTATCCAAGAAAGATGAAGCTGTCTGCCTCATAGAGATTTGCAGCCTCAAGTCACTGCCAGAGTCAACTCACCTCATAATGCCCCTCTAGGATGTGGTAGAATTTCCCCTTTGGGGTTCCTGAGACTTTACTCCTTCAGGGGACCTGACAGTCTCATCTTTCTCCCAAAGAGTGGCTTCTGGGTTTGAGCTACAGACCATATTCTCAGCAGCTCAGTGTGCCACTTACTATGCTACGCCACCAGGGCTCCAACGGACAGGCCAGGAAACCCTATGTAGGCTGACTGTGAGTCAGAATTGATGCGTTAGCAGTGGGTTTGGTTTGGTATATAAAAAAAACATTTGATTTATGTGATTCTTGTCTAGCCATGGTTTTTCCTGTGTTAATATCCCAAAATGAATGTCAGATTTTTTATTTCAATTAATTGTGGCTAAATTCCAGGCAATTATTTAATTTTTTATTTAGTGAGAGTAGGCAGGGACCCGAGTAGTCATTTTATAAAGCTGATTGTTTTAGATCAATAGAACCATATTTATATAGGTCATCTCCTGGGATATAGAAATACCTCAATTATAGTTCTATTAATGCCTTCCATTTGTAAAACATTTTACACTTTAGAAAATGCACTTGAATCTTTTTATTTCATTACCCATTGTACTTTGTGGTATTTGTTGTGATGAGACTATGTTCTCTATAAGTTCTACAGAGTCCCTTATTATAATTCTTTGCCATTTGTTGGCTCCATGACTTATCAGTCTTGACTAGGGTTCCTACTGAGGGTGTGAAAAAAATGAAAATATTTTGTGATTCCAGTAGTGAATTTTTTTTGCAGGTATCTTGTAGTCTATAATCCTTCAGAACAGGACCGGAATTCAGTGGTCACCGTCTGGGTGAGTTCTCCCTCTGTACAAGTGACCTCTGCTGCAGGGAGACCTGTGGAATTTCAAGTGAGTGCAGTTTGGGAGTCGGCGAATACTGTATCACACACAGCCTATGAGGTATGTTATTCCCATAGAACGTAGGGTGGCATGGTAAAGAAAGAACAGCCAGTATATATTTTATGAATGTATCCATGACTTGTTGAGCCACCGTGCCAGTGTATGTGAAGTGTATGTAAAAACCAGAGAGCTTCATTGGCTATTTAAGTAGAACTCAAGGGGAAAAAAAATCTTATAACTGTTTTAAGTTATGCATGTTGTTCTCATTATGTTATATATATATATATATAAGTAGTAGTACATATTAATATGCAATTGTATCTCTTGGCCCTTATGTATAATTGTAACTTTATTCTGAAGTAAAGAAATAATCATAAATATTTAAATTTTTGTTTAACTCAATTTAATCACAATCATGAATATTGAAATGAGATAAATACTACCCCTCTGAATAACTTGGGACACTTTCATCTTTTAATCGCACAGGTAACATGTACTAAACCTTAAAAGGATGACTTCTTAGAATAACTACAAAGAGCTGCGTCATTTCTAAGACAAACCTACTGCCATTGAGTCAGTTCTGATGGATGCAGGGTTTCGGAGGCTGTAAATCTTTACAGGAGCAAACAGGATTGCCTTTCTCTCAAGGAATGACTGGTGGATTGGACACAACCTAGCAATGAACAGCTCAGTACTTAACCCACAGCATCACCAGGACTCCTTGTTCTAAGATAGAATCATAGAAAGTCTGGACACAGTAACAGATGCCTGTTTGAAAGTTGTGCAAACATTGTTCAACTGAGCCCCATGTCACTGGAAAGGTTGAACATTTTGGAGTCTAGAGTGTTATTTGAACTCTGCTTCTCAAGGCACAAGGAGCCCTGGTGGTAGGTTACACGTTGTGCTGCTAGGTCAGTATTTCGAGGCCATCCTCTGCTCTTGTGGAGAAAGATGAGGTTGTCTACTCCTGTAAGACTTATGGGCTCAGAAACCCATGGGTCAGTTCTTTTCTGCCCTGTAGAGTCACTGTGCGTTGGAACTGACGTGGTGACAGGAGCTCGAGTAGGCACAACCCTAAACTTGTGGTGGTGGTGGTGGAGTGCCATGGAGCAGTTCCTACTCATAACAGCCTCTCAAAGAGGGTGTTTAAAGCCATTTCTGGCTGCTAATATAAGGGTCCTTTCCTTTTGGTAAAAAGGCAAAATACAATACAAATATTGGTCACATTTTATAGGAAACATTCCATCCAGAAAATGCACAGTTCCTTGTGGGCTGGCTCACATTTTTGGCATCACCAGGCCTGCCTTGTTCATGTTTGATAAGCCTCAGGTAGTCATTCAAGTTGAGGACAGTCACCTAATTTCTCATATTAGATGAAACATGCCCATCAACTTTGGGTGACTGAGACACGGATGCTCTTCTTGTAAATGATCAAAAAATAGAGTAGTGTCATGTGTTCTTTTAAAAAAATGTGATGTGTTTCTTGTTTTGTTTTCTTTTTGCTGAAAGTGTAAATAGTTATCCTTTCTCTAGGTTACATTTCTCTACTAAAGTATCTCTCCTGTCTTTAAAAGATCTCTTTTCTAGCACATCTACCACCATTGGGACTGAAAGTATATAAGATTTTTGAATCAGCAAGTTCAAAGTCACTCTTTGCCGATTATGTACTATATAATGGTAAAACAGAGGCTAAAGGAATTTTCAACATAAAGAATATCAAAAATGCTGAAGAAGACATAGTGCTAGAAAACTCTTTTATTAAGCTTCGGTTTGGTCAGTCTGGCCTTATGGAGGTATGTTGACCTAAGCAGTTCTGAAATGTATAGAAGTTTTATCACTTTTATAAATGCATTTACCAGATCACTTATGCAAAGGAAAAAAGGCGTACTTAGCCCTGTACCAAGTATTCTATAGCTGCATCCACTTGTGCCTGATGTTACGCGTAAGTGTCGCTTATGGGTAATGTTGTCTATGAGCTGCCTGTCATTGGTTCATGAACTAAGTACAGAAATTGGGAATATGATGAAATTTTATTGGAAAAATTTAAAGCAATTTGACAGTGAATTTGGTTCTAACCGTAAAAATAAATGTGTATATTTGGTTTCCCACTTAAATTTCATTTCCCTAGGAATTCACTGTTATTTTACTTTATGAAAACACTGGTTTATGTAGATGAGAAAGAAACACCTCCATCAGAGCAAAAACTTTGAAAGCATTGGTCTAGACCTCCTAATTGATTCATCACTTCCTTGATGACATGTATTTCTGACTTTCTGTTCAAAACGTGCAGGTTTTAAAGCTCCAGGCTAAGTGTGAAACGTGACGTGTTTGGCCAGGAATTTTGAATATGAAACTTAAAGCTAACAATTTAAAAAACATTTTTCTGCTAGGTGTGCATTTTTTTTAAGTGGCGGCTTATACTTAGAACCAGATGTGTAATTAGTATTACAATAGCGAGATGCCTTTAATCTTTTTCTTATTCTTCTTAGGAATTGATAAATAAAGAAGATGGTAGGCACCATGAAGTAAAATTGGAGTTCTCATGGTATGGAACCACAAATAAAAAAGACAAGAGTGGTGCCTACCTTTTCCTACCTGATGGGCAAGCCAAGGTAAGTGCTAACAAGGCGAACATAGGTACTTATTGAGAAAGTGATGGGGAAAAAATGTGCTTCATTATTTGCTCCTGTAATAGGGATAGATAAGCTATTGGGTCCACTGGTCTTTGCCTTCAGGTATTCAGAGCAACATAGAGTTGAAAATTAGATAAGTTTTCGGGGTGAGAATGCAGTTAGGATGGTACAGTGTAAAAATGTTGAGTGAAATTTGAAGTTAAAAAATGCAGCTGGATTTGTCTTAAACCATTTCTATATATAATGCAGCAAAAACATATATAGATGTGCATATAAAATATTTAGCCATATGTGAAACATAAATTGCCCACTGGACCTTGTGTTTCTTCTTAACTTTTAACACTTAAATAATGAAGCATATTTTTTCTCTTCCCACCGTCGAGTGTATGCAAATCGCGGCACATTTAAAAAATGAAGAAAGTCGTGTAGTTGACCAACTCTTCCATAAGCCGTTGGAAACCACTGCCAGCGTTTGGATGCATTTCTGTTGTTTACATTCTGTGCATATCCTTTCCCTATCATTCTTGGGTTTTGTCTTATTAGATGCACATATTTTTTTTCTACATTTTTGCTCACAAGCTGACGAGACATTCTTTGAAACACAACCTTAATGAATACTGTTGTGCAGCAGTTCTTCAGTGTTAAACATTGTGCTGAGTGTTCTTTGCAGCATTCTCTTACGCAAGTAGGAATTCGAATTTATGCATGAATTTATGCACGCATGAATGTGTTGCCTGAGATGGACTGTCCAGAAGAGTCATTATGCGTTCATGAATAAAGCTTTTTAAGGCTTTTGATCCGTACCGCAAAATGTTCACTCCCACCATGAGTTTTGAGAATGTCTATCAGTATTTTATGGCAAACACCAAGAGTTAGACCTTAAGAGTTTTGGCAACAGTAGTGAAACCTAATTTTCTGTAGAATAGTTTTTTGCATGATGACTTGTGGAGTTTACTTCTTGTGGGATTTCTTTGTGTTTGTTAAATGTTTTGATAACAGTCAGCACAAAGAGCCCTGGCGGCACAGTGGTTTAATGCTCAGCTGCTAACCAAAACGTTGGCCATTTATAACCAACCCAGCAGCTCTGGGGATCAGCTCCTGTAAAGATGACAGCATACAAAACCCTGGGGGTCAGCTCGACTCTGCGAGATGGGGTCAGTGCAGTGAAAATCAACTGCGTCACACCCAACAACAACCATCATAAACACACTCACCCGTTTTATTTTATGTTGGAAAACTTTCCCCATAGTTTGTCGTTTAAACTCTCGTAATTTTTTTTCTGTCACAGTATCTGTTGTCATCTGTGTAGTCAGTTCTGTATTTTTTTCAAGGGTTTCCGACTTGACTTTGATTCTTCTGTAGGTCTTCCCTACCTCAGTATCAGTAAATCTCCACCTGATTTTTTTGTTGCTAAGGGGCCTGTGCTGGGAAAAAAGTTATAGGAACGCCTGCTAACCAAAATCAAATATTCAATTGTAAGGTGTTTTTTTTTTGTTGTTGTTGTTTTTTTAAAAAATCAATTTATTGGGGCTCATACAATTCATCACAATACATAGATTAATTGTGTAAAGCACATCTATACATTTGCTGCCCTCATTATTCCCAAAATTCGCTTGCCTCTTGGGTTCCCGGAATCCGCTAATTTTCCGTTTTTTCCCCCTCCCCTTCCCTTCCTCCTCCCCTCTCCCCCATACACCCTTAATAATTTATAAATTATTATTGTATCTTATATTACACTGTCTGGCATCTCCCTTCACCCACCCTTCTGCTGCCCGTCCCCCCGAGAAGAGGTTATATGTAGCTCCCTGTGATCCATTCCCCATTACTACATCCCCTTTCCCTCCTGGTATCGCCACTGTCACCCCTGGTCCTGAGGGGTTCATCTGTCCTAGATTCCCTGTGTTTCCAATTCCCATCTGTATCGCTGTGCATCATCTGGTCTAACCAGGTCTGCAAGGCAAAATTGGGGTCCTGGTAGTTGGGGGGAGGAAGCGTTTAAGAACTAGAGGAAGGTTGTGGGTTTCGTTATTGCTATACTGTACCCTAAGTGACTCATCTCCCCACTACCCCTCTGCAAGGTATGTCCAGTTGTCTAGAGATGGGCATTGGGTCTCCATCACGCGCCACCCTCATTGACGAGGATATGATTCCCCCTCCCCACCTTTGGTGTTTAAAGCCTAGTCCCTTTGGCCCTTCATGATCACACATGTTGGTGTGCTGCTTCCATGTGGGCTTTGTTGCTTCTGGGCTAGATGGCCGATAGGCTGTAGCAAGAGTTCTAGTTTCTGTGTGTTGTAAATCATTGAGGAATGAAAGGTAACTACAGCTCGTGGTGCAATGGATTGAGGTCAGCAGTTTGAATTCACCAAGCTGCTCCCTGAGAGAAAGATGTGGTGGTGTGCTCCTGTAAAGATTGACAGTTCTGGGAACCCTGGGGAGCAGTTCTGCTCTGTCATACAGGTCACTGACTGAAGGGCAGTGGGTTTGGTTTGTAAATTCATGGTTACAGTAGGCATTGCACATAGACAGTGGATCCGAAGTATAAACTGCATCAGAATTTTCTCATAAACTTCATCACTGGACAGGCGCTTTGTTTTGATGAACTGTTCTTTTAGGTATTTTTAAAAAAAGATTTAAGAAAATAGTAGCTTTGCATGAATATTATGCATGGATAGTAGTAACTAATGTATTTAACATTGTTTGTCTTTAAGTAGCTGTCATGTCAGATAGAGGAAGATCAAACCATATATTTTCATATATTTACAAAGAGAAAATAAATGACTAGCCAGGAAAGAGGCAAAAGGGCGTCTTGAAAAATGGTAGCCTAGGATTCTCCATCTAGGATTCTCAGTCCCTCGTACTTCCATGCTAAGTGGGAGAGACAAACACTGTGTGATGTGTAAATAATAATATCAATTTCAGAATATTTCCTCCTCTACCAGTGAAGTAAATTGGAAGGAAACTGCGCAATTCAGAAGATCCTATAGTAAAGTAGCTCACCTTGCAAGCCTCGTCTGTTTATTCTGCTGTTGTGATTTCTAAGACTCCTGATACCTAAGAAAATAAATTCTTTATGAATACTCTGTGTTCCCAAGTTACCTATGTGAAGTGGTTTCTCAATTTTTCTTGATTTTCAGTGCTAAATAATGAAAGTTAACCAGTGATCTCCAAGTAAGTTTCTTTTCCCCCCTCCAACTTTGCAGTTTTGCTTTATACCCAGTTTGCTCTTGAAACATTCTTTATAGGGTAGTAAACCTAACTGTGATTAAACTATGTTTCTGAATCTTTCTTCCTGTTTGTTTAGATGACTCCCTGTGGATAATCCTTGCCATGTTCCGACCCCTGAACATTAAGGGGTCATGGCTATAATTAATGTCTGCCTGGAAAATGTTGCTGCTATAGAATAATTTTAACTCTCATAAGTAACTACACAAGGGGTCTTCACAAAGTTCGTGGAAAAACAGAATTATCATTTATTAAAGGTAATTCTGTTTTTCCACGAACTTTTTGAAGCCCCCTCATGTTGACACTACAGAGGAATCCTAATTAGAAGTTTTTATAGCTGTGGGGAATATTTGAAGATCTAGTCCAATCAAAATACAAACATTTTAATTTTCTCTTTTCCACATTTAAAAAAAATGAACCACCTTAGCAATTGTCGTAGCAAGAACATATTTAAATGGTAAGGTTTAATTTTAATTTAATAATAAGTATCAGATGGTAACATTTTCCATTTTGGAGACTATTATGATTATTTCTTGGAAAAGCTTAGAATCCAAAATGTTTTTCTTAAAAATGTTATTTTCTCTTCAGCTTTATGGGTTCACCACACTGCCCGTTTTCAGAGTGACACATGGAAAGATCTACTCAGAAGCGACTTCCTTCTTTGACCATATAACCCATAGAGTGCGGCTCTACCACATCCCAGGTAAGAAAACAGGGACACAGCATGAAACCTGTGTCCACGGTGTCTTGAATTCCTGCCTTCCTTGATAATGTCATTATCAACGAGCAGTAGCTTTTTGGAGATGATGTAATTTTCTAAATTTGACATCATACTTTTGTCCTATGTTTTAAAATATACTTACCCTTTCATAATAAGTAAATGGTAAAATATTTAACTCCTTTCATATGAGGATCTTCGTGGAAAAATTCCCGTTATCCATCAACTCCATTTATTTCATGAACTTTTTGAAGTCCCTTTGCAAATACTTGTGTCATATTTGTACCTTCTCTTATCCCCTGCCATTACATGTCTTAGAAATGAGAACATTAATTACATCCTATTTCAAACCTAAAAATGGTATAGAGTTTTGTTTGCTTTAATAAAGTGAAAAGTGTATAACATGCTGTTCTTGGTGCCCTTGAGCTGTTTTCTACTCATAGCAGCCTCCGGGCAACAAGACAAAGCACTGCCTAGTTTCATACCATCCTTACAGTGTTACAGCTTCATCCATTCTGCTGTAGCTTCTGTGTCAATCCATCTTGTGGAGGGTCTTCCTCTGTTCAGCTGACTCTCTACTTATAAAGTATGATGTCCTTTTCGGGGCTTAGTCTCTCCTGATAACATGTGCAAAGTATTTCGTTTAATAGACCACTAATTGCGGCACACACACGCACACATCCTGTATTGAACATACAATGTATCACAATACATTGCAGCATTAACATTTTAAGAGAAAATTTTTCTAAATTATTTGTTCATAATTCTATGCTTGTTAGACTACAAGATAGCCAATTATGCATTTCTTCTAGGATGGTATTAACCTTTATTAACCAAACTTATAGGAATTGGACTTTTGATTCCTTTAGAAATTTAATCCTGAGCAGCTGATCCTGCCAAACAAGCTAGGTGGAACTAAGGACACTAATACTCTTGGAACTGCGGTTTAGTTGGGTTGATTTCTTGAATTTTGTGTTTTTAGAACAGAGTGCTTTTCAAGCCAAATATTTAACCCTGTCATCAAGGCCATGTACCATAGGATTAGTGCTTTTAGATAAAGAACTCATAGAAATGTTTCTTTAAGTCTATCCTTGCTGTTATTGAAGCTGAGAAAGTTAAAGAAGGAAAAATGTTTTCCCCTAAGGTTTCAGACAGTCAAGGAATAAAGCATTTCACAAACTGATAATAAAATGTACCAGTGGGCACTGTTTGCTCTTTAATTATTGTGGATAAGCAAAGGTACTTACAATGTTCCAAGTAAAGGGATATCTCAGCTAAAGTTCCACCCTCTCATTTCAGCATCTAAATTTAATACTGCTTTTGTTGAACTTTTTCAACTTTGAATTTCAGCAGTGTTTGCCTTTGGTTAGCATTTCCGGCATAAGTAAACTTTCTCGTACTGCTTCATAGGTTGAAGTACATTTTAAGAATAATCATGGTTCGTAGGTTTAATCAAGAAGTCAAAGGTCATCTGGAATGTGGTTAAAAACCCTATGAGATGCTGATTTTGTGTTCTAACCGTGACTTGTTCAGTTACCCAAAATCACTCTTGCAGGAAAGTGAGAGTTCCCCAAATCTCTAGGAAGTGAGAAGCAGTGCTTTTGACCATCCATTTGTAACTTTGAGCAAGCCTTTGTGTAACACCCTAAAAGCTCTGAATTTCTATTTTCCAAATCTTGCCAAAGATTGCATTTATTGGTAGAAAATAGCATTAACACATCTAAGATGCATTATGTATATTTAACTTTGCCTAACCCCGTTGTTCTATTTCATAGGCAAGTCCTTCCTTGAGCAGAACACGGCGCATGTTTGCCATAGACCTGTGCCATCAAGCTCAGCTCACCATGTTGCCATCATCATAGCCTGAGATAGGCTAGGTCTCAGAGTAAATGCTAACACAAGTCAACACAGAATTCTCAATACTCAATCACGTCTAACTGGCAATTAGTTTGACTTTTGTTTCATTGCTTCTGTCAACTTCAAGGTATCCTCTGAGTTTTCCCTGGGGTATCTGTGGCCTTTAGCTGTTTCTGTGTGGTAGATGGTCCCCTTCTGTGGCTGGTAGCATAGGTGAGCTTGTCATCATAGCCTATCGTGGAAATTACAAGACTGACTCAACTGTTGATGTATAGTAGCAAATGCACATTCATTAGAACTAAATTGCTGTCTTCGCTACCCTCCTGGTCACTGCTAGGGACTATCCAGTGGCTAATAATCTTGATGCAGGGGCAAGGGATCACAAGAAAGCCGCTGGCTTCTGGTGCCCTGATTGGCTCTCTTGTATTCTCAGTGTTTCTCCATTCTCAGCTCAGCCCCATGTCTAATCTCTCCTTGGCTTCTGCTGCTTTTCTCCACTTGTACAATTTCCTTTTCCCTTGTCTGCTTCTTCTCTAGGCTGTCTCCCTTCTCTGTGGTGTTTCTGGTGCAGAGGCTTAGTTCTCGCAGGCATTGTCTGTGGTGAGTGTGTCTGTCCCTCCTCCGTCACCAAACTGGCCAATTTTGGCTCCTCAAGCATCCCTTAAAGTCTTTGGTTCTCACCCCCTCTTCACTTTTGCTTATAGCCTTCTGGCTCCCTGTTATGGACATATTTTAAAAGGCTAAGGTATAATACAGTTCCGATGCGTGAAATCTCCTTGGGGTCCAGCCTCTGGGAAATGAGGTGTTTCAAGATACACGATTTGATTAGTTAGATAAGAAAATAAAGGTTCTGAATAGAGCACTCAGAGTATTCGTGTAATGAAAAATAAAAACACAAACCTCAGACTGCCTCTGGATTTTTCAGTAAGTAGAGTAAACTGGGCTGAATCATTTTTCCCCCAATTAGATTTGTAGCTTGAAAGTAGTAGCTTCAGAAGTTCAGGGGAAATGACAAATAAATGTAATGCAGAGTTAACTTAGAGTGCTCCTCCAGATACATTTTACTGTACTTGTCTGAATTGAATCTGAAACCCGCAGATAAAACTACTTCAAGTGACACAAGAAGCTTTTTCTCTCTAGCTCAGAGCAGGTCTTTTTCTAAGCTGAAAGTGGCTGGTGGGAAAAGGAGATACTGTAACCATGTGAAAGCCTTCCTTCCAAACTGTGTTTGTATCTGAACCCCAACTGTAGGGAGCAAGCCTGTTTTCAGGATCCTCAGTGGCCCACCTGCATCGTGGCCCACCTGCATTCCCTTTACCCCTTGAGACAGTTTATTGTGCCAGCCTGGCTGATAAACGCAGGTGGGATTGACTGAGGGGCGGAGAGATGGATGGCTTGATGAGCCTTGCCTTTCTTGTCTCTCGCTCTGTGATCATCGGACCAGTGTGCGGCTGCCTTGCTTGTTCTGTGCTTTAATTTAAAGGCTACAGAGCCTGTGGGACGCCTAGCCTGTGGACTGTGTTGCTGTAAGTTGAGGTCCCTTTAAGACTTCTCTGGAGCTGGGAACTGGCAGTTGGTGACCTGCCTTGTGATTGGCTGCTGTGCTGACATAACCTAGCTCTCTCTACAAATACAGGAAGATCTGGCATCAGATAGAGACTGGAAGGACTGCTAGTCTCTCAACTTTCTCTCATGGACGTGAGTTGCACTAAGCCGTTTATAGTGCTTCTAATTTAACTGTTTATTTCTTGTGTATTTATCTGTATATGATTGTATATTTATGTGTATATGATCTAAGATTGTATATTTATCTGTATATGATTTAACATTTCATTTCTCGTTATATATCTAATTATCTTTATGATTTAACATTTCATTTCTTGTTATATATTAATTACCTTTATAAATAAATATATTATCAAGAATTTGGTTTTATCTCTCTAGAGAACCCTGTCTAACACACCCCTCATTGTGGGAAGGCTCAGATGGTTCAGTGGGGTTTTAATTAAATCATTCACTGAGGCCTGTGATGGAGATCTGATTAAGTATGTAGGTGTTCTAACTACTTGAAAGAGTAATCAGTCATAAGGGGGTTGGTGAGAAAAGCGTAGCAAAGGCCATGTACTAAGCAATGCTTCAACGATCCTGGACAAACTTCGAGATTCTAACTTTGGCCTCATAAACTAGGCATCTATCGGATGAATGAACCAGGTAGATATACAAATTGGGACTCTGTCTTTAACAGGAAGAAAAATTCATTCGACAGCCCTGCTTTCGTAGGAATCGCTTTCTGACTACACGTCTGTCGAGGGAAAGACCTGTGCGCCATTGGGTTTTTAATGACTGAGCGTTCAGCGCTAGAATGTCAGGCCTTTCTTTTAAGGCCGTGCTGCTGCTGGATGGATTCAAAACTTGAATCTAACATATTAAACGGATTTTGCATATGTACTAATTTTGCATCTTTGAAAGTGACTAGATACAGTTATTTGGATGATTATCAATAAATGGAACCTGGGTTGAGTTAGTACCAAATTTGTGTTTTGTACAGAAATAAAGGTTAGGAGAGAGAGACTATTAATACTTTATAATTACATATTGTAATTGTATTAGGTTTCTTAGTCAATTATATAAAACATTTTATTATATCACAGCAACAAGGGAAAACAAAGTGAGTTAATATTGCAGATTGTCTATCTTTTTAAGTGTTTGTTTATATTAAACTTTTCGAATTTAGTTTACCTGAAGTACTCTTTTTTTTTTTTTTTTAAGTAACCTGCAAAAAAAAATCCTTGAATTCTTTCATGGTCTATTGTCCATATTAACCGAGTAATTTTTCCTTGAAATAAACTTTGGGAGGAGAGAAATCCAAGAACAGGAATCAAACAACACTTCCCAAAATATGTAAACTATTTGGTCATTATTGTTTTTATAACAAACTGAGTCGAGAAGCCTCAGTTCAACTCTATTGTTGGTTTTCTCTATTTGTGTTCTTTCCATGTTCTGAAAATGATAACAGAGTTGAAAGTCTCCCTTGCTTTCAGGAGCACCTATGCCATTAAAAAAACTACTTAAAAAATTATTATTCAGATATCACATTCAAAAGGCTTTTAGACAGATTAAATTAAAGAAAATCTGATACTCATTACCTTTAACAGTTCTAGAAGATCATAACAATTTTGGAGAATTATAATAAAATACAGTCTCTTGCTTTGTGTCAGGATAAATAAGAAATCCATTTTTATAGTACCTATTTTTTAATGAATTGCTTTTAATGGCACTGTTTTATGATACTAAAAGATTTTTTATTTTGTAGAAAATAGCAGGGGGGTGTTGTTCTTTTTTTTCCAGAGGAAAAAGACACGTGAGGGTGAATATTTCTTAAAGTATAATCATCTTCCATTAAATAGAAGCTTTCAACATCACATAATACACTACTATAACTTTTTCTGTTATTCTTGAATCAGAAGATTGAATACGATGTACATACTAGCCCGGGTGCCCCTCAGTGTGGTATTTGATTCTTGGCCGTCACAAAGCACATGCCTTGCGGTGACGTAATGATCAGTAAGTGACGGGTTCACTGTGGCTTCGTTTGTCTTCAGAGCTGTAATGGTTAGACTTTGGTGCCCTGGTTTTCTGGCATCCACAGCTACTTTGAAGAATTAACTTGTTGTGGGTTACCAGTGTGTCATGTACGTTTTCACTGACGCAAGGTTTGGGTCCCAAAGCTGTTAAAATATATACCTTCATTGTTTGTTTTTTTTCCAGACTGTTCTGCTAGGCAAGTGTTTGCGAGTGAGTGAGTGTGTGTGTGTGTGTGTGTGTGTGTACCACGTTTCAACCCTTAGGAAACATACCTTAAGTGCAATACTCTTGCCCTGTTTCCCACCAACATATTATAAAAGTACAGTGTATAATGAGTCTTGCTGAAAGAAAACAAGCTGCCTGGAGGTAACATGTAATGAACTGCCATCAAAAAGTAAGGAAGAGGAGATTTTCCTTTGGCTGAAATAACTGAAAAATTTCTGTGTGGACATACTTAGCAATCAGAGAGAGGTTACTTAGTCTTTCTCTGATCAATTTTTAATATATAAACCTGAATGATATCATAACATGCCCCTTGATCTTTAGGGAATCAAAATGAGCTTTGCATAGATAAGCATCTTAGGAAATCACATTCGGAATTAGCAAATTAAAGTGACCTGGGATTTATCCTTTCATTTATAGAGACTAGGATTCCTTTTTTAAAAAAATCATTTTATTTTGGGGGCTCTTACAGTTCTTATAACATTCCATACATCGATTATATCAAGCATATTTGTACATATGTTGCCATCATTTCCAAAACCTTTCCTACTTGACCCCTTGGTATAAGTTCCTCTTTTTTCTCCTCCCTCCCACCAGGGTGGGAGGATCAGTATATAATCCTTGATCAATTATATGTTGTTGTTATTATTTCGTATCTTGCACTGTCCTTGGCTCCCTTCACCCACCTTTCCATTATTCAGAGAGGCCAGGGGGATGGGGCGGTTATATATCCAACCTTGTAAGGGTTCCCTCTTTCTCCCCCTTCCCCCTCCAAGCCATCCCCCTCCCCTCATGATATGGTTACTCCCACTATTGTTCCTGAATGGTTTATCTGTCCTGAATTCCGTGTGTCAAGAGCTCTTATCCGTAATAATGTGTGTTCTCCAGTCTGGCCAGATTTGTAAGGTAGATATGGGTCATGGTAGTGGGGGGGGAGGGGGGAGGAAACATTCAAGAACTAGAGGAATGGTGTGTCTTTTGTTGGTGCTATACTGCACCTTGGTTGAATCATCCCTTCCTTATAACCCTTCTGTGTGTGTGTGGGGGGGGGGCAATAATCCAATTTTCTACAGATGAGTTTTGGGTCTCCACTCAATCCCCCTCATTCACATCGATATAATTGTTTCTTTTTTTTTAAAATCATTTTATTAGGGGCTCACGCAACTCTTATCACAATCCATACGTACATCAATTGTGTAAAGCATATTTGTACATTCATTGCCCTCATCATTCTCAAAACATTTGCTCTCCACTTAAGCTCCTGGCTTCAGGTCCTCATTTTCCCCCCTCCCTCCCTGCTTCCCCCTCCCTCATGAACCCTTGATAATTTATAAATTATTATTTTGTCATATCTTAAACTGTCCAACGTCTGCCTTCACCCACTTTTCTGTTGTCCGTCCCCCCAGGGAGGAGGTTGTTTGTAGATCCTTGTAATCGGTTCCCAATATAGTTGTTTCTTTTGAGTTTTTTGATACCTGATACCGTAGACACCTCATAATCACGCAGGCTGGTGGGCTTCATCCATGTGGGCTTATTTGCTGCTAGATGGCTACTTGTTTAACTTCAAAGCCTTTAAGACCCCAGACATGGTATCTTTTGATAGCTAGGCACCATCTGCTCTCTTTATCACATTTGCTTATGTACCAATTTTGTCTTCAGCTATTGTATCGGGAAAGTGAGTATCAAAGAGTGCCAGGTTATTAGAACAAAATGTTCTTGTGTTAAGGGAGGCCCAATGTCCATCTTCTATCTTAGTATTTAACATATAAATATATACACACATTGGCCTCTATCACTTTCATCATAAAATTAATGTACTTACATATATGCATGCCTATAGCTATACCACTATGAATAGCTTTTGCCTCCTATTTATTTCCTCTATTTCCTTTTACCTTCCTCCTGTCTCACTACCATGCTCACCCTCCATTCTGCTCTCAGTAATTCCTCTGGGTTACATTGCACTTGATTAACCCCCACCAGGCATCATACACCCTCATCGCCATCAATTTTAGATCTCTTGTTCTTCCCTTATCCCTGAGTTTGTTGGCTCCCAACTCCCCCTCCCCTCTACCTGCTCTCCCATATCTCCCCAGAACCACTGTCCCATTGTTTTCTCCTTGGGATTGTTTGTCCTACCTATCTTATTTAGATAGACGTAGGGCAAAAGAAAAACAAATAAAAACAAAAAAATCCAATAGATGTTTCCGGGTGTGTCTGCTGACCCTTTTCTAGGTTTTCTGACCAAAAAGGAGGGAGAAAAACAGGGGGATACAAAAATGGGGGCGGGGTGGGGGAAGAGTGTGATGGAGAACAGGGCACTAATACACCCACAGGGAGGGTATTGTTTATGTCTCCACAGGAAAGGGAGAGAGGGACCAGTCCTCATCCCAGAGCACCAAGCCTTGAGGGTAATACACTGGCATGGAGCAGCGAACTAACAGAGACTTGGTTTCTTAAAGATGACCAATTTGATATTAACCAGTGAAGACCCTTCAGAAAAACTGCTGTTGATGCTGTTAGCTGCTATTACATCAGTTTCCAACTCACGGTGACCCCATGAATAACAGAATGAAATGCTGCCTAGTATTGTCTAGGCCCATGATTGGTTGCATTTTGGATGCAAAGGTTTTCATTGGCTGATTATTTGGAAATAGATTGCCAGGCTTTTCTTCCTGGTCTGCCATAGTCAGTAGTTCTGAAATCCCTTAGGCTTGACTTCCTGCTTCTAAATTCATCTTTTAAGGATATTTGAATCTAGAGTTGATTCTTGAAGTCCCCTACTTGTTGACAAGACTTCAGGGCTTCACTGAAGGTTTTTTTTATATCCATAAAAAGATTCGTGAGGATTAAAATCATTTGCAATCAATCCCCCCTCCCTCTTTCCAGGGCTATGTTCCAGATTTAGTTTGATTTAAGAGTAAAAACCATTAAGTTATGACTAGGCAGATTTAGGTAATTAAAACAGTTTTGGAATATCATAACTATGCAATTGACTGCTAAGGATTTTTTTCCTCCCGTTAATTGGAACTTTTTAAAAAGTGAAATAAGTAGCTATGTGTCGTACCTGATTATTCCCTACCGACATGAAAGGGAAGGTTATTTTAAGGGCCTGTAAGAATATTCTGGTTACACAAATTCTGAACTCGGGTTATCTTGGGAACTGCTTGACAGCAGCTGCTGTGTTGTAGGCAAAGCGTCTTGGCAGGGAGTTAACACCACCCATAAATGTGTGTTGCACTGAGCACAGATAAAGACTCGGGTGAGATATAAAGGGAAGTGCGATAGTTAGAGAGTCCCTGGGTGGTGCAGATATTAACACACTTGACCATTCACTAACTAAAAGGTTGGAGGTTGGAATCCAGTCAGAAAAGTGCATCTCAAGAAAGGTCTAGTGATAGACTTCCCCAAACTCAGCTACTGAAAGCCTATAGAGCACAGTGCTCGTCAGACACACATAAGGTAGCTGTGGGTCTGGGTCAACTCTCCAACAACTGGTAGTGGGGCATGATGAGGTTAAGTGTTCAGACTTGGTAGTCAGCTTGACTGCATTAATTTCTTGCAATCTTCTGAAGTCAGCTGCTTACCCACTGTTTGGGCAGGTTAATACCCATCTTGCCTCGGTTTTATCAACTAGAAAATGTTAACAACAGCAGTGGCTAGCACAGGGCCGGTGTAATAAGGATTAGACAAATGCATATATGAAAAGCCTGATACATAGTAAGTGTTGAAGCTAAATGTCAAAGTACTTATCAGTAAATGTCACAAGAGAGGCTCGAGGTGGGAGTGATGGGGAAGATGGCATGGCAGCAGTGAGTTGTGGTGATGCTAGGTCTTGGGGAGATGTCACTAGGATGGACAGAAAGGAGGAGCCAAGTGACAGTGAAGTGGAGTCTGTTAGGTTGGTGGGCTTCAGTCTCCCTTGATGCCACAGTAATACGAAGAGCCCTGTGTCCCATGTGCATTTTTAAGCTGGCATCTAAAGTTTTTCATTATATATTTAAGTAATGGCAAATGATGTTAATTTCGTCAAACAGCAAATATTGACAATTTAAAAATAAACACATCCAGTGGATAGCAATTTCATGCTAAATCATGCATTTTTAAAAAGCCAACACAAACTCTTTAGCAGTCAGAAATTTCACATATTTCCTTTCCATTCTATTTCTCCAACAGAATTTTTTCTTAATATAATATTTTTATGTTGGAAGGTTTTTTTTTTTT
>NW_022111373.1:34960409-34967155 GCF_000313985.2 Echinops telfairi | reverse complement strand
TTCAAAATTTAATTTATCCTTGAGTAAATTATAAAAATTGCTGATAGTAAGCAGTTGATCAAAATAACCGTAATACTTGAACATTTTGGTGAATTTGTTTGTAAAACATATAATTTAAAAGAAGCATTTTTCTTAACAACATGAGTTATACCCATTTTATCTCCAACATGTTCATTTGTTCATTGATAGATGTTACTTGTTGCTAGAATGAGATTGATCTCAGCATCAGTGTTAGTTTTTGTTTTTATAAATATCAAGTGTAAAGGAATATTGTGCCCCTAAGTAGGTGACAATGAAAGGGGTAATTGTTATAAGTATACCATTCAATACTTTATAAACTCAGGAATCTCAGAATGATCTCTTATCTAATATTAATTTTAATCAGTTATTTTAAATAATCTACAGCCCCACATCTCTATTAGTTATGCCTCCAATATTAATGAATTTTGTAGAAATATTTGTTTTCCAGCCATTCACATCTAATTAGACACCAGCATTTCAAATTGTTGCTGTTTCAGATAACCCACAGCCTTCCATAGTTCAGTTTGCTAGTTAGGGTCTAGTCTGATGGGGAAAGGGTGGTGGGAAAAGCCCCGTGTCTCTGGCAGATCTGTGTCATTCATATCAGTGGACAGGAGAGAATCCGTGCAGGAGCTGAGCTTCCTGCCTAAGGCCCCGTGGAAGGGAGCATATCGGGGAGAAGTAGGGAGCTCAGAATGCTACTGCAGAGGACATAGGGACACACAGAAAGTATGATTCTGCTACCATTGTTCCCTTCATGTCCCAGCTCAGCCCACACCCAGATGATGGGAAAGATACAAACCAACAAACAAACAAACTGATGGTGTGAGTTACCTTATCTTCTTCCCTGGCATTCTTTGTTAGACCAAGCCCATTTGGAAACATAACTGCTCGAGTTCCACCCAAACACAGTCTGTGAACTGACAGTTCACAGTTTCCGGAGACAATGTGTGTTGAAAGGAAAGAAAGTTCCAGTTTCACTGTATACTCCTTCAAGTATATCAGACTTCATAGATGGCATGCTTAGTAATCAAAATTGGTAGTCCAAATGACTGAAGCACTATACCTTTCCTAGTATGCATTTATTTTTGTAAAATTGTTTTGAGAATTCTTTAAGTAAAATGCATAAAGCATGTGCAGTAGTGCCTACCTCATAATTGTAATTTTTATCTAGTGGTTTACAAATAGAACAAAGTGTTGCTACCTTATTTTCTTAAATTTGAGAGTAGGAATAAAATTGATTAAAATTTGTATTCATCAAAGTACATGTTAACATTTCACTGGAAGAGAAATAATCAGTGTGAACATTTATAAACCCAGAAACCAGGAGTACATCAGAGGATACATTAGATCTTATAATAGTTAATGAATTGAGTAAAGTCAACATGGAGACAAAGGTCATTCCGTTGAGAAAATTACTACCATTTTTATTCTTAGTACTTTCAGGTATGAATGCCATTTTAAAAATATCTATTTTTGATAATATTTAGATTGTTTAGAAACAAAATATCTGACTTTCAGTTTATCATTGTTGTGAGAATTGTTATTTACATCTATCTATTGAACTTAGCAGTGTGCATTAATTATTAAGTGTTGACTCCCAAGTTAAGTTACATAAAGTTCATAGAAACAAAAATGTCACGAAAGTAAATACATAATGAGCAAGGTATTTTATGATTTATGATTTAAATAAATATAAAACAAAGGGCTTCTGAAATGAGTGGGGGAAGTGTTCTTACCATGGCACCACTTACTGTCTTCTGCTATGCACTGATGGCCCAGCCACCCTCTCTAGGAAAACACAAATTCCCGGGAACAGGATGTAGCAACAGTTTGGTAGACAGCAAGAGACACCATTTTGCCCTAGAGTTTACATTTTCAGGACAATTATTGAAATTAAAAGACCTTTTTATGAATCATCCATGGGCTTTTGGAAGATTTAGTTTATATGAGTTGATTTCCATATACGTATTACATTTGAGTTACCATGTACACTCGAATGTCAGCCGAGGCACCTACTTTTACCACAAAAACTGCATTAAAAATGTGCTGAAAAACTTGGCTTGTATACGAGTATATATGGTAGCTCCTTTTTGCAAAAGCTGAAATTCCGTCTTTAGGATTCTCATTATGATTTAGCATTTTCCTAAATAGAGGTGGTTCAGGTGATACTGTCCTTATCTTGTTCTAAAGACTTACTCAAGTTACATCTTCAGGGCCACGGATATGGTACTGGGTCTGTCTTGGAGCAGAAGGGAGGAATCCCTTGCTGCTCTGTGAGTCTTGTTCCCAGCCTGTGCCTCTCATTCCTGCCACCATCTGAATATGGTGAGAATAATGCCTGGTTTTTCAGTGTATCCTCCTTGAAAGCGTGGACCTTGCATTTCAGGCTTGCCAGAATTAGGTGGTCATCCTGTGAGTAGAAAAGGATTGAACTAACTCAAGATTCTGCAGTTCAGGTTCCAATAAGGTTGTTCCTGTTAAGATTCTTCCTCTTTTTTTCTCTCCTCTACTTTACCAGTCTTTGACTGGTCTTTCCTGACACACATCCGAAGTATGTGAGATGACATCACACCATTCTTCCCTCTGAGGAGTACTCTGCTTGCACTTCTTCTGAGACAGCTCTGGTGGTTCTTTTGGCAGTTCATGGTACTGTCACTCTTTGCCAGCACCGTAAATTAAACGCAGCCCTTCTTCTTCGGTAAAGCCCTGGAATCTGTGTCTGACCCCTGCCCACTATCCAAGAGGGCCAGCACGGACATAGGAGCACACTGTACTTGTCAAAATATATAGTATTATTTGTATGTGTTTTTCGCACCAAGATCATACTACAGGCTGGCTGCATTTAGCTTTTTTCATTTGATTTCTCTTTGCTAAGGCAGAATTACCTTTTTAAAAATTGACTACATAGCATTCCACAGCATAGGTATATTTGCTTACATTTATTCAATTCCCAGGTAATAGATAGGAGCCCTGGTGATGTGGTGGGTTAGGGATTTGACTGATACCTGTAAGGTCAGCAGTTTGAACTCACCAGCCACTCTGCAGGGAAAAGGGAGGCTGCCTCCTCCCCTAAAGATTTACAGCCTTAGACACCAGAGAGAGCAGTTCTGCTGTGTCCTGGAGGGTGGCTGTGACGCGGAATTGACTCAGTGGCAGTTGGCTTTGGTTTGATGTTGCTTTCTGTTTTCAGTCATAGAAACAATGTTGAGCGGAACCGGTTGGTGCCTACTTCCTGTGCTCACATTTAGCGCCCATCTCAGATCAATAACTTTTTTAGTGTATGCTCTGCAATAGCCTGTGTGCTTTCATTTCCTGGAGTTCTTGGGTGTTGCAGGTGGTAAATGTTCTTGCCTGTAAACTGAAAGGGTGTAAGCTTGGTTCCACCCAAATGCCCCTTAGAAAAAGAGTCCTGTTGACTGACTTCTGAAAAAATCAGCCATTGAAAACCCCATGGAGCACCGTTCTACTCTGACCCATGTGTCTCCATGCGATAGAATTGACTGGAGGCACCGGGTTTGTTCGCTCCCTAGAGCTGTTGTAACAGAATGCCGACACGGTGTGTGGTGGCAAGATCACCATGAGTTCAGGATGTCAGCAGGCCATGTGTGTTCTGAAGCCTCTCACGAAGGATCCGTCTGTGTCTGTTCCAGGCTCGTAGTCACAGGTGTTCCTGGACCTGGGGAAGCCCAACTCCAGCCTGGAACTCAATCAGGTGGCTGTCCTCCTTCTGTGTCCCTGTCACTGTCTCTTTCCTATTGCTAAGATAAACCAGTCATAGCATATGAGACAGACTCTACCCCAGTAACTTAACTAATAATGTCTTCAAAGACCCAGTTTCACTCAGGGGCAATGAGTGAGTGAGTGAGTGTGTTCTCAGCATAACAGATCCCAATTTGGTCTCTGTAAAAAAGAAATTCTCCTCAGTTGCTCCAAAGCTTCTCCTCGGTTCCAAAAAAATGACTTCACCCCCTCCAATTACTGGTGTCAGTATGGCTGGTGGTTGCGAGGGCTTTACTTCTGGACCTGCCAGCTGTGTGGCCTCCTGGGCTTAGGGAAAGCAGTCCCCAGCACACAGCAAGCTCTCAACTACAGCTGTTAACCTTTCCCACTTAGTATCTGCCACCCTCACTGGGCAGATAGTTATTGTACACCGATTGTGTGCGGGGCACCTAAATATAAGCCAAGTTGTGGGTTGTGGCCCTTAAAAACCTTAAGTATGTGTTGAAGTTACTTACCACATGTTTGCTCAAAATGGAAGCATTAGTTTCCTTATCTTTCCCCAACTATTTGGACCTTATCTGTAGCCCAATTTGACTTCCCTGGGTGTCAGTTAACTTCTACATGATGAACAACAACATCCTCTCAGGTTCTCACTACTTCTCTTAAATGTTACTTAGTACCTGCCATGTGCTTACAAGTAGTTAAGAAATAGAAATATACAGATGTTGTGTAAGACTGAGTGGAATGAGGGAAAACAGGACACCCTCCAGCATGTACTGAACAGTTTACTGCCTTGGTGCCTTCAGAGACAATTCACTGTTGTCCTTTGGATGAAAACAGTTCACCAGAGGACTAGCAAGATTCCTACCTTGCCTTGTGTCCAGAAGAAATAGCAACTTCCAGCCTCTCTCTCCTCCTGAGGCAGAGTGTGAAGTATTAGCAAAAAGAAGGCACTTATTTCTCTTTGTTGAAACCTGGGAGTGACATCACACATACCTCTCCTCCCTAATAGGACTGGTCTTTTAAGGTAGGAGCTGCTTTTCTTCCCAGGACTGAAAAACACACAGGGAGATTAGAAGCCCCTGGGCAGTCACACCTAAGTAGCTTAGGTTTCCAAGGCTCCCATAACACTTACCACAAACTTGGTGGCTTCAGACAACAGCAGTATCCTCTGGAAGCAGAGGTCCAAAATCAAGTTGTCCACAGGACTGACCTCCCTTTGCAGGCTCTGGTGGCAGCAGGAGGAGTTGGTTGGTTTGTGACTGCGTAACCCGTCTCTGCCACTGGGCTACAGTTCCTCCACTCCTCTTCTCCTTGTCTTCCCTTGGGTTTCTTGGAAGGACATGTCATTGGATTTAGGGCCCAGCTGGGTGTGATGCAAGATGATCTCTTCTCAAGATCCTTAACTTACTGACATCTGCAAAGACCTTTCTTCCACGTAAGCTCATATTCCCAGGGTCCAAGAGTTAGGACTTGAGCATTTCTTCTGGAGGGCCAGCGTTCAACCCGCACACTGGGGTAGGCCCATTTCATGGTGCCACACACAACAAAGACCCAGCAATGCTCTAGGACCACTGGATTTAAAGCTCTGCCTTCTAGAGAGTTCTCCCACTATCCTGTGCACCTCTTTAGGAAAGGCACATCTTAGGGAATCTTGACGCAGAGTAAGAAATAATCTTCCACTTCATCTTGTTCTTTAAAATAATAACAAACTCTGAGAAACTCAGGGATATATTCCTATTTTTAGTTCCATTTTAGGTTTGCTTCTATTTGATTTGTTCATAATAAGATTATCGTTTTATCTTATTTTAAGAATCTGTCCTGGCAGAGAATTTAACGTCTTCCTCAGTTTTGATTGGACATAGAGACTAAAGTGCTTTAAGCATTTGTTGCCACAACAGGGTCTGAGCATAATGCTAAGCAGAAGAAAGATCGTTTTCTCAATGGAAATAACTTATTATTGCTGGAGGTAACATGAAATTATTCATTTTTTTCCTAGAGCATGTTCTTTGTAAATGTTTCTGGAGATAGAGAATCGAAATTAATGATGCCCTCCCTTGTTAAGAATTTACTTCATTTCATGTATTTTGTTGGCCCCTGAGAGAATATCCATTGCAGAGAGGAGAAAACGTAAGACAGTGCTAAAATCCCTGAAGATGTTTCCAAGTAAAATCGATAATTCCCTTCTTGTCACCTGTTACTCTCCCTGGTGCTCTGTTTTGTGTTTGAAGCAAAACCTTGGTTTATTTGTAAAAGCTTGTCTATTAAGATTCCGTAGGCATTTCTTTTTGGCTTCAAGAAGATGCCATTTATGGAAGCATGCTAAAAGGAAAGTTTGCATTTTGGAGTAAAAAAAGTTCTAGTTCAAAGAAGATAACTATTCTGTCAGCAGTTTGTGACTTTTATTTGTCCTTGAACTTTGCAAGAGTAGTGGAGATAATTGAATCGCTTGTAGGTCCTTTTGGTAACAGGAGATGTGTGCATGTTGCAGTGGCAGAAAGAAGTTTGAAGACTGTGACCATAAAGCAGGAGGTGGGAGGAGGCGTCTGCCACCCACACCACCCTTCCTTCATGATCACATTCTTCATAATTTCATGAACATCCTAAGAAAGAAACTGAAGTTAGCTTACTGGTACACCAGATGAGACTGCTGAGTAGGAAGAGCTACAGGTGCCTGAAAAGAAGTTCTGTTAACATTCTAGAAATGTTATTAGTGGGGATTCAATCCACTTAATGTTGTACATCACCATGTTGCTTATATTTTAGAGTTTCTCTGACACATGGCTGCTTCGCAGGATTTTGGGTGTTTTTGTTTGTTTTCCAGAAGTAGATTGCCTGACGTTTCTCTTGAGGTAGCTCTGGGTGGACTCAAACCTGCAGCCTTTCAGTTTAGAGGGGAGTGTGCTGACTGCTTGCCCACCCAGGATCCAGTGCCTGGATTGGTTGCACATATGTCGACTTCCATGCGCCTCACAGATGCTAACTTCCCTTTTTTTTTTTTT
>NW_022111373.1:34944463-34959742 GCF_000313985.2 Echinops telfairi | reverse complement strand
CCCACCCCCACCCCCGCCTTTGGTGTTTGAAGCCTGGTCCCTTTGGCCCTTCATGATCACACATGTTGATGTGCTGCTTCCATGTGGGCTTTGTTGCTTCTGGGCTAGATGGCCCTAGCTACATGCTGTCACCTTCTGTAAGCCCTGGGGATTGTTCTTGGCTTCTAGAAAAAAAAGCCTGCCTTGCTCTGTTCTTTTCTTCATTTTTCTGTGTACAGCTCTCTGCTTTATAACAGTGGGAAGGTTGCTTTTGAGGTGTGTAACAAAAATAAAAACCACAGGTAAGTTTTTAAGGTTTTTTTGAGCCCTCAAAGCTTCGAGGTTCTGAAAAAAATAGGCCACCTTTCTGCTGACTACTTTCCAATTGCTCTATTTCTCAGACCTGTATGCTTTCTTATGCCCACTAGCTCTGAGTGTTGGGTTTCTTCTTAACTCCTTTCTCCATCTGTGAAATAAAGTCAAGGCTTCACTGAGGACCTGCAGATATAGTTAGGACAGAGGGACAGATAGAAACAAGTAATATTGTGTGTAGGCTTATCCCAAAATGTTTCTAGGACTTTTTTAGTGGTCTTTGGGTTTATATATCAAGGGGTAAAATGGATCACTCCATTAAAAGGAGTCCTAAGATCTATCAAGCTCAATTAAATGTGATTTAATATCTGGGGAGCTCCCCAGATTATACTTCACAAACCCTAATCTGGTAATGCCAATTTCAAGAATAAATTATCTCATAAAGTGACCTGTTTCTTTTCCTAGATATAGATGGTGAGCAGTAATAGACTGCCTGTTGAACTAGCAGTGTAAATTTTGGCGGTATCAGAATTTCTCGTATATAAGGAATTGGACGAGGATGGCTCTTTTAGGACATGGGGGTATGGAGGAGAGATGGACTGGGATTGACTGTTATAATTTAATTTTCTCTCTCCCTTCTAGAATTTAGCTAGACAACCATTTGCTGTTGTCTTTTTAAATTGTTCTATTATAATAAAAATATATGTGTGTGTGAGTCGTAAGTCAAAAAATGTTTACATGTGCAATTCAGTGGTACTGGTTAAATTCATTATTGGCATTGGCATGATCCCTTTCTAAATCACCCCACCACTTACCAGAAACTCATTGCCTCTAAGTAAAGCCACCCCTCTTTCTTCTTCCCTCTGTTCCCTGCTAACAGCTTACAAGATTTGGCCTCCATGCTCTCTCTAGTGTAGATATTCATGTTAGTGAGATGGCTAACTCACTTCACTCAGTTTTCCAGGTCCATCCTTGTTGTGGGCATTTATCAGGGCTTTCTTCCCCTTTATGATAGAGTAGTATTCCACTGTCCGTGTGCCCCACGTTTGCTGTTTCTGTTCACCTGTTGGTGATCAGTCAGCGGTTCCCACTGAAGGAAGCACTGCAGTGAACGTTGGTATCTGCACACTGCCGCTCGCTTCCCACCTAAGACTTCCCATCAGTTGCAGAATTCGCTTGGATGGCAGTGGGTGTGTTAGGTTTTGGTTTTCATACATTTCAGCCCAACTTCATTATCCTTTTGTTGAAATATATTGGCCCCTTACTAAGTGTTCTCCACCATCTCTTACTTAAAAAGATAGAGAACAAGAGAAAAGGTGAATTGTAACACCATTTCACATATGAAAGATGATAAAGATAATAAGTAGAAAACAAGAAAATGTATGAAACTCTGGGAGAAGTGTCATAGTCTATTTAAGGATTGTGGGCAAGTCAATGTGTTTTTGTTTTTTAATTTAGGAGTAGAAGGACAGTCTGTGGAAATTTCCAACATTGTGGATATCAGAAAAGAATACAACCGTGAGATTGCAATGAGAATCTCTTCTAACATCAACAGCCAAAATAGATTTTATACTGACCTGAATGGATACCAGGTAATTTCCCTTCGATATGTCAAAGTAATGGTTATATCATTATATAATTTTTTACTGGTAATAAGCCAGTTAATTTTGAGTGTTTAAAAATAAACACAATTAAGATTGAAAGTTTACTTTTAAAGTAAAACTGAATTTTAACTGAAAATTTTAGATTCGGTATTCAATCATAATTTCCAAAGTCAGATGAATATTTAATAGATCACTTGTGGAAGGCCTATTCATAACTCTTTCCCCCCCAGGGATAATTGGGCAACCATTATGTCTTTTAGATACTTTGATACTAAAAATACATGAGATTGTCTAATTGAAAGGAAGCATAATTAGGGATTAATGGATGAGTTTTTTTATTTACTTATAAGAAACCAACCTGTGAATATTTAGTTTATTCTATATATATTTTTAAATGTATGATCCGTTAATGGATTCTTTTAAATTTCTTTTTTTTTTAATTTCTTGAGAGTGCTTTTTCCACAAATTTTTTTTCATGTTGTCAATTATCAAGTTTAATAAATTTTTAGAGTTTTATTGGCATATATTTCACATGTCATGTAATTTATTTATATTATAAAGAGTTGTACCATCATCTCCACAATCAATTTTATAACATTTGCTTCTGTCTTGTACTCATTATAAACATTTCTCTACCTCTCCCCAATCACCCCTCCAGACTTCCCAAGAAACCATCTAGTCGCTCTAGCACTGTAGTCTCTATAGCACTATCTGGCTTGATATACAGAAAACATAAAATTCAGGGGAAAAAAACAAAAATGCTCCAATGCACTCTGCATGATAGTAAGGCTAGTCACATCCCTGGCCTACTGTCAGAGGGAATTCACCAGAGAAGCCATATGTGGGCCCTGCAAATGGATTTTGGGCTTCCACTGTCATCCATAGCCTTCTGCAAACTGGGTGTATACAATTGAAGCTCTGATACCATTCCTTTCTTTTGGTTTGAGTTTATCATTCACAATCCTTGGATCTCACCAGCTGTTGTGCTGATTGCTACCTAAAACTCAAAATTCAGAATGGAAGGCGTGGGTCGTATCTTTTAATAATTTTTAAAATATTGCTGTGTTTTTAAAACAGCATTTTAACCATTTCTGGCTATGAATAGAAATAATTTCATAACAGTTGTTTTTACTTGGTCTGATTTTCAGTGGATATGGATAGAAGGGATTGTGATCATTTTCTTTTCTATGATTTCCTCCAAAAGTTAAATTTAAACATTTTCCAAAGCGTAAAAATTACAGCACACATTTTGAACTAACACATTAATTCTACTACAGCTGTTTGGTTTTCAAATGAAACCCTGACTTTATGGTGATTCATTTTCCTGATGTATGAAAGAAAGTCTTTTCTGAAATTCTACAGAAGCAATTATTTTCATGTGTGGGCGTATACATGAATGAAAAAAACTTAGTTAAAATGAATAGTGGAAAATGTGAATATTCTTTTCAAAGACTGAGCATTTGAATAAATAGGAAAATATTATTTTTAAGTCTACTGAGTCTTTAAAAATAAACTATTTTTAAGCTTTTGAAAGTGGCAATTGGGTAAGAGTAAAAATCTAGAGCCATGGGTTCGGGGCAGCAATATGATTATGGCAATTTAAATGTCTTTTTCAGAAGGAGATTATTAGTTCATTAACCATGTAAGGGACAAGATGGAAAAGAAGATACAGGGAATTCTGTGTTTAAATATAGTTTTAAATGTTTTTCTTTTTCTTTCTTTTTTTGTTCCTTGTAAGCTAAGGCACACAGTAAGTGTGTAGGTTTGGTATGAAAGTTCAAGATCAAAATTATGAATTATCTAGTACTATACATGACATAGTGGGAACTCCATGTTAGCTATTGTATCACTTTTATGTTTTTTGTTTTGAGTTTCTTGGTAAACTTTTACGAGAGTGAACACTGTACATGGATAATTCACTAACATCAATTATATTTATCATGTTGTTCAACTGTTATCCTTATCCAATCACACATATTTCCATCACCATTAACAGAAGCTCAGTGTCCCCTAAGCACTATGTATTCCTTGGAATTTTTAAGTGGGATGAATTAAGATTCCCTGGTAACAAGGAAGCCTTGGTGCTGTTAGTGGGTTACCTGTTGGGCTGCTAATGGTAAGGTCAGCAGTTCTAAACCACCAGTCACTCTACATAAGAAAGAAAAGCATCTTGCAAAACCACAGGAGCAGTTCCCCTCTGTACTTATGGTCACTACAAGTCTGGGTCAGTGAGATAACAAAATCTGTTCCAGTTTCCTCAGAGAGTTAACAAGGTCACTTTGACCTGGACTTGCATTAGGACACTTTCAAAATCTAAAGAAAGTAAAAATTGTATTTCATACACTCAAGTTTTAAATGTAGAGAGACTGTAATGTAGAATCTGCTTTGAAACAAAACAAGAAGAGTAATAGCATTGAATGGTTTTTCAAAACAAATATGCATTTGATTAGAATGCTAGAGGATTTGGTGGTGAGATCTGTGATAATGTATTAAAAGTGACTCTTTCGAGTATTATAAGAGATTTCTTGAAAGGGGATAGAAAGCTATTATACTTAGCATTCATTACCAAAGCAGTGTGGTAGACTTAGATGAGAAATGAATACTTAATACCTTTATAATTTGTTTTATGCAAATATTGGAGAGCTAGACGACTTTTTTATTAAGCATTTTTATTTTGAATTTAAAGAGCATTGTTTTTTAAAGATCTTAAAGTTTGCTTTCTCACTTAAATCTGAGATCCTCATGGTTTTTTTTCGTATGTTACTTTTAAATTATCTCCTTCCTTGAGCAACAAAGGAAACGACTTTTTTCTTCTTTGTCGGAGGGTGAGTATTCATAGTCAGTACTAATTTGTCTATGGAAGTGTTAATTGATTTTGTTTTTTTAATAAGAGAATTCTTTGGTCTTCCAGATTCAACCCAGAATGACAATGAGCAAACTGCCTCTTCAAGCAAATGTGTACCCCATGACTACAATGGCTTACATCCAGGACACTGAGCATCGGTTGACACTTCACTCTGCTCAGTCTTTAGGTGTTTCAAGTTTGAAAAGTGGTATGTGTTGTTTCCATTTTTTATGCTCTGTAAGGTTTCAGTTCCAATTTTAAAGTTTTTCTACTGATCAAAATGTACGATTATCGTTTTCTGTCAATAGCTTCACTGTCTCCTTTCCAGCAGCCTGGAATTAATTGATTTGAGGTTTTGTGAGACAACATAAAATGATCCGTTTCTTCAACCTTCAGATGGAGAACAACTCCATGCCACATGAAACAATTTTTTCTTCTCATGATAGTGGCTATGTATTAGGGCCCTTGTGATTGCCTTAACTTGACAGATGCAGAAAGTAACCTCTGAGCATTTGGATTATTGTCCAGATGTGCAAACTTGGGATGTTTCAATTCATACTTGGGTTTTTCTCTAAATTATGGTCTCTTTATTGCACCACCACCGAAAAAGGAAGAAATGGATGATAGAGCCATGGGCTAAAGAGCGAACGAACAGACATGGGTTATCTCCCTGCCATTGAGTCAGTGCTGACTCATAGTGACCCCTGTGAGTTTCCGAGACTGGAACAGTTTACAGGAGTAGAAAGCCCAGGCTTCCTCCTGAGGAGCTGCTGGTGGCTTCCAACTACCGACCATGTGGATAGCAACCCAATGCAGATTATAGGGGTCCAAAAGATAGAAAGATTAGGGGGTAGACGGACTCTGTTAGTTTTTCTGTTGGGACGCTACTAACCTTTCTAATAAATACATTTATTTTTGCATTTAGCTTTTTATATTGGCTATCAATTATATCGTGGGAGAAAAATGGGGCTTTCTATTCCCGTAAAGTTACAGTCATGGAAACCCACACAGAGACATTTCTACCCTGTCCAGTTGGGCCGCTATGAGTTGGATCGACTTGATGACAGTGAGTGAGGGAATGCTCATTAATATGTCTCCCGCTGTGCTCTTTCCCTAAAATACTGAGTTACTAAGTTAATCTCTAAAAGAGCCAAAAACCAAATTCACTGCCAGCGAGTTGATGCTTACTCATTGGTATGGTTCTCCATTTACCGCGGGGCAGCCACTACTTACTGCTGACTAACTGTGGGCCCAATTTTTCAAAAAGAATCAGAACAGCTTGAATGTAATATGAAGTCTTCCAATGTGAAAGTTTTGGCATAATCTTTTGAAAAACATAAAGCATCATTGTGCCAGATGAAATTCTTGAATCACCCATTTTAAAGTTCTGCCTTACATTCATCGAGTTATACTCTGGATGCGAGATTCGGTGGATGACAAACCCAGCTGTATTCTCTCCTTTCTCAGAATGAGATGAGTTGAGAAATAAAACCCTGCCTGTGCTGTGGGCATTATAGGTACACACATAAAAACAATTGGAGTACAGTTTAGGAAACTGGTGTCATTGTGTGTCGTGTGAACTACCATTTGAAGTCAAAGAGAAAAAGAGCTAGAAGATATTGGTAAGTGAATTTAAGTGTGAAGTGATGAAGCTCCAGATAAGTTATGGGGCATTTGGTCCCAGTGCCTGGGGAGTGAGGTCAGAGCAGTTGGCTTTTAAAACCTGGATGTTGGATAGAGTAACAACAGCGGGGGCATGATAAGAAAATTGTAATCAAGTAATTTTATATACTGGATACCTCAACGGAGAAGACAGAAACTAAATAGACTGTTTAACTATGTATCAGTACTATTACAAAAATATTGTATGCTACCTATTTCCATTTTAGGCCAAATGATCATTTAATAATAAAACATTTGAATGAATAACTGTTTGTTTGTTGAGCATATCTAACTTTGTAATTCTTACTTGAGCACAATCTTAAGTGCATACATAGGGTTTTAAAATATCTAATATTATAGCCTAATCAGCCTACAATGCAAACTGGAAGATAGAGTACTACATAGTAAATGAAGGGATCAACTGTGACTCCAGGAAACAGACAGTGGAGATGACAGTACTAAGCAGAGAAGGGAGTACAGGGTGTCTCCAAATTCCAGGGATATATAGAGAAATGCCATATATCAAGTAAACAGCATTTCACTTTTAAATCCATTTAGGATCCTACCTTCCTGCCATCAAGTCACTTCTGACTCATAGTGACCCTGTCTCATTCACTGCCATCAAGTTCATTCTGGCTCATAGCTTCCCTCTACAGTAGGACAGAGTAGAACTGCCCCTCTGGGTTTCTGAAACGGTAAATCTTTATGGGAGTAGATAGCTTCATCTTTCTCCTGTGGAATGGCTGGTGATTTTGAACTGCTGACCTTGAGGTTAGCAGCCTGATGTTTAACCCACTACACCACCAGGACTTCCTAGTAACCCTATATATCTATATTTATCTTATTACTCCTTGTGCGATGTGCATTTTCTAATGAACTTCATGAAATGCTACTTCTAAAAGTTGTGGTGAGGATTGTATAACTCTTCTTTATATGATTGAACTATTGAATTGTATGTTATATGCATTATATGCCAATAAAACTGTTGGGGGAAAGAATGAAATGTTACCATTTTAAAAATTCTAGTACTTAAAATTTACTCAGAGATTGCTTTCTTTTTTTAAGTTCCATTTTAGTTTTCATCTTTGGTCCCATTTTTAAAACTTCAAATCTGATATTGTTGAGTATTAATAAAGAAAAGCAGAAATACATTCCTGTTTCATGAGCTTACCCTGGCTGCTTCAAACTTTTATCGGGAATGATCTCATGCTACATTGGGTTGTGTAAATCTATCTCCTTGGCTCGATGTGAAGCTAATTAACCTCAATGAGCTTTTGTATTAAATAATTTATGTGAATATTTGTATTACTATTTGTATTAAAAGTGGACCGGCTTTGTTGCTTGCTGGCTTGTTTTCCAGGTCGGATTGAAGTTATCATGGATCGGAGACTCATGCAAGATGATAATCGTGGCCTTGGGCAAGGTGTTCATGATAACAAGATTACAGCCAATTTATTTAGACTACTACTAGAAAAAAGAAGTGTTGCTAACATGGTAGGAATACACATAGCTTCTGTGTGGGTGATGTTTGTTGATTGATCTCCAAAATTTGAGATTAGAGTTTGCCACCTTTTTTATTTAACAATTTCTGCTTTTGATATATGCTTATAATAAATGTAGCCAATCATCATAGAAGGTGGACTTCTGTTTTCTATATCTTGTGTGAGTGTTATTTGGGTTATTTGTTTTATTTATTTACTTTTGTACTTTAGTTTTATCGTGTAGCTTTTTTTTTTAAAAAGGTCATGTAATCAGTTTGGGTGAAATGTTTTCAAATTATGTTGAAAGAAATTAGAGTAAAAGAATGTGACATGATTACACACTTAAGAGATTAATTAGTGAAAATTTTTTGAAACTGTAGTACTTATTTTGATCTTGGATTCATCAGCTGAAGATGCGATTACTATCCTGTCTTCCTGATTTTAAATTTTCATTCCTCAGAGTGAAAATTTGATACATTCTTTTAAGCAGTCTGGCAAAAGCCCACCTAAACCTCAAGCAGCCTGACAATGTGCTTAATTCAGGTAGCAAAAAGTCATCCTCAGTCCCCCGGAAGTCACTGGCCACCAACCAGCCGACCTTAGGTGGAGCTCAGTGGAGCCCCGTGTCTGTTTACTTTACTCCCTGTTTCCATACTGACCTTTTCAATTCTGCTATGCCTTTCCACAGTGACCTCCCCTCCGAATAGTCACCTACTATTTCACCTTGGCCTTCTTCCCTCCTGGTGTAATAGAGAAGTTCATCTTCCTTTGCTCTTAGGTCATCCCTTGCACTCGCCCTAAGTCCAGGGAGACTCGTGTAAAGAAAGAGCTTTATATACAAGAGCAGTTGAATATTGAGAAAACCTCCCAGCCCAGTCCAGACCAAGTCTGTAAGTCTGATACTAACCCATATGTCCAATACCAATCTGTAAGGTCCTCTTCAGACTGACGAAACACATGCAATGACGCCGAATACAGGAAAATTACAGTGGGTTGGCAGTATTGTGGATCCAGTGTCATTGTAAGCATCTCAGCACTAGTTCCTTCATCTCCCAGGGCTGCATCAGGGTAGCTTCATGTGGCTCCTCTTCAGAAATGTCTCGCAGGGAGTGAGCGTTGTCAGTAGAGAGTCTCCAAAGGCATGAGCAGAAGAGAGTGTGTGTCTCCCTGCCTCCAAGGAGGATTTACAGGAGTCCCCAGAATCCTCAGGAGAAGGCCATGCCCACACTGAGGCCTCATTGGCTAAATCCTGGTTGATAGTCTAGACTCCACTCCTGCGCTCTTAATCCTCAAATTGACACCAGATTATGTAACTACCGCATACCCCTTTATTTTCCTCACAAACCTTTCATTATTAATCCTAACTCCTTTTCCCCTTCCACATCCTTCATAACATAGATGCACCTTTCCATAGAGCCTTTCCGTTGCCTTTTAAACATTCTCTGTGGTCTCTTATTGAAAATAACCCTCACATCCACTTGCATTCTTGTTTCCCCTACACTACTACCCTCTCTCTGCTACCTTCTAAAGCCAGAGTTTATGAAATGAGCTAATTTCACCATTTGCCTCTCACGCTCAATTCATTTCAGTCTGGCTTTGTTCTCCCTCACTGGGTCCGTGGACATTTTAGTGTTATCTCACATAACGTTTTCCAGCAGCTTTCCATGCCGTGGAAGCTTCCACGGTACCTCTCCTGGCTTTCCTCCTTCCTTTTTGACATCTTTCTCCGTCTCTTAGTTCATTAAATATGGGAGTCCTCAAGGCTAAGACCCAGGCGTTCTTATTTCCTCATTTTATGTACTCTCCCCCAACAATCGCTTCCTCTCTTAAGACTTTCATGACTGTTTCTACACCAATGAAACCCACAGTGGATATGTCCAGCTTGGCCTCATGTCTCATCTCCCTACCTATCTTCGAATTACTTCCTCACATTTCTTTCTGTTTCTGTCAAGGGCACCTTCAGGACATCGACCACGTTTAAGATACCATGGTCTTTATTCGACCTCAATTTGGCCCTTTTGATTATTTCCTCACTTGGCTACTGGCATTTGAATCCAGTGCCAAATGAGATGCCTAGGAGGCATCCCTGATAAATAACTTCTCCCTCTCCAGTCATGACCTGCACCTCTGTGTCTCAGCGAAATATTTCATACCTGTAGACTTCTTTACCTCCACCACTTTTGTCTGAACTCAAATCATGTGGTTCCTGGCTCACGGCTGTACATCCATTCTGCTCTTCTCTTGCGGTGATATCTGTTCTCAACCCAGAAAGCAGAGTGATGTGTTTTTTCAAAACTGGATCTGACCTTATTGCCCCTCTTGCTTAAGTTCTCTGATGACATATCATTGCTGTCAGCATAAAAGCCAAAGTCCTTACCATGAGCCACAGATTCGCTTGCGATTCAGGCCTTGCATCACCTAGCATGCCTCTCCAGCTCTCTCTGCACAGGACTCACAGGATTTCTTTCCATCCACTGTGATCTCCCACTTAGAGCCTATCTGCACAGGCCTGTTCCTCCTCTTTGCTCAGATTGGGACTCATACTGTCACCGGCTTCTCCCTGGCCAGGTCACATTCCCTTCTCCTGTGTTCCAGCAGAACCATGTATCATCTCTCCCTATCTGAGTGTGTATTTACTTAAATGGCCTGAGAGTTGTTAGCTAGCCTACCGTTGAGTTGTTTGTGCTTCATCACAACCTCATGTATAACAGAACAAAATGTGGACTTATCCAGCTTCATCCTCACACTCATTAGCAAGCTCAAATCTGTCACTGAGGATAGTATGCTGGTCCATCTCACTTATGGTCTCCCTTGCCCTTCTGGGCTGTTGACTTCATCAAGCACAATTTCTTCCTCTGTCGATTGATCCTCCCTGATGATGTATCCAAGACTAGCAATTCAGGCATGTCCTGTTGTGCCCTATGAAGATTTGATTGACCAGTTTTTAGAATAAGATCTATTGATTGACCAGTTTTTAAAATAAGATCTATAAGGTTTTTTTGTTAGTCACTCTTAGCCTAAAAGCTCTGCTGAAACCTGTCCACCATGAGCAACCCTGCTGGCATTTAAAATACTAGGGCTATGCTTCTCTGTGCTTTAGACTGTTCATGGCAGAGAAATCCCACATGTATGCTATAGAGGGGGAAACACAAATGAGTCAATGATTGGCCTAAGGCCATGCTTTGTATCAATGAAATAGTTTATATAAGGATTAAGATAAGATAGCTAAAGATTGAACTTGACTTTTTAAGAATTGAGCTTAGGATCTATCTGTACTATTATTTTCTGCCTGTTATTGATATAACGATTGATAGAAATTATTATTGGGAATTAAAAATAGTTTTAAGCCTCTTTGCTGTAAGCCATTAAATTTGGATCTTTAGATGGGTGTATGACATGCCTACAAAGAAGGTTCTGGAGGAAAAAAAACCCACCCAAGGCTTTGGAATAATCAGAACATTTGCATTTGAAGAGACTTGCCCTAGGTGGCTATTGACAGACTGAGAAGACCAGAAAAAAAAGGGCCCCATTGGCTTTTTGAATATTGAACTAATCAGTTGTCTGAAGGTAGAAAACGTTGGAGCCCTGGAGGAACTCTCCTCTCTAGGACTGAAGGTTAAAGGGAGCCTGCAGGCAGCCTGAAATGCTGCTAGGTGACCCTGGATCCATTTGTTCAGTGGAAGTGAGAAACGTAGCAATGGAGTGATGAGATGGGTTGAGTCTGGCCACTGAGACCTGTGGACCTGATTCACAGGGACTAAGAGGAGAAGATGAGAATGGGTTGGCTCGTCTAAAGTTCATGACCTGCCCCCAGGGTCCTAGGGTTGTTGAGAATTTGTGGCGGGACATGAAGCAACCAATGTGCACCTAAGGCTAAGTGAGGGGACCCACATTGAGGTGACCAGAGCCCAACCAGATGAAGATGAGATTTTTGAGCCTGTGAATTGGTACATATTGCTGACTGTAGGGACAGCCTGTCCTGATTGATTTGACTTTGCTTCTGGATGCAGCCAACACAAGATTCCAACTGGAATGAAGATTCTTCACATCAAAGAATATTCTTCTCTCTTCAGAGCACTGGGTTGATATAAGTGAGTAGTATGGAAAGTGGAAACCCAAAATTGGGGATAAAGGCATGAAGTGGCTGCCTTACAAACATTCATAGGTGGGAGATTATGTTCATAGGATTATAGGATTATGGTATAGGTGTCTCTTAGCTGCAATTGTTAGGCATAGGATATTTTGTTCACTTGCGGAATATTATGTTTAAATGAGGCTTACCCATTTTGAGTTGTATGCATTTTAGTTTTATCATGTTATACAAATATGACTTTACTATTTTGTGTAAGAATTATGTATGGCTAAAGAGTTTTGTAAAAATGTCAACTTGACAAGATGGTCTGTGGGAGTTATATAATTTCATGTCGACTTGATAAATAGAATAAAGGGATGGAGTCGAGCCAGGTCACAGCTTCTCTTCCTCCCTGGAGGGCAGGACACACACTCTACAGACACACACTCTCTCAGCTTTACCATCTATTGGAGGAGTCAAGTGGAAATTCGCCAGAGCCTGAGATGCTTCTACCGCTACTGGATCAACAACACTTTGCACCCAACAGCCTGTGATCTTCCTGCATTCAGCATCATTGCATGTGCTGGGTCAGTCTGAAGAGGGACTTGTAGACTAGTATAGGACATATGGGCTAATAACAGACATATAAACTTGATCTGAACTGGGCTGGGATGTTTTCTTAATATATAATTACCCTTTGATATAAAACCCTCTCTTACACAAATATGAGTGTCTCTGAATTTGATTCTCTAGTTAATCCAGACTAACACAGAAGGCGATTAGGTTATTTTGTAAGAAAAATTAAATGCATAGCTTTGAAAAATACTCCATTTTGGGGGGGTACTCCCATACTCACTACACTTATTTCTCACTCCTGTGTCTTCCAGGAAGTCATGTGTATGTTCTATTCCCCTGCTAAATTCCAAGGACTGTCTCCTTTTTTCACGTGTGCTTCATGGGCCTCCTAGCCTAAGACAGACATTCCTTTATATTCTGGTGATAAGACAGAGTTGATTAAATAAAATACCAACAACTCATTAAAACAAGGAATTCTTGTAATATCTAGATTACTTTAGGAAAAACATTTTAATAGCCATTTTAGATAATAAAATTAATATGTGTTCTGTGTATCAAGTTTTAAATCAATTACTAACAAAGTACCTTAGTTTTAAGGCTGAAAATACGTAGGAAAATCATTGCATGCTGGCAATTACTGTCTGGTTTCTCCTGAATGTCTGGCTTATATGACTCTCTCCATATTTAGAGACTAATCTATAAAACTTCTATAAAATATGGCTATAAAACTGTTCATGTCAAATCTGTAAAGCTTTCCCTTAGAAGTCAAACAATTTGCATATTCCCAGTTAAAACTCCTTGGGTAGGAATTTATTTAAATTGGATCCAATCTCCTTATTACGTTGTGTTTGTCAAGTTTTTCTTTCACTCAACTATAGATTCTTGGGCTTAAATCAGTAATTTCTTTTAAATTAAAAAATTGAACTGGAGAAGATACAATTTAATCTCTGGTGGTATTAATAAAAGCAGTATTTGATAAAGAAGTGTTACTGCATATCATGCCATATAATTTTCTTAGATGTTTGATTTCCATTCTGACTTTTAAAATATCGCCGGTGGAAACTGAGATGGAGAGAAGAGGCCTCTAGTCCAGGCTTCCTGTAGATGGTAAAATAACGCCTGTCAGAGCCTCAGATCAAGAACCCTTGGTGACTGACTGCATGCAAGTGTGCCCTCCGCCCCTTGTTCTACAGGGAGGGGCTGAGAAGAAGACCAAATGATCATCCCTGAGGGAGATGTGGATCCCCAGTTGAGGCAAGAAGTTGACTGCCTCTTAATGATTCTAAGTACCAGTGGAAGATGGATAGATAGTCTCTTTGACATGACGCCTTTGTAAATTTTGTTTCTTTAGCCTTTGAGCCCACCTGCGCTAGTGTTCAATTTAGTTAAAGGGGACATTGAGCAAGGAATGAGAAGCCCCTGGGTTTAGTTCAAGTGTTAGAATTGTGTCATTTTACTCAGTATCCCAGTTCTTTACATACTGGGAAGCTTCAAAATGCTCGTGGAAAAGTGAAATTACAAGATACTGGAATTTTTCCATGAGCCTTTTGAGGCTCCTTTGTACATTTAAGGAGGGGAAGTTGGGAAAGATCCAATCCAAGAGCAGTCAGGATAGTGATGACGTGGGAGAGCCCTGTGTAGCCCAGGAAGGTCTATAGGGAACTGAGGACACATATCCCACCTAGGACCAGGCAACAGCTCCACACCGGTCGGTGGCTCCTCTCACAATTGCGGTTTTGCTTTTGCTTTTTTTGTTTTGCTTTGCTTTTCTGCTGCTGGGTTTTTGGGGGGGTTGGGGGTGGGGGTGGGGCGGGTGTCAGTTAAATATCCTGATTTTCCTCTTAACTTGAAAAGGTTAGACGTAAAAGCCACTTTGTAATACCATGGAGCCCTACCATAGCTTATCTCTCAGCCACATTTGGCCCACAGGTCACCAGTTCTCAAGTCTTGCTTTCATGATAATTCTCTCTAAAAGTTATGATTTATTTCTGATTTTACTATTTTCTCACCTTCTCCCTCTCCTCTTTTCTCCCTGACCATACCCCTGGTAGTACTTAGTGTTCATTTATCTATATTGCATCAGCTTATTAATTTAATAGATTTAAATTTGATAAACATTTATCACGTTCCTGCTATGTGTCACGTCATCCTAAATACTAGTGATCTAAAAAAAAAGGAAGGAAAAATGATCATAAGTATATACTTAAGTATATAATTTAGCAAATAGTGATGTCAGTGATCAAGAAGTTTTTGATGTTGAAGGGGAAATTACCTGGAAAATCAGCTTAATAAATAACATCAGGGCTACTGGTGGCCAGAAATTCTGATGTAAGGAATAAGGGCTAGGACCAAATGGATAATGTGTTAGTCTGGGTTGACAAGAGAAACAATTCATTGACACTCAGATATGTGTAAAGGAGAACTTTATATCAAGAAGTAATTATGCATCAGTAAAACAGCCCAGCCCAGTCCAGGTCAAGTCCTTAAGTCGGATAGTGCCCATGAATTCCTCTTCAGATAAACAGCACATGCAATGATGCCGAATGCAGGAAGATCACAGGCCGGTGGGTGAAAAGTCGTGTGGATCCATTGGCAGTGGAAGCATCTCAGCACTGGTGTTGGTCTCTGTAAGGTAGTCGAGAGGCGCCAGAAACCAAATCAGTCAAATTAGAACAAACGGGCTTTATTAGGGAGAAAAACCCAGCCTGGGCGAAGTCCCACAGTCCACAATGTCTGTGCTGGGGGAGT
>NW_022111373.1:34920711-34944296 GCF_000313985.2 Echinops telfairi | reverse complement strand
GGTGGAGAGCAAAGTGGGCACTGAGCCAAACGGGCCATGCCGGTGCCAGGTGAAGAGCGGCAGGTCGAGAACAAAGTGGGCCATTAGCCAGCTCTGGTCAGCTCCTCAGGTGTGTGTGGGAGATTCAAGGCCACTTGTGGCTAGTTGTTTCAGCTAGCTCTGGTCAGCTCTGCATGGGTGGGGGAGATTCAAGGTCACCTGCTGCTAGAAGTCAGCCTGGTATTGATCCCGCCATACAGTCTCCACGTGGCTCCTCCAGCTCTCTGTCAGAGTGGCTGCTCCACAGCAAGGCAAAGCCGGGAGAGAGAGAGAGAGAGTTAGTTAGTTCCCAGAATCCTCATGAGAAGGCCACGCCACAAAGAGGCATCATCAGGCTATGACCTGATTGACAGGCTAGACTCTGCCCCTTCACTCTGATTATCCTCTAGTTGACTCAAGATTATGTAACTACTACAGATAAGTTCTCACGCAACCCTGTATGATTTGGGTCGGGTTGTACAGGAAATTTTCATTTCAGGCAGAAAATTAGGCTGGCATAGTCGGAAGCCTTTGGACTAATGGAGAAACTAAACAATGTGTATTAAACTATATTAGTTGCAGCAAGACTGGGGAATTCATTTATAGCTTAAGCAAATATACACTATTCATATAAGCAAACATTTTTTACGAACTTGGGGTGATGGTCCAGCTTATGATGGAAAGGTTATGTTTCTGAGAGGTTAGTCCAAACATTGATAGCTCAAAGGTGCGCTGTTCTGGTGAGCTTGTAAAAACGGTGGGATGAATTGGGGGAGACTTTGCTTGGCCTGCCCAGCCCAGCTGTCAGAGGTGTTCTGGATTTCTTATTCTCGTTTGGCACAAACCACAACTGTTCCATGAGCGGCTCGCTCTTGCCTTGCTAAGGACAAGAAAGCGCACAGTTCTTGAATTTTCTATGTACTGTGTCCAATATTGTTTCCTTTTATCAAGCTTTTGATAAAAAGTAGTTTGTTTTTGTAATCCAGAAGTCACTGAAAGGTGGAGCTTATTCATTTTTATATTATTGTGATAAAATATATATGATAAAACATTTGCCGTTTCAAACATTCCACCGTGTGTACCACTCAGTGACATTACTTACATGCAGCTTACTGTGCAGCTATCACCTCTGCCTAGCCCCAGATGTTCCTATGGCCTCTTAAGCAATAACTCCCCCTATCCCTTGCCCAACGATCCTTAGTAACCATCCCTAAACTTATGGTCTCTATCAATTTGCCTATTCAAATTGTTTATGTAAGAGGGAATCATGAGATAGTTGTCCTGTGTGTCTCCTTTGATGCAGCACAATATTTTCAAGGTTCATCCATGTAATTGCATGAATAAGACTTCATTTGTCTATGCCTGAATCATAGTTTGTTGTGTTTGTGTGCTGTGTTGTGTTTATTCATCTGTTGGTAGACACTTCTCCTGTTGCTTCCTTTAGATACTGTGAATAGTACTACCATGAGCACTGCATACAGTTTTCATCCCAGTGGGAGCTGTTCCTTCTCCAAGAGCTGGAGGGGACTTGGGTTGGCACTTCCCATCACAAGTGTACAGGGTAATGTGGAGCTGACTGCATGAGTTCACCTGGGGAGGCATTTAACCTTCACCTTCCCTGGATCCCTACCCCTGAGGATTAGGATTTAACAGACTTAAAGGATGTGTTTTAAAGGCTCCCAAAGACCGATCTGATGTGAAGTCAGTTTGGGGAAGCACTGAGGGTCTGGCACCTGATCTGGAGTTGGGAAGAGTGGTGTATGCACACACTGCTGCCCCTGAGATCAGTCGGGGAGTGCCCCACCTACTCTCACCTGAAGTGCCCAGGAATCCTGCCAAGAGCATAGAAGAAAGCCAGCCCAGAGCTTTCCTGAATGTTCCCGAGAGCTTGACCTAGAATAGACTTGATGCCTCACAAATCTGATAAGTCAGGTGTTTTCCTTTCTGTTGGAATCTTTTATCTTTCATTATTCAAAGTGATTTTGTCAGCAATCCTGACCTACATTATGAAGTCCTTTGATCTTGGAGTACATTTAAACTGTCTTGTTGAAAATATACCTGCTCTATTCGTGTTATTTTACAAGTTGCATTAAATTTCATTATTGTTGGAGAATATTCTATATGCTTTATTTAATCTCTCCTTTAAAAAGAATGTAGAATGGCTGCATCTTAAAAACCTTCTTTCAGGCCTAATAGTTTTTGTCAGTATCTTAATATCATAGTGTCCCTCTGCTGCCTCATTGCATTTTCTCTCTCTCTCCACTCTCTGAATTGTAATGGCATCTCCGCTTAGCTGCTGGGAAGATGCGACTCACTCTTGGCTAGTACCTTTCTCTTCAATCCTGATCTGACATTCTGAATTTCGAGCTCTGTCCCATCTCTAAATCCTTTCTTTTCAAACAGATAAGTACCCAAACCTTTTATTTGCACCCGTATTACAAAAGGAATGCAAAATCTGAAGTCATCAGTGGAACTGTCATTTTTAAAAATAAGATACAACGTTAAATTTGCTTCAGATGTAGCTTGTGATCAAAAGACCTTTATGCGTCCATGTCTCTTCTCGGGGCTTCCCTGTGTCTGTTTTCACTCCTTGGGTGTTACTGGGTAAAATCCCACTTAGTCATTGGTTTGAATTTGTAATAACACCTAGGATATGCAGATCCCCAACCCTCATAGACTTGCATAATGTTTGATTGTGCTGAAATGCTGGTAAATATGTATGCACTGTAACAAAGGATAAAACACTCCAAAATTACATTTAATAATTGTACCATGTGGATGTCAGATAACCATTGTCTAAAACACATTTCTTGTTTGGGGACTAAAGTAGAATGAAGCAATTGGCAATGATTTACCATGTTTAACAGAAAATAATCAGCTACTCTAGGCATGCCACCTGTGTTATGTTTAAAAACAGTTTTTAGAGTTTTCTTTCTTTTCAATCCTATTATTACATAACATTTAACTCCCTTTACCTATTATTGATTACCTGGTCTTTTTTGGTAACACTGAATCAGTACATTTCTGTATGGTCTTACCTGTGTAAGTAGGACCAGGAGACTGTAATAGTAAAATGTGGAGAAAGAGACTATTGAAAAAAAGTCTATAAAAATATAGCTTCTTCTAAAGTGTTTATGGGAAATGTCAGTGTTCTTTATGTTAATAGGGGGGGAAATTTTTTTAGCATATGAGTTAAGGGAACACTATTAATTTCCCTGTATTATCACTTGTAAATGAACTTGATAATCTATGTACTTTAAAAGAATTGTTTATGAAATAGGATAAATTCGTGTGAGTTTTCATATAGGTTGGTATTGTAAGAACTGAAACTGTAGAGTGGCTCTGAGGCACTTGTGTTTTCTCTCGATAGGAAGAAGAGAAGAAGTCGGTCAGTTACCCATCCCTCCTTAGCCACTTCACTTCTGCTTTCCTGAATCATCCCGTCTTTTCAATGACAGAAAAGGTCTCCTCGCCCACCCCTCAGCTGCTGGGTGAATTTTCTCCATTACTGTCATCTTTGCCCTGTGATATTCATCTAGTTAATCTGCGGACAATACAGTCAAAGGTATATTCCGAAACACATCTATAAAAGAGAACTTGTTAACGCACTCTTGATGTAAAGGAGTGGGGAGAAGAAACGGTTCTGTCAGCTCTACTGTGCTCCAAGGGGTGATTAAGAGGGTTTCACCCTTAGGCAGAATCATTATCCCTTTCCTTTGACTAGTGCTCTATATTTTAGAGCACTATCCCAATACTAATTTAGTTGATTCTTTGAAAAGTTCTGTGTGGTGAGCAGGTCAGGGAATATCATCTTCTTTGTACAGCTAAGTAAGTTAATGCTGGCCTGGGGTCACGTAATTAGTAGGTGGAAGAACCCGGTCTTACAAACATTGTCCATTCATTCCTTCTTATTAGCCTGTGTTTCTCAGGAGATGGAGAAACAGAAAGAATAGCACTTGGTTGTTTCTTTGGAGGATGCTCTGGGTTTTGTTTTGTTTTTTTCTCTTCCTCCTATAAATTTCTACAACTCCTCAGAAGAAGTGCAAGGTTCTACTAGAGGAAGAACGTGGGGAAGCTTTCTTAGGTGTGGAATTTAATCCACTTAGACTGCTTTGGTTGACATACCTGCCCACTTTTTCAAAAGATTGCGTTTGAAAATAATAAGGATTCTAAAATCAGCATCACCCTTAGATGTTGTGGGTGTTTTGATGTTCGGAGTTGACATACATTTAGCTGGAAATAGTAAGTGGTTACAGATTCTGTGGGAAATACACTAAATGGCCTGCACATGAGAAGAAAGTGTTGGTGTTTGAAAACAACCAGGAGGAAAGGCGTGTTTATTTTAAGAGCAAAGAACTAAAATAAACAAGACTGAAGAACAAATACTCACAAAATAAGCCATTTAGGGCTTTATAAAATGTTATGTCCATGATAAAGGACTTATTTCTGGCTCTCCAGAAATTTTATTTGGCTTGTAGTGATGAATGCAAGCAAATGCTAGCGGCCAATGTATATGTCTCTCTGTGTTGAGAGGCCTGTTTAATCACGTAAGTAAATGTGCAAGATTTGTTTCACGTCTGTTATGTACTACTTGCTGTTATGGGTGCTAGAGATCAACAAAATAGGCGAAAGCCCCTGCCCTTCTAGTAAGACAGGAAAAATAAAGGGAAAAAAGAAAAGCTTATGTGAAAGTGATCGTGGCCATAGAGAAATGCAGGAGGGAAGGGAGATAAGGGGAGAAGGTATTTCCTGTTTGAACAGGGCGGTTGGAGAAACATCCTCAAGGAAGGTGAGTATAGGGGCAAAAATATGGAAGAATAAGAAACTCCTGCAGAATTCTGGGGGAAGAGTATTTCAGGTAGAGTTCGAGCAAATGTGAAGGAGGCGGTCCAGAGGCAGGAGCAGGGCTTGTGTTGTATTATTCTCCAGCCTGGAAACCCTCTGTACAGAGTGGGGGCTCAGTAACACTTTCCTGAGTGTACGGATCTTATGGGTGGGTGTTTGGGTTTTTTTAGGATTCTTCTGTAGTCTTTCATGAGTCTGCTCTTCGGCTTATGGAAAGCACTAGGGAAGGGCAGCTTTCCTTAATCCATGAGCTAGTAAGGGAGTGAAAGGATGCAGGGGACTCTTGAGTCTCAGGTTACCACCTCTCAGCAAAGACAGTGGGGCCTTCAGCAACCCGAGAATCCAAAGGCCTTGGGGAGGGCAGCCACTGCACTTCCTAACCTCTCTTCTAGATGAATCCTGTCTTGTAGATATTTGAAATGAGAGGGTTTTCTGGGCATCCCAGAGCTGACAGGAAGCAATGAATGTGGGCTGTTACCTACTGTAATCCTAGGCTAGTTTCAGTTCACCTTTTTTTAATCATAGTTGAGTGTCATCAAATCGATTCTGACTCGTGGTGAACCAGAGGACTATGGTAAGGCTGGTCCATAGGGTTCTCTAGGTTGAAATCTTTACAGGAGGAACCCTGGTGGCACAGTGGTTAAGTACTCAGCTGTTAGCCAAAAGGTGGGTAGTTCAAACTTTCTCCAAGGGAGAAGATATGGCAGTCCGCTTCTATAAAGATTAGAACCCTAGGAATCCTATGGGGTAGGTCTGCTCTGTTCTGTAGGGTCGCTATGAGTCAGAATCAACTCATTCGCCATGGTTGATCCTCACAGGAACAAATTATGAGGTTTTTCTCCTGTGGAACTACTGGTGGGTTTCACACTACAAGGCCGCCTCTTCTGAGTGGTCACTTACTTTCTTGCATTTCATGGCCTGCTGTTGGCTGTCCTGTTGTCATACAAATTGTATCCATTCCCAGATTAAAATCCTGCTGCCTGCCACATGCATTCAGAACCTTACCATGGGCTTTCTACAGTCTGGCTTCCATCCCCCTGAAGCCACCATGCTTCCCATCTCGGACACAGGTTTACTTTCCATGACCGTTGACTAAGTAACTACTGACTTAGCTGCCATTCATAAAATGAGACTAGTACCGGGTATGACTGCTCCAGATCTGGAGGGGAAAGAGATGAAATAATGCCCCGCAAGCCCTTTGAACACAGAAATGCTTGGTAATCATAGGTTGCTAGGCTGATGAATATGCCAAGTCCGGTGTGATTGAGATGTCTGCGGAGAGAATAGAGAGCAGTTGAGAAATGTATGGATTTGACAAGCAGTAAAGACTGAGATGTTAATGCATACTTATAACTATTATTGCTGGCGCATGATGAGAACTTAAGTATGCGCGGTTGTTTTGCGGGATCATATCAACTGATGCCAGTTCCTGTTAGCCTGGACTCTTAAACACGCACTTACAGCAATGCTTGAAAGCCCACCAGTAATCCATGGGGATTGATTAGTGCGTTCAGAATGGCTTCCTTAAAGAATTGCTCTTTGTCCCCTAACACCTGATAGAGAAAGGTAATCATTGAAGGAAGGTGATGTGGGTATCGATTCAAACACAGCTTGTTACTTAAGAGCTGTCCTGTAAATGATTAAATCCAGAAGCCAATCCAAGACATTTTAGATCGCGATCCTGTATTTATTTGTATGCTGGCACTGTAATAAGTTGTTCATTTGGAGATTGCAGTTTATGTTTCCTGTGGAAATGCTGGCATCATAGAGATCAGATTCTAAACAAGGCCATTGAGGCCTGTTTGCTCAATATTTAAGTCCTGCCTCCTACCACCACCACCACTGCCCCCACCACTGTGCAATAATTCCATGAGGAATATGTCTCAGTATCACCTGGCCATGATAAAGGCACACCTTCGTCCTGCTTGACCTCCCCCACCAACACTATGCCCACCCATTCTCAGCTTCATCCCAAACCCAAACACACTGCCCTCAGGTCTTTTGACCCCGTTGGGCAGAAGGGAACTGCTCCATAGAGTTTCAGAGACTGTGCGTCTGCACGGGAGCAGCCTGCCCCTCTGTCTTCATTGGAACCGCTGGTAAGTGTGAGCCGCTCACCAGGCTGTCGGCAGCCCAGTGCTTACCCCATGAGGGCTCCGGGGTCCCTCGATTCTGAGTCCAAGGTAGTCTTCCTGAGACCCTGTGGAGAAGGGTGGAAACAAGACCAAAAAAAAAAAAAATACGAAAGATATGAACCCACTGAGGTGGCTCAGCAGTGCTGACTACCAAGCATAGATGAACTGGGTCCAAATCACAGAGGGACGATTATAAAAACAGAAATGTTTATAAATTTTCCCATCTCTGGGATTCTAATTCACAGGAAAAAGGTCCCCTTCAATAAGTAATTTAAAACATAAACAAACCTTCCTGATTCCAGAAGTTGCTTAGTTAACTCAGTTTAGTAAACTGGGAAAATAAAGGTAAGGTTAGTGAGAGTAAACAATGAAAATAAAGTACTCCAGTGGTAAACCACAGAATCAGGAACACACACACCCCACCCCAACCCCAACTCCCCCACAAACCCCACCCCCGTCTTCTGAATCTCAGGGCTGGGTGTCACCCCAGGGTAGAGTGCCAGACTTCTCAGTTGCTGACTGCCCCAGGGGATGCTGGCGGTGCTGACAGGTAACCATTGTATTGCCAGGCGGGTAGTTCAAACCCACCAGCTGCTTCACGGGAAAAAGATGAGGCTGTCTATTCCTATAAAGATTTACAGTCTTGGGAACCTTTTATAGAAGTGCTGAGTCGGAATCAATTCTATGACAGAGGTACTTGGTTTGTTTTTTAACTCCGTTCCTGATATCCATGACCTGTTTGATAATAATAAACCAAACTCTGCTCTCAAGTCAGTGCTGACTCATAGCGACTGCCTGTGGGGTTCTGAGATTGTTAACTGCTCAGTGGAGTAGAAAGTCAGTCTTTGCCCTGTGGAGCTGCCGGTGGTTTCAAATGGCCAACCATGTGGAACGCTGCCCAACATGTAACCACTAACCACCAGGGTTCCTTTGATGATACTGAGTTTAATGTATGTTTTCATTTAGAAAGCTTTTCCCTACTTCATATGTAGAGGTAGAACCCGGTAACCATACCCAGACACATGAACATGCCAGGGGAGGCTGCAAAAAGTTGTTGGAAAATCATCTATTACTTTTCCTCCACCAACTTTTTTTGAAGTCCCCTCATTTATGTGTGGAATAAATGAATTGGACGTTTCGTTTTTGCAGTCTTGAAACACTGCCTCAGAGTGTGTTACACAGCCTCTCTAGAAATGTGTCCGCCGTGGTGGTGGTGGTGGTGGTGGTGGTGGTGGTGGTAAACGCTCTCCAGTCAGTTTCCGCTCACAGCGACCCTCCGCACAACAGTAGGAAACACTGTAGGCCCTGCTTTTAACCCTTTGCTGTGTGTCACCCCTTCTTCTGTTATATCAAGAGCAGGAAGCACTTCTAGACAGATTCAAGAACTGTGCAGAAGAAGGAGCACCACTCCAGTGCACTCAATAGGCAAGCCAGGTCACCAGAGTCGCTCTTCAGAGAGAGCAATGCTGTTGACGTCAGGTGTGCTGAGGGCATCTCTGGAGGACAGGTCTGAGCCTGGTTTAAAACTAGATGGTGGTACAGAGTGAGGAAATAGGGGGACTTAACTAATCCAGTAAGTTAGCCTTCGTGGAGCAACTATGCTTTGATATTTTACAAAATTATGTCTAGTTTATGTGTTGCGGTTAGTTTTCCCTCTTTTGATTACTTCCCATGCCCTTCATGTTCTTGCACCCTGAATTCAGTGATTTTTCCCAGGTGCTGTCAGGAGCTCTGACTCAGGGTATCCCCGTGTGTGTCAGACTAGAACTGTGTCCTGCATAGGGTTTCAGTGATGGGACTGTGGGGAAGCCGTTTACCAGGCCCTTCACCCAGGGCACATCTGGATGGTATCAAACTTTTGATGAGTCACCTAGCATCTTAACCATTCGTATGGCCCAGGGATGCTCAAGTCGAAATATTTTTTTTAATTGTTTTATTGAGGGCTCATACAGTTCTTATCACAGTCCATACATACATCCATTGAGTCAAGCACATATGTACATTTGTTGCCCTCATCAATCTCAAAACATTTGCCCTCTACTTTAGCCCTTAATATCATTTGCTCATTTTCCCCCTCCCTTCCCCCTCCCCGCTCCCTCATGAACCCTTCATAATTCATAAATTATTATAGTTTTGTCATAAGTTACACTGTCCGACTTCTCCCTCCACCCTCTTCTATGCTGTCCATCCCCCAGGGAGGAGGCTGTACTTAGATTCTTGTAATCGGTTCCCCCTTTCTACCCCACATTCCCTTCACCCTCCAGGCCTCGCTCCTCTCACCACTGGTCCTGAAGGAGTCATCTATCCTGGATTCCCTGTGTTTTAAGTTGCTATCTGTATCAATGTACATCCTCTGGTCTAGCCAGATTTGCAAGGCAGAATTGGGATCATGATATTGGGTGGGAGGAAGCATTTAAGAACTAGAGGAATGTTATATGATTCATCGTTGCTACCCTGTACCCTGATTAGCTCGTCTCCTCCCCAGAACCCCTCAGCAGGGGGGTGTTCAGTTGCCTACCGATGGACTCTGAGTCTCCACTCTGCACTCCTACCTTTACAATGGCATGATTTCTTGCTCCTTGATGCCTGACACCCAATCCCTTCGACAGCTCGTGGTCACACATACTGGTGTGCTTCTTCCATGTGGGCTTTGTTGCTTCTAAGCTAGTTGGCCGCTTGTTTATCTTCAAGCCTTTAAGACCCCAGATGCTGTATCTTTTGATAGCCAGGCACCATCAGCTTTCTTCACCACCTTTGCTTATGCACACCTTTGTCTTCAGTGTCTATTTAATTATATTCTCTGTGGGATTTACTTTGACTTGTGACTGTTTCTTCCACATAGTTAGCCAGTCATTTTAACAACATCAGAATCAGGTAAAATTTTCTTTCTGCACTTAGTAACACTGTTCCTTCTTTACTTACAAGAGGCAGTTTAAGGTTTTTATTTTCCTTTCTTACAAGAATTGATTGGTACTTTATTGATCTCCCTAGCTTTGTAAAGTAGAAAAAGTGATGGGGGAAGTATTCCTTTGTTGTTCGCTATCTGAGAATGCCCATTTTCTTCCTCTTTCTATCATCTTACCTTGTTGATCAAAACAGGATTACTAGTATTGAACATTTTAATAAGTACCCTCGAAAATGACTTCTACTGGTTATTTCCTGTCATGAGATTTCTGAGTACGTGTGCAATTTCCTAACCTTTCCAGCTGCCACGATGCACTAAAAAATGAGTGCTGTTAGGGAAATTCAGGCTCTGAGCTGGTTGAAGGTATTTTCCCATCCCGTGTTTTTCTATGCCCTAAGTGATGTGTGCCTTTGACACCATGTCAGCAGGGTGACGTCACATGCCTGTTGAAGAATCTGGTCAGAGTTAGAAACTTTCTCTTCTCCAGAAAAGGGTTGCGTGTACATACAGTATTAAGACATCGCGGATGTTGACTGACTTTCGGGCCTCACATTTAAGTACCCACTGTAAAAGTGGGATGGAGGTGGCATCTCACCTCCTTCGACTTCACAAGGAGAAGGATGAGAACCAAACTGCACCTCATACTGAGGGCAAGTGGAGGTCAGACATGCCTTCACCTTCCAACCTCCTTTACAATTCTGACACAAGTTGCCCCTACCAAGAGACTGCCTACTTCTCTCCTGAGTTCAGTCATTCATTACAGGGGCCACACAACTCATGGACCATACACATGCTTGTGGGGTTTATTAAGGGAATTACAGGTTACAATTTAGGACCAGAAATGCTCCAGTTACAGGTTTTCCACTCAGGAGCTCCTCCTCAGCCATACCCACAGGCGCATCCCTCCCTAGTCTTTGGCACCTGCCCTTCTCAGATGAGTGCGACTGCTGCTGATGAGTGCTCAAAGGACACATCCCTCCACCAGCTTCAACAAAGGTACTTGGCTCTAGCTTCATGGATCAGCAAACTGAACTCCTTAGATAGCTCATCAACAAGTGAGCTTCCCATCCAAAGGCACTCACTCGTTTTTCACTCACTTCGTAGACCAGGAAGCCCCCCACCCCCTACCCCACCCCGTCTATCTGATACTCTGCTTCTTGCTTCTGCTGTTTCTCCTGCCACCACTCCTCTGCCACGTCTCTGGTTCATAACCCTCGGCCTCCTGCATCAAGGAGGTTCAGCACACAAGCAACATGGGGTCTAGAGACCAGACTCCACTCCTGGCTCTTCTTTCTTGATCATATTAACGACCTGCCTGTTCCTGTTTTGAGGTAGCTTATTTCTTATGGGCAACAAAATTGACAAATCCTCAAAGTAGTGTTCCAAGTTTCTATAATTACAATTAACCCTATTAACAGTCACTTAAAACCAAACTATGTAATAACTATTTAGATCTTTCTCCACCTGCGCTTACCCAGATTTTTTAGGGAAAAGGGAAATCTGCCCAGTTAGCCTGTCCTGTCAGGTCACTGAATGGGCGTTGACAAACCTCTGGCTAGAGGAGCCACAGTAGGTAAAGCCCTGCACCTCCCCGCTAACATGCACAGATGAATAGGTCTGCTCCTGTCCTTTGATGAGACTGTCACAAACACTCAAAGTTTTCAGAATGTGTATAAACCCTATTTGAAATGGGGTAAATCAATGGATGAGTTGTGGGTGGATGAAAAAGTTTCCAACCTTTGCTTTCTGAATTGATAGACACGTTGATAAGTCATGGTTTAAGCTCTGTAACAGAACCATTGATTAAATGTTCCATTTCTCCAGGCTTAATTCAGAGTGGTAATGTGCACGTGTTTATAACATTGTTTGCCTTTCTAGCTAGCTAGCTAGAGGCATCTCTAAGTAGAGGAAACGTAGGAGAGTAAAGTAGTGAAGAGCACACACTTTGGGGTGAGCGCATGTGGATTTGAAGGCAGCTTTTCCACTTGCTCTCTCTGGCTTAGAGGGAGCCACTTAACTCTTTGGGTCCCAGCTTCCTCCTTAGGAGTATGAAGATAGGGATAGTAGCCACCTTTAAGGTGCTCTGAAGATTAAAGGAGTACGCTTTGAAAAGCACTTACAACAGAGTCTAACAGATAGCAAATGAAGGTTTGCACCTGTGATAGCTCAGCTGTTCGGATTGTTACTACTATGAAATATAAATGTCTGACATATTTTTATCAATTAGAGAAGGTTGAAGCTTATTGCCAAAGTAACCCTGAATGTCACTTTGACTTGTATTCCTCACACACGTCGTTCATCATGTTTTAACCAATGAGCAGCTCTGATGAATTCTACTCTCAAAGAAAAAAAACCTATCTGTACATCACCACACATGTAATATATTACATACACGCTTTCGAAAAGTGAAATAGCATATTTATACTCTTTATTGCGACTTGAGAGAATGCTTACAGAGCCAAATTAGTTGTCTATCCCACAATAACTTATACACATTTTTTTTTTGTAGCATTAGAAGTTGCAATCCACTCAATGTATAGATTCCGAGGTTTTATGTAAAATAGACTTAAATTGTCTAAATGCCGGGCATTCTGCTAAGGACTTTTTGTAAACTTTGATGGCAATGAGTTTGGTCCTGTTGGGCCGTTGGTTTTGTGTGCTGGGGGTTTGGTAAGTCACCCCTGGATCCCTGACTGCATACTCAATAGGCTGCTAACTGCAAGCTCGGCAGTTCAAAACCGCTGACCGTGGGAGGGAGATGAGACTTTCTACTCCCGTAAAGAGTTACAGTTTCAGAACCCCACAGGAGCAGTTCTCCCTGCCCTTAGAGGGTCTGTGTGAGTTGGCAAGGACTAGATGTCTGTAGAGCTTGATAGTGAATTTGTTAGGGTCACATAGTCATAGTGAATGGGAGGGACACTCAGGCTTGGCTGACTCCACCTTCTCACTCAGACCTGCATCTTGCATGGGAACAAAAAGATAATGTTGAGGGCTTGGGAAAAGACACTGTTGTTTTTGTTGTTGTTGTCTGTTTTTGTTGTTGGGTACATTCCAGTCCAATTTTGATTCCTAATGACCACGTGGGACAGAGTAGCACAGGGTTTTCTAGACGGGTTTTCAGAAGAGCAGATGGCCGGTCTGTCTCCTGCAGAGTGCTTAACCAAGGTGCTACCCTCCCTTTCTGTACTCAGGTGGGACGCCTATCGAACCTTTGGGAAACAGGTTTCGTTGTGACTATTCTTATCAAGGTGTCAGAGAAAAGGCTTGTAATAGAGCTGGGCCTGCACAAACCAAATACTATCCTAGACTTGTGTGTCTTCTCAACTATTTCACAAGATTTATGAGAGTAAATGGTTATAATTCATGAAAAGCATTCCAAGCAAGTGCTCAATGAACTTCAGCAGCAATGATTGCTGCTATCGCGCGTGTCGTTTTTAGAAATTTATGTATTTATGTTACCCCCCACATTAGGTCCTCATTTTTCCCCTCCCTCTTCTCCCCCCCCCCCCCCCCGCCCCCCGTCCTCACGGGCCTTTTGTGAGTGTATGTGGTAAAGAGACATTTAACGAAACATCTACCGTGTCATCAGTTTTCATGTGTACAGTGTAGTGCCATGAACTAAGTTCATCATGCCTTCATCCATTTGTTAACATAGACAGATTTTTCTCTCACCCTTCCTTCACACCAGCTCACTGTCTCAAAGGGACTCTGGTTAGAGTGTGTCCCAATTCAGTCAATTTTCAGAGCACTATTAAGTGATTTGCTCAAAGTCACATAACTTGTTCATGCTACAACCAAAACCTTGCTTCTGACCCAGTGTCTCTAAGCCCCTAATAGCCTTCTTCCCAACGCCAAATCATCATCTCCCTCACTCCTTCAAATTACTGGAAGAATAATAAGTCCAGCTTAGTCTACAAACTGCAGGTTGGTATTATCTTCCAAAATAGTTGTGCAGGAGATTTCCCTTGGATGTCTTTGAGCCCCTCAGCCTTACTCTCAGTGATCCAAGCACACTTAACAGCTCAGCTGTTTCACAAAGACAGTTCATTTGAGGCTCACCTCACATAATGCTTGCCACAAAGTCATATTTCCAAAAAAAGAAAAAAAAAAGTAGGACTTTTCTACAAAAAAAAAATAGGACTTTTCAGCCCTACCCTCTCCCCTTTCTTTGTGAGGCCCAGATATTACACCCATGTTAATGAATGTAAAAACCATTCTTTCAAAGTCTGTTTACAATCCTGGAGCATCCGGTATGACTATTGGAAGGTATCTGTTCTCCAGCATGCATACTCCAAGTTAAACTCACAGTTTGTCTACTTTTCAAAGCAGTTGTGTTGGAAATAAAATGTCTAGACAGACTTTGAAAGTATGAAGAACCGCTTCTTTGCCTCCGTTAATTTTGCTTGAACACTGATACTTTCATGAATATTAGATTTAAAAAAAACAAAAACAAACTTGAACCAAGACAATTGCTACTTCAGTTGGTGTTACTGGACCGTGAGAACGGGGTGCACTTTTAGTCTTCAGAGAAAGTGTACCTCCTCACTCCCTCAGTGAAGGTTAACTCTCGGGAATTGAGTCTCTGCTTTCACTTAAATCTCCTGCTGTAATTCAAAGGTAGGATTGATTCCCTCTCACACGTTGTTGTTGTTACTCCTTTTTGTCTGCTAAAGGCCTTCAAAATTGAAGAAATGAACAAGTGCCCTTGAGTCAGCTCCAACACCTCATGTGTGCCATTTGTGGCAGGTAGAATTGTGTCCTGAAGGGTTCTGAGGGGCTGACCCTTTGGAAATAGACCACCAGCTTTTCTGCCTTTGGGTGCCTTTGGGTGGACTTGAACCTCCCTCTTTTCAGAGCGGGCATGCCAACCTTCCGCGTGACCCAGGGAAACTGCTAAAGGCCCCGTGTGTCTGTTAGCCTAAGAGCAAGCATGTTGCCACAATTGTCGCCTTCCTGCTGTCCCTGCTTTTGCAGCAAGGGAACAAAATGGCCAGAATGCTTGCAGTTAGCTGCCAAATGCAGGACCCCAAGGCCACCAGAGCCCCCTGGAATTCCCATTCTTCTCAAGGTTATCCACAGTTTATTATGGTCCACACAGTTGATGCCTTTTCATAGTCACTGAAACACAAGTAAACATCATCTGGTATTCTCTGCTTTCAGCCCAGATCCATTTGACTTTAGCAATGATGTATAGCTGTGTTAGGCTGGGTTGACTAGAGAAACAAATTCGGTGACACTCATATATGTGTAAGAGAGAGCTTTATATCAAGAAGTAATTGTGTAGCAAACAAACATCCCAGCACAGTCCAGATCAAGTCCACAAGTCTGATACTAGTCCATAAGTCCAATTCTAGTCCATACATTCCTCTTCAGACTCATGAAGCCACATGTACTAATGCAGGAAGATCGCAGGCCAGTGGCTGCAGTCTTGTGGACGCAATGGCAGTGGATGCATCATAGGGCTCTGCCAGGTCGCAGCAGCATGGCTTGCCAGCAGGAAGGGAAGCAGAGAAATGAGGGGGAGGTTCCCAGGCAGGACCCTCCTTATGAGAAGGCCACACCCACAAAGAGATACCATACTTCACTCTTATTTATTAAGTTGACCTGACTTGAAATTATGTAACTACTAAAATATCCCTTGTTCCATATCCTCTTCTAAATCCAGCCTGAAGTTTTGCCAGCTCCTACTCAATGTACTGCTGCAACTATTGCTGGATGATCTGAAGCAAAATTTTACTTGTATGTGATATGAATGATATTGTTCTATAATTTGAGCATTCTATTGGGTCACATTTCTTTAGAATGCGTACAAATCTTCTAGTCAATTGGTTGAGTAGCTGTCTTCCAGATTTCTTGCTCCAGCTCTTTGAGCATAGAGGCTAGCATTTATAATATATCACATAAGGGATTATGGCTAGACAGGCTATGTTAATTGACTACATATCTGACAGGAGGAATAAGACTTAACATTTCTGTAGCTTATGTAGTCCTTTGATGACTCTGAGTACTTTAAATGATTTTTCCTCTTCCTGCACAAAATCTTAGCAGTACTACTGCAAAATACCAGTGTGAAACATCCTAACGTAAGTTTTTCCAGCCAAGGATTGAGGTGAAGATAGCTTTTAACTAACTGTTCAGGCACATTAAAAGCCAATCTGTGGTGAGAATGCTGGCCGATGCTCAGAGAAGAGGTCTTGATAGCACAGTAAGAGATTGTATCCCCTAGTGAGACTGATCAAGAACTTGGGCATATCTGTGGCCAGATAAAGGAGAAGCAGATTCATCAATGTGCCCGTGCTGAGCAACACAACTCTCTTGAATGCATGTGTCATTTCTTAATTCCCCTTAAGACTTTCAATTCATTTCGTTTATTGTCATAAGCATCTTCCCACTGTAAGAGACCTAGTTATATTTCAGAATGGTCAGCGATCTAAGCCGCTTTGTGGCACTGTTACTTAAATGCAAGGACGCAGATGCTGAGACCCAGAGCTGGCTTGTCATGTGGTGCTTTCCTTTGTGCCCGCACAGGAAGAATAGCTTCTGTAATGTGAGTTTAAATGACGCCTCCAGCTAATAAATGTGGATTGCCCTAGCAATTGATAGGCACAGCTAATTCAATTTCAGAAGCTCTTGTGTAAAAATAGTGAGCAAATTAACATCAAAAATTTAAAATGTCAATTCAGTCTACCATAATTAGTGGTTAGCAGAGGCAGAGAGGCATGCGTCAGTTTAAAGACGACTCTTACGGTGTTCCCTGACCAGATAAGGGGGACTTCATGCGACAATTGTAGTTCAGTGTGGTCAGGAAGCTGGACACAGAATGGCTGCCGGGCCCCAGCCACGTCCATGACCTACTGTGGGCCCAGCTGTTGTGCTCCAAAGGGTTTCTATTGGTGAATTTTTCAGAAGCACATCAGCAGCCCCTTTCCCCCCATTCAACTGATATGTATTGTTTTCAAAATAAAATAGGGAGCGAGTTATTTAAAAGCACCTTGATGAAGTAATATGCAGTATATAGATAAAAGGAAGCCCAAGCCCATCAGGGACTCCAGGGAGAAACCAAGGTATGTAGTTACTTAGCAGTAATAGTTAACTTTGGAACATACCCCTGATTCAAGGTGAGGGTAGCCCCAGAACATGGAATTCCAGCGCCAGATGGCTTTGCTTCACTTGATCGTTAAAATGAACAGTTGTACGTTAAAGATACTGAAATGAAGACGTCGGCCCATGAAGTCCTGTGAATGTTTGCATTACTATTTCCATCGACATTCTGCTCATTTGCAGGTAGCCAATGGGCCTTCTGACGAGGCTGCCTGGATCCTTCACAGGAAAGGGTTTGATTGCCGGTTCCCTAGCAGAGCCACGGGGCTGCTTTGTTCCACTACTCAGGGGAAGGTAAGTTTAGGGGTGATCGTTGCTTGCTGAAGGTAATGCACTTTGAAATCCACACTTTCGTCCAGTAATCCTAACAGGAAGGCCATGTTTCATTTCTTCTTGCCTGGCCTATAAATTAGCTCTGGCCTCCCATCTTAAGAAAACACTTTCTCAACCTCATCAGTCCACACTCCTTGTCAGCATCAAATGGCTCGTTTCAATGGGCCCACATGTTTTCTCCTCGCACCCAGGGCTTCCGTGTCCTCACTCCTCATATTTCTTCCTTTAGGGAGGGGCCAAGGCAAGTTTTCTAATAAGTTCAGGAGAGCGAGCGGATGGCTATCGTGATAGAGGAGCAATGAGGAGGGTTGAGATGATTCAGTCAGTTGTTTCTTCTTGAGTGATACAGGTCTAGATCTTATCATTAACCCAGATTTACGTGTGAGCCAAATGATCCAAAGGTTGGACACTGCATGCAGGCTGCTCATTTTTAAAACTTCTGCTCAAATTGCTGCCCTGGCTTGGCAGGTCCATCAGAATTTCCTGGGAAACAGAAGGCGCCCCAGTGGTCTTCCTCAGAGAGGCTGTAGCACAGCAAGGGCAGGCAGAGTGGTTCTGATACGCAGATAGGTCTACCTACTAGGCAACTCAGCCTGTCAGACACACTGTAAGCCTGACCCTCAAGGGATTCCATTCCACCCCAACCCTACAGTTGAGTATATGCGTGGGATCTGAAACCAAGCAAACTCTCTGCCATTGAGTTGATTCCGATTCAGGGACCCTGTAGGACAGAGGAGAACTGCCAGTGTCTGGGGGTCTACCAAGCTATTTCCAGGAATGGAGAACTTCGTATTTCCCTTGCAGAGCGGCCAGGGGGTTTCAAACTGCGACCCTGTGGTTGTCAGTGTTCGGTTGGAAGCCCTGGCTAGTGCTGTAAGGCAGGAAAGGAAATGCAATTTTAACATTCGGGTGAGTGGTCGTTATTTTCAGATGGTGCACTGGTGTCCTCAGAAGTTAAGAAAGAACACAGACAATCTGATTACTAAGTCAGACGGTTGGGCAACCTAAGCATTCTGTCTCACTCTTCACCGGTTTTTTCCACTCTGCTCAGAGTTAATCTGAAAATGCTAACTTCTTGTCATTCACTTTTTAGATGTCGGTTCAGAAACTTTTTAGCAAGTTTACTATTGAAAGTCTCACACCTTCCTCGCTGTCCTTGATGCACGCACCTCCAGACGCCCGGAACATTAGTGAGATCAACTTGAGTCCCATGGAAATCAGCACGTTCCGAATCCGGCTGAGGTGAAACCCGGCTTTCACATTTGGATGGAGCAGCATTGACTTGTGTACTCTATTGGTTGGACGTGCAATAAAGAAGTGCATCCCTCTAGCTTCTGGCAACTGTGAGAACATGACTTCTGTGATTCTCTCCTCACCCCCCAAAAGTAAGGAAGAAGAAGAAAGGGGAAAAAAGAAAAAGCCATGCTATAAGCCAGTGTTTTTTGCTCTGTTTCGACATTCCTTTCTTGAACCACTACCACCATCAGTATACTTTGATGCAACAAACAGAGAAATGTTTAGGGACAACCTTACAGCAGATTGTATCTCAGGTTAAATGCTAACTAATTATATCTGTGTTGGGGGTTGCGAAGAGAGTCTTAGCAGTATTCATATTGCTAACTGCATTAATTTTATAAAAGTACACACATGACCGAAAAGGAATACAAGCTGGTGATAATAGCTAATGGCCAAATGGTTGCAGTCGTTCATACAAGTAAAGAAATTTGTATGTTGGAACACGTGGAAAAGTGCAATCATCAACGCTCAATGATACACATACTTGCTTTCCACACCTTTTGCTAACGTACATCTTACCCTTCCCTTCCCACCCTTTGTAATTAGTTCCGGAAGTTCAGATCTTAACTCATTCAGCAGTAGAAAAAGAGGCATCTTTTCATTACTTGACAACATGGGATAGGTGCAATTTATTCCATTGTCACTCAAATTGAAGAAGCAATTCCATAGGTACCAAAAACCTATTTGGGGTACCACAGGAGTCTTTTTACACAGCTCATTTGAATACAGGTGTTCTGAGAGGGGGGTTTCTATTTTAAAATTACCATATCAAGATAAATGTGCCTTATTTTTTTATAAGTCTTGTTAAATCTTTTGGTGTCCATAGTACTGTTTGGGGCCAAGGCGGAAGGGTGGGCAGCGGGAGGGGAGGAATACTTTATATGATACATAAATTGTATAATTTTTGCCTGACAATGCTGGCCACACTCTGATCTGTTTCATTAAATCTGTGCTGATGTTCCTGTAAACATTTTGACTATTTGAATGTACCAAGTTGTCAGAAAACAAACAAGGAAGAAAAATAGTGTTAATTAAAATATGCTGCTGCCAAGGAAACTGCAGCTTAATACAGTGGCTTTGTAACATTCAATATCCAGACCCTGCTTCCGTTTCACAGGAGTGGACCAGACTGACGCAAGAATGCTTTAAATAGATCCTGTGTTGAAACCCACCCCTCTAGGGCTTATCACGGTTTCTTAAAGAATTTGTTTCTTCAGCCAATTCTCACCTTTTATGTGTGTTCCACTCAAAGTGGTGATCTAGTTGTAGCCCATATGCCATTATCGTACTTTCCAAAAAATGTATTTGGGATCAGTGTTTCCTTAACCGTGAAAGAAGAGCAACACTAGTCTCATTTTGGATGTTCACTTTTAGCCTGGAGAGGATTCTTGGAGTATGTATAGTTTTGAAAAATCCCTTTTATGTTAAGCTATAAATTTAGTATTATCTGGCTCTAAAACGTCCATTGACTTCTTGTCATTCCAACATCTTTAACAGAAATTAAAACCAAGTTTCTGTTTGTTTCACCACGTAGTTGGATTTTGCCTGGATTTTCACTCGAGAAGCAGTTCCTAAGATTATTGTTAGGTTAAGCCCATAATCTCCTTTCGCCTTTAACAATAAGGAAAACAATACCACTGTCAATAATGATATTACAAGGGAGTAATTTCATGCAATAAACATGTACTGTACCTTTCCTTCCTAGTTTTTTGAGGATAAACAACCATTAGAAAATAAAAGATAAATGCCTCTTTTTTGTGGACATCTACAGATGGAAGGATTGCCAGACGCAAATCCCAGGAATAAGATCAGTATTTCCATTGCATCTTAAATGCAAAACTTCCTGTGGGAGTTCACTGTGTTCTGTGGTTAAAAGGATGTGTGTATTCATTTTGTTATTTCTGAGCAGCTGAAATATTAAAAAAAAAATCCTGATGCAATAACAGTGGTTTGGCCACGTCTGGTTGTTTGAGACGGATCTGTCCCCTGTCATTTGGGATCTAGTCTGTGTGTTGCCACCAGCTGTTCACAAGGAAAGCAGAAAGTCTAACCAGCAAGTTTCTGCCTTTTTTCAAGTTGTTTTTAGAATATATCATCAGGGAAATGAAGAGAGGATGCTTTTGCTTTGGATGGTAGTCAAGAACTGACTAAATAATTCGGTGTCTTGGCCGCACGCTAAAATACCATACACTTGGATGTGACCATGCTGACATGTTTGTTTGCTTAAGTTTTATTACATGTGTTACCATAATAGCGCTTTGACCACGTAGTTCATTATGTTCTCTTAGTTGTTTGTGTGTTTGGGGAATTTCAATTTGGGGTTACAATTATGGTGTTGAGAACTCGGCATCCTTGTTTTCTACAAATACTGGTTGAAATAAACATTGTGAAATGTGTTATAAACCTTTCTATGTCTTTGTTGTACTTATGCGGAAATGTTTTCACATTTCTTTGTCTGACAGAATATTTGCTTTCATTTGATTATTTTGTTCACCTTGGAAATCAACAGGTTTTGATATTTTCTCTTGGAAGATTTTATATCTTTTTGGGAACATGTAATATAAGATCTCTAATAAAAGATAATCTTACCATGTGACTGGTCCTCTACAGTAATTCTTAATCCTGTCTTGTAAACGATATATTGAAACCTTTTTTTTTTTTGGCGGGGGTGTGGTGTAAGAAAATGTTCCTTGTTCATGAATGAATAATTTATTCATTAGTCCAATTCTAGTTGAAAAGGATTGCATTAGAAAATTGGTGGTTGGAGTCTGGGAACTTTCCCAACATCCGCAATCAGGGTAAGTTGTAATTAACCTAAAAGTGGTGGTTGGAAACCACTTCAGGGGTGCTGCAGAAGCCTCTGTGAAAGTGCTAGCTGAGAAACCCCGTGGAGCCATTCTCTAGCGCGTAGGGTGACTGTGCAGGAGAACGTCTTCCGTGGCAATAGGTGGGGTGTATATTTTAGTGACTTACTGAGAGCCCGTTAAGGAGGTGGGCCTGTCCCCAGCATGGCTAGGACAGCGATGAGAGCGTGAACCCAACAGGAAGCTCAGAAGGCGCAAGTGAGCGGACCCAGGAAGGGAATGGGAGCCACAAGCATGGTAGCTGGAGCACCTCCCCCAGCCGACTTGTTAGTGTGCACCACTTGAGTGATGTCAGTGGCATTCTTGTCAAGCTGGAAGGAGGGCGTTGAAGGCGCAATGCCCTAGAGGTGCTTATGGGTTCATCAGGTAAAAAGTTTGGGTTTCCTTTGGGTGGCTTGTGAAGTAGAGAGTAACCAATATGTAATACGTATGTGCAGCACTGTGAAATTCTAAAGGTGTTGATAAAAATAGATTTCACTGTAGATAGTGAATATAAATCATGCCCTAGGCTCCGTATTTGATTATCAGCATATCAAAAATAATTTGAATGTAAAATTGATTTTTTTAAATTAAAAATAAATCCATTAATGCCTCTTAAAAAATCTTGTACATAGGACCCATGAAATGAGGCCAACAGAGGGTGACTGACTGGTTGAAGGGATGGAAGAAAGGGGAGTACAGAGAACTAGCAAATAACTATACTGTTGCCATCTGTCCAAGCAGAGCACAAGTGCCTAAGAGATGATGAGGCCAGTCTTCATGCAGACCAACAGCCCAGAGGGAATTTATGCCTACCCTGACTGCTGTTGGAGGACAAAGAACTCAGGACGCAGCTGTGGCCAGGTGTGAGGAGATGTGATCCAGGATCTGTACTTTTCTCTTAGTTTTATTTCTCTGAGTTGTCTTCACTCCCAAGCAGTACCTGCCCTTTGTTGGCAAGATGGCTACCAGCCAATCCAGACATGTCTCCAACCAATTTAGCAACTGTTAATGGGAAGAGAGCACCTCCATTTTTTCCCCAGTGAATGTCTTGGGATTGATGGGGTGACTCATCTGGCTCATATACTTATGATTATGATTAGGGATGAGGGTAGCTTCACCTGAATTCGCATGGACAAAAAAGGTGAGAAGTCATACCTTTCTCCAAAGGGAGAAGGGACCTGGATGTTGGGCAGGCTAAAGACAAGAGAACAACTTTGCTGAGGAAAATCAAATAAAAAGAAACAGAAAGATACTGCTTTGAAATCCAGAGAAGATTCCAAAGAAGAAGTAAATGTGAGAGATACTATGTAAAAGATGAACACGATTGTATCAGGTGGAAACAGGATGTGTGCTCCAAGTAAAAAGACAAGAATGAGGAAATATGGGGAGGAATGGGCCCCCAAAACTAGAGAACTAGAAATGATTTCTCCTGTCTCTCATCCCTCTCTCAAAGTACAGTAGCAAGTGATGGAAATGTTCTTCATACCTGCCATAGCTATTATGGGAACCACTAAATACGTGTGGCTCTTGAGCACTTGGAGGATCCCTGGTGGTATAGTGGTTACAAGATTAGGTTGCTAACAAAGCCCACATGGAAGAAGCACACCAGTATGTGTGACTATGAGCTGTCCAAGGGATCGGGTGTCAGGCATCAAGGAGCAAGAAATTATGTCATTGTAAAGGTGGGTGAGTGCATAGTGGAGACTCAGAGTCCATAGGGTAGCAGCGATGAAACATATAGCTCCTCTAGTTCTTTAATGCTTCCTACCCCCCCAATGTCATGATCCCAATTCTGCCTTGCAAATCTGGCTAGACCAGAGGATGTACATTGGTACAGATGGCAACTTGAAACACAGGATAGATGACTTCATCAGGACCAGCAGTGAGAGGGGCGAGGCCTGGAGGGTGAAGGGAATGTGGGGTAGAAGGGGGGAACCAATGACAAGAATCTAAGTATAGACTCCTCCCTGGGGAAAGGACAGTAAGGGGGGCGGAGGGAGAAGTCGGACAGTGTAACTTATGACAAAACTATAATAATTTATGAATTATGAAGGGTTCATGGGGGAGGGAGGGGGAAAATGAGAAAATGATATTGAGGGCTAAAGT
>NW_022111373.1:34916779-34918927 GCF_000313985.2 Echinops telfairi | reverse complement strand
GGGGGGGGGTTGTAACATCCTACACTTGTCTTACTTAGGGGCTTGGCACTAACTCCTGCTTAAAAGACTGCTTCCCACGACAGGCTCCTTGTTATTCTGAACTCAGCTTAAATAGCACTTCAGAATCTCGTTTGAACAACCAATTTACAAATAGCCCCATCTCTACTCTTTCACTGAGAATCCTCTCACCCCACCTCTTCAGAGCATAGGCATATCTGAAACAATGCAGTTTGACCATCACAGGGAAACACATGCTCTGTTGAGGGCAAAATGACTGAACTGTAGCCATCTTTAGCACTAACCCGCCACACTTTGAACAGCAAGAACTTAATTTCCATTAGAAAATTAGTCTAGTGGACAAATGAACCCCACAAGCATCCTGAAACCAGAACTAAATGGTGCCCCACTATCACGACTACTTGCTCTTAAAAAGAACTCATTAGAAGTTCTGGATTCAGTGAGTGAAAAATGTGGAACAGAACTCAGGATTATCAAAGAGATAAGGCTTATTCATCAGATAGAGAATGGTGAGGACCCCTCCCCCAAGACTATGGCCTTTAGTCACCCCACAGATTTGGAACTACACACCCCACATTAGAAGGATCAATCATTTAGAATCAAAAGGGCAGCCTTTCTCCAAGGACAGAGGATTAGGAAAGAAGGAGGGATGGAAAAGCAAACACTGTAGGCACTGAAATGGATGTGCTAAAAATATGTATAGATTGTTGAATGTAAAACGCTGATCTGCTCTGTAAACCTTTTACCGACATCAACAATAAAAAGCTTAAAAAATAATAATCCAGGGAGAAAGCAAGTAAGCTAGTTCATACAGTTGTTGACTGCTAATATTTTTAAATGAAAAGTAAGCATTTATACATGAATGCATGAAAATATTTACCACCAGGAAAAAAGATGGAAAACGATTCTACTTTAATTGCATTCTCTGTTTACCCTGCTGAAAACCCCTTAAGAAGTTCCCATTGTCAAGGGAAAATACTGATGTTCGGAGGCGAATTCCTGATCCCCCACACCTCTGCCCCTGCACCTTCCTTCTTTCTGATGTTACTCAAATATCCGGTAACCCAGAATTTCAGGGAGTGAATTTTGCTTGGTCTAAACTAGTCAGGATGATGATCTGCTCCTTTCGGATGATTAATTTAGGAGTCAGTAACCAAACGCTACCATCGAGTAGATGCCAACTCATTGTGAGCCTACAGGTCAGGGTATAACTGCCCCTGTGAGTTCTCAAGACTGTAACTTAACTGGAGTAGAAATCCCCATCTGTCTCCAGGGGGAGCAGCAGGTGGTTTCAAACTGCTGACCTTGCATTTTGCAGCCCAATAAGTAAGCACTATGCCCCTAGGGCTCCTAAGAATCCATACAGAGCACAATTCTGGTCAATGAGTTTGTCAGTAGGGGGACTTCAGTCTAGGAGAGGCCTGCTCCCTTTTAAACAGGAGAGGGCATCTCACTCACACAAGAATGCTTAAGGGAGTATTGGGTAAGTGCTGGTGCTTCAAGACGCCGCAGCCATTTTACAGGCCTGAGGAGGCAAGCTTGAAGACATGAGTCACCTGGGTAGAATCTAAGTCCCCTTGAATGACCCAGCATCACCTTTCTTACATGAAAAAATAAATGACTTCACTATTCAAGACATTTCTAGGTTCATGTTATTATGTTAATAACAGCTAAATGCATCTAGACTAATTAACCTTCACCCAACCCCTACTTTTTGGCACCATAATTTTATTGAGGTAGTTTGTCTAGTAGGTGTGTGTGTACCTGCATGACCAGATTTGGTTGTCAATTCAATCCCTCCGAGCATGACCTCTCAACGTGATCTGAAATGGTCCCAACACCTTGCATACTTTACTCAATGAAATGTTCAATCCATTGTGCTTAATTAGATTGTGTGGTGTTTTTGCATCTAATTACGAGGAGGAAAGATCTTTTTAAAAGGCAAGCAAGCGCCTGAAGCAAGATGTCCTACTCTGACATCATCACAGGGAATGTTTCTCTTCAGATAACGAACTAGAGCTGGTGCCTGTGTGGCAAGATGACCCTTCAGTGTGGTGAGGAAAATGTGGATGCAGGGAAAGAGTAAGAAAAGGGGATTAGGAGTGGGAGCAGCTTTCCTTGGTATGGATC
>NW_022111373.1:34910978-34916452 GCF_000313985.2 Echinops telfairi | reverse complement strand
AAGCTGAAGTGAGGGAAGCCTTTGCTTTTGCCTCAAATCCTTTCCCTGAACAGCAGACTCACTGCACTTGCCCACTTACCTTCTGTGGGATGAGTTTCCTTGCCATATGTGGTACTGAAATCATTTCAGGCTAGCTGTCTGCAAGTGCGTTTTCGAGAAAAACGATTTGTCCACATTCATTTATTTTGCCCTCCTAAGTGGATTTTTTAAGTGCAGTTAATAAGATGATTTTGAAGTTCAAATCCATTTTCCTATGTAAAAATTTCAAATTTTCCCTCATTGAATTTATGGGGTGCCTTTAATAGAATCTAAAGGCAATTGGCTTTAGATTATGCATTGTGTTTTCAATCAATAAACATTAACTGAACTTGTCATCACACCAGGGTAGTGGTGCTAGACTCTAGGGGAGAAGAAGGATTTTAATAGTCTTTCCCTACCAACCAAACAAAGCTCCCTGCGGACTCAGTGACCCGTGTGTGTCTGAGAGTCCAGTCTTTCTGCGGAGGAGCAGCTGGGATTTCATAGTGCCGACCCTGGGGATCAGAGCCCAACGTGAAACTGCTACGTCTCTTGGTTTTCTCAATATTCTAAGAGACTGACCTGCATGTATGGTTAAGGTGCCTTAAGAGCGCAAGAGTGGGGGGAAAGGGAGGGGCAAGAGAGCGGTAGTAGAATACAAACAATAAACACTCTGAAGAGTGCAGAGAAAGACATATTTCCTTTGGGGTGACTTCGAGGGAAAGCAAAGAGCTGGAGTGATTTGAGTTGAGCCTGGAAGGGTAAGTATAATCCCAGGGAGGCATGATGGTCAGGTGTAACATGGCAGAAAAGGAATAGAAGCAAGAAGGCACTTGTCTGATCAAAGTTTTGTGAAGAGAAAGTATTGTGAGTTAGACTGGAAATGTAACTGTTTACTTAAAAGGTGTTCCAGAATGGGAATCCGGGCTTTGGCCTCTGGCATTGATTTGTAAGTGCATTCAATTATGTGAAAAGAAAGAAGCAAGTCTGTCAATTTCTGGAAAGCTTGGTATAACGATACATCATCACTCATAACGGTGAGGAGAAACCTATCCATGCATGTATAACATTTCTATTCGAGCAGTGCCATACTTGACGCATGCTCGCGAGTAACAAAAGGCAAATTTCTTCTGTATGTGCCTAGATTCGGTTGTGATTCAAAGAAGCCCTGTAAATGGAATAGTATAGTCTAACCTAATCTTGGACAGAACAACTGTAGAAGAGTATTGAAATCACAAGCTCCTTTCATTAGGCTTCAGACACTACTTCAGGGCTGTCTTGGCGGCTTAATTTATCCACTCTAAATTCAGGAAGATGTGTCACCCAGATTAGAGGTTAAAGAATGAATGAGACACGTTATTAAAACATTTTTGGCTTTAAAGGGGTTCTGTTATCATAAAGTTTAGTACACTCTTGCCATAAAGGAATCCTTTGGGTCTCTATCATTGAAGTGCAATAATGATGAGGCTTTAAAATCAGTAAAAGCCGCATAAGGTGAAGGGCTAGCCCACCACACTGTGTTCATGATGGGAGGTGAATGTGGTTTCCCCAGAGGGTAGCTGGTGAGCGCATGCCTGGCTTCTGGTCCTCTTCACAAGTCCTGGGACTGTGGAGCTCTTGGGAGTCCACGACTTCAAAGGAGAGGGGAACACAAGGCAGGTGGCCCCAGGGGACATGGTTGCTCTCTGAAATGATGCACGGACTTCGCCATAAACTCTAGAAATAAATGATGACTATGGAAGCTGTTCAATATTGAAGAAGAGAAGTACCGTAGGTGACGTGTAGACTGCAGAGCAGGGAGGAGCCGCTCACAGCAAGTGAGCACGTCTTGATTTGCCTGTGGACGGGAGAAACAAAGAATTCCAAAATGTTTTCTTTTCCTTCCTGTTTCAGAAGGTGTGGCTCCAAATAAAAGAATGATCATGATAATACTAGTGACGGTGGGAATGGACTGGTGGCAGCTAACCCTTATGAAACGGCCCGCGTTTCAGGCCCGCCAGGCCTCATTGTCATTTAACCCTCACAGCCCCCCTGCAAATGAAGCGCCGCCGTGATAGGTATGGGGTGAACTGTGCTCCTGCCAAGATAGGTGGGCCTCGTTGGTGTAAATAGGACCTAGCTGGAAACAAATGTTCGGGTACTTGGCTAGTGGTGGCATACCACTGTACTCGTGGGTCCTCCACCCGAACACTTCTGAGTTATGGAAATACTGGAATCGAGATCACGAACACGCGGGAGGGCCCTCGAGGAAAACAGACTCGTGGCAGGTGTGCCTACCCCCCAGGAAGGCCAGGACTGCTGACCACCGTCATGGACAAGGAAGGGCCTCCCGGGAGCCATGCTCCCAATCAAGACCCTCTAACCTCCTGAAAACGGTGAAAGGGGAAAACCAGAACGCTGGTGGTTGCGTTGCAGCCACCCTCTTGTGATTGATTTTGCTAAGGTGTAACGTAATTATGATGCCCATTTTCTAGAACAGGAGAATGAGGGTTAACTCAATCCAACTCGAAACGTGGTCTAATCGAATCTTACCAAGTCTAGCCAGCCGCCTGCTCTGCTGTAAATGAAGTGTGATCGGGACACATTTGTTTACATATTGTCTCTGGCTGCTTTCTCGCTAACAAGGCAAGACTGAGGAGCTGTGACAGCGACCATATGGCCTGCAAAAACGAAACTCACAGCCCCCCTCCAGGAGCGAGCAGACCATCCCGGCGCTGTTCTGAGGCTGTAAATCTTGAGAGGAGCAGGCAGCCTCATCTGGGTCCCTGGGAGCAGCTGGTGGTTTCCAACTGGCGACCTCGCACAGCTCCTAACTCATCAGGCCCTCCAGCGCCAGGCTGCTTTACAGCCCGCACAGCCGGCGGTGTTTGCAATCTGGTCTCTGACATGAGACACCTCGTGTGTCTGACGGGGTCAGACTCAGCCCCGCGGGGGAACCTCCAGAGCTGCAGGTGTTGTGGCCCGAGCACGCCGCAACAGAAGCTGGAACGAGCACTAGGCCGAGAGGCCGGCCACCTGGACTCTGGTCTCCTTCCTGCTGCGAAGTAGCCCGGGGACCCCGGACAAGTCACTCTAGCTCTGAGAAATCACTTTTCCTGAGCTACTAATTAAAGTCTCACTGCCAAGCTTCCAAATTAAAAGGCTTCTTAAACCCTTTTTTTTCCTGGCTTACCAAACACCTATTTGTTGCAGACTTCAACTGGGTCTCTGTGGCAACGCTTCCGGCTCCGCCCACAGCCTCGTTGGAAGCCTCCCCTTCTGTTTTGGCTGCCGCTCCTGTGGGGAGAGAGTTGCTTGAGAGCGGGGGATTGAATGATCTGTTTAATGCAAACACTTATTTTTGGTCTGTTTTCTTTTGTTTTGAGGAACGCCGATGTTTCCTTCTCTCCAAACAACCGAAGCCTAAGAAGATGTATCTGAAGCTTTCTCTGGGGAAGCCGGAGCCTGAATTGGCCGAATGATATGAAAAATCCCGAAAAGAGGATGTTAAAACGGCCGACTTCCAGCCTGTGAATCAAGACCCACAGCAACGAAATGTGGTGGGTTTCAGATGGGGGCAGAGGGTTGTGGGCCAGGGTAGTCCCCTGGGCCTGAAGCACTAAGATGAGACATCTCTTTAGACCCCAAGAAACCCTGGAGTGGCCTGAAAGGTTCATGGAAAGAACCATTCAGGAAGTGATAAAAGCCATGTTGTGGAAAATGCCTGAACGATTCCCTTGCAGAAACAAATTGGACTTAATAAAAAGCTTTGCGACGGTCCCTTCAGTTTGTTCGGTGATCCACCATGGCGGTTTGAACTGGGAAGCAGGCTTTAGTGTGATGCCAGTGGCGGTTGAAAGTGGGGTTGAAAGATGAAAACCAACGTGTATGTTCTTGGAATTTAACCTCGGTGAAGTTTGTTTCTGTGAAAAGATAGGTGTGTGTTTTGGGAACAGTAAAACGCCAGTACTTTAAGCCCACCTTTTGGCAATGAAATTCCTTTCCATTTGACGAACGGCTGGGGCTCCAGTTTATGAAACCCGGCTCAGAGGGAACCTGCTTTGCATTGACCTCTGTTTAGGAGACGAGGCACTTGTAAGACGCTGTGTTGCTGTTGTCTGGTGCTGTAGAGTTGGCTTCCATTCACAGCAAGCCCGTGCATCGCCTCAAACGTGCTGGATTTGAGCCCATTGTTGCAGCCACGATGTCAATCTATGTTGTCGAGTTTTCCACTCTTTCGCTGATCCTCTACTCTACCAAGCTTGCGGTCCTTTCCCAGGGACTGGTCTCTCCCGATAACTGCTCCAAGTATGTGAGACAGATCTCGCCATCCTTACTGCTAAGGAGCATTCTGGCTGCACTTCTTCCAAGACAGATTTGTTTGTTCTTGGTATGTTCAATATTCTTCCCCAGCACCATAATTCACATGCACCCATTCCTCTTCAGTCTTCCTGATTCGATGCCCAACGTTCACATGCATGTGATGCCGTTGAGAATGTCATGGCTTGGGTCAGGTGCTCCTTAACCCTCAAAGCACTTTAAAGAGGTTTTGCACAGCAGGTTTACCCAATAGTAAGTGTTGCTTGATTTCTTGATGCTGTGTCCATGTGCACAGACTGTGGATCGAGCAACACAAATGCACGCCAATTCCATCTTCTCTGTTTATCATGATGTCAACTATTGGTTCCGTTGTGAAGATTTGGGTCTCCTTTATAGTGAGCTGTAATCCATACTGAAGGCTGAAATCCTTGATCTTCATCAGCAAGTGCTTCAAGTCCTCCTTACTTTCAGCAAGAAACATTGTGTTATCTGCATACTGAAGGTTATTAATAAGCCTTCGTCCAATTCTGATGCTGTATTCTTCTCCATCTAGTCCAGTCTCTCAGATTATTTGCTCAGCACACAGATGGAACAAGTATAGTGAAAGGATATTGCTCTGACTTGCGCCTTTCCTTTTTTTAAAGTACACACTAGTCCCTTGTTCTCATCGAATGACTGTCGCTTGGGTTGAATGGTGGCCCATAAAAGAAATATGTCCATGTCGTAATCCCCAGAGCCTATGACTATTACCTGGCTCGGAGACAAGCCTTCAGACATATAATGAAGGATCTTGAAATGAGATCATCCAAGACTACCACAGTGGACAGAGGCTAAAAAAATAAGACACAAACAGCAGAAGGTAATGGGACCATGGAAATAGATAATAGCGTGATGCAACTAAAAGCCAAGGAATTCCGGCAATAACCGGAAGCTGGAAGAGCTAAAGTATGGATTCTTCCTCGATCCTCCAGAGGCGGTTGTCCTGCTAGAACCTTAGTTGTGTAGTCTGGCATCACTAACGGTGAGAGGATGCAGTTCTGTTGTTTTAAGGCACCTCGCTTATAGTGATTTGTTACAAAACCCTCAGGGAAGTAATACCCCAAACAAAACCAGAAGCCACTGCCATGAGTTGATTTGACTCATAGCGACTCCACAGG
>NW_022111373.1:34909570-34910878 GCF_000313985.2 Echinops telfairi | reverse complement strand
GTCGTAATCCCCAGAGCCTATGACTATTACCTGGCTCGGAGACAAGCCTTCAGACATATAATGAAGGATCTTGAAATGAGATCATCCAAGACTACCACAGTGGACAGAGGCTAAAAAAATAAGACACAAACAGCAGAAGGTAATGGGACCATGGAAATAGATAATAGCGTGATGCAACTAAAAGCCAAGGAATTCCGGCAATAACCGGAAGCTGGAAGAGCTAAAGTATGGATTCTTCCTCGATCCTCCAGAGGCGGTTGTCCTGCTAGAACCTTAGTTGTGTAGTCTGGCATCACTAACGGTGAGAGGATGCAGTTCTGTTGTTTTAAGGCACCTCGCTTATAGTGATTTGTTACAAAACCCTCAGGGAAGTAATACCCCAAACAAAACCAGAAGCCACTGCCATGAGTTGATTTGACTCATAGCGACTCCACAGGGCAGAGCAGAAGTGCCCCTGAGGCTCTCAGAGGCGATGGTTCTTAACTGGAACAGAAAGCCCCTCTGCTGCTCTCCAAGCAGCTGGCAGGTTCAGACTGCTCCCTCGGACTTAGCAGCCCAATGCTTAACTCAGGAGAGTCAGGGCTTGAAAGTCCCCTTGACCCACCCCTCTGACTCCCCTTCTAGAGATGCCCTCTGAGACTTCCGCCAGCCTCCTAGACCGCCGTGTCTGATTCATTGTCTGACAATTCTTGGACAATTTAGAAAACAAGTTGGCATCAAAACAGGATAGTGTTGATTCTTTTTCTGGCTATGATTAATATTTTTTCATTTTTGAGACTGATGATAAGCTGTAGAAATAAAAGGTTTAAAGAGGAAAAAATGTTTTCAGTGATTTGCCTCTATTTATCACAGAATGCCACACACCTCGCTCCAATCAACTTAAGTGAAGTCTCAAAATGAAGTCATTATGTATTTGTCATTAATAGGAAGTATGAATAATTTTCACTCCTCTGAGCCCTTTAATTTTTGAATGCCTTTAATATGCAGAGCCATTTGCACTATCTGGTCTCAAACTACCTGTGGGAAGCAGGTCAGAAAGGTATGGTTGTGGATCTTCTAAAACTGTGCAGGTAACAGCCAGAGAGTTAATGAAGGACACCAGTGTGAAAGATAAGCTTGCTGAATCACTGCCCTGCTCAACGGCCTACGCTGTAGGAAATGACTGAACTCTACAGGGAGGCGATACATTTATTCATATTTATCTGGAAATATCTTTCTTGAAAAAATTTAAGAGGCAAAGATAGAAATTGTTTCTGTCACATATCAAAACATACCATAAATACCTTAGGATTCCCAGAATCTGGGAAT
>NW_022111373.1:34908300-34909450 GCF_000313985.2 Echinops telfairi | reverse complement strand
TTCAAATGGGAAAAATAAAGCTATATACACAACTTTAAAAACACAGGAGACTTTTCATAATTTGGAAGTGAAGGTCTTCTATGGAAGCTTTGAACTTCAAGCTATAACGATAGACAAAACTGATGACAAAAGTAAAAATAGTGTGGCCAAAGATACCATTCCTAAAATTAATACAAAAAGCAAAACAATAGACATTGGTTATTATTTGAACTAATGTGATATTCGCTGATTGTTTTAGCAGATACTGTCACCTCTGGACTAGACCTGAGAGTTCTGGGAATGAACTCAGTCTCTGAGACATGTGCGGTGACTGGCCACATGGATTCTAATAAGTGAGAATTCCACAGTGTGCAAGTACGTCAAGGTGCGCTGAGGAGTGACTCAAGGTCTGGGTGCCACAGGGTAGTAGTAGGATGCAGATGAGGTGACATGAAAAACATAGAAAAAAGACATGTACTGGAAATCCCCTCCCCCCAAAGAAATCTAGATTACCAATGAACATATGAAGCTATTCAACCTCATGGATAGTTAAAAGATAAGCAAAATTATAGATGTTTCAAGTATGTGTGCCTGTCATATGAGGGGTTACCCTCCCCCCCCAAAAATGAATTTTATTTTCAAAGCTATGTATTTAAATTTTAACAAAACAACCTTATCACCTTCAAAGTACTCTGTATTACACTCAATACATTTGTCAAATCTGCGACTCCATTCTCGGAAACATTTTCAAACTCATCTGTTTGGATGGCTGACAGAACCTTCCTCAATTTTTTCTTCACTTTTTTCTATGCCATCAAATAGCTGCCCTTTCATGTTCCTCTTCATTTTCAGAAACAAAAAGAAGTCACACAGAGTGAGGTCAGGTGAGTAAGGTGTGTGGAGCAAGAGGGTTGTGCTGTTTTTTCCCAAAAACTGACACACTGAGATAGCTGCATGAGTAGGTACATTGTCATGGTGGCAAAACCAGTCCCCCATCTGTCACAAATCAGGCCTTTTTTGTAACACACTGTTATACTCTCTTTTCAGAACCTCTAAATAGAAAGCTTGGTTAACAGTCTGACCTGGTGGAATGAACTCCAAATGCACTATCCCCCTCACATCAAAAAAACAAATGAGCATCATCTTGATCTTTGATTTCACCTGACAAGCG
>NW_022111373.1:34906741-34907851 GCF_000313985.2 Echinops telfairi | reverse complement strand
TAAACTGAGCTTCAAGGTAGTCCAGATAACTTCCTCATCTCTTCAATGTTCCATCATTGATCTTCAAGCACAAGTGCATGAGTTTTGTTGACATTTTCATCCATTCGGGAAGTTGACAGATGTCCAGAAAGAATTTTGTCATCAATCGACATTGCATCTTTTTTTGAAATGAGAAAACCACTGATACACTTGAGTTTTTCCCATCGCTGTCCTTGTAAGCTGTGTTCAACATCACAACAGTTGCTGCGGCATTTTTCCAGCACAGGAACAAAATTTCTCAGACGCATACTGTTCTCTTAACTCGGCCAACACAAAAAATCAAAGTTCGAGAAAAACTGCTTTTATGGAAAAATTCACTGTGACCAGAGAGAAGTTTCCCAAGCGACGCCATTGGGTGCACTAAGAGTAAGTTGTCTGATGCTCACCTAGTGTGAAAAATGTGTTCTATGAAAGCTCTGCCCAGCAGAGCTTTTTTCCATGCTGCTATAGATGAGCTATAGGGAACTGGTGAACACTCACATACTTTTTTCAGTACGTAATTTGACATAATTTGGCACCAACATTTAAAATGTAAAAACCTATTACTCTATATATGTATGTGTGTATGGTATAAGTATATATATGAATATGTGTTTATATGCATATTTTGAAGCAATTGATAGGAGTGAAAAAAGATAAATATATATAAATTAATATATAGCAATACCAATCAGAACAGTCCATCTCAGGAATTAGAGAAATGAGTCGGTGTGCAAGTGTAGCCTGTTGCTGATTTTAATAGAGCTTCATTGGGACTGTCTTGCCTATTTGTTATGACTGTTTTAGTGCTACAGCAGCAGATTGGTGTAATTGCAATACAGATATATGGCCTGCAAAGTCTAAAATATTCATGACCTTAAAGACCAAAACCCAAACCCACTGCCATTGAGTCAACTCTGAGTCACAACAATCCTCTATCAAGTCCCTGAGACTAAATCTTTATGGGAGCAAACCACCTTATCTTTCTCCAGCAGTGGGGACAGTGGGGGTGCATTTTCAGTTAACCACCCAATGTCTAACCACAGAGCCACCAGTGCTCGTCAGAGTCAGAAAGATGTCTGTGCTCCTCTA
>NW_022111373.1:34904967-34906562 GCF_000313985.2 Echinops telfairi | reverse complement strand
TTCTATGTAACATTCATATGTATAGGCATTTGTTATCCCAATTTTGTGGATTAGAAATTGACAACTCACAAAAGTAAATCTGCCAAGTCACACAGCTCATACATGGGAAAGCTTCCATTTGAGCCCACACTCTTAACCACTACACTATATATAAAACTCCCCCAAAGGGTCAACACTAATAGTCACTCTTAGGGGAGTCAGGCTGGAAACAGGAATAAATGGGGTTTTAATTTCTCAATGTTACTTGTGTTTACTAAAAAGGTGTAAGTGTTGTTAACAATTCAAAAGTGCTTCCATTTTAGAAGAAGCATGAGATAACTCCATGATCTTTACCTGTCTATTCACCAACATTGACAGTCATTACATTTTGATAGTGCACAGAATGCAAAGCACAGTGAAAGCTGCCATTTAATATAATTTTCTAATCAGGCAATTAAGCTGTTATCAGTAAGCCTCTTTCAGCTTATAATAAAGAAAAGAAAGTTTTTATAAATACATTTTCAAGAAACTTGCAAGACATAGAAAACTATAAAATACCAAAGCTAGAGGTAACCACTATTGATTGCCTAAATTTGCCATATATAAAGGAGTGTAATTCCCATATGTGGTGCAGTGGATTATTTAATGTGGCTCTGTTAGGTAGCTACCCTGTTTTCCCGAAAGTAAGACACCCCTCTGAAAATAAGACCTACTTACAGTTTTGCCTCTTGCTGAAATATAAGGCACCCCCTGAAAATAAGACCTCCCTGAAAATAAGGCCCCTGATGCTACTGTAACTCTGGACTCTGGACCATAGCAGCAGACGCCACCATGCAGCTCACTGTTGGCCACAGCGCAGCAGGAGCAGACAGGAAGTGCAAGGTCTCTTTTAATAAAACAATAAACAATAAATGTGTACCATATTCTTCTTCATGGAAAAATAAGACATCCCCTGAAAATAAGACCTAGCGCATCTTTGGGATCAAAAATTAATATAAGACAGTGTCTTATTTTCGGGGAAACAGGGTAGATTTAGGGACAGGGTTGTCCCTCCCATGCCTGCAAAGGATCCTATGGAGGAGGTTGGAATGGAAATTGGGCAACCATTAGATGCCTATGAAGACCCTAAACTGAGCATGCTCACACTCAAGTCCCTGAGCCAGGTGGGAGGTACCCCTGGGTGGTCCAAACTAGGCCCAGGCTCATGACATCACCCCGATGGGCTTAACCTAGCCAATGGGGTCAACCAAATACCATTAACTATGCCTCCCCAGCCAGAGCCTTGAAATAACCTGGCTGTGGGAAGACTAGTGTTTTTCCCTGCTCCTGGTCAAAGGCAGGTAGGAGGTCAGGGGCGCACATGCACTGCTGGGTGTGCCCCGTTGCCAGGGCATACTCGGGGCCTGTTTGGGACCCATATGCACCCTCCTTGGGCCTACCCAGGGCCCACAGCCTCTCTTGCCCCGTGCTCTGGCCTCCGCGCCCTCCTGCCACCTGTTCCCTCAAACCCTCGGTCCCTGGGATCCGCCCCAACTCCAGTTCTGCTTTTTTCCTTTTTAAAGCATTTTATTGGGGCTCATACAATTCATCACAATCCATACATACATCAATTGTGT
>NW_022111373.1:34902473-34904271 GCF_000313985.2 Echinops telfairi | reverse complement strand
GAAGCCTGGTCCCTTCGGCCCTTCATGATTGCACATGTTGGTGTGCTGCTTCCATGTGGGCTTTGTTGCTTCTGGGCTAGATGGCCACTTGTTTACTTTCAAGCCTTTAAGTCCCCAGACGTTATAGGTCTCGACAGCTGGGCACCATCAGCCTTCTTCACCACACTTATTTATGCACACATTCGTGGGTGCTCTTTTCCATGAGGTTGCTCATGCCCAGTTGTGAACCCCTTTGAGACTGTACAACCCAAAACGTGTCGTGACTTTCATAGAAACCCACTTGGATTACAAAACAGGCTTTGGTGTGAATTCTTTCGTGGTGCGAAGCCAAGAACCGAGGTCTGACCCACTAGAGAGAACTTGCAGCTCCTGTGGCCATCATTATTGTCAACTCCCACCGCTCCGGTGGGCCTGAGCAGCAGGGTGGGGGGACACTGATAGGAGTCACTGTGAGCCAGTGTGAGCAGGGTCTATTGTGCTTGCCTTCCTGCTAGGCGTAAAATGAGTGTCTTGGAAGCAGCAAGGTGAGAGTTCATGAGCAGCCAGGAGTGGAGCATGGCTTCTGAACTGAGACTCTGCACAGTGACCCTCCTTGATCCAGGAGGTGGCTTTGGCGCCACAGCAGTGACAGAGGAACGGACCCAGGTCGCTGGAGCTGCATGCCTTTAGATCGAAGCTTGTGGTGTAGTGGCACGCCCTTTGGGCATTTATTAGCAGCCCTGAAATAGCTTTGTCATGTGTCCTGACTGAGCAACCGTATCCAGAGCATGTCTCTAGTAACTTCCCTAAGAAACCCTGTAATGGTGAGCATTGTCTTTGAGTTCCGTGTGGTCACTGTCATGAACGATCAAACCCAGTAGAAAAGTCGAGGTGCTGTGGGAGACAGCACCATGCAGGCGACATTTGATGGAATAGTTGCAAGGCTGTTTCTTTCAGATCACGTGGATAAAGAATGTTGATCGGATTATGTCAAAGATCTGAATTTAGAGTCTAGCCTTGGCCTTTTACTAGATAACTTATTAAATCACAGAGACATAATTTACACTCTTTATGTCTTGGTTGCTTCATATGTAGAATGGTGTGTGGATTCCCAGCTTTCTACGCCAATACGCCAAATGCTAATAACACCGGCACTTAACAAGCTCACTGCCATCGCGTCGGTTCCAACTCATAGGTACCTATGGGACAGAGTAGAATTGACCCTTTGGGTCTCCAAGGCTGTAAGCCTATATCAGACCAGAAAGCCTCATCCTTCTGTGGAGTGGCTAGTGGGTTTGAACCGCTGGCCTTGAAAATGGCAGCCTAATAGGTAACTATGTCACCAGGGCTCCACGTAGTAGGTACTTAAAATGCAGAGTTACAATGGAGACTGTCAAGGAGAGACTTAAATTGGTCATCTCCGACTGTCCTGTCCTCAGCTCCACTAGTCCAGAAGGAACACGGTTTTCTCCCACTCACAAGCACAAGCCAGCAACAGCACCATCCCGACAGGCTGTGTATCACTATGGTAACCACCATGGTCTCCCTGATTTTGGCTTAGTGTTTATTCTCCCATTTTCTCCCTCTCCTCAGAGCCAAACTCGGTGTTGTGGCTCCCACTCAGAACTTCTATTGAGATGAAGAGAAAAATTACAGCACATTGAAATTGCCAGGACATAATCTCTTTTTCCTCAAAGGAAGATACCACTGAGCTTCAATTGCTTTTCCTTGAGAGGAGTCTCACTAAACACGGTACTTCCATTCCTGGAACAGCACAGCTTTCCTTGTTGGAGGGAAATATAAGCAGGAGGCAAGTACT
>NW_022111373.1:34899300-34900604 GCF_000313985.2 Echinops telfairi | reverse complement strand
ATAACTTGGCCCCCTGTATGCTCTACTACATTCTTGGATAGATTAGCAATGCAGGTAAATATTATGTATGTAGACAGATCCTCTGGCAAACCTGTATGTTCTTGGGGGTAGTCTCATTCACTTTCCCGTGCCTGTTCAGCCTGCTTGTCTATCTTTGTCTCCACTTGTAGATGATTGCTACTACTGTTACGACCAAATTGTATATGAAATAGTGTTTGCCTCCATTGCCTTGAACGCTCGCCCTCCTCCCAGTGTTTTCCTCGATCATTGTGTTCACCTCCTCTTATGGTATATACCTTCCTTTTCACCCAAATTGATGTGTCGACCCTCGAGTGAGCGATTGCCCCGCCCAGTCTTGGTAACTAATAAAGAGCATTCCTTTCTGTGTGAGAAACTTTTCTTGGCTTTTTATAATACTGATCCCATACAATAGTTTCCGCTATTTTACTCAGCATAATGTTCTCTGCATTTGGCCATGTTATGGGGTGTTTCTCAAATTTACTGTTACTCTTTAATATTGCATTCTGTTGTGAATATTTACCAAAAGTTGTGTATCCATGCCTTGGTAGATGGCGTTTGGGATGCTTCCATCTATTGTGAGTATTGCAGCAATGAACATATCCCTGTTTGTGTCATGGCTCTTACTACTATAGGTCAAGGCTGAGCAAGCTGCAGTTTCAGTACATACATGTAGCTCTGAAGTAAAATTGAAAAAAATGAAAGGATATTCCTCTGATAATGGTGATTTCATTTATTTGTAAAAATATGTTTATGACTATTGAATAATTTTTTAATTGTTGGGGATGGGATTGGTTCTTACATCTCAAAGTTTGCCAATCACTGCTTTATACTCTATACCTAGTAGTGGGATTGCTGTGTAATGAGATGTTTCTATTCTTAACATTTTCAAGAAACGTCATATTGTTCTTCAGTGTTTGCACAATGTACTGGCCCACCAGAAATGTATAATGTTTCTAGTCTCTCTACACCAGCGGTTCTCAACCTGTGGATCGTGACCACTTTGGGGGTCGAATGACCCTTTCACAGGGTCACCCAATTCAAACAGTAGCAAAATTACAGTTATGAGGAAGCAACGAAAATAATTTTATGGTTGGGGGGGTTCACCACAACATGAGGAACTGTATGAAAGGTTTGCGGCATTAGGACGGTTGAAAACCACTCTACACTTTTATCAGTGTTTGTTTTTTCTGCTTTTTTTGAACATTGCTCTTAATGCTAGGTGAGATGGTATTTTGCTGTTTTGATTTGCATCTTCTTTTTCTTTTTCTCCTTAAGTTTTTTTT
>NW_022111373.1:34896856-34898273 GCF_000313985.2 Echinops telfairi | reverse complement strand
TGTCCCACTATCATATTCGGCCTTCATTTAAGTTTCAGTAATTCCTCTCGGTTATACTGCCTTTGATCAAACCCTATTAGGCATCCTAAGCTTTGCTCGACATTGATTTTAGATCACTTGTTGTTCCTTTGTCCCTGGTTTTGTTAACATCCACTTCCTTTCCCCCACCTCGCCCTCTCCCGTGTCCCAGAAACATCGGTCCATTATTTTCTCCTCTGGATTCTTTATCCCACTTATCTTATCTAGATAGACATGCAGAGGCAATAATAGCAAAAAAACAAGACAGCAAAATAAAACAACAAAAACCCGACAAAAAAACAAACAAACCAGAAAAGCGTGCAAATAGTTCAAGGATTGTTTGTCAACCTTTAGGAGTGTTTTCAGGTTGAGTCTGATGAGCTGCCATGCCCTGGCCCCAAAGTCTAATTTTCGTATTCCCTGGGGACTTCATTGCTTAGCTCCCCTTGCTGCTGTGTTGCACGCCCTTAGCCTTTCATCCCAGTGTGGTCAGACCAGGCACAATTCCCACACTATGCCTCCAGTGTTGTCCCTAGAAGTGCAATGGGTCAGTGAGGGAGATCATGACTCCTGGTGGGGCCAGCCCTATGGGCCTCTCTGTGCATTGGCTGCTCTGAGCAGGAATATCGTCCTTGAGGCTTGATGGGCCAGGGTGTGTTCCACTTTTGCTCCTTCTCACTTTGATTGCTCCTGTGTGCTCTGACCCCATGTGTCCCTCTCCCTGAACTGTAGCTTCAGTGCTGTCCTCTGAAGTGAATTTTTCTGGGGGGAGGGAGGGTGCCAACATAGTTGGGGTTGGGGCCGGCCCCTCAGACCTCTCTATTGGTTCCCTGATTCCAGCCAGTATGTTGCATTTGTGTCCTGTGGCACACCGGATTGAAGTCTGATCCCTCTCTCCCTCTCCAGTGGAGACATAAACAACATCCTCCCCTTTGGTGGGTTAGTGCCCTGTTCCCCCGTTACTCATGTCTTTTATTTTTCTTTTCCCCTCTTTTTTTAGTTGGCTACCATATGTATCCCTGGATTGGCCTGCCCAGACTACCTGGACCTCACCCCATGAATTTATATATAAAGTAGTTTTTTCCTATACCTCTTTTGCATATTTAAGCTTACCACTGAGGACTCATGTTGTGTTGTCCTTTTGGGCTTGTCTTATGTAACAGCATAATTTCCTCCAGCTCTTCCCATGCAGCGATGTGCTTCATGCATTCATCACTGCTTTTTATGGATGCATAGTACTCCATTGTATGTATGTATCACAGTTTTTTGATCCATTTGTCTGTTGATGGAAATTTGGGTTGTTTCCAACTCCTTGCAATTGTGAACTGTGCCGTGATGAACAGTGGCACACAGGCCATGGTTTGTTTCTTGTCTCTTCTGGGTATATGCCCAGTAGGGG
>NW_022111373.1:34892870-34894435 GCF_000313985.2 Echinops telfairi | reverse complement strand
GGTGATGTCTAGGTAGTTTTGACTCAGAGAGAGTCTATGTAAAAAATAATGAAACACTGCCCAGTTGGGTGTCATCTGCATAATTCCTTTTATGTTTGAACCCATTGTTATAGCCCCTGTGTCAATCCATCTCCTTGATAGTTATGTTAGGCTGGATTCTCTAGAGCAAAATTTCTTTTATTGGCTTATTAAAGGAAAAGTTTATATTAAGAAAAATGGCTCATATGGTTGTAGGATTGGCTAAGTCCAGTCCAATTGAAGTCCATGGGTCAGATGTTAAGTTGGAGGCTCTTCCTGAATCATGCAGCTGCTAGGTCCAATAGACCAGAAACAGGAATATGAAGCAGCAAAGCCACAGTATGATGGGTATCAGGAAATCAGACCTGTGGTTGACAGATCCTAACAAATTTAAAGTTAACAGGCTCTAAAAGTTCCCAGCATTGGCAGGCAATATGGCAGGCCAATGATAGCTTCCAGGGTCAGCAAGCAATATGGTAGGCCATTGGTTCAAGAACCAGCAATCAATGTGATATCCAGGTCAGCAAGAAGAAATAAAGCTCAAAAAAAAACAAAACAAAAAAAATTGATGTGTGTATGGATTGGGATAACAGTTGTATGAGCCCAAAATAAAATGTTACAAAAAAAAAAAAAAAGAAATAAAGCTCTCCACAATGTCTACTTAAATATCAAGTAGGCCACACCCCTAAGGAGATGTCATCAGGGATGTGACATCAACAATGATCCTTTTTGCCATGTCTTCTGAATTTAACATGAATTCTGGTAGCTCCCTCTGCATGTACTGCTGGAACTGATGAATGGTCTTCAGCAAACTTTTATTTGCTTATGATATACTGTATATACTCGAGTATAAGCCGACCCCAAATATCAGCGGAGGCACCTATGTTCACCACAAAAATTGCGTTAAAAATGTGCAGAAAACCTCGGCTTGTACATGAATATGTCCGGTAAATGCTATTGTTCAATATGTTCTGCATTCTGTTGGGTCACCTTTCTTTGGAATGGGCACACCTGGATCTCTTCCAGTCAGTTAGCCAGGTACATGTCTTCCAGATTTCTTGGTAGAAATGACTGAGTGCTACATACACTCATTGAAACAGTTCGACAGGTATTCTGTCCAATTCTGGGGCCCTGTTTTTGGCTAATGCTTCAGTGCAATTGTACTTCTTCCTTCAGCACCATTGACTCTTGATCATATGCCACCTATTAAAATTGTGGAATGCCAACCAGATTATTATATATTTTTGGTACTGTAACTGTGTATTCCTTCCATCTGCTTTTGATACTTTCTTAATTGTTAATATTTTGCTGGTGGAATACTTTAATATTACAACTCAAGGCTTGAAATGTTTCTTCAGTGCTTTCATATTGAGAAATACTGAGAATGTTCTTCCTTTTTGGTTTTCTAACTCCATGTTTTTGCACATTTTATTATAATACTTTAAAAAATAATTTTATTGGGAGCTCTTACAGATATCACAACATTCCATAGTTCAAGCATATCAGGCAGTATTGTACAATTACTACCACAATCTGTTTCAAAACAT
>NW_022111373.1:34889650-34890916 GCF_000313985.2 Echinops telfairi | reverse complement strand
GCTGACTTGAACCGTGGGAGGCCTTTGGGTACTTATAATTGCTAAAGAACCTTTGTGACACTTGCCTGAGCCGAGCATAGGCCAAGGGACCATGTGACTTACAGGGTAATGACCAGCCAAAGATATGCCTTCCAGGGTGACTGAAAAGAGGTGTTGTGAACAAAAGAACTGTGGCTTTAACATATGTAACCTGATAGCTCCCCTAATAAACTCGTGAATCATCAGTCTTTCTGTCAGTTCTGTGTGTCCTTTGTAATGAATTTTAAAGCCCAGCAGAGAAGTACAGTACCATGGAGTGGGGAGTGAGGGAGTGGTTGGTGTCAGAATAGGGTAAGGAAGGCTGGAGGGTGGAGGCAAGTCTGACTTCTGACTTGCAGCAATGAGTCTTGGGTCTTGGGCTGGTATGGAGTTAAATTCTCCTTTTTATAGTCAGAGGAGGTTAGATGTGGGCCCACACCATTTTCTCACTGTTGAAGAGAAAATAAGGGAAATAGATTGAAATGATGTGGCTGCAGAACTAGGACTCTGAATTGAATTGTTACCCATGATTGATTTGGTAATGTGAACAATATCATAAATCCTTTCAGCAATTTTCCAGACACTAACACGAATGTGTTTTTATTCATATTAGACCAATATACTTTGGAAAATAATCTAAGCTTAGGAAGCTAAATATTTGGAATAATCTTGATTATATCACATATTAAAGAGGGTTTATATATTCGCCATTAGTAATTCCCAATCTAATATTGCCAATGAGGAAACTGAACAGCTGCCATCTAGAATTCTAAAATATCAGTCATTGATGAATGTGCAACATAGGCACCATAGCTCAACAAAATGAAGTGCAATTTTCCCTTCAGTCAGAGAAAAGAGCAAGTTCAAGATTCGTTATGCATTAAACAGTCAATTTGGGAGGCTAATTAGAGAGACCTTGAAATAGAAGTCATGAGAAAAGGCAAGCAGATGAGTCTTTTTGGAGATGTAATGCGTCCTTTGTCACAAACAAGAACACCTGTGCAAAGCACTAGCGGTCCTCATCCAAGCCCTGGTTGTAAGGTTCAGAAGGTTTCTTAGTATCTATAGACTGACCAGAAATCAACAAAGTTCACAAGATTGACTTTAAGAGTGCTGGAATGTTCCGAGTGTTAGGTTTCCAAACTGGGGCAACAGTTGGGAAAGCTAAGGGTAAAAACTTCCCCCAAATACTAGAATTTGGGGTGTTCCATTTTAAAGAACTAGGAATAAATAGATTATATAGTATTT
>NW_022111373.1:34883711-34887875 GCF_000313985.2 Echinops telfairi | reverse complement strand
CTTGTCCCTGAGTTTGTTAAAGTCTCTCTTTTCCAAAGAGTTGATAGCCCAGCACAGAAGCAAGATAGGTTAAATGTTCAGCTCTTACATTTTATCAGTGTCAAAATCTCTCTTATGATCTATAAAAATCTAAGACCATATACTTCAGAAAAATGTATTTTTATTGTAAAATTATAGTTTGGTCTTACTACACAAGTATCGAGACTAAGAAAGGTTATTTCTGATAATTTTATAATGATGCTTAGTAAATGATTGAACCTGACCTATGCTCTGGACATGGAGTTGTTGCTGTTGTTAGCTGTCATCAAGTGAGCGCCGATTCATAAAAGCCCTATTAAAAAGAGAATGAAACACTGCCTAGCCCTGCACCATCTTCATGACCATTGATGGGTTTGAGCCCATTGCTACAGTGTCAATCCATTTGATTGAGGGTGATTTTATTTTCGGCTGACCTTCTACTTTACCAAGAACAATGTCTGTGATGGTTAAGGTTTTGTGTCAATTTGATTGGGCCAGGAGTCTCACTGGTTTAGCAATTAAGACCCAGGAATTCCATAGGATCTCCTCAAAGGTGTAATCTGCTTTCCATTTCAGAAGGTGCTTTAGAAAAGTTTATTAACTTCTTGCTGTGTCTGGATCCCTACATCTGACTCATTGACCTTTAGCTCTTTGGTTTTGGCCCAATGATGTGTTGTATTGCTTACTGATCCTGGGCAATATTAGTGAATCAGGAGAAAACTCCAGCTTAATATCTGAGCCTCAGACTTGGAACTTGTCCACTTCTACAACTGTGTGACCCATTTTCTTTGTATAAACCCTCTTCTATCTACACTGGCTTTGCTTCTTTCTAGAGAACCCTGCGCTAAGACAATGTTCTTCCCCATGAACTGGTGCCTCCTGATAACATGTCCAAAGTACACAAGATGATGTCTCACTATCCTCACTTCTATGGAGCATTCTGGCTGTACTTCTTCCAGCCAAGATTTACTTATTCTTCTGGCAGACTATGTATGGTACATTAGTTTTTCTTCACAGCGACCATCATTCAAAGGCATCAATTCTTCAACCTTCCATATTTGTTGTTTAATGTGAACATGGCAATTAAAAGCATCATGGCTTCCATCAGGCACACATTCGATTTTAAAGTGATTTGAACACCTCAAAGAACTCTTTTGCAGCAGATTTGTCCAGTGAAATGTGTCATTTGATGTCCTGACTGCCACTTCCCCAAGTATTGATTGTGGTCTAAGTAAGAGGAAATCCTTGACAATTTCACACTTTTTTTCCCATTTATTGTGATGTTACTTGTTGGCCTAGTTATGAGGAGTTTCGTGTTTTTTATATTGAGGTGTTACTCATATTAACTAATGCCTTTGCATATTCCATAAGACACAGATAAACATCTTTATGATAATTTAGGCAAGAGCCATATGCTATCCCTCATTGCACATCCTATTTTGAATCCAACTTGAATTTCTGGCAGTTCCTTGTTCAATTTTGAATCATCTTCAACAACATTTTTCTTGAATGAAATATTAATGATGGTGTTTACTTTAGGCTGAGTTTTATAGAAAAGCAAAACCAGCGAAGTAGCTGTATGTATACACACAGTTGTAGAGGTGAGCAAATTCTAAGCTATGTATCAGATGTCAGCCTGGAGGCTTCTTTGGATTTACTTAGCTAAAGAGGTTGTTGAACCCAAGATTGACAGGATTTGAACACCGAGGCAGAATCTATGTTGGCAGGCAAAATGGCAGACTGGATCAGCAGGCCGCACAGCAGGCCACTGGTTCAAGTCCCAAGTAAACCAAGCAAAGCCAAATAAACATTTCCACCCTGTCAACTTATTTTTGCAGCAGGCCATACCCTAGGAAATCTTATCATGGAGGGTTCCCAAGTTGTAACTGCCAAACTACCGAGGATTCTGGTCCAGTCAAGTTGAAACTATACCTTAGTCCACCCCTTGTCATTTTGGCACCTGTACGTATCTCCTTAAACAATACATGATCTCCAAATAAAGAGATTTGTAACATCATATTTGTGCCTAACATGATACAATGAACACACATATTGCTGCAAATGCACTTAACCATGAGATAGCTGGGTTTGAGTCAAATTTACTGGGCTAGGATTCTTAGTAGTTTGGCAACTAAGAGCTGATAATCCCCCATAAAGTGACCTCCTATAATGTAATCATTTCTGTGATGGGGTTTACAATGAGCAGTCAATCAGTCGTTAGAAAATTAGGGTGTGGTGCAACATCCTTCCTCAGATCCTAATCTCAATCCAATCCATTGAAATACTGTGTCCTTTGGGGGCGTAGCCTGTCCAGTGTAAATGGACATTGTAGGACAGCTAGCTAGAGTTTTGCTAAGTTTAGACCTCTGAGTTATTGACTTTTGGTTCTTTGGACTTCTGCCAACAGCCTGCCTAGGGGTTGTCAGTGGCCTTCCATCTGCCTTGTTGACCTTGGATTCATTTGTGCCCCAAGGGAAGTATTGCTTTCCTGGTACTGAGATGCAGAAATACTGGAACATATCCATAGTTATCAGCCTTGCAACTGTTGGAGTGAATCCCTCCTTCCCTGTGCCTCGATACCATTTCAGGTCACCACGCCCTGGTAGTTCACTGGTGTAGTGAAAAAGGTTGGGAGTTTTAAGTTACCCAGAGAAAGACTTCCTAATCCACTTTTGTAAAGATTACAGTCAAGAAAACCCTGTGAGACCGTTGTACTGTCACAAGGAATTGCTATGGATTGCAATCAATTCAAGGGGACCCAACGATAACATTACCTCAATCATTACATAGTAATACAATAGTGATGCACAACTTTCTCCACAACAGTGTCCTTTCCAGTCCAACCGATACATTTCTTTAGCCCTGTTGTCGATTTTGTGTCAGCCTCGCCAAGCCAGGAGTCTCAATGGCTTTAGAATTTAGGCCTAGTAATCCCATGAATGTGCCAACACAATGTAGTCAACTCTCTAATGGGATCTGCTGTGAGCAGACAATCACTTCTGTGTAAGAAGATTAGAATGGATTGTTGTTGTCAGGTGCTGTCCAGTCTGCTCTGACACATAGTGACCGATGTATAGCATCACTATCCACACAATGTTGCAGCCACTGTGCCAATCCATCTCCAGAGTCTTCCTCTTTTTCTTTTTCTGCTTCTCTACTTTACCAAGCATGATATCCTTTCCTAGGGACAGTCTTTCCTGATAAAATATCCAAAATATGTGGGATGAAGTCTCTCCATCCTTGCTTCCAAAGAGTAGTCTGGCTCTCCTTGTAAGACCGATTTGTTTCTTCTTTTGGTAGTCCAGGGTACTTCGAATATTCTTTGCCAGCACCATAATTCAAATGTACTGATTCTTCTTCAGTCTTCCTCATTGAATACCCAACTTTCACATGCATATGAGATCATTGAAAATACCATAGTATTTTCCAGTGAACCTTAGTCCTCTAAGTATCATCCTGGCTTTTCAACACTTTAAAGAGGTCTTGTGTAGCAGATTTACCTAATGCAATGCAGTGAATCATTTGATCTTTTGACTACTGCTTCCATGAACATTGATTATGGATACAAGCAAGACAAAACTATTGACAACTTCAATATTTTATCTACTTATCACCATGTTACCTATTGGTCACAGCCCTGATAAATTTGAAAAGGAGGTTCCTTGGGAGTGTGGCCTACTTCCTACTTAAGTAGAAACCTGGACAAGTTTGCTTGTTTTCTTCTGGGTCTGGATCTTGCGTCTGACTCATGAACCTCCAGCTCTTTGGACTTGAGCCCAGGGTTTACCATATTGTCTGCTGATACTAGGAGCCATCAGTGGCCTGCCATTTGACCTACCAACCTTGGATTCGTTCTCCTCTCCAGTCACAAGCCTGAACCTCTGACCTCAGATCCTTTGACTTTGAATTCATCTGCCTGTAGTCTTCCTGGCAATATTGGGTCCATCAACCCTTGAGACTAATTGAGTCAGGAGAAGTCTCCACTTAATAGATGACCCAGGGACTTGGAACCTGCCTGGCCGTGGACCACAACTACATAGTTCTGTAACTGTGTAAGCTGTTGCTTGATATAAATCTCTCTATATCTTTATCTATATTTATCTATCAATACATCTCTCTATCTCTATCTATAATCTATCTATCTAC
>NW_022111373.1:34880220-34883611 GCF_000313985.2 Echinops telfairi | reverse complement strand
ATGAGTGCGCATGCAAGTCCTGCTGGTATTGTGGTTACCTGTTGGGCCTCCTCGATCCTCAAGGTCAGAGTTAGAAAGCCGCTCCTCGGAAGAAAGACAGGGCCTCTTGCTTCTCCAGAGATCCAGCCCAAGACAAGTGTCTTTCTTTTACAGAACCCTAAGTATCTGGCCCAGTCCTTGAAATAGTGGAGAGCTCTAAAATGATTTGTGGAGGGGGAACAATCTAGTAATCAACACAGATTTGCTTGAAGTTTGTGTAGTTGTGTGGGTGCCTCCAGCTTCCCATCCTGTACTTCTTCCTAGCCCGGGGACCACCCAGGAGCCCAACTTGTGTCCCTGTCATTCAGATAGGAATGGGATATTTACCTCTACTGCTCACTCTACCCAATCCTTCACTGACAGTACACTGTATATGCTCATATTGAATAGCCTAAGATTATTTTTATTGTCAAAGTGATGGGATTTCAGGCCAGAATAATTTCCAGTTAACAGTGTGACATTAATAGTTGATAGATTTTGCTTCAGCCTCAGGAGTTAAGGACAGCCCACTCATCTGTCTTCAGCGATGCTATAACTTAGTTCAAAAGAACCACTTGCCCAGCAGAGCTGCCAGCTGCCCACTGCCTGCTTCTCAGATAAGACAGGCCCTTTCCCTGGGCTTATTCTTTGTGCATAATGTGTTCACACTATCTGCCAGGACGTATTGCTTAAACAGACAAGGACCTACCTTAAACCAGTTTTAAGTATAATATGAAACTCATGTTATGAACTCAGGAAAAACTGAGTCTGAGACTCAAACCAAACATGTGCTCAGGACTGAGTTTCTGTCTTTTTCTCTCTACGTCTCTGTCTCTGTCTTTTTCTCCACCTCTGGTGGCTCCTGACAGCTCCTGTTCTATATTCTACCAACCTAGCAATCTCAGTGAAAAGTTTCTCTTTTCAGTTTATTTTCCTTTTTCTTAGGTTGCAGTCAGTGTCCCCAGATCTGACACTCAATGGCTATCTCAGAACCTGTCACTCCCTCACATTGACAGTGAATACTCAGTGTCCATTCGAGGAATTCATGGGGTCAGCCCCAGCCAAACAACCCAGACCGAGCATGGGCCCAGAAGAAAATCAGGAGCTCAAATAAGAGGGACACATCATCACACGGCACCCTAATTTTTGCTCCCATTCTCTGGCCAAAGTGGTCTTTTGTGACTTTATTGATTACTTTGAAGTCATCTTTTTAGGGCCTTCTTTTAGGTCCTTCTCAGTGTCTTGAATAGCCTTACACCTGTTTCTCCCACCCCCACCCCCGCCCCAAATGACTGTGCTATAATCACAGCCTCAGCAAGAACTTCTTTCGCCATTTTTCTGAAATAGGGACCCCAGTCCCACCTACCTCAGTTTTTCCTATCAGTGTGTCATGTTCATTTGATTCTTGGTATCCACAACAAATGATAAGTAACTGATTTACTTACTTACTCATTGTCTAACTTGTCGCGAGAATCCCTTGAGGAAGGGAATTATGTCTCTCACTGATCTCCCAATTCCCAGTAACTTACACCTAGCAAATAGCACATAGCTGCTCAGTAAAATGTGTTGGCTAGAGGACTGAATGGGTGAGTTTCTAAAGGTCTGTGTCAAATGTGAACTCCTTATCCATGTATAGGAATGTTTCCTTTGTCTGAATTGCTGTAGTTTTTTGTTTGGCCCCCTTCATAGCACTGGAAGTCTGCCTCATATTGGCACGACTCATGGGCGTATTGCCTCTTTTCAGCTCTTCAAGTTCCTGGAGCAGTATCTTACCATCTTTTTATTTGTTTGTATTTTGTATCCTCTAGCTGGGCCTGGCATGGAATAGATTTGCAGTAAGTCCTGATTGAATTGATTTGAATAATTAAAAGAGCATTCAATAGAACAAGTAACTAAAAAAGTTTAAAGGGTTTATTTAAACATAAAACCACAGCAAAGACTGGACTCCTTGCCAAAGTGGGCACATTTCCCCAGCATGTTAGAGGTCTTGGAAAATGGCCGAAACACCACTCTGCACTGATCCAGATCGGCTTCATTAAAGAAGCCCGGGGCCCGCGAGATGGATGGCATGTGAGCAGCATCCTGACAGGCAGGGAGAAGGCATCTCTAGCCTCCAGGTGTTCCTAGACGGCTCTGGTCCCAGTTAATGGCCTTTTCATGGAAACGTTCAAGGAGGAAATCCTGCTATGGCATGAGGACTGAAGACTGCTCCTTTTCTGGACCTTTCCAAAGTTTCCTCCTCGCAATTGCAAAAAACCTGGATCTATGTGTGTAGTGACTTGGAGAGAAAGGACGGGATCTGTCCTGGACAGGCTATTCATCTGTCACCTGTACTACTTTGAGCTTCCTTTTTTCCCCATCTGTACCGTAATCATATATACTTTATAGGGCTATTGTCAGGATCATTTAATGACATTGTAATTCATTAAAAACCCAGTTTCCATCAAGCTGATTCCAACCCATGGCATCTGTCATAGTAGAACTTTGCTCCATTGGGTTTTTAATGGCTGATTTTTGGGAAGTTGATCACCAGGCATATCTTCTGAAGCACCTCTGGATGGATTCAAACCTTTAACCTTTTGGTAGGAGCCAAGCATCTTAACCACTCGCACCATCCAGGAATTATAAATATATATAGTTATTTATATATATAGTTTTATACATATATATATATTTTTAAAACACACGTGTGTGTGTGTGTGTGTGTGTGCACAATCTTCTCTTCTCCCCCAATCCAGGTGAGAGCTCTGTTTGTCATCTCCACTGCATAGCACTTCAGTGGACATAATTAGAAGTTGTGGATGGGGAAAGTTACGATGGTTAATATGCGTGTACAGATGTCTACAAATGACTCCTGAGTGCATATGTGTTATATGAAGAGAAGCCTGTACTTTCGAGGCATTTAGATATAATAACTAAACGATAATGAAATGATGTGCAATTATCATATATCACTTTTGAACCCTGAGGTAGTTAGTTTATTGTGCCAACCTAGCCGATAAACACATGTGAGATGAATTGAAGGGCGAAGAGATAAACGGCTCAGCGAGCCTCGCCTTTCTTGTCTCTTGCTCTTTGATCATCGGATCAGTGTGTGGCTGCCTTGCTTGTTCTGTGCCTCAATTTGCAACCTACACTACCCGTGGGACCCCTAACTCGTGGACTGTGTCGCTGTAATTTGAGGTTCCTTCAAGACCTGCTTCGCCACACTATTGGAATTTATATCTCTTCGGCTGGGGACTGTTGGACCCTGTCGACTGGCTGACTGTTGGTGACCTGCCTTGCTGTTTGCTGCCTGTGGCCGGATAGCCTGAATTGCTCTACAGAGGACTACCTGGCGGCCCTCAAGACTTGAAGGACTGCCAGTGTCTCA
>NW_022111373.1:34877263-34879795 GCF_000313985.2 Echinops telfairi | reverse complement strand
CTCCCTCCTCGCTTCCCCCTACCCCAAACCCTTGATAATTTATAAATTATTATTATTTTGTAAAAATGAATTTTTTTGTACTTAAACTAGAAGTAAGAATGAATTTAAGCTGAGCCAGCTGATGAGTATCATCAGAAAAATTACAATTTGTTTTTAAAGATTGCTCAAAAGCCAGTGAGCAGAATTTCCATTAGTAGATATGGAGACGTCTCCAGTTCAGGCTCCATTCTTTATTAAATGAGCTTAGAAAACGGATGAGTAAATTAGCATCTGCACTTGAAGCTCGCTTTCAGATGCTGTGTTTCTTGCCCTGAAAAAGAGAGTCCAAATTGCATTAAGATAGTTATTTTTATATCTTCCTTCCGACAATCAGTTCTTGGACACAGTTATGGAATACATTATTTGGAGACAAAATACTTCTAATGGAAACTCTTGGGAGGTTCAGAAAGTAAGTGAACCATTCAGGTTTATTTGTCCTAGTAAATGTGATGGGGAACATGGCCCTGTGGTACAAATGAATGCACTGCATGGGAGACCAGCAAAGTGTCCACTTCCTAAAGAAGGTCTACGCACCATGTGACGCCAGTTTTCAGGGACTGCAGCTTCTGGGACATTGTCCGTGGGCCTGTGTCTCCCAGTCTGCCTCCACAGTCGCTCCTCCGTTGTTTCAGTGACAAATGGGCAGCAGATTCAAACATGGACTCTCAAACTCAAGCAAACCACTGAACATACATAAATCCTCGGGTTACCTGGATAGGAAGAATAGATGAGGTCTGAGGCAAATTCCTCCTGATGATAAAACTCCCAACCCAAAGCACTGTCAGGGAGGGAATTCTGAGTGACAGCCATCTGATGGGACAGAGTGAAGCTTCCCCCTTTGTATTTCCAGAGTTGTAAAGATTCACAGGAGCAGAGAGCCTCATCCTTCTCCCTCAGAGCACCTGGCAGATTTGCAGCATCTGTAGCGAGGGCTCCTTAGCATCCACTTAAAATAGTTGTCTTTGTGTCATTGACTTTAACAGCACATGTGGATCAGATTAGCACTGTGATGTGTGTGTGTGTGTGTGTGTGTGTTTAAATGAACAACAGGAGATGTATATTTGTGTTGTTAATAAAGGCTTTTTAAAAAGGATACAGACTTAGGGAAGGAGGACCATAGAAGTCAATTGGCTATCTGCTCTGATATTCAACACCAATATACAACCAAACAGCAAAATGATAGGTAACTAATAAAATAATATAAATATTTTTCAGAACATACGGTAATTATTTCTGAGAATGTCTCATTCTATGCTTTTGTGTCTTCTCTTTTCTATTCAACTCACAGTTGTCTCACTGGCCCAGAGTTCATGTCCTATGACCAGGGAAATTTTCTACTTGAGGGCTTGAGGAAATCTATGTTCTATTAGTGTGGTGACCCGGGGCGGATTACACAATAAACAAACAGTGCAGCATGGGTTTGTGAAACCATTCACTATAGATTAGTAAATAAGCATAAGTTAACCTGTGTTTCTCTTTCTTACTGGATACCCCATCCCTATCAGGTTCTGCAAAATTGGAAAGGTGCTGTGTGGTTGGGAGAGAGACGGGTGCCAGTCGTAACTGGAAGCAGTCTTGGGCGTGGTGAATGGTTCACTACAGATTGGAAGCGCAAGTAAATCCATGCTGACTTTGCTTATTGGGTAATGTGAGATGAGTGGAACCCCATTGGTTCTGGGAAGAGGTCATTGTGCCCAGAGAACACAGAATATCTTTGGTGAGGGGTGTTAGCCCTCTTTCTTAATGAGCTGATCACAGGACAGAGTTCTATGAAATCTCCTCAGGAGCTTCACGAATGGACTTGAACATGCTTCTAAAAATGGCTGCAGAAATATTTTCCTTTGCCCGTTTCATAAGATCGTAATCAGAAAGACCCATTGAAAACAATATTTTTATCTGTACCTCAAATTCATCCATACCCATTAGCTGCTCAATTAGGCGAAGCAAAGTTTTCGTTGTGCGCCAGGGGCTTGATTTAATTTGCCTGGATAAGCAGTTGGCCATAACTGTGAAAACCTGTGTTTTCTGTGGTTGTTTTTTTTTAAGAAATTAAACCACAGAAGTGAAGCAAAAATTCTTGAAACACTGTGTAGTTCATAGTTCATAGCCCATAGTTCATGGTGTGGGAGAAGCTCAGGGACTTAATGGCCTGTGTGCCAGGTGTTTGACATTTGCCTCTGATCTTGTTCACTTCCCAGTGGCCACACGTCTTCCCACGCTCAGCCTGGGGTTCTAAAGCAGAACAGCTCCAGTGATCCCATTTCCCGAGGACAACGGGAACGTGTGCTCTCTAATTGTGGGTGCGTGGGGTTTCAGTGCCAGCCAATATTGAGCAGAATGGAAGCTGTCTATAATTCCTAGTCTAATGGGATTTGTTTTTAAAAATTATGCAAAATGTAAATTCTATTTAACTGCCTTTCAGTCATTATATAATTGACTTAAACATTTTTGCATACTAAGCGAGCCTCGCCTTTCTTGTCTCTTGCTCTTTGA
>NW_022111373.1:34874330-34875918 GCF_000313985.2 Echinops telfairi | reverse complement strand
AATCTGAGTACATTTTTAAAGGAGAAGGTAGGTGGTGGTAGAAATGGGGTGTGTGTGTGTGTGTGTGTGTGTGTGTGTGTGTGTGTGTAAAAGAAACAAAAAACAAAGCTATGTAACAAAGCAAGCTTCTCACTTTGTAATTTATGTTAAGAGGAGTAGAATTGCAAATGTCCACATGTAAGTACTCTAGATTATATTTTGACCAGAAGATTACAGGGCTGTGCCCGACGCAGAGCAATTGTCATCGGTTAATTACAGGGTTGAGCATTAGACCCAGCAAATGGACCATTCCAGACCATCTTCCCTCTGCTGTCTACCATGATCCCACCCTGTCCCTTGGCCATTTTGCCAGCAGAATTAACTACATTCTTGGTAAGCCTGCCATTTGAGAAGAAATGCATCTGGAAGGACTGGCAGCAGGGAAGGGAGAGGAGTGTTCCCTTGATAAGTCATCAAGACCATCTGTCAGCCCTGAATTTCTAGGCTAGGCTTATTTGGGGAAAGACAGGTGCAGATCGAAGTTGAAAACTCTTGTTTTGAATGAATTTGTCAAAAGTTTGCCTTACTTAATTTTCACAAAATCCTAAGCCAGTGACTTTGACCAGTTCTCCTGAGAGTAGCTTTTCCATTCCGTGTCACTGACACGCGTGCTGTGTGCGAAGCCCAAGGAACCATGGAACCTGGGCATACCAGTCCTCACCCGCTGATATTAATACTAATTCTATAGACACAGACTGTAGATAAGTCACGAACCATGCTGCCTCAGTTTCTTACTAGATGAAAAGGTGGAAGAATTAATACCTGCATTACATAGTGCAGAGGGCTGTCTTTATTAAAACAGAAAAAACTGTAAGCGATTGTATGTTTTTTCTGAAAGAGAATAAATACATAGATTAGAAAAAGTGCCCTCTCAAAGACCAACTCCTCTACCCACTTTGGACCTGGAGTTCTTTCGCTTAGTTAGCTCTACTGACTTAACTTATGCTCATAAGCATTCCTTTTCTTCACTCTACTGGACCACTCCCATAAGCATACACATATTTTTAATGTTTGTCATTTTGATGCCAATGTAGACCAAAAGTCACCTTGAATCCAAGTCTATCTCTTCCTTCAATCAATGCTCCATTTCTCTGTATAAATGGCCCCAATAGAGCTGTCTATAGACTCTGCTTCTACCCACTCATTTCTGAATCTTTTTTATTTTAAACCTCAACTTCTAAGGCTTTGTCCTCATCACTCATCGAATCCTCTCTGGCAAAATCACTGATGACTTCCATGTTGATCACCTGTCTTTACTGCATTCTCAAGATCATTGGCCCTCCCTCTTAAAACACTCTTCACCAGGTTTAAAGAGCATCATCGTTTTCTGATACTCATTCTATGCCTTCAAATACTTCTCAAGCTCTTCTGCTATTTCTTCCTACTTTTGCTGACATGTATTTTGGCATGCAAGGGGCTCATTTCTCTGATCTCATTCTTCTCTGCATCCTTAGGTAATTTAATCTCATTGCATATCTTTAAAGATCATTTACATCCTATGTCTTCAGCCTCAATCACTTTGAACTTCAGAAAGCTCCTTTCAGGTTGC
>NW_022111373.1:34871742-34873565 GCF_000313985.2 Echinops telfairi | reverse complement strand
AAAATAAGAGCACATTTACAAAAATACTTTTGGGGGTGGTGGGGGTGAAGAAGCAATTGGCAAATATATGTAAAAAGCTGGTTATATTTGTATTAAATGCAGTATATTATATTGAGTTGCCATACTCTCTCACTTGGACTAGTGCAAAAGCTTTCTAATAGATCGTTCGCTTCCATATTCCATATTCCATATTCTCTTCTTCCATATTCTGTTCTAGTCACTCGGACTTCGTTGGGTTTCTGGAACACGCCAGGCTTATTTCCTCCTCAGGCGGCCTTCACCCTGCTCGTAGTCTGGTGTGTCCTTTGTCCTCAGCAAATGGAAGTGCAAAGGAAATCTTATGAAATCCAACAAACTGTTTAATTTCAGGGAAGATAAAAACAAGGGAAATTGGTTGAAGTTAAGCAAGAAGAAGAAAGTAGAACAAAAATGAGAGAAAACTTGAAGAGCTAAAGTACTGCTTTGAAAACAAAGAATTGCCATCTTTTATTATTGTCATTTCAGTATTATCAAAGATTTCATCAGTGTAATGAATGCTTCATTCACCCCTCTGTCTGCCTGCAGCAGTATACGAGCCTGTGACATGAGGGGGAGTTTGCATCAGCTGTGGAGTGCCGTGGAGTGGAGTCGGTTCCCTAAGGATAAGCGAACAGGAAACACTGCCTGGTCTGGCATCAGCCTCACCGTTGTCTTATGCTTGAGCCCATTATGCCAGCTACTGGGTCACTCCATCCTGTCGAGGACCTGCCTGCCCCTCTACTTTCCCAAGCATGATGTCCTTTTCCAGGGACTGATCTCTCCTGTTATCAGGTCCAAAGAATGTGAGAAGTCTCATCACGCTTGCTTCTAAGGAGCGTTCTGGTTGCATACTTCTTCCAAGACAGATTTGTTTGTTCATTTGGTAGGCCAGGGTGCTTTGAAGATTCTTCACCAGCCTTAGAATTCAAATGTATAGATTTTTCTTCCATCTTCCTTAATCAACCTCCAACTTTCACAGGCATACGAGGCCATTGAAAACACCGTGGCTGGGATCAGCACACCTTAGTCCTCAAAGCAATACCCATGTTTTTCAATACATTAAGAGGTCTTGTGCAACAGATTTAGCCAATGCAATCAGGTATTTGATTTCTGGACTGCTGCTTCCATGAGCATTGATTGTGGATCCAAGAAAGATGAAATCCTCACAACTTCAATCTTTTCTGTATTTATCAAAAAGTTACCTATTGGTCCAGTTGTGAGGATTTTGGTCTTTTTTATTGAGTCCTATTCCATACTGAAGGCTGACATTTTTTATCTTTATCAAGAAATACTTCAAATCCTCCTCATTTACAGCATGCAAGGTTGTGTCATCTGCATATATCAAGTTGTTAATACGTATTCCTCCAACGCTGATGCCACATTCTTCTTCATATAATCCAGTTTCTCTGATCATTTGCCCAACATACAGATTGTATGTGATATTAATGATATTGTTCTATAATTTGTTCTATGCCCTCTATTTGGTCCCGTTTCTTTGGAATGAATACAAATATAGATTTTTTTTCCCAATCATTTGGTTATGTAACTGGTCTTCCTGATTTCTGGCACACATGTGTGAGTGCTTCTAGTGTGTCAATAGCTTGTTGGAACATTTCAGTTGGTATTTCATCAATTCCTGGAGCAGCGGCTCTCAACTCGTGGGTCACGACCCCTTTGGGGTCGAACCGCCCTTTCACAGGGATCACCCGATTCATAACAGTTGCAAAATGACAGTTATGAAGTAGCAATGGAAAAATTTTATGGTTGGGGGTCACCAACAACATGAGGAACTGTATGAAAGGGTC
>NW_022111373.1:34835310-34856157 GCF_000313985.2 Echinops telfairi | reverse complement strand
TTTGACCCAAAGAGTCTTCCACAATTCCTTTCTTGTACTCCATGGAGTAGCTTTTTCTTTTTGCACTCATGTCTAGGGGTAAAAATAAAAATGACACTGGGGTCTCAGGGTGGGGGGAGGGGGATCACTTAAAATGACACAGGAGGATCAGAGGGGGGAATCAAAATGACACAGGAGAATCAGAAGGGGGAATCAAAATGACACAGGAGAACCAGAAGGGGGGGGGGTTTACCATTTTGTAACCCCTTCTGATCCTCCTGTGTCATTTTAAGTGATAGCCCAGTGCCATTTTAAGTGCTTCCCTCTCCCCCCACCTCTGTACCAGTGGAAACCTTCACCAGAAATCCCCTCAACCACTTAATCAGACATTTCCCCCCTACCTCATTCACCCCTGTGTGTCCACACAATGTGCCCAACTCCTGCCCCATGTGACTCACTGTCTAATTGTGAGTCAGCCAGACTCCATCAGAACAGAGTGAGCAGCAGGTGGCAGCTTTTCCTGGTGGCAGCGTGGGCTCTCTGATTAAAAGAGACCTTGCACTTCCTGTCTGCTCTGGCTGCGCTGCAGCCAACAGTGAGTTGCGTCTCCCGCTGCTACAGTCCAGAGTCCAGAGTTACGATAGCTTCGGGGGGGCCTTGTTATCGGGGAGGTCTTATTTTCGGGGGGTGCCTTATATTTCAGCAAGAGGCAAAACTGTAAGAAGGTCTTATTTTCGGGGGATGTCTTACTTTCGGGAAAACACGGTATATCTTGTATTTTATTGAGGAATTTTCCTTCCATTCCTATCTTCTTGAGTGTCTTAAACAGGAATTGGTGTTGTATATTGTCAAATGCGATTTCTGCATCTATCGATATTATCATGTGGTTCTTATAATTTTTCATGTCAATGTGGCAATTAATACTAATGGTCTTTTGTATGTTGAACCATCCCTGCATCCCTGGTATGAATCCCATTTGGTCATAGTGAATTATTTGTTTTATATAATTTTGTATTCTATTGGGCAGTATTTTGTTAATGATTTTTGCATTGGTGTTTATTAGGGATATTGGTCTGTAGTTTTCAATTCTTGTGGGCTCCTTGCCTGGTTTCAGTGTCAGAGTTATACTAGCTTCACAGAAAGAGTTTGCGAGTTTGCCATGTTTTTCTATGTTCTGGAAGAGTTTGTATAGGATTGGTGCCAGTTCTTTCCTGAATGCTTGATAGAATTCTCCTGTGAAACCATCTGGCCCAGGGATTTTTTTGGTTGGGAATCCCTTGATAAACTTGTCTATTTCTTCAATTGTTTTGGGTCTGTTAAGATTCTTGACATCCATTTGGGGTAGTCTAGGGAGGTATTGTTTTTCCAAGAATTTGTCGATGTATTTCAAGTTGTTGAATTAACTGGAGTACAGGCTTTCATAGTACTGTGTAATTATCCTTTTGATTTCATTAGGGTACATCGTAATGTCCCCTCGTTCATCCCTCATCCTTGCTATTGAAATTTGTTCTGTCCTTTCTTTGTTAGGTTTTCCAGCAGTCTGTTGATTCTCTTTGTCCTTTGAAAGAACTAACTTTTAGTAACATTAATTTTTTCCCATTGTTTTCTGAATCTCAGCCCTGATTTTTATTACTTCTTTTCTTTTACTATTAGTAGGATTTTCTTGTTGACTATGCTCTAGTTGCTATAAATTTTGTGCCAGCATATTAATCATAAGTCTCTTTTCCTTTTTAATGTGTACATGTATTACTATGAAATTTCCTGATAACTGCCTTTGCTGTGTCCCATAAGTGTTGGTATGTCGTGTTCTCATTCTTGTTGGTTTCTAGAAATTTCCTAATTTCATCTCTGATCTGGGCCAGTACACCCTCCTTTTGCAATAGAGAGTTATTCATCCTCCAATTGTTTGCCCTTGTTTTCTTCATCTTCCATTTGTTGATTTCCAGCTTTATGGCACAGTGGTCAGAGTGAGAGGTCTGTATGATATCAATGTGCTTACATTCATTTGGATTCGACTTATGCCCCTGCATGTGGTTTATCTTCGAATATGTGTCATGTGAGCTTGAAAATAATGTGATTTAAAAAAAAATTTGGGTGGAGAACTCAGTAAATATCTATCAGGTCAAATTGTCGTGTTTATATCTATAGCCTCCTTGTTAAGTTTCTTTCCTAATGACCTATCTTTCTCAAAGAGCAGTGTATTGAAGTCATCTACTATAATTGTTGAAACTTTGATTTATTTTTTCATGTTTTGGAGCATTTGATTGACATATTCTGCATTTTTTCCCCAGTGAGTATATGTTTAGAATACTTAGTGGTTCTTGTTCTAAGGTTCCCTTGAGCACTATGTAGTGTCCCTCCTTATCTCTTTTAATGGTTTGCACTTTGAGATCAATTTTATATGCAATTAGGCTTGCAACCCCTGCTTTTTTGAATTGCTATTTGCTTGGTATGTTTTTCTCCAGCCTTTGATTCTCAGACTATTTTTGAATGCAATATTGAGATGTGTCTCCTATAGGCAGCAGATCGAGGGGTTGTTTGCTAAGCCAGTCTGTTACCCTCTGTTTTTGAAGGTCTGATTCATTCCATTGATATTCAGGGTTATTACGTCTATCTGTGGACTCTGTGATGCCATTTTACCCTCTGGTGTTGGGTGTTTTCTCACCTCCATTTCTTTCCATGGGTTGTACATGTGTGTGTGTGGTTCATTCTTGCCTTCTTTCCATCATTGAGCCGATGTTATCTTGGGGGCTGTTTTCCCTTTGATGGTCTCTGGGTGGAGTTGTTGTGTGTGGCGGTCTCTTATTTGTGCTTGGTGAGTGTTGTTCTGCTGACCATACTGGGTCAGTGAGGATCTTTTGTAGTGATAGGTTTCTTTTAACGTATTATTTGAGTTTTTCCTTATCTGGGAAGACTCTCACTTCTCCATCAATCTTGATAGATAATTTGACTGGATAGAGTATTCTTGCATTTGCGATATTTTCATTCAATTTGTGGAATATGTTGCTCCAGTCTCTCCTCTTCTTCATAGTGTCCACTGATAGGTTGGAACATATTCTTCTCTACTTGCCTTTACATGTGATTGCTTGTTTTTTCCCTAGCTGCTCTCATGATTTTCTCCTTTTCCTCAAAGTTGGATAGTTTAACAACTATATATCTTGGTGACTTTTTGGGATTCAGTCTAGCTGATGCTCTTTTGGCCTCCTGGATGAGTGCCTGGTTTTCATTCATTAAGCTAGGGAAGTTTTCCTCCAAGAATTCTGTCACTATTTCTGACACTGATTTCTTTGATGTGTTATCCTCCGCTAATCCAATTATTCTGATGTTGTCCCTTATCATAGCCTCAAACATAGCTCTGAGGTTTTCTTCGGATTCTTTGATGGACTTGTTCGACTTTTTGTCACGTTTATAAATTTCTACTTAGGAGTCCTCTAGGTGACTGGTGCAGTTCTCTGCCTCCTCCATTCACTGGGCAATGTCCGTGAGTTTGCTATTAGTTTTTGTTATCTCACCCCTTAGCTCCTGCATTTTCCTTTGGCGAGTGGCCTTTATCTCCTCTATCACTTCATCCTTTCTCTGCATTGTTTCCCCCATATACTGTATGACTTTAGCAGCATTCTGAAGATTTCTTTCTGTGGGAGGCCAATATCTGACTTTTCTATGGCTGCTGTTAGGTCCAGGTCATCCTTTGACATTTGGTTTTGTTTCTCTTTTCTTGTTGAAGTTGTGGAAGCAGCTTGCTGCTTTCCCACCCCCTTTCAATTTATTGGAACGAGGTGCCATTTTTCCGGGAGTCACAGAGCCCTAGGTGATGGTGTTTCTGTCGGCTGCCTATAGCCAACTGGCTTGAGGGATTGTGTTTCACCTATGTCCCGCTAGGGTTTCCCTCTCACCTTAACCTATGCTTTGTGCTCTAGCCACCTTCAGGCCTCTGTAGGGCTGTTTGCAGCTGTGCAGGCTGTGGTCTGATGGAAAGTGTTGGCCTGGGAGCAGGAGTGGGTAGTTAGTGAATGGGGCTGGAATGGGGCTTGGGTGGTCTGTTCCTAGCTAGGGGCACTTCCTTTAGGAAGGTGGGTGAGAAGGAGGTTCCTGCTACTCCTTTTAGCATGCAATTCCACTGCATGGAGCACAGAGGGCAGGGGGGATTGTGGAGGGAGAAGATAGAAGATAGAAAAGAGAATTCAGTGTGAGAGCCCCGCAGGCTTAGGTCCCTAAGCTGCAGCTGCACAAGCTTCTGCTGGATTCTTTTGGGTGCCTGCAGGCCTCAAGCATTTGGGTGGGGTGGGAACCTCTGCGGGTGTAGGGAGGGCTGGCTGGCATGTCTGTGAGAAGCGCGGAGGTGGGGTGGGCGGAAGACTCTGCTGTAAGCCTGGCCAGCCTGTGGCACTGGTCAAGGTGGGACAGGCACCTGGAGTGCCGCAAAAGAGGCGGTTAGTGGGCCTGAGACCTCGGGAGTCTGCGGGGAGTGCAGGCGATGGGGTTGAAGTCAGCTTTTTGTTCGGAGAAATGCTCTGGGCTGTCTCGGGGATCAACTGACAGCCTCAACACCCCTACTTGGCCCCCAAATCTCCCCACTCACCGATGTCCATGGAGCTCCCAACGTGAGCTATCTATCTGGTAACCATCTTGCCCCTCTCCACAGCTCCTGATTTTAAACCATGCAGCATTTCCTTTTTCTGTTTATATAACTGCGACTCAATCCGTGTACAAGTTCTGCATTAGCACGACGAAGTGTTCTGGAATCCCCATTCTTCTCAAGGCTGTCCATAATTTGTTATTATCCACACAGTTGAATGCCTTAGCATAGTCAATGAAACAGAACTAAACATCTTTCTGATATTCTGTGTATTCAGCCAAGACCCATCTGATATCAGCAAAGACATCTTTTGTTCCATGCCCTCTTCTGAATTAGGTCTGAATCTCCGGCAGCTCCCTGTTGATGCACTGCTGCAACCATTGTTGGATAATCATCAGCAAAATTTTACTTGCATGTATGTCAATGATATATATAATTTGTGTACTCTGTTGGGTCACCTTTTCTGGGAATGGGTATAAATATGGGTCTCTTCCAATCAGTTGGCCAAGTAACTGTCTTCCAAATTTCTTGGCATAAATGAGTAAGTGCTGTCAGTTCTTCATCAGCTTGTAGAAGCATTCATTTGGTATTCTATCAGTTCCTGGAGCCTTATTTTAGGTTAATGCTCTCAGTGCAGCTTAGACTTCCTCCTTCAGCACCATTGGTTCTTGCTTACAGGCTACCTTTTGAAATGGTTGAATGTCAACAAGTTATTTTTGGGTACAGTCCCTCTGTGTGTTCAAAGGAACCTGGAACCTGGAACCTGGCAGCAACTCCCCCTTTTCTATGAATCTTCCCTTTCTTGAATTCACCAGTGCAGCCCTTCTTTTGTTCTCACCTCATATGTGTTTGCAGACGTGAGGACTGGTTCTGGCTCCTCTGAGTTCCTGAACATATGTTGAAATCTTCTATTTTAAAAGATACTTGAGTTGTTCTTCCAGAGATAATGATTCATAACCAAGCCAACAATAAGTGCTCCTGCTCTGGGGAGGGAAATGATTATGCTCAGAATGAGCCAATCTTACAGGAGTACAAATGAATCATATTTTATTCACAGGGCTACAAAGGTATATCAGGTACATATAGTCCTACATGTGTGAGGTGATTAAAAGTGTTTTGTACTCTCCTCTAGAAGCTATGGATGGCTTTGGATCAGATTTATGTCCGAACTTAGATTTCACTCTCTCCAATCCCCTCCCCTTTCATGTTGGATCTGACTCCTGAGCATGAGAATAATCTTTGGATGCCACATTCACTTACTTACTTGCTTTTCAAGTACAACTATGTATACTTTCAGTATTTGAGGCAAATGAATCCTTATCCTTCATGTGCAAAATTGGTTAAATCTTACTTTTATTCAGGAAATTTACAAAAACAAAACAAATCTAAACTAAACTAAACTTCACAGCCCTTGGGTTGATCATGACTAACAGCAACCCTATAACCTGTAGGATGGAGTAGAACTGTCCTTATGAGGTTTAGAGATTAACTCTTTCTGTTCTGTTCTTTCTTCCAAGGAGTGGCTGGTGGTTCCAAATGATTGGCCTTGTGATTTGCATCCCAACACGTAACCCACGGTGCTACCAGGGTTTCCAGGGAGGCTGTAGTAGTATAAAAATCATGTAGGGCTGGTGTGTGACCTCGTTTACCTTTACATCAGCCCAAGACTGATTTTCATGAGGTCAAGATCAGGCATGCCTCCACCCTCCAACTATTTCAGAAACTTCCCTATCTCCACAGTACTCTCCATTTCTCCACAGCCCCAACACCCACCCCAACCAAAGATTACTTTCTTGGTGTCTTGATTTTTAGGCCTGCTCCTGGGTTTACTTGGGGTGTTAATTAAGAAAATGCTCTAGTTTCTTAGAGTGTTTCACTATATTTTCAGCTAAGTTATACTAATTTACTAATCTATCATCCTAGTTTTAAGTATGAGAAAAATTCAGACCCACAAATAATGGGATAGAACAAAACACGGTAAGAAATATTTGAAAAAGAATTACCTATTAAGGGCTCCTGAGGGAAGCTGTATTCATAAGGTCAGTGGTTCAAACCCACTAATTAATCTATAGCCTTAAAAAGATTTAGAAATTTGGAAACCTGAGGGACAGTTCTTCTCTGTCCTACAGGGTCACTATGAACCAATTAGATGGCAAGGTTTCTCTTTTTGGAATGGGAGGCTATGTACTATATATTGAGACTACAAGTTGGATACTATAAAGCAAGAACACAGCTTGAGAAGAGTGGAAAATAAAAAAGAAAACTGAAAAGGTACATATATGGAAGGTGTGAGAGCAATTTAGAGTATTGAAAATGTAAGAATTTATAGCAATTTTTATAAATATTTTGAATATCTAAATGTTTCTTCAAATTATACAGTAAGCATTTTAATATATTAAAACACATTTTAATATATAATATATAAGAACACCATTTAATATATAAAAATCAATGGATAATTCATGTCAAATGCTTCAGAGGTAAGGTTGACTCCAAGCTTCTTTGTAGAAAACTCTAACTTTTCTTTTAAGAGTTTCTGTGGACAGGTGAAAAATTTGTGCCATCATATAACAAGACTAAGTCTAAACTAATTGCCATCGAGTCAATGCGAACACATAGTGACTCTATAGGACAGAATAAAACTGCCCCTGTGAATTTCTGAGACTAACTTTTTACCGGAGTAGAAAGCCCTGTCTTTCTTCTGAGGAGTGGCTGGTAGTTTTGAACTGCTGTCCTTGCAGTTAGCAACCCAATGTGTAAACACGACACCACCAGGGCTTCTAGAACAAGATTGGAACATTTCAATTTCAATAAAGGTGTTTGAATTCTGACAGACCCATTTTCAGTTTGAGAACATTAGGAGATGTATTTATTGTACCAAACTCACCACCAGCCTGTTGATTATGACTCATCGAGACTATAGGACAGAGTGACTTCTCCTGTGGTTTCAAGGCTTTAACTCTTTGTGGAAGCAGAAAGTCTTATTCTTCTCTCGCAGAAAGTCTGGTGGGCTCAAATAGCTGACCTGTGGTTAGATGTAAAACACATAACCACTACACCATCAGAGCTCCTCATTTATGATATAGTAACTCTTATTTCTGGCCCCTTTATAAGATAACAAAAGGCAAGTGCCTGCTATTAAAGGTGAAGAGACGGGATGGAGGAGGAGTCACGATGGTGCCCAGAATTGGGAGTGTACCTACAGACCCACCATGGCACATCAAACCAGGAGGGCAACGTAACCACATGGAGGATTACATGAAAAGATTGGGCTACGGGGCCAGCCCCAGCCAGAGCCATTCTGACCCCACCCTAGAAGGATGTGCCACAGAGAACAACACTAAACCGGCAGGTGGGGGAAAGGAGCCAACTTACAACACCCACACGGAAACAAACCCAGACGGAAAAAGAGAAAGGGACAGTCAGCCTAGACGCCGTATCGGCACACCAAGCCTGGAGGATGATGTCCCTCGACGGAGCTGCTAAGGCACAGAGAGGACTGTAGGGCCGCCAACAACCAAGGACGTGTTGTCCCCTAACTGGAGTGTACTGCAACAGGGGATAATAATGGGGACACTCGGAGGGGAGATAATGTGACCTGAATCCCCTGCAGTGGGACAAACCAAGAAGGGAGCATAACAGATCAGCAATTGGAGCAAAATCAACCCACAAAGCCCATAAAGAGACCCCAAAATAGACTGTGGGTAGGAGGGGAAGCCCCTGATATTCCCCCAGGACCAGAGGGGAGAGATTCATAAAAGCCAGGAGACAGACCTGGAACTATGTATGTGTTTTTTTTCTTCCTCTCCTTTTCTTTTTCCAACCTTTTGTTTCCTTATTGTTTGGACTAGGATATTGCTGGTTTACCTACTTAGATAAGACAGACGTGGGAAGCAAACTTTTGGAGAAAGCAACGGGGCCATCCTGGAGGGTCTTGGGGGAGATGGAAGTGGTGGTGAGCAAACAACACCATAGACAGGGGAAAACAAGGAAATTAAAACGAACATATAGGAGGTTGTAGAGATCCTGCGGGTATTAGAGCAACACCAATCTAGCTGTGAGGAAGTACTAAGAGGTGGAAGAAGGGGGAACATGATGGTGGGGCAGGAGGAGGCAAAAGGAAACAGAGGAAAGCTCTAGGAAGCAAAGCTATAGATAGAGGTATTAACAGAGGTGTGTACTTGTGTAAATACTTTAATCCATAAAAACAGAGATATTGCCCTGGGTATATATATTTATAAGGCAATACACTGAGGCTGTAGATGGGCCTTGGGCCTCAGCTTATACCCTCCCTCAATACAAGAACACTTGACTTTAACAAAATGGCATTTTGTGATGCTCCAGCCCCCCCCCCCCACACACACACACGATCACTGAAGACAAAATGGTTGTATAAGTAGATGTGGTGAAGACAGCGAATGGTGCTTGGCTATTAAAATATATAGCATCTGAGGTCTTAAAGACTTGAAGTTAAACAAGCAGCCATCCAACAGTGAAGTGACAAGCCCACATGGAAGAAGCACACTAGCTGGTGGAATCATGAGGTGTCATCGGGACTGGGTAATGGGTATCAGAAGATTCATAACAAACAACCAAAAATGTGTTCATGAGAACGAGAGGGGTCAGAGCAGAGACTCAAAGCCCATCTGTAGACAATGGAACATCCCCCCCAGAGGGGTCTTAGGGAGGGAATGAGTCAATCAGGGTGCAGTAGAGCATTGATGGATCATGCAATATACCTCTTGTTCCTTGAGGCTTCCTCACCTGGCACTATCATGACCCCAGTGCTGTTTCCCACTCTGGACAGGACTGGAGCTTGTACATATGTACAGGCAAGAGATAAAACTCACAACACATGGAACCCAGGAACAGGAATGGGAATAGAGATACCAAAAGGGGAGGGGAGGAGGGAGAGATGGGGAGGGAGGGGTACCGATCACAATGAGTGGCACAGAACTACACAAACACCCTCCATGGGGAAGAACAACAGAAACCAAAGATGAAGGGAGACAGTGGTTGGTGTGAGATATGAGAATAATAGCAATCTGTAATCTTTCAAGGGGCCACGAGCGTGGGAAGGTGGAGAAGGGTGGGGGGGAAGCAGCTGATCCCAAGGGCTCAATAGAAAGCAAATGTCTAGAAAAGAATGATGGCAATCATTCGTATGAATATGTCAGATACAATTGATGTATGATTGTAATGAGTTGTAAGAGCCCCCAATAAAATGATCTTATTTTTTAAAAAATGGTGAACTGATACTTGGGGACAGTTCCAAGTTCATATAATTTGTACTGTCCAAGTGGATCAAAGGATACCATGTGAAGTATAACTCGATCTAAGTATTTAGTACAACACAACTACTTTCAATAAAACCAATGTGCACTTCCTCTATCTCAGACTAGTTATCACTACACTATCTTGATTTTTTTAGAAGGTAACAGGTTACAATTCAGAATTGGGAGTGATTTTGGATATAGCTCTTTGACCATGACTGTCTCTTCTCAACCATGTCCACAACCATGTCTCTCTCTGGACCATGATACCCCTTGGACCAGAGACCTTTTGGCCTCTGCCCTGCTCAGGCAACTGTTACAAAGCTTTATTAACTCTGCCAGTCTATGCCCAAAGGCATCTCACTGTGCTAGTGAGCCTTAGCATAAAGACACAAAGATGTTCAGCTCTATCTGGCTCTTTGGGTTGACCCATTTAGTTTTCTCCTGATTAAGCACCTGGGCAAGTCTCCTCCTAAGTCCACAAACATGTCTCCTGTCCAAAGGCCCTCAGTTTCTCACTCCACGGATTGGAGAGCCCATTGCTCTGTCCCACAGGCCACAACAACAGTTTCTCTGCTGCTGCTTCTCACTACTGCTCATTCCCTCTGGTGTCACAGCACTCTGTCTCCTAGGTTACGGAGGTTCATCACCTTTAGATCTCAGGTCCAAAGGACATGCTCTACGCCTTGCTCTTCTGTCTTTTTTGCTTTGTTTGTTCACATTTCATGGTTATCCACAAGGGGAACAATAATGTTTTCAAATCATTTTGGTGAAATGGGGATGGGGGACATATTTTTTCTTTTAAGGTGAGCATCCAATTTTCCCAGTTTGCTAGGAATTTTGCATTTAGATTGTGCTTTTGATAGTAACAGACACCTCAGGACATAAAACCTTATTCAAATTAAATAAGGAATTTAGGGAGGTGGGACTAACACATAAAGGGATCCAGGTTCTGACTTTGTTTCTTGGCTCTTTTCCAGTGTTTATCCTAAATTTTCCCTCTTCAGAGTCACAAATTAGTTGCTGCTAGTGAAGAGCCTTGGTGGCATGGCTGGGTAAGTGTTGAGCTGCTAACCCTATGGTCTGTGTTTCAAATCCACCACGTGCCCCTTGTGAGGAAGATGAGGCTGTCTGTTCCTGTAAAGATTTACTAAGCTCTGAACACCTTATATAGGATTGCTATGACATAGAATCAATTTGATGGCAGTGGGTTTGATTTAGTCAGCACCTAAATCAACATGTTTTCTTAATCACTTCCGGTAGGGGAGAGTAAAATTAATTCTCCCATTTCTTCTGTTCTAGAAGAGAGGCAGAACTGTATTAGGACTTAAATTCAACAGCACTTGGTTTGTGAAAGGTTGCATATTAAAGTGGGAGCCCTAATTTCATTTTGAACCTTGATATAAGTTCAACCTCCATCCTGACTCTTCTTTCATGATGATAGTGAGATCCCTCCTTTTTGCATCCGGGATAGCTCACGTCAAGCCCAGTGGGATGGCAAAACTGACCAAACTTCATGTCAGGGTTCCATATAATTTATTTATAAGGTCCTAATCCCCAAAGAGTACCATAATCTTCATTTACATTATTTAGAAAGGTATCAAATGCCCTTGGTGGGCCACAAGCACCTGAATGTGCATAGTCCTACCCAATTATTAGGGGGAGTTATAAAGATGATGTCACATAATTAACCACACTGCAAATGGCCTTCATCATACAACTCTTTTGTCTCATCTTTGGCTTAGCCACTTCTCCATAGACAAAATAGTGCTTTGAAATCATCTGTATTCTCTGAACTTTTGAGAAACAGAATATGCTACTCATCTTGCCTAAAATGATTTCCCTACACTTGTATATTCAGAAAACACATGTCCTATAAGTAAGAGCTCAAACACTAACATATGTGAAGTCTTCCTTGATTCCTTTAGTCAAAATTCGAGCTTTCTCCTACAGCCCTATAGTACAGAGGTGCACACAGAGCCCCATAAAAGAAGAGGTCATATTTCAATCCAATCTCCAACAAAACCAAACACTGCCATTGAGTTGCCCCCAACTCAGAGTGACTTTCTAGGACAGAACTTCCCCAGTGAGTTTCCTTGTCTGTCAAACCTTACATGGGAAGAAAGCCTCAGCTTTCCCCCGTGGAATGGCTGGTTGGTTTGAACTGCTGACCTTGCTGTTAAGTAGCCCAATGAATTATTTACTATACTACCAGGACTCCTTAATGCAATGTTGGCTAAAAAAAAAAAAAAAAAGTCTTAGGCCAGAACTATAAACTGTTTGAAGGCAGAGACATTTTCCCTAGTGCATGGTGGATAGATGCTCAACAAACAGTTGACGGTGGGATAAACATACCAGTAATTAAATAGGTTGTTTTTAGTGCCATTGAGTGAGGTCTAACTCATAACCACCCCATGTGCCACAGAAGGGAACCCTGCCTTGTCTTGTGTCCTCTTCACAATTATTGTTATGTTTGAGTTCATTTTTCTGGCTACCGTGTCAATCCATTTTGTTGAGTCTCATTCTTTTTTGAGGATCCTCTACTTTACCAAACATGGATATCTTTCTCTAGGAACTAATCTCTCCTCATCATATGTTGAAATTACTTGAGACAAAGCCTGGCAACTTTGATTCTAAGGACCATTCTGGCTGTCCTTCTTAAAAGGCAGATCAGCTTATTCTTTAGGCAGTCCATGTGACTTTCAATATTCTTTAACAACACCATAATTCAAATGAATCTGTTCTTCTACAGTCTTCCTGACTCACTGTCCAATTTTCACATGCATATGAAACAATGGGAAAGACCATGACTTGGGCCAGGTGAACTTTAGTTTTCAAAGTGATATCCTTGCTATTCAATACTTTAAAGAGCTCTTGTGCAGCAGATTTGTCAAATGCAATATGTCTTTTGGATTTTTGACAGCTGCATCCATAAGCATTGATTATGGATACAATTAAAATAAAATCCTTGATGAATGAAATCTTTCTCTGTTTATTGTGATGTTGTCCATTGGTCCGTTGGTTTTCTTTACATTTAATTGAAATCCAGACTCAAGGGTGAGGTCCTTGATATTCATCAGGAAGTACTTCAAGGTCTCCTCACTTTCAGTAAGCAAGGTTATATTATCTAGATTGCCGGCTGTTGATAAGTCTTTCTCTAACACTAATGCTGATTTTTTCTTCATACAGTCCAGTCTCTGCTTATTTATTCAGCATACAGATCAAATAAATGTGCTGCAAGGCTACAGCCATGGCACACACCTGTCTTGATTTTGAACCATGCAGCATTTCCTTGTTCTGTTCAAAAGACTACTTCTTAGCCTATGTGACAGTTTCCTTATGACCACAATGAAGTGTTCTAGAATTTCCATTCTTCTCAACGTTTTCCAATGAATCACACAGTCGAATGTATTTGCATAGTTAATAAAACACAAGTAAACATCTTTCTTGTATTCTCCACTTTGTCCCATGTCCTCTTCTGAATAGGGCCTGCTGTCACCGTTGTTGGATGATCTCCAGCAAAATTTTACTTGCGTGTGTTATCAATGATATAGTCCTATAATTGGAGCATTCTGTTGGGTCACCTTTCTTTAGAATGGGTAGATATGAATCTCTTTCAGTCAGTTGGCCAAGTAGCTGTCTTCCAAATTTCTTGGCATAGTCAAGTGAGTCTATGCAGTGCTTCATCAGCTTGTTGAAACATTTCAGTTGATACTCCATTGATTCCGTGAGCCTTGTTTTGGCTAATGCCTTCAGTGCCGTTTGGACATGTTTCTTCAAAGCCATTGGTTCTTCATCATATGTTAGCTCTTGAAAAGGTTGAACATCAACCAGTTATTTTTGATACAGTGACTCTGTGTATTCTTTCCATCTTCTGTTGATGTTTCCTGCACCGTTCAATATTTTGCCAGTGGAATTCTTCAGTATGACCGCTCAAGGCTTGAATTTTTCTTCAATTCTTTGTTTGATATATGCTGAATATACTCTTTCTTTTCATTTTTCAAGTCCAAGTATCTGCATATTATATTAATATATTCTTCCTTTGTCTTCTCAAGGTGTCTTTGAAAATTTCTGTTCAGTTTTTCTACTTCATCATTTCTTCCATTTACTTTCAATACTTAAGACCACGTTTCAGGGTCGTTTCTGACATCCACTTTGATGTGTTATTTATTTCTTCTCTTTTTAATGACCTTTTTGCTTTTTTAATGTGTTATGTTCATGATGTCAAGTCTTCTTTCATTAGTGTTTAACATGTTAAGTCTGTTCTTGAAATTCAGATGAGATATACTCAAGAAGGTCCTAGCTTTTTCATTTTCTTCGGCTTCTGCCTATACTTTCATATGAGAATTTGATGGGCTATCACAGCTAGTCCCAGGCCTTATTTTGGCTGATGATATTGAACTGCTCCATTTTATCTTCCCACAGAGATAATCAATTTGATTCCTAAGTACCGTATCTGGAAAAGTCCATGTTTAGTTGTCATTTGTGTTGTTGAAAAAAGTATGTGCTCTGAAGAAGTCATTGACCTTACAAAGATCTAACCTAGGGCCACCAACTTTGTTTCCATTACTAAGGCTGTATTTTTCAACCACAGTTCCTTCTTCTTTGTTTCAAACTTTCACATTCCAATCATTCATAATTATCACTTCATATTGATTACACTTTTCATCAATGTCAAACTGAAGAAGTCGGTAAAAATTCTTCAGCTTGTTTATCACTAGCTTTAGTGGTTGAGATGTAACTTTGAATAGTTGTATCAACCTGACTTTCTCATAGGCCTATGGATATTAACTTCTCCCAGACAGCACTTACTTCAAGACAGACCTTAAAATGTCCTTTCTGAAGAGGAATGGGACATCATTTCTCTTGACTTTGTCATTCGGGTTTAGGAAACCCTATGAGTGTCTGGCCATCAAATGACCAACTTTCATTTCAGCTTTCTGCTGCCTAGGATATGAATCTTTATGTGTTCTACTTCATTTGAACTCTCTCTAATTTCCCTAGATGCTTACAATGTTCCACTTTATTCAGAAGGTTTTTGGTAGCTAATCCCTCCTATTCCTTTGTTGTGGTCGTCCTTGGACTTGGAAGTTCTGCTCTGTAAACCTGCTGGTATTGAAAATCCTGTTGGCACAGCTTCAGAGTACTGTATCACAGCCACCTGAAAGCCCCCACAGTAGGAAAACTTGACAGATGAGTGGTGGAGAGTTTAATATGTCGTTGTTGTGGTGTTTAGGTGACATGGAGTCAGTTCAGCTTCATAGGGACCCTCTGTTCAACAGAACAGAACGCTGCCCAGTCCTGCACCATCCTCATAATTGTTGTTAGGTTTTTGCTATCAATATGGAAAATAACTACTAACCTAAGAATGGCACTGATACATGGCAACTGCCAGTTATGGAGGGGTTATCTGTTACAGGTATTGTACTATGTTTTATTTTTTATATTCATTGTCTTATTCTTTCCCATCTTATCGATGAGAAGCCTGAGTGTAGAGGGGTTCATTAAATGGCCCCTCTTGACATGAATAAACACGATGGAGAAGTCTTGGTGGTATCATGGTGAATCCCTGGATTGTTGTGTGGAAAATGTGCAGTTCAAACCCACCAGCTGCACTGTGGGAGGAAGATATGGTAATCTGCTTCCTGTTTGGAATTCCTATAGGACTGTGCTAGCTGCCTTGTAGGGTGACCATCAGTCAGAATTGGCTTTTTTGGTTTGGAAAAGGCCTTTGCCACTAACTGCCACATGGTGATGTCCTCCTTGAGACAGAACTGACCAAGGGAAGTGAGCCTGTCAGGTAGACAATTGTGGTTCTTTTTAAAATGCAGCAAGCAAGACCCCTATGCATTATTCTAAATGTATTGCCCATTCTTTCTGTGTTTTAATGGATACCCCCATGATGCTTTGCGAAGGAAACAAAACCCTCGTGCAGAACAAGCATACAGCAGGGAATGCCTCTTCCATGGAAGTTAGGTCACTGTGTAATGCACAGTGCTTAATTGATGCCTGATCAAATTCAAATCTCATTTGAATGTGGAAATTAAAGTTCTCTACAGTGAACTTTGAGGGATTGTGTCAACATGAGATAACACTCTTCCAAGATAATGACTGAATTTAATCTCACATAAGCCTGATAAAAGGCAATTCTCCTGACAGCCTTGGGGCTGCCAGGCTGGCATGTAAGTGGTGAGGGTAAGTGGTGAGCAGGCAGCTAACATCAGGAGTGTGATAAGTGGAGAAAACGGTGAATAAGGAACGGGAGGTTTCCAGGAAAACAAGGGCCCCGTGAAATACTGCTGTGGCTGGACTGGACCCGTTAGAGCACATGTAGCTGTCAGCGGTTCATGCCAACACATTAGTTTAAGTTTTAGGAGCATTTCTCTTTATTTTTACTTTTTTTAAATGCTATGTTCCCATTCCTTAAAAAAAAAAAAAAAAAAAGTTGCTGCGCCCAGGAATGGTTTCTTTTCCTCAGGGGTAGGGGAAAACAAAAGCTACATTTCTCTCTTCTCATAGCCTAACTTGAGTCAAGCCTTTTATTACCGTAGGTGAGTTGAATGCTGAGTACCTAGGTCCTTCTCAATGGACCTTCTTTGATTCTCCATTTGGTCCCTGTTGTGGCCTGCCTTTGAATGGATTTTCTCTCATCCTCTTTTGCTGCCACCTCTGACGGTGCTGTCTCGAAGGCCCACAAGTGGCTCTATCCCTTGGCCCCTGGTTCGCATAGAAAGTGCAGCTGTGGGGGGGTTCCAGCCTGGAGTGGTCATGGGAGGACTGGAGCACAGTGGTACACAGTGGCATGGCCATCTCTTTTCTTGAGGGCTTGTCACCAGTGGGGTCAATTGCAGCTGGGTGAAAGGTTGGCTGAGCACATCTCTCCTAGCCTCCTTTGATTTTACTTTCAACTCAGAACCGTTTGAAGCATGCCCAAACACAGGTGTGCCTTTGTTTGGATTTCCAGGTGAAAGGTTAGCAGTGGCCCGTGGAAGGAACCCCCTGTTCACCTGCTTCCAGCGGAATGACAGCCTTGACAACACCCTTTCATTCTCTAACATGTATTTATGAATCAGAATAGATGAGATGGTGAGCATCACAACCACCACCTGTGTGGGCTCCATGCGCCTACTTTACTCAGAGTTTCATTGCAAAATCGCGTTTCACTTCCTCCAGCTTTCCTCCCCACCAGGCCTGGCCCTTGAAGGGCATCTGAGGTGAACCCACAGGTAAGCATCTTCGTGGTCATTTCTGTAGTTAATGAGTGTGCTAACATTCTCTTAGAAAAATGAATACCAGACTAGTCCCAAGGAAGGGAGATTAAGGATGCCTCCATGCCCAACTCTTACACAATGCGATTCAGCTCCCCTCCCCTCCCACTCCTCCTTTGGGGCTCTTCTCTCACGTCACTGGGTTCTGGGATTCACTGTACGGCCTCCCAGGCACTCATGAAATTGGAAGAGACGTCGACCCTGGTGGTGGGTGCTATTCGGTTCCAAATGCCTCTGATGGGGTATCTGACTCTAGAGACCGAAAATGCGGAAAAGCTACAGCAGGTCATCTTGCTTCTTCCCAAAGCTCAGTCAGGAAAATTGAGGTCTGGCTCTCCAGGTGAGGCAATGGATGGGTGGAATTGTGTGGCAGCATCATTGTATATCCAAAGAAAACAAAGGGGAAAGCTCAGTTCACGTCTGGTTCTAAAGAAGGATGTTACAGATGCCCAACAGGGAGACATAGTATCACCTGATTTACACCCTTTACTAAGGTCAAATCTTAATGCCACCTGATTCCCATTCTTCAGTCCCTGCCAAACGGGACTACCACCGCAGGTGCATAAAGTCCAGAGTTATAATCTATCACACAAGAAATGCTGGCTCGAGGGCCATATTGATGGACTCAGCTCACTGGGCATCTGTAGGCTGCTGCTGCACGGTCAGGAGGAGGCCTCTGGTGCGATGAACACCTCTTGCAGTAAGCGGGGGCTGGATAAAACCTTTGGCTGACAAGGCAGGGGTCAAGAGCTGCTTCAGTGGGGACTGAGGGAAAGATACCACCATTATAGATTGGGAGCCACCAGGATTTGCATCCCTGAAACCTCCTCTAAAGGGAGGATTATGTAGAATTAGATAGGATGGGCATCTGAATGGACAGGGTTTACCCAACCTGAACCCTGGTTGGCCAACCAGTTACCAATTTTTCTAAGCTTATAGGGGAATACAGTCTTCTGTTGGCTCTGTAATAGGAATGCATCCATAGGGGTGGTGGTGATGGGAGTCATGACCATGCTGCCATTTTCCTCTTCCTTTCCATTCAAGTAGGCAATCTAACAGCACTTTTCAAGAATGTGCTAAAAGATGTGGGTCCTCTCCATGTGGGGCTGATGGTACTGAGGGGTACACTATGAGCACAGACATAGCAGCTGAGAACCCTGTAAAGGAATTTACAGTGACTGCTGAATGTGGGCCACCGTCAGAAGGGGTGTGGAAGAGCCTTGCAGGTTGGAGCTTTGCGAGAAGAATATGTTCGATTTGAGTAATGGGCAGGGGAGGATACTCCGGGAATGGAGAGCCAAGGAGAAGAGATGGCAACTTTTTTCAATGTTAAAGAACAGGAATACCAACCTGTCTCATGGAAGTGCTGGCTGTAAACACCGTCTCCTGGACAGAGCTCCTGAGAAGAAGAGGGCTTCTTGTTAAGGGCAAATCTGATCAGCCGCGGAGCTCTTGCACGTGGAGGGGCCCACCAGAGAACAAGCACCTCAAGGTCGAATCCCTGGCTGACGCCAGAGGGCCAGCCCCAGGGTGCACTGCGCAGTCATTGGCGCTAAACACATCTCTCCCAGCCTGGTTTGTTTTTGCCTCCAACTCCGAGCCCCTTTGAAGCTTGCCAAAACACAGGTGTGCCTGTGTTTTGATGACAAACTCTGAGAGCGCCTGGCGGGACTTTCTGAATCATGAGGCCTCTGTTGCTTCTGCAGCTGCCCCCCTCCGTCAAAGAGCCGAGGCTTGAGCTGGAGGGGGAAGAGAGAGCCGTTGATGTCAGAGGTTAAGGTGGGAGACACCTTTTCTGCCATGGCCTCTCCTCCAGGGGTTCTCAACCTTCCTCAGGCCGCAACCCTTTCATACAATTCCTCATGTGGTGGTGACCCCCCAACCATAAAATGATTTTCGTTGCTACTTCATCACTGTCATTTTGCTACTGTTATGAATTGGGTGACCCCTGTGAAAGGTTCATTTGGCTCCTGAAGGGGTCGCGACCCATAGGGTGAGAACCGCTGGCTTAGTTGATGTCAAAGAAGATCTGGGGCTTCCTCCTTGTCACCAGGGGCCAGCAGTGCCAAGGGCTGGCAGGAGGTTGTGGCTGCTTTCAACTGAGCATCAGCCCTAATGGGCTTGGCAGGATTTTATCATAATCAAAACAAAACAGGTGCGAAGGTTCCCTGGGGGAGGGATGTGGGGATGGCCTAAATGTAGATCACAGGATAAGCCCACGGCCTGGCCTGAAGCAGTTCTGAGGCCTGGTGCCAAGGGTCTGTGCTGAATGACAATGTGGAGTGACTTTATCAGGGAAATTATTCCGTAATTAGAGCTGAAAAGAGTCAGGAGTCTTAACTTGTATTTAGCACCACAGGGATAAGGTGTCCCTCGTGGTATTAAGTGACTCCCCCTGGCTCAGGCTGTCTGAAGAATGAATGCGGATGGAAGGCAGACAGGGGCAGGAAAGCTGAGCGAGGAGAATTGGGGAAATGAAAGTGAGAAAGGGGGAGACTGCTGAGACATTGCACTTATACCATGGGACAATCTGTGTCAGTAGTGCTTGATGGGAAGCTGACTTTCTTTATAAATGTTCACCTACACCAGAATTAAAATTCTTTTCTTAAAAAAAAAAATGAATGGGATGGCTTATCCAGGACTACGGTGGAGAGCAGGAGTGAGCCCCAGGTAGCTGTGGGTGGATAGGCTTCCGCTTGGCTTGGGGGGAGGGGAGCCGAAATTCTTCCAGCCCTGATTTCACCCCAGGAGCAGAGTCCTCTGCTACCCAGGATACCTTGGCTTAGATGCCTAAAGCCCAGGAAAGACCGAGCCTGGCCAGGTTGAGTGTTGCATTTTTAATGAGGTTGGAATAATGTACAAAAAACGCTTTCAAGACAAATGAAGAGGCAGGCCATGTGGGCGAGAGGAATGGGGCAACACACCTGTCCTTTCTTCTGGTTTTGTGGCTGTAGCGTGACACTATAGCCACATGTATCAACCTGGTGACGTTCAGCTCAGCCCAACTGCCTTAGGGACCTGTGCTCCTTCCTCCCCAGCCACAGCGTAGAGCCCAGGGACAGTACAGTGGAGTAAACTTCTGAGAAGCTCCAAGGAGTGCTTATCCAAGGCAGCCCGGGCTTTGCTCTTTTGCTGGAGCGCTGGCTCTTTCATCCTCGGCGCCTTTGTCCTCCCACAGTGAATGCTTCTGGGAGGACAGATAGGTTGAAAAGATTTTCCCTAAGCCAGAAGGAGGATCTGGTTCTGAAACACATCAGGAGGTGGTCAGGCCAGGTGGCTGACAGGTGGCAGGGTCCCATGTGAGGCCCCCAGGCACTGGGTGGTGATGTGGACCAGCTGAGGGGCTTGCCCTGAAGCTCACTTGATCCTGGCGGAGTCCTCAAAGCTCTTTCTGATTACACTGGAACTTAAGCAGCATTGAGCACTGATCTTATGATATGGGGACTCTTTTGTAACCCGAGGGCTCAGGCCTTGGGGATTGCTGGGCCCAGCATTTGGAAGGTGTTTGAAACTTCAGTTTGTCTACTCCCTCCCTCTTGTTCTGGCTTGCCAAGTTTTCTGCCTGTCCCTGTGCTTCAGCTTTATTGTTTTCTCATGGCATGAATGAATGTTTGCTAGTTCCTAAACCACATGGTAAACCATGGCCACCGTTGAACAACCAATTCTACATAGTCCTTGATCCAATTAAACAATAGAGCTGGCCCAATTCAAATGGAATAGAAAATGTGGGTTATATGTTAGGCTGCTAACT
>NW_022111373.1:34828134-34834885 GCF_000313985.2 Echinops telfairi | reverse complement strand
CCCCAAATGTCCACCATATCAGATAGAGGCTAGAGAGGGAGAGGAAGGCTGGGCCCACCATTCATCTAGAAATTTCTTTTTATGAAGGAAACTCCCTGCTGCCTACTTCAACAAAGTTCCTCATTAGCATGGCCCTCCTGAATCCGGAGATTTGGTCCCAGATTACCGAATCATCCTCTGTCTTCCCTGGGTAGAGAAGTTGATGTATGCTGGGGAGCCTTGTGTGAATTTACATTTCTGTTAATATGCATTGGGCACAGATGGTTACCAGGTTGTCTCCAATCCATAAGTCTTCTTTCATCAAGGGCTGAACAAAATTTAGTGCTAGCAGGTTTAAAGGGACAAGCTTTTAGGCTCGGAAATGTGCATATAAATAAAAATGTTGCTGTAGTGGCTTCATTGTTAATGAAAGAAAAATGATCCATGCCCTCTTCTGGGATAACAGAGTCTCTGAATATATTTATTTCAAGATTTAGGTGCTGGGGGAACTAGCCACAAATCACCAAGCAGCCACTAATGAGCCTCTGTCCCTACCTGTTAAGCTTATTAACTGCCTGTTACCTACAGTTCTATATCCCACTTGGGGACACAAAATGGATGCTTTGACACTGCAATGACTGAAAAATACAGAAGTTAATCAAAAGCACAGGGGGGTCCTGGAAATGCAATAGGAAGACATGGGCTGGCTGAGATTATTGGGGGGACTGGAAGGTTGCGGGGAGGAGTGTAGGGAATATGAAGATATCTAATATGAGATGTAGTGAATTAAATGTCCCCGTCCTTTAATCAATGTCTTCTCCCTCTGTGCACATTGAGGACATTAAAAACACAACCCCCTACTGTCTAAAGAAGTTCCTACCTGCTAATTGAGTGGGTTCGCTCTACAGAACGGAACCAGACTGAGCCCGATGGAAAGCAGGTTCAGGGCAGTGCTGTTGAGGCGGTATAAATAAATGCTAGAGCAATGAAAAACAGAAGAGTAGGATATGATGCAAGGAGCCTTGATGACATAGAGCGAACTTTGGATTTCACTTCAGTTCTACCGTATGGTGGTGGTTGTGTTAGTCGTCCCTTCCAGTCTTGAGTTTCTCACTTAAAAAAAATAGAGGAGCTTGAAGTTGATCATTACTAAAGAGTATTCATGAGTTTCATGAATATTTAATATAACATGGACTGCTGGCAGAATGAACAAGCGTGTTTTGGAAGAAGGATAGTCAGAATGCTCGTTAGATTAGAAGCCCGGGGAGTGAGAGTTTGTCTCATTTACTTTGGCTACGTCATCAGGAGGGCCCAGGGTCTGGAGATGAGGGGTCAGTGAAAGAGGAAGACCCCCCCAGTGCGATGCATAGTGGCTTCAAAAGTGACTCCCACAACAGCAACCATGGTAAAGGTGGCCGGGCCTGGCCAGTATTTCTTGCTGTTATGCAAAAGCCTGAAGCCACACCCACTGCTATCAAACTGCTTTTGACTCATAACAATCCTATAAATATGGTTTCCAAGGTTGTAAATCTTTATGGGAACAGATAGTTTCAACTTTCTCCTTTGGTAGTGGCTGGTGGATTTGAACCACCCATCTCATAGTTAGCAGCCTAATACTTATTCTGTAATGACACCATGACACCATGAAACAGAAAATTGCCTAGAAGAAAGAAGGCTTGAATTGGGCATTAGTGAAGTGTGAGATTTCATTCAGGAAGAGGCAGAAGGAAGCCACACTTAGCAAGGAAGTGTGTCCATCAGGCCTACCGGTGAGTGTGTGTACGCAGAGGGGGCAGCTAGTATGTGAGCCAAGGGAAAAGGTAAAGAGACCGGCAGAACCAGTTAAGGGGTTGGGAATGCAGAGCTATGTCCTTTAATCTAATTCAGGAATCTTTCTAGGCCCTTCCCAATCTTAAGGCAATGTTCTTTCTGCTAAAAGCAACAGGAGTCCTTTTTAGTAATTCAAAGCAGAACTGAAAAGTAAAAAGCCTTGCCTATATGATTAATTAAAGAGATCATCTCAAATTTTTAAAAAATGCTTAAATAAAAGAAGACACCAAACTGTACCAATGTGCTTCCTTATGTTAATTGTGGCTATTTTTCCTTGTTTTTCTGCTGCTGCTACAGCCCTGTCCCATCTATCAATTGGTTTGGGGGTGTCAAAATCAATTGACTGTACCATAAACAATGTGTTGTACATGCAGAAAATGATAACATCATTTAGTTTGACACAAGTTTAAAAACTCCTTCTGTTTCATTCTTTTCGTCTCTCAATAGAGAAAAGGCAGAGTCTTGAATTAATGGCTTACTATTGAGTCAAGCAGACATTGTGGCAGACTCTGCTGGGCAAAGAAGCTGGGTTTACCACTTCTACCACAGAATGACACTGAGGTAGTTACATAATTTCGTGTCAACTTGAAGAGTAGGGGTGGAGTCTAACCTGTCAATCAGGTTGATAAATGGCCCACTCACTCTCTCTGCTCTCACCTTCCTGCTATCCAGTCACTCAGAGAGCTGACAGAGCCACCACCGTTGGATCCACGGGACTCTGCACCCACCAGCCAGTGATGTCCTGTGTTCTGCATCATGAGTCTGAAGAGGGATTTATGGAATAGTATCAGGGTTATGGACTTGATCTGGACTGGGATGGGATACTTGTTTGATATATAATTACCCCTTGGTATAAGGCTCTTTCTTATACATATACGAGTGTCATTGGATTTGTTTATCTAGTCAACACAGCCTAACACTGACTTATTATCATGTAAGCTCCACAAAGGGTCTCTTTCTATCTCTAGGGTCTAGTCAGTGCCTGGAACCTAGTATGCACACTCTTTGCATGCCAACTGAATCACCTTTAGTTTTTCTGACAGCTGGAACATTTTGTAGAGAATTGTGATTCTTCACCACCAGAAGGAATGTTCCTGCTGTTGTTTTGTGCCCTGGAGTCTGTTCTGACTCCTCTCTTACTCTCCCTGCCATTGAGTCAACTCGGACCTACTATGACCCTACAGGATGGGGAAGAAGTGCTCTTTTGAGTTTCTAAGACTGTAACTTTTTACAAGAGTAAAAAGTTCCATCTTTCTCCCGAGCAGAGAGCAGCCTGATGTTTTGAACTGCTGACCACCAGGGCTCCTTACTCTGACTCATAACAATCCTATACGACAGAACTGGCCCACAGTATTTCCTAGGCTGTAATCTTTACTATGAACAGATTTCTAATTCTATTTGCCTTCAAAGTCTCTGGTGTGTTTGAACCGAAGACCTGTCAGTGAGCACCTAACTGCTAAGTGATGGTGCCGCCAGGGCCCCCTTAGGTTACCCTGGGAAGGTAACAACCCTTTAGAGCTGGCTATAAGTCATACAGCAGAAAGTCTCTTACTGACCTCGATTTAGCCGACACGTAACTCCCAATGGACTTGACTGGTGCTCCTCAATTTCTTCTCTAAAATGATGGCTAATGCTCCTGGCACATTGAATGCTTAGAGTCAGGTGTTCAGCAGCATACCGTTATTCTTCTCCTTCAGGTAAGCATATGCCTCAATGCTGACCGAGTCTATTGTGTTTACTTCCAAATCTTTTCTTCCCAGTTATTCTTATGATTGTCGTTAAATTAATATTGCATTACAAGATGAAACATGTAAGAAAAGAGAATTGTGCCTATGAAAAATAAGTGGAATGCTCTGGGTGGATTCACTAAACACAAAAGCTTCAAAGGTTTATGTTATAATATATAAGGCACCTTAAATACTTGAAAAGAATGTAAAAATCTAAAACAAATGTACGTTAAACTTTAAAGAAACTGAATCTGAAAATAATAAATGATGTATAATTGTGCTCTCTGTAATAAAGACCCTATGAAATTCAAGTTGCCAAGCACCTACTCAAAGAAAATATATACTTATGATGTGTAAAGGGAAAAGAAGTATTTAAAGGAGAGATATATAATTTGGGGAGCCTAGGTAGCATAGGGGTTATGTATTGGGCTGCTAACCACAAGATCTACAGTTCAAGACCAGCTGCTCCACAGGAGAAAGAGGAGGCTTTCTGCGCCTTCTAATATGCTACAGTCTCAGAAGCCCACAGCGACGGTTCATCTTGTCCTTCAGTAGGCTGCTGTGTGTTGGAATGGGCTTGACGGCGGTGAGTTGTTCACACACACACACACAAGTATATATATAAAATTTACAAAGCTGCTTTGCGGCTTTAATAAGTTGTTTTATTGTCAACCAATTATTTATCCTGGTTGGTTAATAGTATAAGAGGAGTTATCTTGGGAAAATAATAATAAATTCAAACTGAATTAAGGCCACACAAAATCAACAGTATATCTTTGAAGCGGACATACAGTGATTGGTGGTCACTCTCTCGAAAGTGTGCAACCATCTGAGACATCAGCCAAGTCCCCCAAGTGATTTTGACCCAGGATAGTCTTGTGGAAGTGGATGGTTCCTGTCACAACTCTAATTTGAAGTCAGCTACTGTTTGTCTTTTCCACGGCTCCTTCATTTTGTAACATCTTATTTTGGAAAAAACCAAGTTTATAGGAAGTTTATTTGGTGGTAATAAATTGTTAGGCATGGGGACTTGGGAGATGACAAGATAAATTGGCATAGCTAGCCCACAAGGTCAGTGTTCTCCATCCTACTCTGATCAGTAGTGACTGACTTCCTAAGAGCTTGTGAGCCATCATCTGAGATGCAACTTTGGATTCTCTCAGTTCAGAGAAGATGAGAGCGATGAAAATCAAAGTCCCATGGACACAGTCAGTTTAGTGGATGAAGAGACCACATGGAGACCGCGGTTCAGGGACCAGAAGAACTCGATGATTCTCACTAACACTACCAACTGCTCTACCAGGCTGGATTGGAAAGACCTGGAAAGAGTGGGGAAGGAAATGTGGAACAAAACTCAGAAACAATAAAAAGGACAAGGTTTGCTGATTGGATAGCAACTCAGTTTGCTGGTTGGACAAAGGCTGCTGGCATTCTCGACACGATGTCTCTTGGCTGCCCATCAGGTGTGGATTTGCATTTACCCTCATGATTCAATTTTCAGACAAACGACAGACAGGCTTATAAGAAGAACATGTCATTATAATAGTTTACTCTGTTTTCTTGAATTGCCCTTTGAAAGATTTTGCTCAGCTCTTTGATTTCATCATGTCTTCCATTTGTCTTAGCTACTCTACAATTAAGGGCAAGTTTCAGAGTCTCCTCTAACACCCCTTGAATCTTTCTTTCTTATCTTTTTAATGACGTTTTGCTTGCTTTGTGAATGATGTTCTTGATGTTCTCCCACAGCTCATCAGGTTTTCTGTCAGGGTACAATGCTTCAAATCTCTTCTTAAGATGTTTGTTCTTGAAATTCAGGTGTGATAGATGCAAGGTGGTATTTCAGCTTTAGTGGACTTGTTTTTATTTTCTTAAGCTTCAACCTGAACTTACAATAGAGAAAAGCAGGGAAGTTGCTTTGAAGACTAAGATGTGCCTGATTCAAGTCATGGTATTTTCAATCAACTCATATGCATGTGACAGTTGGACACTTAATAAGGAAGACCAAAGAACTGATGCATTTAACTTGTGGTACTGGAGAAGAATATTGGAAGTACCATGGACTACCAAAAGGACAAACAAATCTGTCTCGAAGGACAAAGTACAAATAGAATGCTCTTTACAGTCCAGTGATGGTGAGATTTTGTCTTATAGACTTTGGACATGTTTGGACATGAAGAAAGCCATCATGCTTGGTAAAGTACAGGGTCAGCGCAAAAGAGAAAGAGCCCCAAACAGATAGAGTGACACATAGATTCCAACAATGAGCTCAACAGAAGACCAACTATGAGTATGACACAGGGACTGCAGTGCTTTGTTCTGTTGTGTGTACGGTTCCCACGGGTTGGAACTGATTGGACAGCACCTAACAACAACAGCAACAGCAACAACGCAGGAGGAACAACTTTAGGGGTATGCACATTTTGGAATAGCCAGACATTTGAGATCAAAAGGGCATCATTTACCCGAGGCCAAAGTTCAGAAGAGTTCATTTAGAAGGGAGAATGTAAAGAGGAAAACAGGAAGGGGATGGGTTGTTGTAGCTGTTGTTAGGTCCACTGTTGTGAGGTCCACTGTTGTGAGGTCCTTTAAGGAGCTTTTGTGCATGAGATTCACTCAATGCAATGCATCGCTTGGTCTCTTGACTGCTGCCTCCAGGAGCACTGATTGTGGGTCCAAGCAAGACATCCTTGACAACTGCAATCTTTTCTCTGTTTACTACGATGTTATCTATTGTCTCCCACTTGTCTGTCAGTTTGTCATACTGTGATGGCTTGTGTGTTGCTGGAAGCTATGTCACCAGTGTTCAAAAACCAGCAGGGTCACCCAAAGTGAGCAGATTTCAGCAAAGCTGCAGACCAAGAATAGACTATGTAAAAGGATTAGGCTGTTTACTTCTTAGGAATTGGCCACTGGACACCTTGTGGACAGGAAGTGGGATGAGTGATTTTATACTGTGAGAGTTGTTATCAATGACAAAAAACAAGATGTATGTGACTTGTTAAATGGAAAACTGACCAAACCTTCACACAACTCACAATAGAAAGTTAAGATAAAAAGAAGGAAGAAAATATAAAGGTGAGGGTAAAAACAACAAAACTCCTTTTGGAATGCAGTTCTCTTCTGACACACATACCTGGGGCCGATGTGAGTCAGAGTTGACTCAGTTGGTTAGCTGGTGTATTAGTCTAGGTACTTTGGAGAAACAAATCCACAGC
>NW_022111373.1:34802776-34824891 GCF_000313985.2 Echinops telfairi | reverse complement strand
CAGACTGTGTAGCCTTTAAATTAAAGCACAGAACAAGCAAGGCAGCCGCACACTGGTCCGATGATCACAGAGCGAGAGACAAGAAAGGCAAGGCTAACCATGCCATCCATCTCTCCGCCCCTCAGTCAATCCCACCTGCGTTTATCAGCCAGGCTGGCACAATAAACTGTCTCAGCTGGTTAGCTAGGTTCACCATGGTGAACATCTTGCAATACATTCACTGTGTCTGTCTAACCCTGTCTGTATCACTCTTTCTCTCAAAATACAAACACGGACATACAATGTGCACACACTTCTTTTTCTTCTTCTTAATATTGTCATATTTGCTAAACATCTGAGAGTAAGTTGCAAACATCATGACCATTTACCCATAAATACTTCTGTGTGTTCTTTTACATATAAGGATATTCTTGTACATAGTCACCCTACAATAGAAAATTTAGGAATCATAACTTTTATATAATAATTATTATTAATATATAATCCATACTTCATCCAAATGTTTTCTTTTGTAGCATTTTCTCCCTTCATTCTATATAAAATCCAGGGTCACGTACTATACTCTTTAGTCTCTTTTAATCCAGAATGGGTCCTCAACCTTTGATTGTTTTTTTATGACCATGGTATTTTGAAAGAGTTCCTGGTTTGTTAATTGTAGAAAGCCATTCAATTGTTTATTTGACTGCTTCTTCATGACTACTTTTAGGCTGTGCATTTTTGGTATGAATGTTATTGTTAGGTGACCTTGCTTTAAGGCTTTAAGGCTATAAATTTTTATGGAAGTTAACTACCTTCCATGGAATGACTGGTAGGTTCAAAGTACTACTCTTTTGAGTAATAGTCTAATGCTTAACCCATCGTGCCACCAGGGCACCAGAAAAGTAGAAAAGTAGAGGGTTAGCAAAAAAAGGAGAACTCCAATGAGATAGATTGACACAGTGACTGCAAGAGTGTACCTAAACAAGAGCCTATGGAGCAATTCTCCTCTGTCCTGTAGAAGCACCATGAGTCAGAGTCAACTGGACAGTAGAGGGATCTATATTATCAACCATGATGCGTTTCTCTAAAGACTGGTTTCTTCTGAAACTGTGTTCAAGAGTGAGATAAAGTCTTGCCATTTTGGTTTCTAAGGAGCATTCTGGCTGCACTTCTTCCAAGACAGATTTGCTTGTACTTCTGGAAGTCCATAGTACGTGAAATATTCTTCACCAACACCATAATTCAAATGCACCAATTCTTCTGCAATCTTCTTCATTCGTTGTCTAATAACACATGCACACGAAGTGACTGAAAATGCCATAGCTTAGGGCGAGCACACCATAGTCCCCAAAGTGACTTTCTTGCTCTTCAACACTTTAAAGAGGGCCTTTGGAGCAGACATAGTCAATAGAATATATTGTTTGATTTCTTGACTGCTTCTTTCATGACTATTAATTGACACAAGTAAAATAAAATCCTTGATAATCTCAATCTTTACCCCACTTATCATGATGTTTATTGATATAGTTGTGAGGATTTTTTTTTTCAGTTTCCTTATATTGAAGAGTAATCTGTATTGAAGTCTTTGATTTCATCAATAAGTGCTTCAAGTCTTCTTGACTTTCCGAAAGCAAAATTATGTCATTTGCATATCACAGATTGTTAATAAAACTTCCTGCTGATGCCATATTCTTCGTTATATAGTTCATCTTCTCAGATTGCTTGTTTGGCATACAGAGTGAAAGGATACAACCCTGACACATACCTTTCATAAAGCCAGGAAGTATTCCCTTGTTATGTTTGAATACTGCCTTTTCTTCTGTATACAGGTTCTGTTGTTAGGTGCCATTGAGTCAGTTCTGACCCATGGCTACCCTATACATAACAGGATGAAACACTGCCGGTCCGGCACCATCCTCACAACTGCCCCTTGCCTGAGTCCAGTGTTGCAGCCACTGTGTCAATCCATCTTTCCGAGGGCCTTCTTTTTGTTTGTTACCCCTCTACTTTACCAAACAGCATGTCCTTCTCTAGGGACTGGTCTCTTCTGACATGTCCAAAGTATGTGAGATGAAGCTCCTTGCTTCTAAGGAGCACTGTGGTAGTTACATAATTTCATGTAGTCTTGAAGATATATAAAAATGGTGGGGTGGTATTCAACCTGTCAATCAGGTCACAGCTTGATAGTGCCTCCTTGTGGGCGTGGCCTTCTCATAAGGTGGGCCCTGGGAAGTTCTCCCTCTCTTTGCCTTCATCTTCCTGCTGGCTGACCCTGAGTGCTATCAGAGCCACCATCATTGGATCCACATGACTTTACACCCACCAACCTGTGATATTCCTGTATTCTATATCATTGCATGTGACTGTGAGTCTGAAGAGGGACTTATGGACCCTTTCAGACTTATGGACTTGAGTTGGACTGGGCTGGGATGCTTTCTCAATAAATAATTACTTCTTGATATACAGCTCTTTCTTGTACATATATGAGTATCTCTGGATTTGTTTTTCTAGTTAACCTGGCCTAATACAAGGACTTTGTCCATAGTTCTTCCAATACAGACCAATTTTTCCTTTTAGCAGTACATGATACTTTCTTTTTTATAAATCATTTTATTGGGGACTCTTAAAACAATCCATGTATCAACTGTATCAAGTACATTTGATCATTTCTTTTTTTATTTATTTGATCATTTTCAAAACATTTTCTTTCTACTTGAGCCCTTGGTGTCAGGTCCTCTTTTTTCTCTCCTCTCCACACCCTCCCACCCTCATGAACACTTGATAAATTATAAATTTTTATTATTTTCATATTCTACACCATCAGCAGTCTTTTTTCACCCATGTTTCTGTTGTTCATACCCCTGGAAGGGGATAGGAGGGTTATACATTGATCATTGTGATTGATTCCCCCTTTCTCCACCTTCTTCCCTGACCTTCCCTCTACCGTCATTGTATCACTAATCCCAAGACTGTTGTTGAGGGGCTATCTGTCCTGGATTCTATATATGGAGAGCTCTTATCTGTACCAGTGTACATGCTCTGGTCTAGCCAGATTTGTAAGGTAGAACTGGGGTCATGATAGTGGCGGTGGTAGGGAGGGTCGGAAGCATTAAAGAACTGGAGGAATGTTGTGTGTTTCATTGGTGCTATTTTGCACCCTAACTGTCTCATCCCTTCCTTGTGACCCTTCTGTGAGGGGATGTCCACTTGTCTACAGATCGGCTTTGGGTCTCCACTCTGATGCCCCTCATTCACATTGATATGATTGTTTTGGATCTTCTGATTCTTGATACCTGGTCCCGTCAACACCTTATGATCACACAGGCTGGTGTGCTTCTTACATTGGTGCTTTGTTGCTTCCCTGCTAGATGGCCACTTGTTTAACTTCAAGCCTTTAAGACTCCAGATGCAATATCTTGTAATAGCTGGGAACCATCGGCTTTCTTCACCACGTTTGCTTAAGCATCCATTTTGTGTTCAGTGAAGGTGAGCATCACAGAATGCCAGGTTATTGTAACAAAATGTTCTTGCATTGAGGGAGGACTTAGTAGAGGCCCAATGTCCATCTGCTACCTTAATACTAAACCTATAACTATATATACATAGACCTATATTCTTATATATTGATATATTTACATATATGCGCCTATATTTATACCTCTATAACTGTCTTTTGCCTCTTAGTTCTTTCCTCTATTTCCTTTTACTTTCCTCCTGTCCCACTATCATGTTTGACCTTCATTTGGCTCTCAGTCATTTTTTTCGGCTACATTGAACTTGATCAAACCCCACCAGGCATTTTATACACTCCTCCCCATTGATTTTAGATCTCTTGGTCCCTTGTCCTTGGGTTGGCTCCCTCCCTTTCCCCCACCTTCTCCTATCCCATGTGTACCCCTGGAACCACTGGCCCTGTTGTTTTCTCTTCAGGATTATAAACAATCTTCCCTATCTTATATATGGACAGACATGAAAACAACAACAACAAACTATAAATAGTTCCAGGTCTGTCTGCTGACCCTTATGAATGTTTTCTGATCAGGTCTGATGAGGTGCCAAGTCCTGCCCAAGTCTGTTTCTGGGATTCCTCGGGGACTTTGTTGCTTTGTTTCCCTTGCTACTCTGTTGTGCTTCCTTTTGTTTCACCCTGGTGTGTGGGGCTCATTTTGGGCACAATTCCTGCAATGTATCTCCAGTGCTGTCCCCATAGCATTGTGGGTCAGTGAGGGGACATCGTGTCTTGTGGTGGGGCCAGCCCTATGGTTCTCTTTGTGCATTGGCTGCTCTAAACAGAAATGTCATCCTTGAGGCTTGATGGGAGAGGATGTGGTCCACTCTCTTTCTCTCTTTGTCCCTTGTAGTTTGCTCCCCTGTGGTCTGGGCAGACCGGCCACCCCCACCCTAGCTGTATCTTCAGTGCTGTCCTCTGTAGCGCATTCTTCTGGGGAGGGGGTCAACGTAGTTGAGATTGGGGCCGGGCCTGCAGTTCTCTCCTCCATGCTCATATGTTGCTCACAAGGCTTGGCACACCAGGATGAGGCCTGGTCCCTCTCTCCCTTTCCTGTGGAGACATAAGCAATACCCTCTCTGGGTGGGTTAGTGCCCTGTTCCCCAACTACCCTTGTCTTTTCTTTTTTTTTCTTCTCTTTTCCCCTCCATTTTAGTTGACTGCCATATGCATCCCTGAGTACCTGGGTAGGATCTGACCCTTTCCAGAGTGCTTGGACCTCACCCAGGGAATTTATGCACTTAGGAGCTTTCAGTATTCTTCATCATGAAAATTCAAATGCATCAATTCTTATTTGGTCTTCCTTATTCAAGTGCAACTTTCACATGCATATGAGGCAATTGAAAATATCACGGCTTGAATCAGGCACACCTTAGTTCTTAAAGTAACATTCTTGCTTTTCAATACTCTAAGGAACAATTGTGTAAAAATTTTATCTAATGCAGTTCATATTTTGATCTCATGACTATTGCCTCCTTGAACATTGATTATGGATCCAATCAAGATGAAATCCTTGCAACTTCAACCTTTTCTCCATTTATCATGATGCTACCTATTGGTCCGGTTGTGAGGATTTCGGTCTTCTTTACATTGAGTTGTAATCCATACTGAAGGCTGCAATCCTTGATCTTCATCAACAAGTACTTCAGGTCCTCCTCACTTTCAGAAAGCAAGGTTGTGTGCTCTGCATATCACAGATAGTTACAAGTTCAGAATGATTTGGAATTCCTACCCCTCATAATTTTATTCTCAGTTTCTTATGATTCACACAACCAAACGCCTTTGCAGAATCAACAAAATACAAGTAAATATCTTTCTGGTATTCTCTGCTTTTAGCCAAGATCCATATGATGTCAGGAATAATCCATTTGATGTCAGCAATTATATCCCTCATTCATGTCCTCTTCTGAATCCTTCTTAGATTTCTGGAAGCTTCCTGACAATGTAAGGCTGCAATGTTTTTGAATTATCTTCAGTAAAATTTTACTTGAGTGTGATAAAACAACATTGTTGATAATTTCTACCTTCTGTTTGATCACTTTTTTTGGAATGGGCAAACATTCCAGCCTTTGTAGCTGTTTTCCTAATTTCTTGGCTTACATGAGTGAATGCCTCAAGTATTGCATTATTCGATGAAACATTTTGATTACTATTGTGTTAGGGAGCGTTCTCTAGAGAAACAAAACCAGGATACTTATGAATTTATATATATGGAATATAACAGCTAATTAGTTACACTAGCTAGCAGAACAGTAGGCTCAGTTCAACTCACTTATGTGGAACAGTTGATATACTTAAAGTCCTTCAACTCACAGGTCCAAGGTCAAGGAACTGGACAGTGGATTCCTCCCTTGGCCAAGGCAGGCAAAATCTGCCCACAGGCAGCAAACAACAGGATGGGTCAGCAACTGTCATTAGCTCAGGAGCTTAATGATGCAGGCCTGGATGGGATATTGAACTCAAGCAATGCAAGGCAATAGGCATCCACCAGCCTCAAGCGATATACGCACCAGTAGTGTGGTGAAGCAGGTCTCGAAGGAGCCTCAATCTCTAGCTTCTTAGAGCCTTGTTTTTCACCATGGTCTTAAGTGAAGCTTGAACAACTTCCTTCAGTACCAACAGTTATTGGTCACATACCACATCTTGAAATGGCTGAATGTCAACCAATTATTTTTGGTACAGGACTGTGAATTCTTTCTAGCATCTTGATTCTTTCTGCAGCATTCAATAATTTGCTCAAAGAATCCTTCACTATTCCAATTCAAGGTTTTGCTTTTTATGCAGTTCTTTCATCTTGAGAGATGTCAAGCATGTTCTGTCCTTTTGGTTCACTAACGCTAGGCATTTGCAGATTTTTCATTGCAAGATTATGCTTTGTATTCTCAAGCCACCTTGTGCAAATTTTCTGTTCAACTTTTTTACTTCATCATTTCTCCCACTTGCTTGAGCTACTCTACTTCTCAGAGTAAGTTTCAGTTCCTTTTGATGCTCATTTAGGTTTCAAAAAAATTATTCAGAAAATGTCATTGTTCAAAATGGATCTGTTCATGCATCTTCACCGGCAGCTGGGGTGTCTCCACCTTTGGTGTTTCTGGTGTACAGTACTTGAGTTTTGCTTTTTGAAACCAGTTTGATAAGTCTTTCCCTAACAGATCCTGGAGGATTGCTGCCTGGGCCGCGGAACTTGATCTTCGGTTTCTCGGCGTTGGAGTCATGAGCTAGTTGGGAACTTCTTTACAGAACACGTCCTAGGTGACTTTGTCAAACAAGACCGGGCTTTTGAACTTGTCCAAAACATTGCCTATGAACCACTTCTTTTTGACCTTCTCCCCAGATTGGTTCATCTCATAAGAACTAACTACTGTTCGATTAGGGTTACAATTAAGTGCAAGCTCAAAATCCACTCATATATATGCTTCATATATGTCTTTGGTTCACTTTAAAGACATCATTATTATTTTGTTCTATTTATATTACTATTAATTTAGCCAAAGGCATAGGATTAAAACACTGACAAATGCAGATAAGTCACCAATTGACAAGTGGAATATACTGAAGATAAAACACCTGTGAACATTGAAAGAATTCACCAAGAGAGTAATAAGAGAGTCCACGGACTGGGAAAATATCTTTAGCAATGACACATCAGACAAAGGCCTTAAGGCCTTATTACTAAAATCTACAATACTCTGCTAGCTTCCAAAAAGAAAAAAAAAACTAATTGCCCACTGAGTAGGTGGGCAAAGGACCTGAACAAATATTTCACAAGGATAGAAATCCAAGTAGCCAATAAACATAGGAGAAAATGTTCCCAATATTTAGCCATAAGAGAAATTCAAATTAAAACAACTATTAGATACCACCTAACACCCTCAAAGATAGCCAAGTTCAAAAAATCAGAAAGCAACAAGTGTTGGAGGGGCTGTGGGGAGACAGGAACTCTCATCCACTGCTGGTGGCCCTGTGGGTACGTACAGCCACTATGCAAGTCTATTTGGCAATATCTAAAACAGATGGAAATTGAGCTACCATATGACCCAGCAATCCCCCTACTGGACATATACTCAGAAGAGGCAGGAAACAACTGCGGCCAGACATCTGTGCTCCAGTGTTCATCACAGCACAGATCACAATTGCAAGGAGTTGGAAACAACTCAAATTTCCATCAACAGACAAATGGATTTAAAAACTGTGGTACATACATACAATGGAGTACTACGCATCGCTAAAAAGCAGTGATGAGCACATTAAGCACATCACCACACGGGAAGAACTGGGGGAAATTATGCAAAGCGAAGTAAGCCAAGCACAAAAAGACAAATACAACATGAGTCCACTGAGGTAAGCTTAGAAAAAAATGCAATAGAGGCATAGGGAAAAAGCTACTGTATACAAACATTCCAGGGATAATGTCCAGGTAGTATGGCAGGGGCCAGACCAAATCCAGTGATACATATGGTACCCAACTAAAAAGGAGGGGGGCAAAATTTTAAAAAAGCACATGGGTAGCAGGGGAACAGGGTACTAACCCACCCAAGTGGAGGTATTGTTTATATCTCCACAGGGAAAGAGGAACCAGATTTCAACCCGGTGCTCCAAGATGTGACTGCAACATACAGGCATGAAGCAGGGAACCAGTAGAGAAGTCTAAGGGACAGACCTAATCCCAACTACATGTACAGCTGCCCCTCCCCTCAGAAGAATTTACTTCAGAGGATAGCACTGAAGCTACAGCTCAGGGAGAGGGACATATCTGATCAGAGAACACAGAAGCAAATGAAGGGGGAAGAAGAAAGAGTAGAGCACATCCTGGCCCACCAACTCTTGAGGACAATATCCCTGCTCAGAGCAGCCAATGCACAGAGGGAACCATACGGCTGAACCCGCTACGAGACATGATGTCCCTCACTGAACCATAGCACTATGGGGGACAACACTGGAGACAGTGCAGGAGTTGCGCCTTATCTGACCCCACCACACTGAGACGAAACACTAAGAGTGTGCAACAGAACAGCAAGGGGAGCAGAGCAACGAAGTCCTGAGGGAATACCAAAAATAGACTTTGGGGCCAGGGTGTGGCACTCCATCAGACTTGACTGGAAAACACTCCTAAAGGTCAACAAACAGACCTTGAACTATTTACAGGCTTTTCTTTCTTTTTTTTGTCATTGGTTTGTTGTTGTTGGTTATGTTTTCTTTTGTTGCTTTGTTTTGCTCTGTCTTATTTTCTATGCATATTATTATCTCTGCAGGTCTATCTAGATAAGGTAGGCAGGATAAACAATCTGGAGGAGAAAACAACAGGACTAATTGTTCCGGGGGGACATGGGAGAAGGGGAGGTAGAGGAAAGGAAGTGGGTGTTAACAAACCCAGGGACAAGGGAACAACACGTGATCCAAAATCAGTGGCAAGGATGGTGTAACAGGCCTGGTAGGGCTTGATCAAGGGCAATGTAACCAAGAGGAATTACTGAAACCCAAATGAAGGCTGAGCATGATAGTGGGACAAGAGGAAAGTAAAAGGACCTAGAGGACAGAACTAGGAGGCAAAGGGCATTTATAGGGGTCTGAATACAGGCATATACATATGTAAATATATTTATATATGATGGGGAAATAGATCTATGTACATACATTTACAGGTTTAGTATTAAGTTTGCAGATGGACATTGGGCCTCCACTCAAGTACTCTCTCAATGCAAGAACACTTTGTTCTATTAAACTGGCATTCCATTATGCTCACCTTCCCAACACGGTTGCTGAAGGCAAAGCGGGTGGATAAGCGAATGTGGTGAAGAAAGCTGATGGTTCCTGGCTATCAAAAGATATAGCTTGACACAATGGATGTGTATATGGATTATGATAAGAGTTGTACGAGCCCCCAATAAAATGATTTTTTAAAAGTACACTGACAAGAAAAAAGAAAGTGTAGGACATGTATAGGACTGCTTTTTAGACCAAATACACGGGTTATTGATTCGTACCGATTCCCAACTTAGGTGATTGGACACTATTTACATTTGAAATGAGGCTTGAAGATTGGGGAAAACTTAAAATAGTTTTCATTCATAAAGGTAGACCCTTCTAGGGATATAGATATCCTATTAGTGATACCATTGTACTTCAAAATAGATCTAGAAATTGTCCTTTGTATGATGAATTCTACACCATTCCTCTTCAATTTTTCATTCCCTGCATAATAAACCATATGATTGTCTGATTCAAAATGGCTATTTCAACTTACTAATGTCAAGCATATCAATCTACATGTGTTCCGTTTAATTTTTTTAAATGATTTTTAACTTTCCTAGATTCATACTTGGTACCTTCCATGTTCCAATGATATTTTTGGTAGATTATTTTGGCAAGATATATATATATATATATTTTTTTATAGATATTTATTTTTTCCATTCTTTTGTTAAGTTGTGGAACATCTGAAATGAAGATCCACCAAATTTTGCTTCATCCTCATCATTAAGGACAACCCTGCTTTGCAGAAACAGCCCTTCCCCAAATGTATTTTGAGCACCTTTCGATTTGAGGATCTCATCTTTTTGGCACTGTATCAGACAATGTCCCATTGCCTTTTATAAAGTTTTCACTGGCTAATTTTTCTGAAGTGTACTGCCTATTCCTTCTTCCTAGTCTGTGTTAGTCTGGAAACTCTGCTGAAACCTGTTGATCATAGCTGACATTGCTGGTGTTTAAATATTGGCGGGAGAGCTTCTAGCGCCACAGTGGCATGGAAGGTACAACATCATGACAAACTGACAGATAAGTGACAGTTTAGTAGGAATGGTACACAAGTAATATTGTGTATATCTTAGTGCAGTGGTTGTCAACTTTCCTACCCTTTAATACAGTTCTTCATGTTGTGGTGACCTACCAACCATAAAATTATTTTTGTTACTACTTCGCAACTGTAATTTTGCTACTGTTATGAATCAGGCGACCCCTGTGAAAGGGTAGTGTGAACACCAAAGGGGTCGCGAGCACAGGTTGAGAACCGCTGTCTTAGTGCATCCTTCACCTCACGCGATGATACTCTGTACCACTACTGGTGATGTTAGCTTGCATTACTTGGTTATGGGGGTGTGTATGCCTGGAATTTTTCCGCTGAAAAGTTACTATTTCCTTCTTTGCAATGAATATTTAGAAACTGTATAATATTGGGGTTTTCATTAAGATTTCACCTGATTGTTTTAGAACCCATTCATAATTCTTATCTGAGTCAATTATTATTGTTATGGTTTAAAAAATGATGCACTTGTTTCATTTTAATTTTCTAACTTTCAAACGGTCTGATCCAAGTGCTTGCTGGAAACTGGATGTGCTTATTGCACGGGGAAACGTGCATTTCACCCCTTCTTGAGCAGACAAAAGAAAATGTGCTAATTAATCTTTTTAACTTGTTTACTACAAGTATTAAAGAAGCCATGCTGGCAGAAGGGGGTTTGCTTTGGACCGTTAACCAAAAGATCAGCATCTCAAACCCACCAGCCATTACGTGCAAGAAAAATGGGGCTTTCTGCTCCTTGGAAACCCATGGTGGCAGGTCTACTCTGTCTATAGGGTTGCTATGAGTCAGCATTAACTCGATGGCTATTGGTGGTAGCACATGTATGAAGAGATTCTTGGGGATGCCATATTCTTGATGTCCCTCACAATGTCCTCATAAAGCCACTCATCCACACTTTTAAGTACTTTTAACCCTATTTCTCCCTATTCTTCATGTTTCTGCCATTTCATATGTCAAGCCTGACATAGAAAAATTAATCATTCTGTACTACGCCCTGACTTGTTGCTAAATGGAGCAGATGGAGAGAAAAGAGTTAGAAGTTAGCATGATCTAAGAGCTTCCATCATACGTGTCAAGATGGAAAGAGCAAAGAAGCCCCAGAGGATTATCCTCAAAATGGAGAGTCTACGAATATAACTAGTCATCTTCCATCACAAAGATTAATGTCCTAGCATAGCATCTCCATTCCTTATCTTATTATACTTAATGAGTGTTTTTCTACTTTCTACCTCTGAGATTGTTCTTTTACTTTAATTCCTACATGTACTGTTTTGCATCTACATTTTATTAGAACCATATGTGGTAGGTATTGTTGTTAGAGACCCCTTTTATTTACAAACAGAGGCTAAGATAGGTTGTCATAATATTACAGCGTTGATAATCCAAGATGTCTATTTCTAGGGGCCACTCTGCTGTCATGCTTCTGATAAGGAAAATTGGTGTCAAAAAGCTAATGCATGTAAGTATAGAGTTACCTTCTACTTTTTGACAGAGTTTACTGACTAATTTTTTAGTAAAATTGGCCATTCTAATTCAATAGTTGGCAGTGTCTTTTCCCCAAACTAATGACAGGAAAATCATAACCGATCGCTTGTGAGAAAGAACAATGACCACACTGGCAGATGGCAGCTAGTCTGCTGCAAGGGAGTCAACCAAAGTTCCTGAATTGCCCACCACAAAGTGACTGCACTGACCACCTGACTCAGTCCTGAAAACAACAGCCCAGACAAATGCTCAGAGTAGTGGATGTCCATCCGAGGTGGAGGAAACCAAGAAGCGAAGAAAACCATGCATTACGTTGCGTTCATCTTGGGTGACAACATTTTCACCTGTGTACTCTAATAAGGAGGTCAGGATGAGGTAGTCTGAGGAAAATCACTTCCTCTGAGCTACAAAATCAGGAAAGGAAACGCAGTGGTCTTGGAAAAGCTCTCTAGTTTCAGGCGTGCACGCGCGAGTTGTTAATGTAACCATCTTGCCCCAGAATGTCAATAATGTCTTTGTTTATGTGACACATAAACATGCCCTACACTGAAGTTAATCTTGACGCTTAAGCCACAGTAAAATTCTCTAAGACAGTGCTCTCCTAATTGGTTTCTGGAGCAGAGAGGTTGGCGAATAAATCCTCTGAAGACCAAGAAGAATTCTAAGATTATTACCATATTCAGGAGCAAATGTATCACCTCATGAAAATGTTAATGGGCAGCATTAATTGGAAGCAGAGATCAGACAGGGAGTTCCCTGTAGATCCTCGGAGCCACAGTGGCCTCTATGGAAGATATAGCACATCTTTAGATAATAGATTTATGTGGCTGGGCAGGGAATCATTCAAGCCCCTGCAAACTTCTCATTCTCTCCTTTCCCTTTCAATACCTTTGTGCCACTGCTCCTTGCCCTTCGCTCTCTCTTCCTCTTCCCTTCAGCAACATGCTCCTCATTGATGCAGCAGTTTGCCAGGCACCTTTCACATCAATGACGAGAATAAGACAGACAGAAAACCAGGAAAAATATCCATTTTGAAGGAAACAATCATGAGACCCAGACCAAAAGTATCATTGCCAAGACAATGCCAGCACACAGCAATCTTATAGGACAGCACTTCCAAGCCTGTGAGTGTTATGGAGGTCGCACGCTACATCATTCTCTCACAGTCGCTTTGGGTGGTGGGTCTTTTGGTTAGCAGCCGAACAGCTAAGCACTGTGCTACCAGGGCGACAGTAGTGAGACATCGTTACTGAAATTATCTAAGAACGGACTATAAGCCGTGTCACAGTATAAGAATCCCCTGTCTCACGCCTCTGCTTAGCTTTATCGCTTTTCTCTCAGTCCATTTTGAGAGGGAGATTTACAATAAAACAATCGGAGCCGTAGAGACGCTACATACAACAGAACTAAGCCCTGCCTACGCCTAGCGCCACCCACAATTGTGCGGTTTCAGTCCAGTGTTGCAACCACGAGGCGGCTCATCGCTTTGAGGGCCTTCTCTTTGAATGCTCCTCTGCCTTATCAGACACGATGCCCTTGTTCAGGGACTGATCTGTCCTTACTCTTGATTCATATACAAGCTCCACAAGAGCACAATCACGTGTTTTGTAATTCCCATTCTTCTCAAGGCTATCCATAGTTTGTTATGATCCACACAGTTGAATGCCTTGGTATAGTTAATAAAAGAGAAGTAAACATCTTTCTCTGCTTTCAGCCAAGCTCCATCTGACACCAGCAATTATATCCCTTTTTCTAAACCCTCTTCTGAATCTGGCCAGAACCTCTGGCAGTGCCGTGTCAATGTCCTGTTGCAACCATTGCTGAATGATCTTCAGCAATATTTTACTCACATATGATGTCAATGATATTGTTCTGTGATTTGAGCATTCTGTTAGGTCATCTTTTTTTTTTTTTGAATTGGCACAAATATTATCTCTTCTAGTCAGCTTGTCACGTGTCTGTCTTCCAATATTCCGGCATAGACAAGGGAATGTTTTCAGTACTTTGTCAGCTTGTTGAGGCATTTCAATTGGTATTCCATTAATTCCCTTTTCAGGAAAAAATAGCATTGAAACTATTTGATAAAGAATGCAAATGGGTGGGAGGTTGTTGTAGGTACTGTGATAGTGAGGTCAGGATTCTCAATGCTTTGGCAGTTCAGACCTAGGAACCCCTGACCACCACCTGCCTGTCAGTTTATTGTACTGTGGTGGCTTGTGCGTTCCTGTGATGCTGGAAGTATGTCAGTGTATTTCAAATGCCAGTAGAGTCACTCAAAGTAGACAGGTTTCAGGAGAGCTTCCATACTAAGAATGGCTAGCCAGAAGGAATACCACTTTGGAAGAAATAGCTGCTGAAAACCTTGTGCAAAGCATGGAAACAATGTCAGATCCTGAAGGCCTTATGACTGGAAGCAGAACACTTTGAGAGCTAGTGCTGAAGGATGGGCCTGTTGAGTCTGGAGGCACCTGGACTGTTAGTGAGGAGGAAGAGCTTTCTTCAGAGTAGGGCCAACCATGGCGATGTGAATGGAGTCCAGCCTGTGGAAGTGGAGCCTTTGGGGTCTTCATTTGCTGATAGGGTACAACTCAAGGTGAGAAGAACTAGCGGCAAAAATGATTAATAATCAGATCTTGGAATGTACAGAATATGAATCTACGAAAATTGGAAGTCATCAAAAAAGAAAGTAAACACATAAAGATCAATATCCTAGGCGTCAGTGAGCTTAAATGGACTGATATTAGCCATTCTGACTCAGAAAATCATATGACTTACTGTTCTGGGAATGGCATAATCAAGAGGAATTGTGTTGCATTCATTGTCAAAAAATACATTTCAAGGCAAATCTTGAAGTATATTGTTGTCTGTGATACCAAAGAGAATGCTCAAATTATAGAACAATATCATTAATATCACATGCAAATAAAGTTCTGCTGAAGATGATCCAACAATGGTTTTAGGAGTACATTGACAAAGAGCTGCAGAGGTTCAGACTGGATTCAGAAGAGGCCAGGGAATAAAATATACCATGGCTGATGTAAGATAGATCTTGGTTGAAAGCTGAGACTATCCAGAAGCTGTTTACTTGTATTTTATTGGTTGTACCAATGAAGAGTTATCGAGTTTCCATTCTTCTCAAGGCTATTTGTAGTTGCTTATGATTTGTACAGTCAAATGCCTTTGAATAATCAATAAAACAGCAAACATTGTCCTGGCATTCTTGAATGTATATTTTATCATCTTTTATGATGTCTAGAAAGTTTTCTTCCAACAAGGATCTCCAAGAATTTCCAGAGCTAAGCGAGGCCTGAGCTAGATTCTTCCTCCACGTTTCAGAGAGATTCACCCTGGCTGATGCTCTGATCTTAGTTCTCAGCCTTCAGAACTGTCCCACAATGCATTTCTGTTCTTATAAACCACTCAATCTGTGATACTTTGTTATAGCAGCCATAGGAAATTAATACACAGAGCAAGGAAATAACCTACCAAGGCCACTCATCAACTAACCGAACTTTGGAACTCAAGTAGTCTGAATGTAGACCCCAGACATTGTTTTCCCCATTCTTTTACTTTCAGTTGCCTTTATCTCATTTTCATGAAATCTCCTCTCTTATATCCTACCTCTTCATTATTGGTCCTTTAAAGTCCTTTTTATTTTATGTTTTAATGGTTTTTTGATATATAATTCATATACTACACAAATCAATGGTTTAACAACCATCACCACAATCAATTTTAGGTCTTTTCCCCCCCCATTATCCTACTTATTATTATTAGCTCCTCATTTACCTCACCCTTCCTTGCCATAACCCTAAGAATTATTAATCTAGTTACTATTACTCTAACTCACTGCCACTGAGTCAATGCTGACTCAGAGTGAGCCCCCTGCGGGTTTCCAAGATGCTAACTGTTTAGGGAAGTAAAACGTCCCATCTTTCTCCCAAGGAACTGCTAATGGTTTTGAACTGCCAACCATATCGATCACAGTACAACGTGTAACTCACTACACAACCAGTCCATGAGTATGAGTTGGGGAAATGGCATGGGGGCCACCTCTGACCTATTCCACCTCCTAAGGCTGACTGCCACAAGACAGGTCGGACAAACTTCCACCTTCCATCCTTGTTAACCATATTCTGACACCAACTGTCCCTGCCGTGGTACTCTACTTCTGTGGTGGTGAGACAGTTTATTGTGCCAGCCTGGCTGATAAACGCAGGTGGGATTGACTGAGGGGCGGAGAGATGGATGGCTTGGTGAGCCTTGCCTTTCTTGTCTCTCGCTCTGTGATCATCGGACCAGTGTGCGGCTGCCTTGCTTGTTCTGTGCCTCAATTTAAAGGCTACACTGCCTGTGGGACGCCTAGCATGTGGACTGTGTTGCTGTAAGTTGAGGTCCCTTTAAGACTTCTCTGGAGCTAGGGACTGGCGATTGGTGACCTGCCTTGTGATTGGCTGCTGTGCTGACGTATCCTAGCTCTCTCTACAAATAGAGGGAGATCTGGCATCAGATAGAGACTTGAAGGACTGCTAGTCTCTCAACTTTCTCTCACGGACGTGAGTTGCACTAAGCCATTTATAGTGCTTTCTAATTTAACTGTTTATTTCTTGTATTGTATATTTATCTGTATATGATTTAACAGTTCATTTCTCGTTATATATCTAATTATCTTTATAAATAAATATATTATATTATCAGGACTTTGGTTTTATCTCTCTAGAGAACCCTGTCTAACACAGGTGGGTTACATATTTCATTGCCGTGGCCACACAGAACTCATCGACAATGCTCATGACTGTGGGTTTTAGTAAGGAAATTATCAGCTTGCAAACCAGTGAAAAATGTTCAGGATAGCTATTCTGGAGCTAGTGATTGCACGCAGGAACACCTCAGGTACGGAACCCGCATTCATTGAAACATACACCAATCCATTTCCTAAATCTGCAGGCAGATTTCCCAGAGAGTTTGGCTTTAATATGCCTGGAATGAAGTAGGTTTCCCCATATCCAAAAGCAGAGCATGAAACACTTTGGAAGCCAAAATAGTATAAAACAAACAAGCTGTTACCACTGATTTGTTAATGTATCTGGGAAAACTTTTGAAGTGTTCCTAGACTCAAAATATCACATACCAAATCATATAAATAACACATCCAAGCAAAAATGGCATGCACAGCCTACAGAAAGTAGCCTGTGTCGAGTCAGAGTACTGTAGGTACCTGGAGGAAGAAGCCAGACAAAGCAAACCTCTCATTTCAGGCTCTTTAACAGCTCATTACAAAAAAATGCTGAGCACAAGTTTTGGATTTTGACCTCATTCTGAACAAACTGAAGATCTTCAGATTTCTTTTGAGTAACAAAAATGGGTCCAATGTAGGTCTTTTGTAAATTCAAAGTGGCGTGTTGCAAACTTTTGAGAAGCAGGGGCACTTGTATTTCATTTGTTACCAAAACAGTGTCCCCTAAGACTGATTCTGCATGCAACCTCTTTTTGACTCTATTGCCAGAGGTCAAATTCCATGCAAGCCAGAGGTTGTGGCTGGGGAGAGTTGATCGATCCTGCATCCCTTTGAAAAGTGGTCATTGAAGGTTTTCTGCAGCAGGCGTCCATTGACTTTGAATCTGATGGTACTACTTCTGTGCTATAGTGCAGTCAGCCTTCAGAGGAAGGAGATTTAGACTGTTATATTCATTGATATTATCCTGCCTCAAATAAAATGCTAGTTGATTTCAGGCCCTCTGATGTGCTCATAAGGATGGGTAGGTAGAAGGAGAGATATGCAAATTTCCCTCTGAAACTCAGCCACTGATTTGAAGATTTCTTTCATCTCAGCTGATAGACCCAGTCAAGATTCAGATCAACTTTTCACTAAAACCCACAAGGCTTTTTAACAACCAAATGATTGCGGGAATAAGGGAGCAGATGTAAATGTTGCATCTGGTTACCTCCCTTTATAAAGATCGCTAGGAGAAATGAGCCTCTATGCTAATGAAAAGAGAACGCCTTCATGCATGGTGAAAGCCTCACCTATATTTGGAAGATTGCTAAAAGTCGCTTTAAAAATATCTGTCTTTAATGATATCCCAAGAGATTTATGACTAGTGCCAATAGCGTGACTTCCTTTAAGGTATGATTAAGGTATGTGGGTGGCTGCACTGCTTGAATGGTCCCTGATCATGCTCCTCTGGGGATGGTTTCAAGGGACACATAAATGACTCAGTGACTTCCATTCAGTTAGAAAAATGTATCAGGCTGTGACATGTTCCTTATCCACATGATTATGTGTGGTGGGTTGGAATTTCTACCTGTTTTGCCTTAGTTGTGATAGTCATTCCCAGTTGTCCCTGGATGGTTACAATGATGAATAGTGCCCTTTGCATTCTAAAATGGGTTCCAGTTTGGATGGTAAATTATATGGTTGCTTTATTCCATGGGAACCAAGAACAGATGTCATCAGGTGAACATCCACTGTGGTTGAGATGGTTGCCTTTCATCACAACTTGCTATACTTGTGTAAAGGCAGGGGTAGAGTCCAACCTTTCAATGGAGACACAGCATACTGTAGGGGAGGACTATTAAAAAGAGAGAGAGAGATGTTGTAGAGAATATCTTTGTCTTTAGCCCCTCTCCTTTCTACTTGATTGGGTCCTGTGTCTCATGTCTGAGGCCAGTGGCTCAAGTGACCTGCCAACCCTGGGAGCTGGCAGCACCCTGTCATATCCCTGCAGACCTTGTATCCACATGAATGTGCACTCACTTGCTGTGATATCCCAGCTTCCAGCTTTGCCTTCCCGCTTTGTTTGCCAGGAGCTATGTGAGTCTGAATGTAGTTCTGGATAGCATTGGACCCATGGACTTGAGTTGGACTGGGTCAGGGCCACTTCCTGGATATAGATTTCTTTCTTGATATAAAGTTCTCTCTCTCTCCCTCTTTCACTGCCATCAACTCAATGCTGATGCATACTTGACCCCCTGTGGGTTTCTGAGAGTACAACTGTCTACAGGAGTAGAAAGCCCAGTCTTTCTCCCACGTGAGTTTCTCCCATGGAGCTGCTGGTGGTTTCAAACTGCCGGCCATGTGGATCCCAGACCAAAGTGTAACCACTACACCGTAAGTATATAGAAATATACATATAAACACATACAAAGCTAGGAGATAGATATAGATATATCTCTTATCTTTGTTTTTCTAGAAAACAACCTAACACAATTTGGTACCAAGGGAGTGGGGTTCTAGAGAACTAAATCCCAAGGATGGAGGGGGAAGACCTATCTGACCTCTGCTTTATGGCAATTGGGGGGACTTGGATTTTACTTCTCTGTGTATGGCTCCCATGTGGTTTACTCACTTGGTATCTGGAGTGGGACCTCTTGCTATGACTGCAGTCTCCTGGAAAGATGGGCTTTGTGAGAGAAAGAAGGAAGGTTCTGGAAAGTGAGACTTTGATTCATGCTGCAGTACCCTAAAGCTCATTGGCTAACCTATTCACTCTCACTTCTGTATGGTTCCCTGGGTTACGCTTGCTACTTCGCATTAGTTCTCCCACTCAGAGCCACCAGATTAAAACATTTGGCAGGCTATTGCCCACGCCCATAACAAATACCAGTGGGTAGTTCCCTAGCTATTCATTCCCCTAGTTAACATGGCAGCTGTGACTGGACATGGGAAGTCACTCCAGCCACTGGTGGTTTGTTGCTTTATAAACTGGAGCTTGAGCAGCATTATGGACTGAGAGACATTGAGCTATATTGGGCTCCAATAGAGCTTCTCATTTGACAGTGCAGTGTGGTCCCGATGGACCTGGAGACAGGGTACAACAGCACATGGTTGAGAGTGAAGCTGCTTGTGGACTGTCAATGACAAACACCATCTTGTTTAAACCAAATGGCTGATAGACAGCAGACCTACAGGATTCACTCTATGAGCAGCCCAGGGTCACACACATGTGAATCCGAGAGTCTAAGGGAACAGGAGCCCTGGGGCACAGTGATTTTGAGTTGGGTTATCAGCCAACTCAACTATCAGCTGCTCCAAAGGAAAGAGGTGAGGCTTTCTCCTTCTATAAAGAGTTGCCATCTCAGAAATTCATAGGGACAGTTCTACCCCACCTTACAGGATCACCACAAGTCAGAATTGACTCGATGGCAGTACATTCAGAATTTGGTTGGTCAAAGTGAGCTTTGAACTTGTGTGCTTTTAAAAAGAAGGGTTTTAGTATTGGACTGTACTAGGATTATATTGATTTCTTCTATTTACTGCTAGGGACATAATGTAAGATAGAAATGAAGATTGGTAATTTTGATTAGATAGAGCTTATAAATCCATTCCCTTTAGCCTTTACACAATTAGATTTGATAAAGCACTTGAGTCGTTGCTTGTGTGTGGTGGTGGGTTGGGGGTGGGAGAGTGGGAGGAGAAGGGTTAGAAATTTCCCCAAAGGACAGGCTTTTGTTTAAAGTCATTGTAAACTAAGAGGGCATAGAAAAAGTGAGTGAACACTACCCAACTCCTATAATGTCAAAATATTTGTAGTTGAAAAGATGTGCAGACCCACCTAGAACTGCTGAAGGAAACACCTGAAGGGAAAAAAAGTGGCTACAGTCTGAAGGACTTCTGGGAAAATGGCGACTGAGTAACACATACCAGAAGGACACTACAGAAATCAACCCAGGAGAGTTGCTTAGGAGGAAATTAAACACTACTGGACCGCAGGAGGAGCATCATAAAGATAAGTAGGCACAGATCCACAAGGTTTTGAGGGGCTGGGGCTTTTAACATACCACAGTGGAGGCCGGCTAGGGTTTATCTTTAGCTCTGCCACTCTTTAGCTTGGCCAGAGCCGGGACTATTTGGAGCCTGTGCGAGGGCTTAATCTCAACACAGCCACAGCTAGCCACCGCCTGCCTCGGGCCAGGGACTAAACCCTTGCAACACCATGGACAGGGCTCAGGGCTCAGCTATATTGTTACTTTCCGCCACCCCTCTCTTCTCTCTATCCCCCCACAGTCTCAGAGGGCTTAGTTATTCCCCCCCTCTTTGTTTCTTCCCTGTTCTCTCACACACCACTGCTGACCTCCAGACTACTCCCCTTAGTCTAGGGCACTTACGCCTGCCCCCCACCCAGTTAGGTGAGCACCCTCTGTACTGCATAGCCCAAGGCTGGTGAAAGCCCAGCCAACCTTCACCAGGGCATACTCTGCCCAACTTCTTACCAGGGAATTCCTGCTTGTGTGGCTGGGAGAGCTCTTATTTTTCCTCGGTTGTCCCACGTGACTGAGAGAACTTTGTCTTGCCTACCTTAGTGCCTCACATGGCCTAAGGCAGCTGGTTCAGCAGCACCAATGTTCCAAACTGGTGCAGGAACCTCTGCCCAACCTCCACAGTGATCTACCTGGCCAGGGAAAGTCCGCCCACCATTCTCAGTGTGCTACACCAAAGCAGGAAACCCACCATCCTTCTGGGGCACTCCCCTTGAGAGTGAAGCCACAGGAGGAAAAAGTGGTAGGCTAATTCCATAGTGAAATTAGCTGTATGCAGTTCAAAGAAGTATTCCTATGAGTCTCCCAGAGATAGCCAGTGCTATTCGACTCCCTGGAAAATCGCATCTGGCTCCTCTAAAACAATGCCACACAAACAGCCATCAGCCCCAACGACCTCAATGAAAAAACAGGAGAAACAAAAGGCAATTGCAGAAGATGTCCTGAACCTAACGACATGCAAAGAAGAAACAGACATTGAGCTGCCACAAAAAGAAATTTTCAGAATGCTGCTTGGAGTCATACAGGATATGAAGGAAACAATACAGAAAAAGGATGAAATGATAGAGGAGAAAAAGTCTATACATCAAAGGGAAATACAAGAGCTTAGGGAGGAGATGACAAAAACCAGTAGCAGACACACAGACCTCAAGAATCGGCTGGAGGAATCAAAGAACCACACCAGTGACTTGGAGTACAGCTAAACCGACTTTACCAAACGTGAACAAAAATCTAATAAGATCACCAGAGACAATGAAGAAAACCTAAGAGCTATGTCTGATGCTATGAAGAGGAACAACATCAGAATAATTGGATTACCGAAGACAACACAATAAAGAAATCATCTGCAACAATTGTGAGGGAATTATTGGAGGGAAACTTCCCCAGCTTAATGAATGAAAACCAGGCAACGATTCAGGAGGCTGAAAGAACACCAGCTAGACTGAACCCAAAGAAGAAGTCATTATATTAACACATAATAGTTAAACTGTCCAACTTTGAGGAAAAGGAGAAAATCATGAGAGCAGCTAGGGTAAAACAACCAATCACATTTAAAGTTTCCCAAATAAGAATATGCTCAGA
>NW_022111373.1:34801389-34802523 GCF_000313985.2 Echinops telfairi | reverse complement strand
TCACCAAGCATAATTAAGAGACCGCCACATAGAACAAGCTCACCCAGAGGGCAACAAACAGAAAACAGACCCCAAGGTAGCATTGGCTTAAGGATGGAAAGAAGTCAAGAATGATACACACACATACACATGCACAACACACTAATGAGAAAGGAAGGTAGGAAAACACCTAATGCAAAAGGTATAAGATGACATCACAGAGTCTACAGATGGAGATAATAACCCTGAATATCAGTGGACTGAACTCAGGCATTAAAAGACCGAGGGTAACAGATTGTCTTAGAAAACAGAATGCATCAATGTGCTGCCTAGAGGAGACACATCTCAAGGCAACAGACAAAAATAGGCTGGAGAAAAGGCTAGAGAAAACCATACCAAGCAAACAGCAATTCAAAAAAAGCAGGGGTTGCAATCCTAAGCTTGAATAAAATTGGCCTCAAAGTACAAACCATAAAAAGAGATAAGGAGGGACACTATATAATACTCAGACAAAGAACCACTAAGCATTGTAAACATATATTCCCTGAATGAGAGACCTGCCAAATACGTCAACCAAAAACTCCAAAATATGAAAAAAGAAATCACAGCGTCAACAATTATAGTAGGTGACTTCAATACACCGCTCTCTGAGAAAGATAGATCACAGGGAAAGAAACTCAACAAGGAGGCGAGAGATCTAAACACTACAATTAGACAACTTGACCTGATGGATACTTACAGAGCTTTTCATTCAAATACAAAAAATATCCACATTCTTTTCAAGCCTGCATGGCACATATTCGAAGATAGACCACATTCTGGGGCATAAGGTGAATCTACATAAATTTAAGCACATTGATATCATACAGACCCCTCTCTGACCACTGTGCCAAAAGGCAGGAAATAAACAAAAGGAAGACGAAGAAAACAAGAGCAAATAATTGGAGGATAAATAACTCTATTGAAAAAGGAGTGTGTACTGGCCCAGATCAGAGATGAAATTATGAAATTTCTAGAAACAAATGAGAATGAGAACATGACAAATGAAAATTCATGGGGCACAGTAAAGGCAGTTATCCAAGGAAGTTTCATAGCAATACATGCACACCTGAAAAAGGAAGAAAGACTCATGTTTGATATGCTCGCACAAAATTT
>NW_022111373.1:34794733-34796246 GCF_000313985.2 Echinops telfairi | reverse complement strand
TGTTGAGGGAGTACTTGAGCAGGGGCCCACTGTATCATCTGTTTCCTTAATACGAAGCCTATAAATATATGTACATAGCTTTATTTCCCCCTCATCATATATAAATATATTTATATCTATGTATGCCTGTATTTAAATCTCTATGACTACCTTTTGACTCCTCTATTTCTTTGTACTTTCCTGTTCAGCCTTCATTTGGGTTTTAGGAATTCCTTTCGGTTACATTGCCCTTGATCCAGCCCTGCCAGACCTCTTACACCCTCCTTGCCCCGGATTTTGGATCACTTGTTGTTCCCTTGTCCCTGGGCTTGTTAATACCCACTTCCTTTCCCCTGCCTCCCCTTCTCCCATGTCCCTCCAGAACTGTCATCCTGTTGTTCTCTCTTCTGGCTTGTTAATCCCGCCTATCCCTTCTAGGTAGACATGCTATGTACCATCACAAGACTGAGTACAACGAAGCAACAATAGAAAGTAAAACAATAGCTACAACAACAACACACAAAAAGTATAAATCATTCAGGGTCTATTTGCTGTCCTTCACGAGTGCTATCCAGTCGAGTCTGATGGGGTGCCATGCCCTGGCTCCACATCTATCCCTGGGGGCTTCATTGCTCTGCTTCCCCCCGCTGTTCTGCTGCATGTCCCCAGAGGCTGGCTTCGGCGAAGTGAGCTCAGGGTGGGCAGAATTCCCGCCATATGTCTCTAGTGTTGTCCCCAATGGTGCTATGGGTTAATGAGGAATGCTGTGTCCCATGATGAGACCGGCCCTGTGGTCATCTCTGTGCATTGCTGCTCTGAGCAGAAACATCCTCAGGGCTTGGTGAGCCAGGATGTGCTTCATTCTTTTTTTTTTTTTTCCCCTTTCCCCTCTCGTTGGCTCCTGTGTGCTCTGATCAGAGAAGTCCCTCTTCCTGAGCTGTAGCTTCAGTGCTGTCCTCTGAAATGAATTCTTCTGGGGGGAGGGTGGTGCTGTCTACTTAGTTGGTAAGGGGGCTGGCCCCTCAGGCCTCTCTATCAGTTCCTTGCTTCATGTCAGTGTGTTGCATTCTTGTCTTGGAGCTCCAGGTTGAAGTCTGGTCCCTTTTTCCCTGTGGAGACACAATCAACACTCTCTCCCTGTGTGGGTTAGTGCCCTGTTCCCCCGCCTACCCATGCATTTTTTTCCCTCCTCCTTTTTAGTGGGCTACCATATGTATCTCATATGTGTCCCTGAGTTTAGTCTGGCCCTGCCATATTACCTGGACCTCACCTCTGGGACATATATATACAGTAACCTCTTCCCTATACCTCTTTTGAATTTTTTGAGCTTACCTCAACGGTCTCATGTAGTACTTGTCCTTTTGTGCTTGACTTACTTCACTTAGCATAATTTCCTCCAGTTCTTCCCATGTGGCGATGTGCTTCATGCGTTCATCACTGCTTTTTAGGGATGCGTAATACTCCATTGTATGTATGTACCAGAGGTTTTTAATCCATTCGTCTGTTGATGGAAATTTAGGCTGTTTCCAACGCC
>NW_022111373.1:34771675-34794035 GCF_000313985.2 Echinops telfairi | reverse complement strand
TATGTAATCCTTGTGCCAAGGTTCTCAGGTCTGTCCCAATTCCCTCAGTAATGGCCCTACTAGTTTGGGGTTTTACCTCAAGGTCTGTGATCCACCTTGAGTTTATTCTTGTATGGACTGAGGTAAGGGTCTTGCTTCATTTTTCTGCAGCTATGTATCCATTTTTTCAAGCACCACGAATTGAAGAGGGCATATGTTTCCCATTTGATATTTTTGGGGGCCTTTGTGATGGTCAGGTTTTGTGTGTGCCTACGTGTCACCTGCAAGAAGCTCATCTGGGTGGAGTTTAGCCTGAAATCAGGTTGCAGCCTGGGGGTGACCCTTGGAGATGCAGTGTAGATATCTACTGCGGCTCCAGAGGCTGAGCTCTCTTGCTCTCTCTCCTGCCGGATCTCCTGATTCAGCTGCCTTGCCTCACCACCAGCCCTGAGTCCCTTGAGGTCTGCCTTCTCATGGTGTTTTATGCCTCAGTCAGGCCACTTTGTCATGCTGCACCACCTGTGGGCCAACTCATCTTGCCACTAACCGGCAACCTCAAATTGCCACTCCATGAGGTTCCACCTTAGCTGGGTTTGCCACACTCTGCTACTCCCCTCCCCTCCCCTCCCCTCCACCATACCTTGCCTTCCTACTTTCTGCTTCTTTGGCCTTTGGATCTGGTGGCCATGTGAACTGGAAAGACCTTCATTATATTAACTGGCCCACAAAAGTTGAACTGAACTTCCTGTACTGTTGTGTGGACTGCTTTGTTGTTATAATTCCTTTTTGCTATAAAAACATATGTACTCATATATGCTCATAAGTGTCCTGGTTTTACTTCTCTAGAGAACCCAGTCTAATAGCAACCACCTGGATTCTCTTGTTGAGTCAGAGTGGAGGCCATGCAGCCAGGAAGAGATGGCTTGAGTCTGACACCTGGGGACCCGGTCAACCTGTAGCCAGAGGAGAGATGAGGAGAGGCTGGCTGAAGTTTAAAGAACTGAGTTGTGCGCAGAATGGAATCTGACCCTGTGTCTCACATCTGGAACTGGCAGGCCATGTTGCCTGCCAACCCTAGGTGTTGTTGGGACCTTGCTATATTTCCTGCAAATGCTGCAGACCTTGGATCCAGAGGACTCTGTACTCACTGGGCTGTGATCCTGCAGTTTCCTGCTTCAACTGCAGGCAACAGCACTGAGTCTGAAGGGCCTCAAGCTAGCATCTCACCCATGGATTGGGCTGGGCTATTTCCTTGATATAAGGTTACTTCTTCTTTTTTTTTTTTCCTTTTTTTTAAAAAACATTTTATTAGTGGCTCATACAACTGTTATCCCAATCCATACACACATCAATTGTGTAAAGCGCATTTGTACATCGTTTCTCAAAACATTTTCTCTCCATTTAAACCCCCGACATTAGGTCCTCATTTTTCCCCTCCCTCCCCGCTCCCCCCTCCCGCATGAGCCCTTGATAGTTTATAAATGGGTATTTTATCATATCTTGCCCTGTCCCACGTCTCCCTTCATCCACTTTTTGGTTGTCTGTCCCCCAGGGAGGAGGTCACACACAGTTCCATGTAATCGGTTCCCTCTTCCCTACCCATTCTCCCTTTACCCTCCCTGTTTTGCCACTCACACCACTAGAAGGTTACTTCTTATACATGTCAGTGTCACTGGTTTGGTTTTTCTCGAAAACTCGGTCTACCATAGTGATAAGGTCAGTGGTTCAAACCCTGTAGCCACTGGTAGGAGAAAAATGTGGCAATCTGATGGCTTAAATGTACAGCCATAGAAATCCTTTGAGGCCTCTCTACTCTGTCCAGTAGGGTCATTATGAGTTGAAATGAACTTGATGGCATAAGAACAAACCTAAATTGTAACCAAATGATGTGTGGAATGTGTTTTCAAGATGTGAATGTCCAAACAAAATTAATTGTATTTTATTTTCTTCTTTTTCTGTGACCCATTTACATTTTCATTTGGTATAATGATATGTTGATACATGAGAAGCCGTTAGCCTATTTTTATTTAATATTCCTCAACAGCAATGTACCATATGTTTATTGTAGGAAACACTATCCATATTTCTACCATTCAAATATAACCACTGCAAATGTTTATCAGGCTCCCCTGACTGCCTGGTAAAACTCATGTAATTATTCCTCAAATATTAAAATATTTTTGTTTCAAACTATTGAAGTATCTTTGTGCATCAATTCTTTTGTGGCTACATTTTAGATTATTTTTTCAGTATGAACATTAGTAAAGGAGTAATAGAGTAGAACAGTATCAAACTTTTGATGTTCATGAATTTTGAAAAAATAATATCACATCATTTCTTTTTTCCCCCAAAGGATCAAATCCATTGCCACTGAGCCATTAAAAAAACAAAAGTTTTATTGGGGGCTCTTGCATCTCTTATCACAATCCATACATTCATCCAGTGTGTTAAGCACATTTGCACATATGCCATCATCATCATTTTCAATGCATTCTCTTCCCACTTGGGCCCCTGATAGCAGCTCCTCATTCCTTCCCCCTCCCTCCCCTGCCCTCCTTCCCTTACAAGCACTTGATAAGTTATATAGAGTATTATTTCCATATCTTATATCATCCTCCATTGCTCCTCACCCACTTTTCCATCATTTGTCCCCCTGGGAGGGGGTTCTAGAGTGATCCTTGTGATTGATTTCCCCTTTCTCCCGCCACCATCTTCTAATCCTACTGGTATCTCTATTCTGATTGTTGGCCCTGAGGGGTTTATCTATGCTGGATTCCCTGTGTTGCAGCTGTTATCTGTAGCAGTGTGCATGCTCTGGTCTAATCCGATTTGTAAGGTAGAATTGAGGTCATGATAGTGGGGGGAGGAAGCACCAGGGAACTAGAGGAAAATTGTGTGTTTTATTGGTGCTATACTGCACCCTGACTGGCTCATCTCTTCTCTGTGACCCTCTGTGAGGGGTGTCCAACTGTCTGAAGATGGGCATTGGGTCTCCACTCCATGCTCCCCACCCACCTCATTCACCTTGGGTATGGTTTTGTTCTGGTTCTTAGATGCCTGATACCTGATCCCATTGATACCTCATGATCACACAGGCTGGTGTGCTTCTTCCATGTGGGCTTTGTGGCTTCTGAGCTAGATGGCTGCTTGTTTATCTTCAAGCCTTTAAGACCCCAGATGCTATATAATTTAATAGCCAGGCAACATCAGCTTTCTTCACCACATTTTGTCTTCAGCGATGTATGACATCCTACCACTACTGACATCAATGGCCCACCACAGTTCTACTTTTCAACTGTGTTTGATAATTCATTTCAATAATCACACAAGACTCACTGACAATGCTTATGATTATGGGGTTTATTAGGGAAGTTAGCAGGTAACAATTCAGGTCAGAAATGCTCAGGATACAGTTATTTAGCCAGGACAATTTCTTCTCTGCTGCACCCACCAGCAAGCCTCTCTCTGGTCCTTGGCATTTTAACCTAATCTCTGTCATGCTTCATCAACTCTGTTAGAGCTGCCAATACATGCCCACAGGACATGCCACTCAACTAAAAGCCTCAACTCTAAGCACACAACTCCAACCCTGGGTCAGCGAATCCAGCTCTGGCAATTAAGTGTCCAGAGGCACTCACTCCATAAGCCAGCCTCCGGCCCCAAAGCACTCAGCTTTACTTGTTGTGCATGCTGCTAGCTCACCACTCTCTCTCTTGTTCTGACTCCTGGTTCTGCTGCTTCTGCTCATCTGCCACTCTGGTGTCAATGTTGTCTCCTGATCAGGGAGGTTCTATGCGCAGGGATCTCAGGTTCAAAGGACATGCACCACTCCTGGCTCTTTTCTCTTGCTAGTAGAAAGATTCCTCCCTCCTCCTCTTCCCAAGGTTATTCGTTTTATACCTAGCAGGATAGAAATCACAATGAACCCTGATACTAATTGCTCATAGGTGAATCCTATAATCTAATTAGTATCTTCAACTCATCAGGAAAATGAATGTAGTTTGGTGGGAGCCATATTAAATAATTCATTGCAGTGCAATAATATATAGTATGCATTGTCCAAGTATAAGCCTTAAAATTAATTCATCCATCACAAACAGATAACACATTGATTATTTTAAGATCAAATTATCGTATAGATTAATCTTGATTTTTCAACATGAAAATTCTGTTTTTCACTCACACTGATGTATGTTGATTTTATCACTCTTCTGGCTTCTCCTGACTTGATATTTTCCCCAGAATCTTGATGCTTCTTTTTCTTGCTTATCATTGTACTCAAATGATTTTAAAACCCAGGCTGTCATGAGAGAGGGAGGAGAGGAAAAAATGTGTTCCTTTAAAAACAAGTAGTCCCTGGTGGACCAACCTTCTGATATTTGTTGCATATTTTGACAACGGTTTTTTAAAAATGTTATAGTTTTGAACAGAGTAATCTTTACATTCTATGAGCTTCTTTGGATGAAAAGGTAAAGGTTGGAGATCTTGGGGTGGTTTAATGTGGCAGAGGGCTTAGGTCTTGAGGTCATTTAATAGCACTTTGAGGTGGAAGCTGTGTCCAAAATGACAGTCTGTCCCTCTCTAGAGCACACTTCAAAATTTGGCCAGGTGAAAGCTCTTCCCTACAGGGGAGGATAGGCCTCTGAATTGACTTCCTGCCACCATGGTGGGAAAAGGAAGCACACGACTGAATGTGAAAACTCCCTTAGAAGCAAGATCAAAGCTCAGACCATAGTACCACATCAGAGACCAAGGAGACCGCCAGATGCTGTGACATGTGCTCGGACAAGCACATGCAGCGTGACTACCAACTAATTTTGCGTGGAAAATGTAGCAGTCGATTATTGACTCCATGGAATGATGGAAGACAAATGCAAGTTTTGAACTCAGGCCATTTTTGAAATAAACTCAATACTAGAATGTATTTGGGGTTTTAGGAACTGTTTCAGTATCATTTTCATCCACATTATAGACTTTTCATTGTTCCTCAGTTTCTTCAATGGGTCTCCTGAAAGGGTGGTTTCTAGAACTTTCTTTCGTCAGCCTTTCTCTACCTCTCGGCCCAGCTTATTTTTCTTATTTGGTATGTATCAAGTTAGATGACCTAACTCTTGAAGTATTATGCCTCCATGGTTATAATACTTCGTGTATTATCTAGTTGGTTATCCCATATTCTAATGGTGCAATACATTTATAGAGTCAGGCTAAAACTGTTGGCACAGTCAAAAGTTAAGCTAATTTTTTTTTTTCATTTCCAAAACCATCAAGCCATTTGTTTATAATAAATGAACTTGTTATTTAAAAAAGCCCTGGAAGTTATTGCCAAGATAGTCATAAACTACTTTCTGAATTTCAGAGTTGCCTTTTCTTTTTGTATATTTGGATATAGATTTAAATATATTCTGTTTGAGTACACCTAGTTAAATTTAAGTCTCAGCCCTTAGTATTATATGATGTGCCTGTTGTTTTTAGGTGCCATTGAGTTGGTTAGATCCCATAGCTACCCTACGCACAACAGAACAAATCACTGTGTGGTCCTGAACCTTACAATTATTTCTATACCTGGGCCCATGTTGCAGCCATGGTGTCAGTCCATCTATTTGAGAGCCTTTCCATTTTTTGCTGCCCCTCCACTTTACCAAGCATGATGTCCTTCTCCAGGTACTCCCGTCTCTCCTGGAAATATGTCCAAAGTACTTAAGGCAAAGTCTTTCCTTACTTGCCTCTAAGGAGCACTCTGGCGTGATGTGCCTAGGAAGTGCCTAAGAAATGTTTTTGAGAACAATGGTTAATGCGTTCTTTTAAATTTTTAGATGACTTGAGAGTATTCTGTAATTCTTAGAGGTAGCTTTAATTCTTCCTAGCATTTACTTCTCTTTTTCACTGGGTTTTGCCTCCTTGATGAGATTGTCAGTGTAGAATCCTAGTTCTTTTACAGCTCCCCGCTTGAATTAATGAAATACCAGAATTTGTCTCTAATGGCTTTCAAGCCACATTTAGAAAAGGAAAAGAAAAATAAATCTAAGCATGCTCTGCTCTCTTTAATAATACATGTTTTCTGTTCTTTGGATAGTTTATTGTTTGGAAGCAGTGGACTTTAGTATTGTTCCTATAGCAAACAGAAGCAGTATAGGGTGAACCATAAAGATTAGTATGCAAGCGGCTGATTGTGGGATTTTCACTATAGCTTGTCCTTTCAATGTGTCTTCTTTTGACATCTTCACCCTGGGTATCCTGGCAACAGACACTTCACAAAAACAAAAGTCCCATAGACACTGTTTGCTGAATTCTATTGGAATAATAAAAAGACTGTTTTATTGTAGCATTTGCTGAAGATGGTAATTTAGAAAATAGCAAGGCTGCAACTAAATGTACTTGACTCAAAAGTGACTGACATGGAAGAAAACCTCCAGTCCAGGAATGGTATCGAAGGGTCAAGTAATTTCTTAGCCATCTGCAGAAAGACAGGAGAAAAAAAGAGGAGATGATCTATGGGTTAAAATGTGAAGAAAACCAACATGAGTGTAGTAGAATTAGACATCCTTAAAAGGGCATTGTTTATCTAATGTGAGCCACACGTCTGTATACAAGCTTGAGATTATGTGTCTTTGTTGCCGGTATAAACAACAGACCTGTCATGCCTGCATGCTGAGCTTCAGTCTCTCGGGAGCTCAGTTTGCTCTTTAGTAGAGTTCTCGCTGGATCCTTAGGGAGGCACACTTACTCTTCCTAGGCCTTAGGGGCATCCAATAACCTTAGGAAGACATTTGGAACTTCTGATCCATTTAGTGAAGTGCTAATGCTGTCAATGATTCCCTCTGGACCTTTACAGGTTAATCAAGATACTTCCATCAGATCCCAGCTACTATTATGATTAGGGAATGGTGGGTGAGAGAATGGCAAACATAACCAGTTCCTAGGTCCAGCTGAATAATTTTTTCTAAGTTGTCCTACAACCCCAACCCTCTTTATAATCAAAGGCTTACTACCTGGGTGTTGAGAATGTCCACTTTCCCCCAAGAAATAATATCCAACTGCCAGGCTGCTCTCTCTTTTTTGGATTGAACTCAAGATTCCGAGTCTGAAAGCAGGAGAAGATCTTGGGAACAAAAAGTTTAAACTCAAAGAATTAGAACCTGCACAAACATATTTGACAGTGTGCGTAGACCAAGAAGGAGCCCTGGTGGTCGAGTGGTTATGTGTTGTGCTGTGATCCACAGGGTGGGCATTTTGAAACCACCAGCTGCTCCTCTGGAGAGGACTTTCTACTCTTGTAAATAGTCTCAGAAACTCAAAGGGGGCAGCTCTACCCTGTCCTATAGGGCCGCTATGAGTTGCCATCAACTAGATGGCAATGAGTTTGGAGTGGTTTTTTGGAAAGCCCATGAATCCCCTTAGCTGCTTACCACTTCATCAACAGTTTGAGAGTTCTGGAAATGAAAAACACAGTGATCTCATTCCTTCTCTCTTTAGACAAGCGTTGTTCCTGATAGCTACAGGCCACAGTTTATTCTGCAGCATCCTGCCTCTAGGCCATAGCAGACTGGGCCTCGATCAAGCCTCTGACCCAATCACCCAGTTATACTCTCTCAGCAAATAAGTCCAGCAGCAATGATAAGATCGGTAGATTCACCTGGATTAGAGAAGAAGAGCCAGAAATGACAGTGTCCCACAGCAAAGTTAGATGAGAGAAGCTGGAGAATGGAACAGAGGAGCACGGTGGGAGGATGAGGTTGGGAAGAGGTCTTAATGATGGGTGGCCTCCTAGTTCTTAGTTTCAGTTCTTCCTGGAGCTCAACTCTTCTTGTTGCCCTTGGGTTCTATGTGAGGGCAATAAGCCATATTTGATTTGGCTGAAGGTAGTTTGAATGGATTGTGCTTCACAATCATACTAAACCTTGACCCGGCTCACGAAGCCAAGCATCTCTAGGATGAGAAGCCCGGTCTCTTGACATTATGTTCTTCCCATTGTACGGGGCCCATTGCATAGGGGCACTCAAGATCTTGAGAGGAGTCTCTTTCTGCAGGCAGCCCTGCCATTTCCTGGTGGGGCCATGGGAGGACAGACTGGTGTTATTCCCTGGGTGGACATCCCTTCAATTCCTCTCTCTCAGATGACAGCAGATTGGACAGTTCCTGATGGCCAGCCTGCATGCTAAGTCAGGCTAGAACAACAATTGGTGCTTGGCTTTCCCTCTGTGCCCCTCTGAATGGCCTGTGGAAAAACACTTGGGCTCTTGTACTCCTGAGGTAGCTACCTCAGGAGTGCTTGCAGGGACCCCCAGCTTCTCCGGGCTCAGATTATGAAGGTGATATTTTCTGCCTCTTGTCTGGGTTGTTTAGATACCACCAGAGGAGCAGAATCCCAGCATCATTGGGCCTTGTGATCCAAAGAATAGAATTAGTAGGATAAAATAGACTTGAGATTTTTCTGACCATTCCCATATTAATCAGGAAAAAAAAAGGCCTGATGATGCTGACAATGTGTCAACCAATTTCTTTGGGACCTATTTCGGTTGGCCTAATTCAAGGGCTGGCTGAAATCTCTCAGAGGCCATGAAAGCTGGTTGAGAAAGGACAGCTTGAGTCATTTGGAGATGGTTTCCACAATAGCCCTTTTCTCTTTTAGGGAAATGAGGACACATTCTCTTCCCAGGAGCTCATGGATTGGTGGGGAGAACTCAAGCACATTAACATCAAGTGGATAAGAATCTTTGATATTACTGTCCTACATGCCGGCACACACGAACACACACAGATACTCACACACCTAGGCACATACACACTCATACCATAGCAATAATCCCTTTGATAAATGCCATGTTAGACATGAATAGAATGAGAAGGGGCATCTCTAAAAGCTATATTATTATTACAGTGTCACAAATCTCCCCAGATTTTAATAATTAAAAACAACACACATTTATTATCCTATGATTCTGGTAGTTCAGGAATCTGGGTTTGGCTTTTCTGGGTGACTGAGAGTCTCCTACAGGCTACAATCAAGACATCAACCCCTGGGTGGGTTAGTGCCCTGTTTCCCCCAACCCCATATCATCATCTCAGTTTCTCCCCACTCCCTATAGGCACACCAGGTCCAGAGGATGAGGTCCCCACATGGACCTGCTAAGGCACAGAGAGGACTGTGGGACTACCAACAACTCGACATGTTGTCCCCTAACTGGAGCATACAGAGACAGGGACAATAATGGGGACACAAAATGTGGGGATGGAACATAACAGATCAGCAATTGGAGTAAAGCTGATCCACAGAGCCCCTGAGGAGCCCCACGGATCGACTTTGGGCTAGGAGGGGCAGCCCCTGGATCTCCCTTAGGACCAGGGGGGAGGGTCTCATGGGGAACAGCAAACAGACCTGGACCTATGTATTTTTTTTTTCTTTTTCTTTCTTTCTTTTCTCTCATCCTTTTCTCTTTCCTTTCCTTTTTTCAACCACATGTTTTCTTTTTGTTCGGATGCGGACATTGATGGTTTGCCTAATGATATGCGTTGGACCATGGGAGGGAAGCCAGGGAGAAGGCAATTGGGCCAATGGCCCCAGAAGGTAGAGGGGAAGAAGGAGGTGGAGAGAGGGGGGTGGTGAGCGGATGGCGGCATGGGAAGTGGAACCAGCATCTAGGAGAGGGTATAGATCCTGGGAGTATTAGAGCAACACCAAGCTAGTGGAGAGGAAGCACTAAGAGGGGGAAGAAGGGGGACATGGATGGCGGGGCAGGAGGAGGCAAAAGGAAACAGAGGCAAGCTCTAGGAAGCAAAGACATAGATTGAGATATTAACAGAGGTGTGCACTTATGTAAATACATTAATTCATAACAATAGTGGTATTGGCCTATGTACATATATCTATAAGAGAATACACTGAAGCTGCAGATGGGCCTTGGGCCTCGGCTCATACCTTCTTCAATACAAGAACACTTTGTTCTAACAAATAGGCATTCTGTGATGCTCACCCGCCACCACCCCTTGATCGCTGAAGACACAATGGGTGCATAAGCAGATAGATATATAACACAAGAAATAAACAGTTAAACTATAAAGCCATACAAATGGCTCAGTACAATTCAAGTGTGTTAGACAGTTGTGAGGCACTGGCAGTTCTTCAAGTCTTGAAGGCAGCAGGTAGTCCTCTGTAGAGGGATTCAGATTCTTGGGGCACTGGCAGCCAACAGCACAGAACAAGCAAGGCAATTGAGGCACAGAACAAGCAAGGCAGCCGCACACTGGTCCGATGATCAAAGAGCGAGAGACAAGAAATGTGAGGCTCGCCAAGCCATTTATCTCTCCGCCCTTCAATTAATCTCACATGTGTATATCGGCCAGGCTGGCACAATAAACTAACTACCTCATGGGGTGTGCGTCAGAAGGTAGAATCTGGGGTATGTAGACTTTTGTGTCTCAAGCAGAAGGCAGAATCTGGGGAGACACATATTTTATTTATTTATTTTTATTTATTATTGGGAGCTCTTACAGATATTATAACAATGCATAATTCAATTAGATCAAGCATAATTGTACAATAGTTGCCACCATCAGTTTCAACACCTTTTCCTTCTTCTTGAACTCCTTGATATCAGTTCCCCCTCTGCCCTTCCTCCCCACCCTAACCCCCAGGAACCCTTGTTATTATATTATATGTTACTATTATTATTGTCATATCTTACAGCCTCCAATGTATCCATTCACCTACAATTCTGTTGTTCTGTTATTCATTCCTCTCTTCCCCTTAATTGGGGTTGTACAGTCATCATTACTCTCAGCCCCCCTATCCCTTCCTGTACCCTCAGGGAATCTTTACTCCAATTGCTGTTTCTGAAGGGTTTACCTATCTTGGCTTTCATGCATTGAATGATCTTAATTATACAAATGAACATATGTAGATCTAACAAGATGAATGAGGTGAAACAAAAACCATATTAGTAAGAGGAGGAAGTATTAAAGAATTATAAGATAGTTATGTGTTTCCCAATGCTAAACCACACCCTGGATATATCATCCGTTCCACGTGGCCCTACTGTGAGGGACTGCCTGATTATCCTATGGGTGGATTTTAGGTTTCCACTTTGTCCACCCTCCTTCAGGTCAATTTGATTGCTTGTTTTTGAACTTCTGATACCTATTCCTGTTGACACCTCATGATCACATAGGCTGATGTACTTCTTCCATGTGGACTTTGTTGCTTCCCTGCTAGATGGTAACTTGTTTATCTTCAAGCCCCTAAGACCCCAAAGCTATATCTTTTAATAGCTGGCACCATCAGTTTTCTTCACCACATTTGTTTATGCACCCATTTTGTCTTCAGCAATCATGTCAGGAAGGTGAGCATCACAGAATGCCAGGTTATTAGAACAAACCATTCTTGTACTGAGGTGAGATTTAAGTAGAGACCCAAAGCCTATCTGCTTCCTTGTTGTATTTACAAATAAACCTATATTTTTATATTTACCTATATACATTCCTCTCAGATACATTTCAATAGACCAAACATGACCAGGAATGCTACACCCTCCTCACTGCCAATTTTAGAACCCTTACTATTCCCCTGTCCCTGTCGTTATTGGCTTATGGCTCCCCACCCCCTCTACCACCTCCTCTCCCTTGCCTCCCTAGAACCATCGGTCCTGATGCTGTCTCCTTAGGATTGCTTATTCTGCCTATCTTATAAAGATAGACACCACAAACAAACAAACAAGCAAACACATACACACAAATAGTTCCAAATCTAACTGTTATCTTGACCCAGAGTAGATGTGTATCTTTCTGATAAATAGCAAGCAGGCCCTGTTGTAATCCATCAGTCCAAGCTTCTTTTCTTTTGGAGTTCTGTGTATTGGGACTAGCTTACCTAACAGCACTTGTCCCCTTTCCGTCCTTTGCATGCATGGCGAGAGGTGCGCCTCCGAGTTTAAAAGACAAGCAGATGACTTGAACCTCTATGTGACTCTCATCCCAACAAACTCCATTGGAGAAGAAATATCACTTTGATTTCTTAAGATCAGCTTGATTTAGGTCTCTGAATGCTCACTCCTGTTGGAATGGTGGCACATTCCTTCTTCTTCTCCATTGGGGCTCCTTTCCTCTCTTGGAATTGCACTAAAGTTAGGGGGTTACATAGTGCCTAAGAATATAGAAGGTTTTTGAACTTTATGTCTACTATGAGCTGGAAGGACAAGCAAATATGTGCTGGGCGAAGTATGGCCAGAGTGTTCCGTAGAGGCAAGGATGGCAAGACTTAATTTTATATACTTTGAACATATGGTCAGGAGAGACCAGTCCCTGGGGAGGACAGCCAAACAGAGGAATGCCCTTAGGAGTTGGCCTGTCACAGTGGCTACAACAGTAGACCCAGGGATAGGAGCAATTGTGATGATGGCACAGGATCGGGCAGTGTTTGTTCTGTTGTACATAGATAGGGTCACCACGGGTCAGACCGACTCGATGGCACCTAACCACAGCAATAAAACATGAGCCACAATAAACTTGATGGCATTGAACTTGATTGAGTTTGGCTTTAGTTTAGGTGTTTACTGTGTTCACATTCTCATCGTGCAAATCCTCCGTTCTCCTGACATCTGTTGACTCCTTTGATCGCATGTAGGACATGGGCTGCTTTGAAGAAGCCAGGATTGAAGGCTGCTCCAATGGTGCCCGTTCAGCCATGGCTGAGATCTTTGTGGCCAAGTTACCACTGCACAATCAGACTTGGTAGTCCTCTATCTGTCCCAGCTGCTCTTTCTCCAGCATAGGTGAATCCCCTCCTGCAGGTTCTGTCTCTTTGAGCCATTCTGCTTCTTTCATCAGACCCTCGCCTTCTCAGTGGGATTCCACAAAACAAAACAAAACAAAAAAATGATCTCACTCCTATCAAGATGGCTCCAACTCATAGTGGCCCTATCAGATAGAGTAGAACGACCCTGTTGGGTTTCTGAGATTATGTATCTGAGTAGGAGTCGAAAGCCTCATCTTGTTCCTACAGAGTGAGTGGCGCTCAGCAGCCCCGTTAGTAACCTGCTGTGTCCCTGGGCCCCATCAGTGGTGGTCCGATTAAGGAAACACAAGATTAAGGATTAGGAGTGTCCGGCAGACTTCCTGTGTTCTGCGCTCTGCCATGTACCTGCCCTAAGGCAGTAAAGCAAAAAGCCCGCTACCTACTTTTTGAACAGGGAAGAAAAAGGGAAAGCACAGGAGGAAAATGACTTAATTTAAGTCTTCAACATATATATTTTTAATCATTTTATTGGGGGCTCTTGTAACAATCCATATATCCATTGGGACAAGCACGTTTTGTACATAGGTTGCCATCATCCTTTTCAAAATATACTTCAAAATAGTATATGCCTGCGTCAACAAGGAATCTGAAGGGGCAGGGAGGGAGGGAAATGGCAGGTTTTGAAGTCAATGCAAGGAAAACCTGGTGCGCAGAGAGAACATGGGCTCGGAGAGATTTTGGAAGATGAAGCCTGAGACAGGCCTGCTGCTCAAGGGGAGGGGTTCTTCGCTCATTGCTTCCCTCGAATGCTCAGGCACCATGCCAGGAACATGGCAGGAGAGAAAACTGTGAGGTAGGGTTGCTTTCTGTGTGTATTGACTTTTTGTAAGAGTTCTTCGGAGAGAAAAGGTCTGCCCTGAAAAATTCCAGAAGGCATGATTTACCTCGTTTCTGAACATCATTTGAGCTATTTTTGTATTTCAGATTCCGGATGTGTCCTGCTCTTCCCAGGCTCGGGGGCCTTTTGCACTCACAGCCCAGAGGAAGGCAGACTTGGAAACTTGCAGGTGAGTAGAAGGAGAATATTAGTTAATATCATTACCAGGCTGGCTTCACTTATTGATGAACCGACCAAGCAAAGAAACAAACAAACCAAAAGCAAAGCACAGCTGATGGTGCTCTTTCAAAATAAATCAGTATTCCAGGCACTGCAGGGGAAACCAGGTTGGAGGGAATTGCAAAGGCAGGCCGAGGATAGATCAAACCGCAGAAGGTCAGGTACCACCCAGAAGTCTCTGGCAGAAAGAGGTAGCCTTTTTTTTGAAGCAGGTAGGCAGCTGGGGAAAGGCATCAAAGGGCATCATCTAGTCACAGCCCCCTCATTCGGATGTGGCCTGCATCTGTGAGCACCTCCAGAGAAGACGAAGAGGGAAGAGAGAGGGGGGAGACACTGGCGGCGCAGGCAGACGCGGCCATGATACAGAAGTGGCCCAACTGTCTGAGGAAGGGGCAGCTCAGCAGAGTGATGGCATGCACCAGGCTCGACATGGACTGAGGGCCACCTCTGGGATGAGGGCCAAGGTGGCAGCGACACTGAAGGGCTGCTCTCACTTCCCCTCTAGGCACTGCCAAGTGCCAATACCATTGTCCTGGGTACAGGTACCTTGTTGTTAGATAGCATTCAGTTAACGTCAACTTATAGACATCCCGTGTAGTGCAGAACAAAACATTGCCTGGCTCATATCAGCTGCCCAACTGTTGGCCTGCTCAAGTGCATAGCTGTGGCCACCGGGCATTTTGAGTGTCTTCTAACCTAGGGGGCCAACAGGATTATCTTGGCCAATATTCTATTGTGATCCATAGAATTGTTTTCTTTCTTAGTCTGGAAGCTCTGCTGAAACCTTCCATAATGGGTGACCCTGCTGGCATTTGAAACACCGGTGGAATGGCTTTCAGTCACAGTCTCACAATGTAACAAGTTGACAGAGGGGCGGCGAAGACTGGTATAATTCTAAATCAAACGCACTGACATAAATTTGATTCTGACTCATAGTGACTCCATATAGTGTTTCCTTTATTGCTAATCTCTTTTTGTTTGTTTTAAAAATTATTTTATTGGGGGCTCTTATAACATCCCATACATCAGTTGTATCTAGCATAATTGAACCTATGCTGCCATCATCATTTCCAAAATATTTTCTACTTGAGCCCTTGGTATAAGCTCTTCTTTTTTCCCCTGAGGGGAGCAGACAGCCTCATCTTTGTCGTGAGGAGTTACAGAGGATTTGGACCAATGACCTTGCTGTTCGCAGCCCAGAGCCTGACTTTCGGTGCCACCAGGGCTCTGACCATGATGATCTCACTGCTGCTGAGTCCATTCTGATGCATAGCAACATCTAGGGCAGAACAGAACTGCTTGCGTGGGTTTTCAGGACTGCAGCACTTCCCTGGAAGAGAAAGCCTCGTCTTTCTCTCAACGAGTGGCTGGTGAGTTCAAATTGCTGATCTTTCAGTTAGTGGCACAATGGATAACCACAATGGCACCAGCTCTACCCAGTTGTCTGGGTGGGCGTGGGGCTGGGATAGGTATGAGAGTGTTGCAGTATCATGATTAAAACATAGGATGGACATACCTAAATGTCAGCAGATTGCTTTTTCTTGCTAGGTCTCACTTTTCTCAATAGTGATTTTCTCATAGAGTTAGACTCTTGAATGAAGAAGGATATTTTTGTTGCTGCTTCTTCATCTACTTTCTCATTTATCTATCTGCCATACTTTCCCCTCTCCCCTACCTCTACTCCCAGGGACAGAGAAAATATAGCAACAGAAATAGTAAAATCTCTCCCTCCATGAACTATATAGATAACAAATCACTAGGCATAGAACCATGAAAGACATTATTAGGTCCCAAGAAGTGCCACGAGGAGAAACAAAGCCAGTGTGAGTGGACAGTGAGGGAAACTAAAGCTCAGATGGAGGCGAGGAAAGCCTCTGCGATGGGGGACAGTGTAGTAGCTGTGAAGAAAGCAGTAGGAGCAACCCACGCCGCGTGGAGGAGAAGAGAGTTCTAAGCAGTGTGACAACGACGACAATTCCGACACTGGAATAGGCTTCGTGTGCTTGTGGAATGGTTAAGGAGGCCAGTGTTCGGACTGAGTCATGAGTGCTCCTAGGAAATTAGGTTAGAAAAGAAATATTCATAGGGTTTTATAAGTTAGGGGAGGAATTTTCAATATGATAAAAGGGATAAATATCTAATGTAGCCCCAGAGCTTAAGTAAAGCATGTATGCATGTGGTAGGCGGTCTTCTAGATGCTTTGTGAACTCTGAGTTCACACAGCCCGTGGGTGGGCACAGGCAGCTACATGCCTTGACCGAGGCCATATGGGGAACAAGTGATTGAGCCTTGGATTTGAACAAAGGCAATCCTTTTGCACAATTTTTGGCACACCAAAGTTGGTTATACTACAGCTATTAAACCCTTTAGTGGCTTCCTGTTTTCTGAGCATAGATACAGACTCCTCACTAGCGTCTATCAGGCTGTCTGTCCTGAGTCGACTGTCTGCTTACTTTGAAGGTGTGTCAATTTTTACCTCAGTCATGGCCCTCTATCCCTACATCATAATGTGATCTTGAAGTTTCTTAAATGTTCCTTGCCTTTACCCTTCTTGAGAGATTTGCAGGTAAAGTCCCCTCTGCCTAGAAACCTAGTGGCACTGTCAGGTGAGCGTTGGACAGTCAACCTCAAGGTCAGTAGTTCAAGCCCACGGCTGCTTCACAAGAGAAAGATGAGGTTAACTACTCCCCAAAAGATTTGCAACCGCTCTAGGGTTTCTATGAGTCGCAATTGCTTTAAGGGAGTGACTTTTGGTTTGCTTTAACCCTTTTGTCTGGAATGTTCTTCTCCCTCCAATGCCTGTGGCCTGTGTCTGCTCATTGCCTTCGCAGGTGGGGTTCTGATTGCTCATCCAATGGGAGGTGCCCCAACCCTTTTATTTTCTCTTTGGGTCTTTTGTTTATTTGATCCACATACTTGCTACACAGGCACTTGTTTATGATCTTACTTGTTGTGTATGTGTTTTTTTTTAAATCTCTCATCCATTAGATTGCCAGCAAAAAAAAATAGTAGGGACATCTGCTTGTTCAATTGAGCACCCTGGAGCCAGCTCTCCAACACATCTGTTGATGAAAGACGGAATGGGCAAATCATTGTTTTGAAGAGTAGACTTTCATGGGGCATTCTTTTTCTTTTTTTAACAACCTCCATGTAGAGGTGGCATGATTGAAGTGTTATGGTTTTATCAAAGTGCAACTCGTATTTCCTTTCTAGTAATCAAAGGATTTGAGTTTTGCACATTTGTAAGGCAAATAGAACTTTGGCTTACTTTTCATAATTTACATCCCTAATTTATGTGTTATTGACAGTTCTTTTATGTTGCTACCGATTACAATTTTTTTTTGTTTTTTTCTCCATGGAAGTATTCTAAAAGTGGAGACATCTAAATAATTATTTTTAGCCTAAATGGGTAAAATTAACACAGAAATATCTTTAAAGACATCCAATCATCTGACCATCCACATTATTGTCATTAACAGTTTATCATCAATTAATGCATTATTTAATTCAGATATGAATTGAGAATGTACCGATAAAATAGGCACTGTGCTACACCCTGAAACAAAAAGACGGATATATCAAGTCTTGCTTCTAATGAGTTTGTGGTGTAAAGAACAGTAAACACAATTACAATCCAGTGTGACGTGGTCTAGAAAGGAGCCCAGGTTGTGCTGTCACAGAACATTGGAAGTACCAGGGACTGCCAAAAGAACAAACACATCTGTTTTAGAAGAAGTACAGCCAGGGAGCTTCTTAGAAAGGAGGATGGTGAGGCTTCATCTCATGTATTTTGGACATGTTATCAGGAGAGCTCAGTCCCTGGAATACGATATTGGAAAAGAGGAAGACCCTAAATGAGATGGATTGGCACAGAGGTTGCAATCATGGGCTCAAACATAGGGACAATTGTGAGGATGGACAGGACTTGTTTTGCTGTGTTGTCCATAGAGTTGCTATGAGTTGGAACTGACTTGATGGTATTGAACAGCAATCATATATGAGGAGGAGGAACCAGACCTCAGCAGAAGGGAAGGGAAAGGGCTCATAGGAATGCTGCCTGAGGTTGTTGGTAAAGAAATGGAGTGGCATTTTGTGAAGTACAGGGCTGAAAAAGGGCTGGAGCCTTCTGGGAGTTGTAGTGAGATCAGTTAGAGCCAATTCTGCCCGGATATCTTTATAATGTTCCCTAACAAGGACTATACAAATAAGAGCTCTATCATACAATTCCTTCCCCCATTGCCTTTCTGACCTCACCCTTTCTTCCGTAGATTTTCTTCCCTCCATTCACAGTTACCCTATGCTCTCCATACTTATTCCAACCCGAAGCTGTGTACTCATGAAATCCTCAATCCATGTGGTCATTATATAATTTCATGCCAACTTGATAACTAAGTGTAGGGATGGAGTCTAACCTGTCAATCAGGTCACAGCCTGATGATGCCTCCTTGTGGGTGTGGCCTTCTCATGAGGATTCTAGGAACCTCCTCTTCTTCTCCCTGGAGGTAGGCCACACTCCATCTGCTTCACCTTTCTGTTGAGGCACCACACTCTGAGAACTGGAGGAGCCATGTGGAGACCCACACCAGTGCTGGCATGCTTCCACCAACACAGGATCCACAAGGCTTTTCACCCACCAAACCGTGTTCTTCCTGCATTCAACATCATTGCATGTGCTGCATGAGACTGAAGAGGAATTAATAGACCAGTATCGGACTCATGGGTTAATATCAGACTTATGGACTGGGCTGGGATGTTTTCTCAATATGCAATTATTGTTTGATGTAAAGCTTTCTCTTACACCCATATGAGTGTCTCTGGATATTTTTCTCTAACCAACTGGTCTAACACAATCCATAATGCCTGTGGGCGAAAGATGAGGCTTTCTACGCCTGTAAATGTTTACTGTCTCTGAAACTCAAATGGTCAGTTCCACCCTGTCCTATATGTGCTATGAGTCAACATTGATTCGATGGCAGTGGCTTGCTTTTTCTTTGGTTTCTAGTCTCTTCTGTATTTGAACCTCGTCCTATCCCTCATTGCCCACCTTAAAGACCACCTCTTCCAGGAAGACCTTCTAATTATACATATCAATGGTGGTCTCTTGCAACTGTGAAATGGTTTTGTCATTTAAGATAATATCTTAAGAATCTATTAATTTATGGTTTAATTTTTGTGTGTATTAGGTTGGCATTCCCAACTCATTTGTAATTTTAGTGATGGTAGGTAACTTTGTTAGTGCAATGTAAAGCATACGTCTTCATGCCTTAAAGCTATAATCTGATAAATAGAAACTGAATTTTTTTTGAGGTATTTGTAGAAGAAATTTATTTTGTTCACATTTTAAGTAACATTTAAATGGAAAGGGTTCTTTTAGGAGGAGGGGACAGTGGTGGGTAAACAAAAAAAGAAGAAACTGAATTTTTTAAGTGAACACTAGCCTTTGCTTATGGTGATTTGAAATTCTGAACTTTTGTATACAAGCCTATTGCCATTAAGTTGATGCTGCCTCAGTGACCCTAGTGTCATCCTCTACCCTAGATTGTATTTTTGTGTAACTGATTGGAAAAATCAAGGTTTCTTTGTCTTATGTTGACTTACTTGTGACCTTAATGGGTAAAAAGGATCAATTATATTTGTAAAAAACAACATGTGTAATTCACCTCAATGAAATGCAGACTGGAAATAGCCATTTACCTAATGACACAGTATGATATCATTTATATAAATTGAATAAATGGTACACATGAGATTATATTTCTAATGAGCATATATACATGTGTGTAAAAGTTTTAAAAGCTGGAAAGATATACATATAATTCATGCTAATGGTTGTCTCTGAATTGTAAGAGAATTGTCAAAGAAGATGTCATTGTATGTATACATATATATATTTACAAAATAAAATACTGTTTTTGGAAAAATACCATTCTCTTTTAATTCCATTTTTGAAGGCCCCCTCATATTGTTCCCCATGATGTTTATCTTTACAAAATCTGCAGTGCCTAAACATATATCCAGATGAACCCAGATACTGCACATGTGTTCCAAGCAATGGACCCGTCTCTTTAACAGCTGGACATTTTTGTGACTGGAAAATTTTGTGAAATTTTTTGGAAATTTTTGTGACTGGAAATTTTTCCTTGTAAACTATTCAGTACCTTCACCATTCTAGCTCCTTTGTAGCTCAGGAGCCAATTCTAGTAAAAATAAATTCTGTGACCTTTGTATTCTCTTTGGCTTCCCGATAGACTTCATGAGATACTGTGAGAGCTGCCCTGGAGGACTTGAGCTAATGCTCTCCAAAGCAGCCGGGGCTTTCTCTCTGCAGTTTTTGAACTATGATGTTAGGTGAGGTTAATGGGCGTTTGTTATATTGGTAGGTTGACTAGAGAGAGCCTGCATTTTAATGTCTTATGTCACCTTTTTAAGGTCAATACGACTCAGGAGAGTTACAAATCGATGTATAGCATCAAGGGGGTTGATCATTAACATTCCTGTAAAAGCTGAGAGGGGGCGTGGGGCAAGGGGTCAGCGGTGATCTAGCGTCCTGGAGGACCCGAGGACATCATTGACTTATAAAGTCTTAATCGCTCCCGCTTAAACTCACATCGGTGGAAAAGATGGGAAGATTTAAAATGAACAAATTGTGCTGATTCAACAAGGTTGTGTGACCTTACAACTAAATTCAGCCTGAGTAGATAATAAAGAGACAATTGAATCCAGAAAGGAGAGCCCAGTTGTTTAAGTACTAACCCATACAGAGGGACATTTCTTTGTAATCCAATTCTAGCTAAACTTTTAAGAATAAACTTTGAAGCAGACATTAAAAAATCATTTAAAATTACATGTATGTGTACATTATATATGTATCTATACACATCTACACACAAAAATAAAAAATATGTAAAATTATATATATGTATATTCATATAGCATATATAATATGATAGATACACATGTACATAGATTATAACAAATCAGTGCCTGGGATGAATAAATTAATAATATGATCAGTAAATATGAGCATCATGAATAGAAAAATAGCTTAAGAAGAGACTTGTTCTCTTCAATTTCCTAATTTTGATTGAGATTGCTAACCCTCCTGAACTTGTATGAAGTTTTAAGACAAAGACTACAAATGGGATGGTGTGAAGAGCATATTTTTGTGTCAACTACACTGGGCCAGTATTCTCAGTGGTTGTCCTGACACAGTGTAGGTAAACTTCATAATGAGATCTGCTGTGAGCAGCCAAGCGGTTGTAAAATTAGGGTGAAGGGTAATCCCCTTACTTAGGTCAACTGATGTAACCGAAAGGAGATTTCCTCAGGGGTGTGGTCTACTTCTCATATTCATAGATGCTATGGAAAAGCTTGTTTTCTTTTTGCTAGATTTAGCTCCTGCATCTGGCTCATTGATTTCTGGTTCTTTGGACTTGAATCAACATCCGACCATAGTGCTTGTCAATCCCAGGAGCTATTACAATTCTGCCATCTGACCTACCATTCGACCAGATCTTGAGTTCGTGCTTCTCTTTAGCCACAAGCTTCACCTGCTGACCTTGGATTCATCTGCCTCTGGAGATACCAGCCTATGGGGACTTGTCGGCTTCCACAATGGGGTGAGCCATTTTCTTGATGTAAGTTTCTTTATATATATAGATAATGATATACACCAATTGTATATATATTGTATGATATATATGATATATATCAATTGTGTATATATATATATATTATATACAATAACTGGTTTCTGGTTTTACTTCTCTAGAGAACCCAGCCTAGCACAGAAGATTAGGATGTTGGGATGGTAAATGAAAAATCTTTCTCCATATCTATGAAGGCTTCCATAGTCACCAATTTGTTTATTTTCCTCCTTCTTAGCGGGAAATGTGGTTACTTTCCTCTGTGTAGGAGCATTTACTGTGCCAGTGCAAACAGTTTGCTGCCAGAAGTTCAGGCTGGATTCAGAAGAGGACATGGAACAAGGGATATCATTGTTGATATAAGATGGCTCTTGGCTCAAAGCAGAGAATACTAGAAGATGTTTATTTATGTTTTAATGAATGCCAAGGCATTCAACTGTGTGGACTATAATAAGTTATGGATACCCATGAGAAGCATGGGGATTCTGAAACCCTTCATTGTGCTTCTGTGGAACTTGGACATGGCAGTTATGTGAACAGAACAAGGGAATAATGCATGGTTCAAATCAGGAAAGATGTGTGACCGGGAGATATATATGTATATGTAAATATCTCCCGGTCACACACCTTTCATCTATATAAACACTTCACTGGTTTTGCATCTTGAAAGAACCCAACCTAATATAATATAAGGTCTTGATTTTCTACAAGTCAAAGTTTAGGCTTACTACCTTTGCTGGGAGTTATAACTAGTGAGTGGCATAGCTGGGATTTGACATTGGTCTGTGTGATAGGTAGGTTTATGGTGCCAACATGACCAATGAACATATGTGGGATTAATTGAAGGACAGAGAGATAAATGGCTCGGTGAGCCTTGCTTTTCTTGTCTCT
>NW_022111373.1:34770387-34771285 GCF_000313985.2 Echinops telfairi | reverse complement strand
TTATATATATATATATATCTGACTATATATCAAACCATTAATGTCCTGCTTTTGTTTCTCTAGAGGACCCTGTCTAACATAATCTGCCTGACTTCTAACATCTGATGTAGTAATCATTACTCCTGATAGCAGTCATTGACCTGTTGGCCTGCCAACCACATGATCGATCATTGGGACCCACCGCCTGCTCCCCTGGAGAACGATATGGCGCTCTGCTGTCATAAAGACCTAGAACCAAGGAAACCCAAAGGGGCAGTTCTGCTCTCCTCCACAGGGCTACTATGAGCTGGAACTGACTTGGGCATTGGGTTTTGGCTTTAGCACAGAGGCTTCTGACCATATTCAGTAGCAGATGGGGTTACATTTCTCCCTAGTACAGCGGGGGATGTTCTCCATCTGGAAGGGCAGTTTGTACTGCAATTAGAGATTGTAGTGTATGATTCAGATGCCTCTCACACAACCTGTGATAACCGTAGAATACTCATTGACTATACTATGACACTCTCAAACTATGAATCTGGGGTCAGAATTGAGATCTCTTGGCCTCTACCTTAGGTAGAAAGTTGCGTAATTTATGGAAAGAACATGGGCTTTCTGGCCCATTAAATTAATTCCTGTTTTGACATTTAATAGCTTTGTAACCTTGAGAAAGTTACTTAGCCACATTGATCCTCAGTTTCTGGAGCCCTAGAATGGTGACAGTAATGTCTATGTGGTAGAATTAGTGTAAGTATTGGAGAAAAGGCAATATCCAGCAATGGTTCACAGTAAATTAAAAGTAACTGCTATAGTTAATAAGGAGCCATGGTGGTGCTATGGGATATCCATCACAAGGTCAGAGGTTTAAACCACTAGCCATTTCTTAAAAGAAAGATGAGGCTGTCTACTCCAGTGAGAT
>NW_022111373.1:34725298-34768285 GCF_000313985.2 Echinops telfairi | reverse complement strand
GCAAAATTACAGTTATGAAGTAGCAACAAAAATAATTTCATGGTTGGGGGATCACCACCACATGAGGAACCGTATTAAAGGGTCACAGCATTAGGAAGGTTGAGAACCACTGGTCTAGGGGTTTCATTAACAGAGTGAGAGTTGTATACAAAGTAAACTGGTAGATAGTTAGCAGAAAGGAGCCCCATTTTTCCCGGCACCTAATTATAGAATAGTTAGGAAGCATGAGGGATTCTAACCCATAGTTACTGAAATAAAACTAGATGTCCATCCATTTTGTTGTCATTCAGATATACCGTATTCAAATAATATGCTAAGTACATACAATGTGGCAAGATCACAGAGTAAAGTAGCTCTGTTAAATATACATAGATCCACCTTTGTGATTTTTTTTTATTGGAAAGTACCTGTTTGGTTGTGCGGTTTAAGCATACTTCTTTTATGTTCTATATTTTGCTTGTTTTCCTTTCACAAATATGGCTTGCTGCAATCTTAAAACAATCCATTGCTGTCCAGTGGATTCTAACTCAAAGACAGAGTAGAATTGCTCTGTAGGACGCCCAGGGTTGTATCTTTATAGAAGCAGACTGCTACCGCTTTCCTTCTCAGAACTGTTGGTGAACACACCAGTCACTCTGCAGAGAAATATGTGACAGATTGCTCTAACCGCATACTCCCTGCCTTCCAGTGGATTTTGACTCATGTAGACTCTATATAGGGATACACACACACACACACACACACACCTCTATTCTATATAGGTAAATCTTTATGGGATCAGAGGGTTTCATCTATCTCCTTGGATTGTCTGGTGGGTTTGAACCATCAACTTTTCAGCTAGCAGCCCAATACCTTGGAAATCCTGTGGAGCTGTTCTGCTCTGTCCTATAAGATTGCTATGAATTGGAACCAACTCGGTGGCAGTGAAGGTTGGGAGGAAAACTTTCCAAGTTCTAGACATTATGTAATATTCTAATTTTTCCCAATTAGAAATAAATAAGTAGTGAGGTAATAAGAGGCACTTAGGAGAACACATAGCTATTCAATTCCATTCCTTTTCCTCAATGAAAGTGTAAACATCATTGACTGATATCAACTCATTTCTGACTCACTGAAAACCTCTATGACAGAATAGAACTGACCTTGTGGGTTCCCAAGATTGTAGATTGATACTGTTTAGCTATTTTTTGTGCTACAGGAAGTGGTTGGAGTTTGGCTTCCTCAATTACAAGAGCCATTGTCCTAGCCATTCATACACGATGAGTAGGTATATATCAGTGGTTCTCAACCTTCCTAATGCCATGACCCTTTAATACAGTTCCTCATGGTGTGGGGACCCCCAACCATAAAATTATTTTTGTTGATACTTCTTAACTGTAATTTTTACACTCTTATGAATTGGGTGACCCCTGTGATAGGTTCATTCAACCCCCAAAGGGGTTATGACCCATAGGTTGAGAACCACTGGTCTATATAAAACAAAGCCAATTATAATTGTCCTTAGTAAAATGTCCAAATAATGGCATGATTTTGGAGAATGTATATTTAAACTCATGGAGCTTTATTCATTTGGATTTCACAATCTTTAATTTGAGATGACTGGACTTGGCTCGGTTCAGTGGAGAGAAGTCCTTACTCAATGTACTTGTTACTCCAGGCTTAGGTGACGATGGTGATCTTTTCAGTGTTGAATTTTCCCACTCAGCATCTCCTTCTCCCACATTGATAATTTTTCCCTCCTTTCTCCTACTGAATCTGAACCCCAAGAAAGGATTTGATAAACTCACTTTCAGGAATAGGTAATTGACTATAATGTTTAATTTTCTTTTACTATACTCTGAATCATTTATATTTTAATAGAACTTCAGTGTTCATTCAAAGGAATAAATACATTTTAGAAGTAAAGAATTGATAATGCAGGTAATTTTTTTTATAATTGGACATGTTTTACTGATGTCTATGAACATATATGTGGTCATTTAAATATTTTAGTTGTCTGACATGTTCTAATTATTTAGAAGAATAAATCATGCCCCAATGTTCTATACTGACAATTTAGACCAAATGATGAGAATGGTTATAAATTATTTTGAACTATAGTGCATCAATAAAGTCTGATAAAGGTTAATAAAAAATTATCCTGCAGATTAAGGTAATATCAAAATAATCATTTTCCTAATTTGAAATTTTGTACTTTAGAGTACAATAAAAGATGGAAAGGGGTCTTGCAGATCAGTAAGCTTTTAAGCTGTACAAGCTGCACAATATCACATAGAAATTTGATAGAAAATGCCCATTTGGGGGTTCCCGCTGAGCCCAAATCAGAAACTCTTCTGTGGGCCTATCAATCTGTGTTTCAAAAACTTTCTGGATGATTTTGATGCACACAAAAGGTAAGAGCCAAGATTGTAAATGATGATGTGTGAACTCATTGTCATTTACAGATGAGTAAAATGAGTCTCAAAAAGATTAAGAGGCTGAGTAAGCTGCTGATTTTTGGTAACGCTTTTTTTTCCAAGCCCCATCTTCAGTTAAGTCCCACTGGCTAATCAGTCCTGATGAGTAAGGGCTTCTGCAGCATCTTTGATTGACAGGATGGTCAAATCACTTCCCGATTGTGTGGCTTTACCCTGGTAAAGGCCCAGGGGGTGAGTCTTGAACAACTTCAATCTCGTGGAGCCTCTCAGGGATCAGGCTGCTCCATATTCACTCTCTTTAAAGAGATCAGCATTCATTTTCCTTTAAAGTTGGGGTTAGTCTGCCTGAGTTGCATACAAATCAGATGAATGAATTCATTACGGAAAGCTAGATTAAGTTTTGCAGCTGTTCCGCCTGGGGATCTAGTAGAGAGAGGGGCCAACGCAACCGAAAATCCTCTCCTGATCAAGGCAGTCTGCAAATGCAATCTTACGTGCTAAGTAGCACTCAGAAATACTGAAATGAAGTGAAAAATTAAAATGACTTTGCCTAAACATGTGGGCAGTCAGGAAGTCCTGGGGTGCCCCAGGCATGTGGCTGAGAGTGAGTAGCAGAAGCTGATTCATCTCATCAAGATAGAGTAGTAAGAAGTTCACGGATTTCTAAGATTTTATAAATTTAGAACAAAACACTGCTATTTTGTACTTTAGCAACCTCACTTAGCTATTGCTCTGAAACCCAAACCTCTGAAATACATCGTCGTTTCCAGGAGCTGTTTTCTTCTCACCTGGTGGCCCAGCGGCTCCCTGTGTGTTCTTTCACAAATGTAGCCGCTCATCATGCCAAGACTTTAACACTATTTCTTGTGCCAGAGATATTCTGGGACTACTTTTCTCTCTTTTCTTGCCTTTTATTCTATGTTGACTGAGTACTTTTTAATCTTCCATTTGTCCCTCTACTGGTTTGGAAACCATCCAGTCCATTTCTTTCTTTCAGTGGTTACCTTAGGAATTTTACCAAGTGTGCTTAAATTAGCCACCTTTCAAATGAACCCAAACTTCAGCCTGCGCCACTGTCATACAAGTTCTTCATAAAACATGAATTCCATTGATCTCATCTTGATTTATAAGTTATTATATGATTTTTAACTTTATTAAAAAAGACAAACTCACATGGACATTATTATTACTGTTTTATACCATCCGTGATGATTACTATTAGCTCACTTCATTACTTTTTGCTTCTCAGAGCCTAGCGGTGAAATCACTCTTCTTCCTGAAACACCTCCTTTGGTTTATCATTTAATGAGGGTGTGCTGGTGATGAACTTTATCAGGTCTATAAATGTCTTGATTATGACTCTATTCTTGACACATATTCACTGAAGATAGACTTTTAGATTGACATTAATTTCCTTTGAGTTCCTTAAGGCATCCTTGTACTGTCTCCAGGATTTTATTGATGTATTGAAAAATCAGTTGTCTAAGTTGTTTCTTTAAGTGTAATCTGCTTCTGTTCCTCTTGACTTCTTTTAATTTTTTTCTCCTTTTGGTTGATTTGTGGTGATGTCACTATAATGTAGTTAGCTTGGGATTTCTTTTAGTTCATTCACCCCAGGGTTTATTGTCGTCGTCGTTCGGTATTGAGTTGGTTCTGATTCACAGTGACGCCATGGATCGCGGAGAGAAACACGGTCCAGCCTGGTGCTGCCCTCATCGTCTTTGCCATGTGTAATCAATCCATTGTGGTAGCTGCTGGGTCAGCAGTCTTTCTGGGAGTTTTCCTCTTTGCCGACCCTCCCAGGGACTGGTCCCTCATGTTAACCTCTGTAAAGTCTGGAAGATGACATCTTGACATCCTTATTTCTAAAGAGCCTTCTTTCTGAACTTCTTTCAGACAGTTTTGTTTGTTCTCTGGCAGTCCACAGTTCATGAAATATCTTTGCCAATACCATAAGGAAAATGTATCAATTATTTTGTGGTCTTCCTGTTTTCATTGTCAGCTTACACAAACTTAAGTGATGATTGTGTCATCTGCATATCACACGTTATTAATGAGTCTTCCTGCAATTCTGATGCCATGTTCTTCTTCATAAAGTCCAGCTCCTTGGAGTAATTTTTAGCATACATATTAAACATGCATGGTAGAAGGATACAACTCAGACACACACCTTTCCTGGATTTAAACCACACAGTAATTCCCTGTTTCGTTTGAAAGATTGATTCTTGTTCTATGTAGGTTACCCATGAGTACAATGAAGTGTTCTGTAATTTCTATTCTTTGTAACATCATCCATAATTTTTTATTATCCACAGTCTAGTACCTTTGCATAGTCAATAAAATCCAACAACCATATTCCTGATCTCTTCTGCTTTCACACAAGAGTTATCTGATATTAGCAGTGATATTTCTCATTCTACATCTTCTGAACCCAGCTTGCATTTTTGTCTGGTAGTTCCCTGCTGCAATGTTTTGAGTTATCTCCAGTAAAACTCTACTTGTGTGTGTTAGTAATGATAGGCTTTGATGCCTCCTGTTTTGTATTTGATCTCTTTTCTTTAGAAAGGGCACAGATATGGGTCTCTCTCAGTCTGAGGACAGACTCATGAGCATTTCCTTCACTGCACCCATTTGCTGGGACATTTCAATTGGTATTTCACAAATCTTGGAGCTGTTTTTCCCCAATGCCTTTGATGCAACTTGCATTTCTTCCTTGAATACTGCACCATTCATTCTTGATCAGATACTTCCTCCTGAAGTAAGTGAATGGTGATCCGTTCTTTTTGGCATACTACAGTGTATTCTTTCTGCCTTCTTTTGATGCTTCCTGCATTGTTCAATAGGTTGCCTTTAGAATTCCTCAGTACTGCAACCGAAGGCTTGGGTGTTGTTTTTTCCCTTTATTTCTTTCAGCTTAAGAAATGCCAAGTGTGTTCATCCCTTTGGGTTTTCTAATTCTAGGTTTTTGCACAACTTTAAGACTTAACTCTGTCTTCATGAGCTGCCCTGTGCAATGTTCTGTTCAGCTATTGTGTTCATTTCTTCCACTTGCTTTAGCTACGCTGTGTTAAAGAGCAACTTTCAGAATCTCATCAGACATGTGTTTTGATATTTCCTGTTCTGTATTTTTAAACTGTCTTTCCCCCCCCACACACACATGTCTAATGCCTTTGGCTAAATCTCATAGCTTATCTGTTCTTTGTAATTAGTATTTGATGCAGCAAATCTGCCCTAGAAATAGTCTCTAACTTCAGGTGAGATATGCTCAACTTTGTACTTCAGCTCTTGTGGACTTGTTTTTGTTTTCTTCAACATCAACTCAAGCTTGTCTATGATCACCTGATAGTCTCTGTTGGCCCCTAGCTAATGATATTGAGCTTCTCCATCATCTTTTTCCACAGATGTAGTCAATTGTATTACTGTGTATTCCATCTGGGGAGGTCCATATATATAGTTGCCACTTACATTCTTGAGAAAATGTATTTGCCGTGAATGCATTGCGGCTTTGTACGATTCTCTCAAGTGATTTCCATTCTCTTTTCTGTTGGCAAGACCATAATGCTATTTGTTTTCCCTGGTTTCCAACTTTCATTTTCCAAGCACCAGTAGTTCTCAATGCCTCTTGATTGCATGTTTGCCCCGTTTCAGGTTGCAGAAGTTGGCAAACTCTTCATATCTTCATTTTTGCCATTAGTTGTTGGTACATAAACTAGAGTAGTAGGCATGTTAATTAGTCTTAATTGTTGTTGTTAGGTGCTAGCTAGTCAGTTCTGAACCATAGCATCCCTATGCACAACAGAAACACTGTCCTGCACCACCCTCACAATTAATCCTATGCTTGAGCCCATTGGTGCAGCTGTGTTGCTAATCAGTCTCATTGAGACCCTTCTTCCTTTTCACTGCCCTTCTGCTTTACCAAGCATGATGTCCTTCTCCAGGGACTGGTGTCTCCTGACAAAATGTCCAAGGAATATAAGATGAAATGTTGCCATCCATGCTTCTAAGGAGTACTCCGGCTGGACTTCTCCCAAGAAGATTTGTTTGTCCTGTAAGCAGTCGATGATATTCTTCCTCAGCACCACAGTTCAAAAGGAACAATTCTTCTTTGGTCTTTTTAATTCAATGTTTAACTTTCGCATGCATAGGCAGCAACGGGAGACACCATGTCTTGGGTCAGGCATGACTTAGTCCTCAAAGATCATAGCTTTGCTTTTCAGTGCTCTAAATTGGTCTCGTGCAGCAGATTTACCTAATATAATTAATATTAAGTATAAGCATTGGGATTTGCAAATATCCTCACAGCTTCCCACTGCAGGATAGATATTGAAATTCACTGGTTGATGATGCATACGATTCCATCCTTCAATCTGTCATTCTCAGCATTTTCAAAATAGTCAATACCAGTCCATTTTAGCTCACTTGTGCCTAGAATTTCAATCTTTATGTGTTCCATTTTATTTATTGCTATTATTAATTTTCCTAGATGACATACATGTTCTGTTCAGATTGTTAATGGATGCTTCAGTTGTTTCTTTTTACTTTGAGGTGTGCCACATCAGCAAATGAAGGGCCTTGAAAGCTTAACACCCCCCCACCCCCCCACATCCCCCATCATTCAGGTTGATTCTACTGTGAAGAAACAGTTCTTCCCTAATTGTATTTTGAGTAACCTCTAGCCCGAAGGGCTGATCTTCTGGTATGATTTCAGACAATGTTCTCATGTTGTTACAAGGTTGTCACTCATTCACTTCCCCAGAAGTAGATCACCAGGATCTCCTTTCTAGCCCGTATTAGTTTGGAAGCTCTGCTGAATGTTGTCCACCATGGGTGAGTCCATTGGTCCATGGAATACTGGAGACATAGTTTGCAGCATCACAGCAACATGCAAGCTTCTACAAGAAAACAAACGGCCAGAGGAGGGGATTGCTCTATCTCATGAAACTGGATTGTTGTGTTTGATCAGTTCTTGAAAATTGTCAGGCAACATGTTTAAAATATTTTATCGTATTCTCTCTTCGTGTTTTGAAACTCCAGTTTGTAGGCCTTCTTATTATTTTATCCACATTTCTTGCCTTCTATTTTAAATCTCTGCCACCTGTTCTCATCTCTTCATGCTTGATTTGGACCCTTTTTTTGGTTTTCTTTCTTAGGCCTTGTTGGCCTTTCGTTCATTTTTTTTGGATTGGGTTGAACAATAAACTTTAAAAAATCTTATCACATGAAGTGAGTATTCTGTAAGACATACAACTAGAAAAGTTGATCTGATAAAATTATTCAATGTTCTTTTGCAAACACTGATGAATGAGAGTGAAATGACTGGACAAGGCTACAGCATCATGTAGTGGCAAATCTGGCCCCCATATTCAGACCTGGCCCTTATTTATTGTTCTTGCCAATTCACCACACATTTTCTCATTGTAATCCCAAATACTACGATATGGGTAGGGATTAGTTCCTCTCATGAAAAGTTATAATATTGATTATCTTGAATGTTAACAGACACCAATGATGGAATTTGTAATTGAAATAGGGAAGAGCCGGGGATGCTTTACGATCTAATCAAGAAATATTCTCCCTGGTATGCAAAGGAGGTTGGTGGGAAATGGGGAGCTTATAACGATGAGTACAATAATGGAGAAAATATTCCAAAATTGAGTGTGATGATGATTGTACAACTTTTCTTGAAGTGATTGAATCATTGAATTTTATGACATGTGAATTACATGCCAACAAAACTATTTAAAAAAAAGAAATATTCTGCTAGGCTTTAATCCATTAAGGCCTTATTGGTTGGAGAGAAGTTAAGTATATATGTACGTTCTCAATCATTGGTGTGTCAAAAGCTATGCATCAGTCTCAGAGATTAAGTAAATTTACGGCCATCTTGTCCATAGTGAAATGATGGCTACTGTGTAGAGAATGCTAAGTAGGCACATACAGCACTGCCTGACTGGTCTTAGATGTGAACCCCTTGTCATAAAATAAAGTGTGAGGAGACACGAATGATGGAGCAAGCGAAAAAGCAGAGAGAACACGAAATAAACCTAAGTACTTATAATAAAAAGTTTGCAGGAGTATAAAAAATTAATTCATATTAAAAGACTAGGAAACTGTCATATTTATATATGGATAAATCAATGTAATAGCTAAAATCCTTTCTGGAAGTTTGAATTAAAGTAAGCACGTATACTGAATTACAGCTTTCTGAGCTACAATATTTTGTGTCCTTTTGCTTTTGATTTTTGAATACATATTTGAAAATAATACTTATTCATCTATATGATCAATTTTCACTGTGTTAGTTCTCAATATATAATCATGTTATGATAAAAGTAAACTATATATTAACCCCACGGACTCATTTTCTCCCTTCCTGACTTTGAAATAGTAATTGCTTCCTTACTGACTCAGTTTCTCCCTATATGGTACATTTCTTTTTCATAATTGATAGCTATGTGATGATTTAAAAAAATGATTTCCATATTATTTTCTTCTCACATTGAAACAGAAACCACAACTTCAATGTTCATCTTTTCTGTCTGTTAGGGCAGTTCCATGTAACATGGCTTTGAGAACAGTTCTCTAAAGAAGAGAGGCATCAGCTCAGTTGTACATCAAAAGGAATAACTAATGAGCAGAGGTGGTATCTCAGTTCAAACCACAAGCTACAGATAATCTGGCTTGTACTTCCTATTTCTATCCTCAATATGTTCAGACCAAAATCAATCTCTCTTCCCTTCACTTCAGTGAAGGAAGTCTTCTTATCATGCAATTATTAGCTTTGACATCTACTTTGAAGACCATCTCCGTTCAGGCAGTCATCTGCATTTAAGCCATCTGTCAGCTTTGTTTCCTTATTAGTCATGTCCCTGAGAAACCGAATGTAGCTCCTACTAATCCTTACAGGCCATGGCATGCGACTGATCAGAACTGGGAAAAGAGGGCACGTAGCTGCACACAGACGCCATCCTTACAGCGCAAAGCAAAATGAAGCACTGGGAGTGAACAACACGAGTAAAATCATTGTATGGTGGTTTGGGCAAAAATTTCCAGAGCACATTCGCTTTCCAGTAAACAATTTATAGACATTAAGTTATGGGACCTTAGTTGGAATTCCTTAATGTAATGACACTCTTCCCCCGTCCTCTCTGGGTTTCCCGCTTCCAGTTAGCTTTGCTTCCTGCCCCTTCTTTCTCCTGCGCTTCGTTCAATGGCAAACGCTGCCCCTTGGGTCTCTCTGTTTAATTTTTCTGAGGAATAAGTTGGTCACAAGTGTTAAATGTTCACTGTTTAGGTCTCTATTGTTTGGCTGAGCAAGAACAACTCTTTATCCGTATGTATTTCTTTCTGAACACCTTTTTTGATTTGGTTGGTTGGTTGGTTGAAATTGTAATCTGTTTTGTGTCCTGAAATGAAAAATTTTTGGTCCTGGTATTTCTACTTTGCTTGCTTTACCACACTCAAATGTCCTCAAAGAGGAGGCTACTAACCCAAAATATTTAATCCTAATACATCCAAGATTTAATCTAAGGAGAGCCTTTAAATTAGATGTGCTGAGAAAGAAAATACTCACTATTTTGTCTACCATCTAAACCAGGTCTTATATTTATTGGCCTTGAGATTTGGGTGGATTATTTGTCTTAATTTGCTTTTATTATCTATACTTTAAACTAGCAAAATCTTTCCTAATAAAGTTGCATACAAAGAATGAAATAAACTAATATGTTTTTTTAATTCAGTTACCTGATTTTCCACTTCCCTATCCCTCCACTTATCTATCCGCCTAGTCAACAAATATGTATTACTAATACAAGTGCCAGGCACTGGGAGTAAAGCATCAATTAAATGTAAGTCTTCCCTCATAGCGCTTAAATTCTGTCAGGGGAAAACAAGCAGGTTATGAAAAATTAAGCTCTACAGTATGTTAGCTAGTCACAGGCATATGGGGAAAACTAAGCAACAGGGACCCTAGGGACATGCGGTTTTCATTGGATAAGCAAGAAAGCTTCAAAGAGACGATGACATTTAAGAAAAGACCTCAAGGGGGTGAGAGGGTATGCCTGAAAGTATCTGGAGGTAAAGTATTCCAACAGAGGAACAGTAAGTGTAAAATTCCTGTCACGAGAGTGTGCCGGGTTTACTCAAGGAGCAGCTAGGAGACCAGTGTAACGGGAATGGCTTCCAAAATGAAGACTAGTGGCGAGGGGATGGGGAAAGGGGGATGAGAGCAGATACCAGGGCTTCTTGTAGGTCACTGAAAAATATTTGGTTTTTATTCCGTATGAAATGGGGAGCCATGGTAGGTTTTGATCTTCTGTGTTGAGAAGAACATAGTGGGGACAAGAGAGCCGAGCGGGATGGGGAGGTGGTGGTAAAGACAGGAGAGGAACTTGTTATTATCCTGGACCAATGGGATAACAGTAAGGTAGTGAGAGTGGTCAATTCTGCTCTGTTTGACGGGAGATCCAAGAGGATGTGTTAGCTACTTACAAAGGAAATAAATAGAGAAAATAAGGGTGGTTAGGAGGATTCAGCCTGGAGTTTTTGAAGAGGGGTGCTGCTGTGTGCTGAGAAATGGAATGGGGTCAACTGAGGTAGGAGTTGGAATGATGGGAAAGATAAGGAGGTTGGTGTGAGATTGATGAACTTGTGCTGTATTGATTTCATGGACTGACGAGCTCTCAAGGGTGCCAGCCCAACGAGTCCTGGGGTTGAGCGGAGGAGAGGGGCAGAGATGACTGAATGACTATCTCTGAGTACTGACTCTGACCTAAAGACATGAGCATGAAGACAGAAAACTACACCCAAGGGAAGAATGACTAAGTTAGGCTGGAGGAAGACAGTATCATTTCTACCTTGAACTTCTCCTTGGAATAGAAATCTGTGATCCTCTATATGGCTTACATTTTAATCATTTCTTCAGCCTGCAGACGAGGCATAACCAATATCACACCATATCTGATTACAATCTCTTTCTTGACATCTTTAGAGATAATCCAGGAAGAGAATTCTATCGCCCTGCAAACACTCAAACCACACTGGGCGGGGTATGTGAATCTAGCCTTCTTTGAAAAGAAGTCTTGAGTGAGATCAGGCCTTCGGCTGATCGTTTTCTCTCTAGCTTTTCCCAGGCGTCTTGCCTGCCTCTAGAAATTGTGCGTATTAAAGGGGGTCTTCATCTGCATGCTAACACAGACAAGAAGTCGCACTGTCACTGTGTTCCCACAGATTTGGCAGTCCATGAGTCCCGGGATTGTGTGATTATCCTGCATTTTGGAATGTGTTGTAAACCCTAATCTCCAAGTGTGTTAATGAGGCAGGGTTAAAAAACCCACCGACTCGGAGTCAATGCCAATGAACAGTGACCTGCATAGAGTTTCCGAGGATTTGTAAACTTTCACAAGCTGAGTCAGACTCATCTTTCTCCTATGCAGTAGCTGGTGGCTTTGAACTGCCAATCTTGAAATTAGCAGTCCAATACTTACCCAATACTGTTACCAAAGCAGACTGGATTAGGTTATGTTAACCGAGTATTAGGTTATGCTTGTTTTTGTATTTTTATGAAGCAGGAGTAGGGTGGGGTGCATCACCCTTATTTACAAACAGAAGGCAAACTCACTGCTGTTGAGTTGATTCATACCCATAGCTATTCTACAGGGCAAAGTGGAACCTCCCCTTTGGCGTTTGAAACTCTACATCTTTCTGGGGGCAAAAAGCTTCATCTTTCCCCCATGGACCAATGGGTGGGTTAACTTCCCAACACATAGCCCCCTATACCAACTGAGTCCCTCCCCCTTCCCTTACGCAGGTCGCAGCTCCGATCTAATATAAGGGATGTTTCCCTGGGGTGGGGGTGGGGGGTCCTGCAGCACCTTTTATCTTACTAGAAATACAAAGAGAGAAAGACAGTGAGGAGGAACGTCAGTACTACCAGGAAGGGAGAGCCAGTCACAGAGGAGGTTTTGCTTGTGTTGTGGTTCCATGTTGAGCTGCTACCATCAGCTGCTCTTCAGGAAGACAGGCTTTCTACTCCGCAAACAGCGGCAGACCCAGAAACTCACAGGAGCAGGTCTCCCCTGCCCTGCAGGGGCACTATGAGTTGACATGGACTCAATGACAGTGACTGGTTTGGATCAAGAACCTCTTAGATCCAGGGGTAGATCGGTGCCAAGACACACGGAGATCTCCCAGGAACAGCCAGGCCCACAAATGTTGAAAGGAGATAAGGGCCTTCTCCCAGCCCAGAGAAAGAATGCCCCCCTTAGAGCTGGGGCCCTGCCTTTGAACTCCTAGCCTCCTCGGCTGTGCGAGCATACTGACCTTTCTCTATGGTCAAGTCATCTGCTTGTGGTATTCGGGTTATAGCAACACTAGATAACTAAGACAGCCAGGATGCATAATTACCAGCAATTTGGTAAACAACCCATTTGTTTTCAAAGGAACATCTTTCTAAGATTCCTTTTGGATGAAATTAAGGGGTGTGAGAAATAATGGCTAAGGTAATTTGAAAGCAATGCCTCAGACTAAATTAACACCAATTAAAGTAATTCTGCTAGGGTGGTAGATCATTGGTGTTTCCTTTTTCATTTCTCAGTATTTTATTATTTTAAAAGAAATAGGAAAGAACCAATGTCATCCTTCTGTATTCAATCGGTATAGTTTGGGGTAGCATGTTTGATATTTTAGAAGTTATGAAAAAGTATTGTCTTTGGACAGTACTGGCAAAGCTCACTGAGTGTGTGCTGGGTCCCATTTTTTTCTTCCTTAATACTATGTCAATAGTTGAAGTCAGGAAGGGGGTAAAGAACAGTGGTGCCAGGAGGGAAGTGTAGGTAACCCTCACTTTCGTTTCTCCCAGGAAGAATCTAAGATCCGTGGTAGGTAGTCAGGGTAAAAGAATTCTCCAGAAGACAGAAAATGCTTGTGGGTGACACAGGCTTTATGAATTTTGGGGAGCAACGCACATTTCTCCATATTGGGACAGAGGTTTGCAGGCATTCTTTTTGATCCGTAATTCTATTTCTTGGAACTTCCAGGTAGAATGTTAGGAGGAAAGCCTGGGCACAAGGGGAGAAAGAACGGTTTAGGAAGAATGCATCATTTTAATTTTCTAGTCACCATCCTTCCTTTTAAGGAGTTGCTCTATTTCTTAATTGTTCTATTTTCTTTTCTCTCACTCCCTCTGCACACATGCACACACTTTTGCTTGAGGTCCTTGGATGGGGCAAATGGTTAAGCAAATGCTAACCAAAATATTGGAGGCTCAAATTCACACCCACAGATGCCTCAGCAGAAAGTCCTGGTGGTCTCAATCTTAAAAGCTCAGCCAATGAAAATGTATGGAGCCTTGTTCTATTCTGACGCACATGAGATTGCCATGCATTTGAATTAATTGGGCAATAACTGATGTCTTCGTCTTGGACAACGCTTAGCAGACAACTTTGACTGTTAGACTTGAGGGGCTAGGGTGAGGTCCACTAGCAACAGAGAAAGATCATGGGGCTTGCTGGCCACCTAAAGTTTGGCTCAAAGAGAACAAAGTAGATGGACATTTGTTTGTCTCGAACTAGAATCTTTCCTCTTCTATATTAACTGGGACTCTTTGACTCAGTGTGAATTCCTATTCTATGGACAAGAATTTTTGTTGTCATGCAAGGTGAAACTGCTTTAATCGGGAGATTAGGTTTTTAGCAGGACTGTTTCTGTAATTTTTCCCATTCTGGCTATTCCTTAAGTTCACCCAAATTAAAAATAAAAATAATTTTCTTTGGTGGGTTGTTGGTACTGGTGCTGCTTGCTCAGTCATGGTTGAACTGGCTCAAAAATCTTGCTTTATCAATTAGCTTGCTTACTATTTATAAGCACCTGATAGAGTGAAAGGAACTCTGGAGGCATCACCGTTACTCATTGGGCTGCTAAAGGCAAAGTCAGCCGTTCGAAACCACCAGCAACGCTGCCAGAGAGACAAGACTGCCTACTCTTACGAAGAGTTACAGTCTCAGAAACCCACCGGGGCAGTGCTCCCCGGTCCTACAGATGGAGTCAACTCCATGGCAGTGAAGCAATGGAGCAAATATCCACTACATATGCTTTCAGGCCCAATATAAGGAAGATTTTATGTATTGGCTTCTATAATTGAGTAGGTCCAAGATTAGGACTAGTGTCCAGGCCAATTTGATTAAGTACTTCACTGATGTCCTGAGGATTGACTGCTCCATCTTCTGATACGTTATTCCAGTGACATGGACAAGCCAAGTGCATGGTGCTCCTTAGAAATATGCAGCACTTCTTCTTTTAAATCATTTTATTGGGGGCTCGTACAACTCTCATCACAATCCATCCATCCATCCGTTGTGCCAAGCACTTTTGTACATTTGTTTCCCACATCATTCTCAAAACATTTGCATTCTACTTGAGCCCTTGGTATTAGCTCCTTTTTTCTCCCGCCCTGCTCCCCTCTCCCTCATGAACCCTTGATAATTTATAAATTATTATTATTTTGTCATATCTTACACTGTCCGACATCACCCTTCATGCACTTCTCCATTGTCCATCCCCCAGGGAGGAGGTTATATGTAGAACCTTGTAATCTGCTCCCCCTTTCTCCCTTGCCTTCCTTCCACCCTCCTGGTATTCCCACTCTCACCGCTGGTCCTGAGGGGTTCATCTGTCCTGGATTCCCTGTGTTCCCAGTTCCTATCTGTACCATGTACATCCTCCAGTCCAGCTGGATTTGTAAGGTAGAATTGGGATCATAATAGTGGTGGGGTGGAAGCATTCAAGAACTAGAGGAAAATTGTATGTTTCATCATTTCTACACTGCACCCTGACTGGCTCATCTCCTCCCAGAAGCTCTTCTGCAAGGGGATGTCCAATTTCCCATAGATGGGCCCTGGGTCCCCACTCCACACTCCCCCTCATTCATGATGCTATGATTTTTTTTGGTCTTTGATGCCTGATCCCTGATCCCTTCAACGCTTTGTGATCACACGGGCTGGTGTGCTTCTTACATGTGGGCTTTGTTGTTTCTCAGTTAGATGGCAACTTGCTTTTCTTCAAGCCTATAGGAACCCAGACTCTATATCTTTTGATAGCCTTGTACCATCAACTTTCTTCGCCACATTCCTTATGCTTAAGCTTCCATGATGGCCCCTTGGAACCTGAGAGTCCCATCATCACAGCACCCATGAAAGGGAGAATCTGTTTGCATAACAGTAGAAGCAAAAGTCCTACAAGTGAACTTGTTAACAATATGCAATTATGTAAGCTGTTGGAGATCATAGATCTATGAGCATTGAATCTTGATTCTGCCATTTACTGTCTGTGTGGCCTCAGTTTAGATAAATCCTTAGGTATTACTAATCCCCAGAGGTGGCAGAGTTTGCTATCAAAAGATGAAAGTTATATAACCTGAATTTGTTTACCATGTTTTTAGGTGTGACAGTAGTTAAGGAGCTCAACTACTACCTGCAAAGTCGCTGGTTTGACATCACCAGTCACCCACTGGGAAAGATGTGGCTGACTGGACTTCAATAACAATGACAACGTTGGAAACCTTATGGAGCAGTCCTACTCTGATAAGATGTTTATGAGTGGAGGTCAACTTGACAATGGCAGATGGGGGTTGTTTTTAGAGAAATGGATGAGTTGGTTCAGTAACTGTAATATTATACGCTAAGGAGACTTAACCCGCTCAGTCTTCTCAGATTAAAAAAATTATACTCAAATTATCTTTAAGATTTTTATTCAATTTACAATTCTATCAAAGGAAAAGGTTATGGTCACCCAACTTTGGCTTGAGGGCCTTCTCTCTGATGATCTTTTTCTAAGCAGAAAAGATATCATAGAGTTTTTATCAATTTATTCTAAACTTCCATGAAAAGTTTTGTATAATTGCATAGTTCTAATTTTTAATATATATGTTTTACTTTAGAAGGTCACTGACTCTTTTTAAGATTAGATTTTTTAACTTCCCAAAGTATGTATAAATATAGATTAACTATTGAAAACTAGACTCAAACTTAGCATATAATAAATTCTACACATAAAAGCATGTTAACTATCTCCTTATGCCTCTTACCTCCCTAATACTTATGTTCTGCCTCTGCACATTTTTGCCTGTCCTAATCTGACTTGTTATGTTTTTGATGATTGCAAACTATCCCATTGGGTGACTATCCTAAGTGTGGAAATGTCTTTTGACATTACTATCAAAAATACATATTTAGCAGAGCACCTCTAAAACTCACTTTGGAAAATTAGAGGCAATCTTGAATTTATCATCTTTGACACTTTCATACTGAGTTTGGGTTACATGAACACATACTTATCAAATAAGGCTGGAATATCCTATACATACTGTGAAATTGAAAACTGGCAGGGAAGTTCTGTAGTTTTGAGATGAACACACAGTTTCAGCCCACGAAGGCTTCCCGGGGCATACAACTCTTGTGAAATTTGTGACCCTTGGAGCTTATCTTGTATTGTCAGAACGTTCATGGTCATAAAAATATAATAATATAAACATGGAAACTCTGCAGGCACCACCCCTTACTTTTGATTGAGTTTTATATTGGTTTCTACGTCCCACAACTTTGAGACTCCACACACCCCACTGAGGGAAACACAAGAAGTTTTTTGTAAGAACTGTCCAGGTGAGGTCTTGAAAAGGAGACTCCTGAAATATTCAAGATGGAAGATTTTGTAGCATCCTAATTGACCTTCATTTAGTGAAAGCATTCTTGGGCATACAATGCATCAACACAGGAACAGGCTTCCGGGAGGAGGTCAAGCAGGGGCTGATATCAATCAAGTTAGAGAGTGGAGGCAGGATGTCTAGTCTCATGCCCCAGTTCCTTAGGTACACAGACCATCAGAATGCCCTGAGAAGACAGGAGCAAACAGAAATCTCCATCCTGTCCCACAAACTGACCCCATGAATTGTGAAGGAACTTCTTTGCCCTGGCTGAGTCTTGAACCATCTCCACACTTAAAAAAAGGCAAACAAACATAATACCACTCCACCCTCCAGCACCAACCTCGCCCTTTGCGCACTGCCGAGGCCCTAAAACAGTGGTTCTCAACCTGTGGGTCGCGACCCCTTGGGGGGGGTGTCGAACGACTCTTTCACAAGGGTTGCTCACATGAGACCATCGGAAAACATATTTCCAATGATTTTAGGAACCGAGACACAGCTCTTCTATCCGTCTCCAGGCAGGTCCGCCCACATGCAGATACGCCCACATACGAGCACCCGGCTTGAAGACTGTGACCCATGCTACACCATCCTTCAAGACAAAGTGTCATTTGTTTGTAATTAAAAATAAATATTTCACGATATATAATTACATATTGTTTTTGTGATAACATAATAAATATAATAGCATAATAAATATGCTTTAATTATGTTCAATTTGTAACCATGAAAATACATCCTGCACATCAGATATTTACATTATGATTCATAATACTAGCAAAATTGCAGTTATGAAGTAGGAATGAAAATAATTTTATGGGTGGGGGGGTCACCACAACATGAAGAACTGTATTAAAGGATGGCGGCATTAGGCTGGTTGAGTACCACTGCTCTAAAAGGTTGCCACAGCCATTTGAGGTACAGTGATGATCTGTGTTCTCCTGGAGAAACAGGACCAGAGTGACGAGTGGGGGAGGAACTGGAATGCATGACCAATCGCCTTCATGAACAAGTGCCTCCTGTGTCCTGAGACTTGAAGAACTGGATGGTGCCTGGCTACCATGACTGGTGATTTTGATAAAAGATTCTATAAAATCCCAATTAAAAAAAGAATTCAGAACATTAAAAAACTTTCATGGACTCCTCTGAAGCCATTGAGGCTGGATGAGACATTTTCTACTTGAGCCCTTGGTATAAGGTCCTCTTTTTACCTCTTCCTTCCCCACCATTCCACCCTCGGGAATCCTTGATCAATTATATATTGTTATTATTACTTCGTATCTTACACTGTCTTGCTTCACCCACACTTCTGTTATTTGTAGGCTTCTGGGTGGGGAGAAGGGGGCTATATATCCAACCTTGTGATGGGTTTCCCCTTTCTCCCCCTTCGCTCTCCCCAGCCAAACCCCTACCATCATGATATCACTACTCCTACTACTGTTCCTGAGGGGTTTATCTGTCCTGAATTTCATGTGTTGGGAGCTCTTATCAGTACCAATATGTGTTCTCTGGTCTAACCAGATTTGTAAGGTAGAGCTGGATCATGGTAGTGCGGTGGAGGAAGCATTCAGGAACTAGAGGAATGGTATGTGTTTCATCAGTGCTATACTGTAACTTGGTTGAATCATCCCTTCCTTATAACATTCTGTGGGGGGATATGCAATTGTCTACAGATGGGCCTTGGATCTCCATTACAGTCCCCCTCATTTGCATCAATATAGTTGTTTGTTTTGGATCTTTTTTGATTCCTGATACCCGATCCCTTCAACACCTCATGATCACACAAGTTGGTTGGCTTCTTCCATGTGGGATTATTTACTTCCCTGCTAAATGGCTCCTTGTTTAGTTTTTAAGACCCCAGATGCTGTATTTTTTGATAGCTGGCCACTATCCGCTCTCTTCACATTTGCTTATGCACCCATTTTGTCTTCAGCAACCATGTTGCTGAAGGGAGTATGAAAGGATGCCAGGTTATTAGAACAAAGTGTTCTTGTGTTAAGAGAGGCCTTGAGTAGAGGTTCAAAGTCCATTGGCTATCTTAATACTTAACATGTAAATATATGTACATCAGTCCCTATCAGTTTCATTATAAATTAATATATTTACATATATACATGCCAATAGCTATACCTAAAAATGGCTTTTGCCTCCTATTTTTCTCCTCTATTTCCTTTCACCTTCCTCCTATCCCACTATCATGCTCATAATATTTGGCTCTCAGTAATTCTTCTCGGATACAGTGCATTTCATTCAACCCCACCAGGAGTTATAAGTTCTTCTCGCTATCAATTTTAGATCTCTTATTGTTCTGTTATTCCTGAGTTGGTTGGCTCCCCACTCCCCTTCTCAGTCCCCTCCTCTCCCATGTCCCCCTGGAACTGCCAGCTCAGTTGTTTTTCCCCTCAGGATTGTTCTTTGACCCATCTTTAAACTTGTTCTACTTTTTTATTTCTGCTTTCCTTTGCATCGAAGTTTATCTGAGTTTTATTTTGTTGTTGCTCATTTTGGGGGCATGCTTTTCTTTAAGTGAAATCCATAGGTAAATCTATAGAGACAGTATCTAAACTTATAGAACCTAAGGATTATGACCGGGGATTTGGGGTGGTGGTGGTAAATGGGGAGCTAATAACAGTGGATACAAGGATGAAGAAAATGATCTAAAATTGATTGTGGTGATGATTGCAAACTCTTTTGAATATGTTGAATCGTGTGCTCTTTAAAAGGTCTTTCTCTGTGAGATCCGCTTAACAACAGCCACCTGAAAGGGGAGGCAGGAAGCTTATTGGGCAGTGAGTTTATATTTACCGGGAGGCGCAATTTGGAAAAGGGAGGCGAGAAAGGTTACACACCTTGATGGATGTAATCAATGTCATTGAATTGTACATGTAGCAATTGTTGAATTGGTGTATATTCTACTTTTTTTGTTTTCAACCAAAAATTAAAATCACTTATGAAAAACAAAACCACCACAAACTAGTTGCTATCATGTTGATTCTGACTCATGGAATTGTGTTGCAGTAGAACTGTGTTCCCTACAATGTTTCACAAGTAGAGTAACAAACCTTCCAGCTTTTCAAAATAGAAACCAAAACTGAACTCCCTGCCATGGCGTTGACTTTGCTTCGTAAGAACCCTTGGTAGAGGAGAGAGAACTGCCCCTGGGGGTTTCTGAGACTATCAATCCTTAGGGGAGTAGAAAGACGCATCTTTCTTCTGCGGAACTGCCGGTGGTTTCAAACCGATGACCTTATGGTTAGCAGCCCAACTCAGAATCCACTATGCCACCACGAGGGCTCCTTAGAAAGCCACCAGGGAATGTCAGTATTTTAAAGAATGTGGCAAACAGGTAGCAGGAAACAAATATGTGAGGTGGGTTGAGGGGACACTGTGGGCAGAATAGAGCCATGCCTCGTTTGAAAACACAATGTCTGTCCTTTATCTTGTCCGTGTGGCAATTGAGCCCTAATATTGTCAGATCTTCTGAATTTTTAAGGCTAGCAGGACACTGATTTTTTTTTAATGTAAATCTCTCAATTAAAAAACAATATTGGCAACTAAGAACAAACAAAACAAAGCAAACACCTCAGTACAGGATTACGGTTGGGGATCCAAACCAAACTTCCCTACAAATTAACTTTGGCCCCCAGGCCACCTTTTTGTGACATCTGGAACAGGCAAAGAGACAATAAAATTAATGAATAAATAACTACCCTGGTCACAGATGAGAATTCAGGATCTCTGTGTTTCAGATCACTAACATTTTCATCATTTACACTGTGTAATATATTGATCATGGGGCTTGAGCCTATTAAACAGATTTGTTTCTTCACAGCAGAAGCATTTAGAGGCAGCATGGCAGTATAAAATATCCTAGATACACACTTCAGCCAGGGCTCTGCTGAATACCACCATTAAAAATGCATAATATTGGAGGTGTGATTGGGCCACTGAAGGCATGATGGGAACCCAGAGACTTGAGACAATATTCCAGAGTACCTACCTATCAGCAAGTGGCCCTGGTAAAAGCACTTAACCTTCCTGAATCCTAGACTGTGTGTGTGTGTGGGGTGGGTGGTGGGTGGGGGGGAAGCTGGGGAAACGAATTCCTTTGAGTGAAAGGAGATATCTGAAGCATCAATCAGCAACAACACAAACCCAGAACTTTGAGAAATTACTTCCCAGATGTTTCTCCAGAACCCCACCCACACCCCTGACATATATACACGTCATTCATTTAAAATGATTTTCTGTTGAAGAGTCTGAGTAATGGTGTAAGATTACTTGGGTAAGAATGAAATGAACAAAAAGTCAAGCAATAGGAATAGAAAATATAACCAAGCTTCAAGTCATGTGTATCTCAGTCCATCCAGTTGATTCTTACTCCCTACAAGCCTGTAGGACAGGCTAGAACCTCCCCTGCGGGTTTCCAAGACTATCACTCTTTTGTGGGGTACCAGCCCCCACCATCAATGAGTCCAGAGGGTGGTTGTATAATTGAGGGGTAAAATTAAAGAGACATCAGACTAGATAAGGCATGCAATTGCTCACCTTCCAGACAGCCATGATCTCAACAGCCAGATCCAGGTGCAGAGAGAGAATACATTTCCAATCATGATTTATATACACTCTGGAGACGTGCACGCCCCTCTAATTACATCATAACAGGAAGGGGTTGTATCATAGGCATACATGCAATAGGAGGGGGATGAGCTAGAGGTGTACATGCAATAGGAAGGGGAGGCAGTAGGGGTACACATGTGACAAGAGGAGAGGACCCTGAAGTCAAAATGGCAGCCTAACCTTGATCCTCCTTGAGTTGGCTTGACCTTGTCTTTGGGCTCTCCTGCGGGGGAATAATCCACTGTCCTTCATAGCAGAGAGTGGGCCCCACCCTAGGTGGACAGACAATAGGGTCTGATTCCTCTAGCGGGCTCACAACCCTCAGGCAGATAATCTCTAAGCAGTTGACCTGCAAGTGTACAGTCATTGCCCCTGTATTAGGAACCAGCATCTTAGGTTTGGCATATGCTATGGGGGGACAACCTGGGGAAAAGTCTTTCTGTACCCCACACTCTTTATGGAAGTAGAAATAAGAGTGGCTGGTGGTTTCAAAATGCTGACCTTGCAGTTAGCAGCCCAACAAGTAACTCGCCATACCACCAGGGCTCCCAAATTCAAGTGTATAAGATGTGCAGGCACTTTTATTTATGTTATCTGTACATCATGACCTGGGTCCACACCTCGTCTCCCCGGTCCAGTGCCTAAGGCTCCAGAGACAAGGTTCAACTAGCTCAGTCTCAAGCACCTTGTTAATATGAAGAACCAAACCAGTTGCCACTTAGTTTTAACTCATGGTGACCCAAAAGTATCAGAGGGGAAAACTCTACTACAATGGTTGATATTTTCGAAGTAGATCACTTGGCCTTTCTTTCTCGATTCTTCTGTTTTCATCACCAAGCAAGAAATCCTAAAGCCAATTGAGTTGACTTCGATTCACTTGATTCAGAGACTCCCAACCAACAGGAAACCCAGGGGAGGTGAATACTGCCTGCTGGAGGATTCATCCTTCCAATAATCTGTCCGAATGCTCGGGAAGAGAAAAGAGTCTGACCTTGGACTCTTGATAGTGTGTATCTTGCTATTTTCAGTTCATGAAATGCTCTTAACTTGCAAGGGCTAGATTGGATGACATTTGATCACAGAAGCCTGCACTTGTAACTCTGAGAAAGGGAAATTTCATTGCTGCAGAACTTTCATTTGGATCCCTTGGGGCTATAGGTGGCCATGCTTTGTGTTGACAGCCTCCTGAAACCTCTCTCAGGTGGATTGAGGAGCCTGTGCTGAACTTCTCATCTCTCCATGCCTAGAGACAATGTGTAGACTTTTTCACCTTCTCCCTCCAGCCCTGGATGTGTAAGTCAGTTGGTATCTGGTACCTCCTCCTGACTCATGTAGGGTGCTCATCTGGCTGCCACTGAGAACACCTCACTTCATGGGACACTTTGGGGAATTGCTACTTTGTAGATTCTCTTCATTACCAATATAGTCCGTGCAACCTCTGTTTGAGAATTATTAAGATATAATATTTTTATCACTCTACTATCCACCTTTGTAATAAAGATCCTAAAATTCACTAATGCATTAAACAGATGCTCTCCAGATATGGCATTGATATTAATGAAATGTGGCTTATTTTAATAGAATTCAAAGAAAAATGGGCACAGGCATTTAGTTACATGGAAATCACTCCATTTTTTTTTATGAGAGAGTTTTATATAAAGGGTAAGTGTACCTTTTTAAAAAACATAGTTTTATTAGGGGCTCATACAACTCTTATCACAATCCATACATACATCAATTGTGTAAAGCACATTTGTACATTTTTGCCCTCATCATTCTCAAAACATTTGCTCTCCACTTAAGTCCCTGGCATCAGGTCCTCATTTTCCCCCCTCTCTCCCTGCTCACCCCTCCCTCATGAACCCTTGATAATTTATAAATTATTATTTTGACATATCTTGCCCTGTCCGACGTCTCCCTTCACCCACTTTTCTGTTGGAAATCACTCCATTTTTGAGCCATGACGTCACAGGGTGAGAAAAAGTTCACCATTTTATTGCTGTCACTAAGGAAAATGCATTTATCCCACACCCCCTGCATAGAAGGTAGGGCTGGATGACATTTCATAGCTCATCATCTTTAACGTATGCCTGGTTAAAGACACAGAGCATTGTTTACAGAGCAAAGAGGACTGTACCAGTCAATATTTACTCTGCAACTCCGGGAGAACAGAATGTTTGCTGTTTGACAGCTAGGCATCGATAGAATTGGGAAGAACCTTCAATGATTTCTTTGTCATGAAATTTAACAATAATAAACCCTAACCCATAGAGCCTATTCCTGTTCACAGTGGCCCTGTAGGACAGAGTAGAACTTCTCCTTAGGGTTTCCAAAGCTGTAAAAATCCTTATGAGAACAAGACTGCTACAGGTGTGTATCATCGTGAGGCTAGTGGGTTAGCAGAGAGGACCTTCAAGTTAGCAGCTGAGCAGGTAATCACTAGACCACCAGTGCTGCTTTTAAAAGCAACCGCTGCCGTCACTAGGATCAGGCTCAAGCTGATGGCATGGGTTCCAGAGTGCAATTGTGCCCCATAAGGTTCCCAGTGGCAGATTTTTTAGAAATTCATCACCGGGACTTTCTTCTGATGTTCCCTCAATTAGACTCAACCTTCCAACCTTTAGCAGCTGAGCACATCAATTGTTTGCACTACGCAGGAATTTCCTCATAAAATTCAGTCTTTCTAGAGCAGGTCATTATTTATGGAGTCTTTAAGATAAAGTAAGAGTAAATAAAGGTAGGCTGTGGGCTTTTCTTTTTAATTAGAAAGAAAACAACCTTGGAATATTGACGTGGTCTCCACTTGGGCCAGTGTATGGTAAACAGGATTGCATAGATGGTTACCTAGGTTTCAACTTCCAAAGTTACTTAAAACTTATTGAGATCAGGACTCTCCTGAAATGACAGCTGAAGACTCCCCAAATGACAGTTGCTGAGGTATCTGTACAGGCGACACCCTGATTGGGATTCAGACCTGGTAAATTGCTGCTACTGAAATTTTGACAGCACACATGAACTTAAAGCAATGCCTCATCACCATTTTATTTTTTGAGGTAAAAATGTTATTAAATCGACTCTTCACTCTTTCTTCCTTATGATGTTGCTTTCACACACATTTCATCTCACATTTATAATTCATTGTGCTATAATTTTCTCCTATTATTTCAAAAAAAGTTTTCAATTCCTTCTGTCTTAAAAAAAAACTTTTTCTTCCAATTACTCATGGATATCAGGGTTATTACTTTTACTACAAACATTGTTCACCCTCTCAGCATTCATCTTTTTAAAAGACAAGGGGCTTCAAACGGTTGGTGGAAAATGGAATTAAAAGATAATGAGATTTTTTTCATGACCTTTTTGAGGCCCCTTGTACCTTCTATCCATGGGGACTAAATGTCTACATTCAAATGCCTTCTTAATTTTAAAATTTTCGTCCTCCAATTGTAGAAGAGGAAATGAAATAATCAGATGTGATGTTGTCTCTACTCTCTGGCACCAAGTATAAAGCCATTCCCCATATCTCCAAGTCTCTGCTGCTTTGGATTTTCACAAGATGAAAGGAGAGCAGCAGCCATTCATCAAATCACCCAGAGACCATCACTGGAGAGTCACATCTCTCCTTTACTCTCACATGCAGTGTGTCCTCGATGTGTGCTTCCTGCCTACGCCCACCCAGCACCTGTCATCACCACCGCCTACGTGATGGCACTGCCACGTTGTATGGACCCTAATGATCCTGTTTAATGAAGAGTGAACTGATGAATCTAAATGTGTAACATTTAATATTCCATAGACTACTAGAAGAGTGAACAAATCAACCTTAGAAGTAATACAACCAAAATGTGTCTTATAAGTGAGGATAGTGAGATTTTGACTTGCTTATCGTTTGGGGCACTCAGGAAGGACTAATAGCTAGAGAAGATATCATGTTTGGTAGAGGACCTGTGAAAATGAGAGACCCTCTAGAGCACGGGTTCTCAACCTTCCTAATGCCACGACCCTTAAATACAGTTCCTCATGTGGTGACCCTCCCCCAACCATAAAATTATTTTCGTTGCTACTTCATACTGTAATTTTGCTACTGTGATGAATCGGGCCATCCCTGTGAAAGGGTCGTTCGACCCCCAAAGGGATTGCGCTCACAGGTTGAGAACCGCTGCTCTATAGGAATGGATTAACACAATGGAAATAAGCACACCAATGGTCACGGAGATAGTGCCGGGCAAGGCCCTCTTGTGTTCTGTACATAAGTCCACCAGGAGTCAGGACCAGCTGAACAGCAACCAACAAGAAAAGTAGTTGTTTTCCACTGCATGACCTCATCTCCTCCATACATTCAATAAATATTTTCCAGCTCCCACTAGACACTTTGTTATGTGCTCATTGTCAAGCAAGACAGGCATATTTAGTATCCTACTGGAGGCTTTAGGTTAGTAAAGTGGTAAATGTGAATGAAAGTATTGCAAAAAAATGTATAAATACTGAATCTTGGTTACCATAGTGATTTTGCAAAATGCAAATCTCTTCACAGTTCTTAAAATTCTTAAATATCATTCACTTTTCTTAGAATATCCAATAACTAGTGAGATCTACCTGAAATTATTAAGCTGGTTCTTGTCTTTCTAATCATCTTCCTCTACTCTACTGTCTGCCCACAATTCAAGAAAAAGCCCAGACTCTGTACGAGCAGTTGCCTGCCCTTGCTTATGCTTTTGAACTTGCCAGAATGTTACTCTCTGCTGTTCAGGGCTTCTGTCCTCTTTATTCAACTGAGACAACTTCATTCTCCCATTTAGGCAAAATGTCAATTCTTTTTGGAAAATATTTTTCCCCTTCGTTTCCCTGTCTCCACACATGACATTTATCCAACTTCATTTCCTTCTAGACCTTGTTTAGACTTGTATTTCACTCTCTCTACATTTTTTTTCAAGTGGAAAGAAAATGGTTTTTTTTTCTTTTAAATTATTTTATTGGGGGATCCTACAATTCTCATCACAATCCATACATACATCCATTGTGTCAAGCACATATGCACATTTGTTGCCCTCATCATTCTCAAAACATTTGCCTCCCACTCTAGCCCCTAATATCAGTTGCTCATTTCCCCCTCCCTCCCCACTTCCCCTCCCTCATGAACCCTTCATAGTTCATAAATTATTATAGTTTTGTCATAAGTTACCCTGTCCGATGTTTCCCTCCGCCTTCTTCTCTGCTGTCCATCCCCCAGGGAGGAGGCAATACTTAGATTCTTGTAATTGTTTCCCCCCTTCTCCCCCACATTCCCTTCAGCCTCCAGGCATCGCCCCTCTCACCACTGGTCCTGAAGGAGTCATCTATACTGGATTTATGGATAGCATCAAAACTGTCAGCTACTGAATACCACATGATTAGAAGCAGAATATTGTCACAGATAATGTCAGAAGCAGGTTAGAAGGCACTCAAAATAAGATTGTGGAGCTGCCTTCCTCAAGCAGAGTTTATCATAACAACATGGATAGAGTAAAGCCAATAAGTACATTCTTGAGGATTTTCACTTACTGATGGGGCATGACTCAAAATATGGAGAAACAGCTGCAAACATCAATTAATAATCAGAACTTGGATTGTGAGAAGTATGAAGCTAGAAGAGTTAGACATTGTAAAAAATAAAACAGAATTCATAACAATCAATATTCTAGGTATTTATAATCTGAAATGATTGTTATTGGTTATTTTGAATTAGTAAATTGTATAATTTACTTTGCCAGGAATGACAGATTCAAGAGGAATGCGGTTACTTTTATCTATAAAAAGTACATATCAATATTGTCTTGATGTGTAATGCTGTCCGTGATAGGATAATATCTATCTTGGTACAACTATTATCCAAATTTATGCATGAGCCACGAAAGCTAGTGATGAAGACATTGAAGAATTCAACCAACTTCAGTCTGAAATCAATCAACTATGCAATCAAGGTTCATTGACAAATACTGGCAATTGTAGTATAAAAGTTAGACACAAAGGAAGAAACAGTCGTTGGAAAATATGGCCTTGGTGAAAGAAACAAAGCTGGAGCTCTTATGACAGAATTTTTCCAGGTCAATGACTTCTTCACGGAGAATACATTTTTTTAACAACTCAAAAGGTGCCTGTGCACATGGACTTCTCCAGATGCAGCCCTCAGACATATAATTGACTACATTTGTGGGATCGATGATAGAGAAGTTCAAAATCAGCAGCTAAGACCAGCCCAGGGGCTGACTATGGAACTGATGATCAAATGCTCGTAGACATACAGGTTCAAGCTGACGAAAGTTAAAACAAGTCCATAAGCATCAAAATATAGCTCAAGAATAGGTTTGACACAGTGAACACTGAAGAAAGAAGGCCTGATGAGCTGTGAAATAACAGCAGGAACTTCATACAGAAAGAATGCAAAAGATCATTAACAAGACACGAAAGAGAGAAAAGCTTAAAGTGGATGCCATAAGGCTCTGAAGCTTGTTCTTAATCATAGAGTAGCTAAGGCCATGGAAGAAATAATGAAGTCAAAGAGTTGGGAAAAATTGTAAAGGGCAACTTGAGAAGACAAAGTAAAGCATTACAATGAACTATTCAAAGATCTAGAGTTAGAAAACCAACATGGATATCATAAACTGAAAGAACTCACACAAAAATTCAATCCCAAGTTGTACTTTTGAAAGATTCTATGGACAAAATGTTGAATGATGCATAAAGCAGCCAAAGAAGATGGAAAGAATAGACAGAATCACCAAAAAGAATTAGCGCCATTTCAAGAAGTAGCATATGAGCAAGAACCAATGGTACTGAAGAAAGAGACCCAAGCTACAGTGAAAGCATTAGCCAACAACAAGTTTCCAGGACTTGAGGGCATACCAGCTGAAATGTTTCAGCAAACTGGTGAAGCACAGGAAGTGCTCATTTGTCTACGTCAGAAAATTTGGAAGGCAGTTACTGGTCAATTGAATGGTAGAGATCCGTACTTGTACCCATTCCAAAGAAAGATGTCCCCATAGAATTATCAAATTAGAGAACAATGTCATTAATATTAATAACATGTACATCAAAATTTGCTGAAGATCATTCAGTAATGGTTGATGCAGGACATTGACAGGCCTGAGGATCAGGCCGATTCAAAAGAGGATGTGGAACAAGTGAGATCATTGGTACTGTTAGATAAATCTTGGCTAAAAGCAGTGAAACTTGTTTACTTGTGTTTTATTTACTATGCAAAGGCATTCAACTGTGTGGGTTGCAACCAACTATGGATCCCATTGATGTGAATGGGACTTTCAGAATACTCTATTATGCTTACATAGAACTTGTTCATGGATCAAGAAGAAGCACCTTTGCAAACACAAAAAGGGAAATACCGACTGGTTTAAAAACAGGGAAGCTATACATTAGGGTTGTATTCTCTCATCATATTTATTCAATCTCTAAGCAGAGCAAATAATCAGAGAAGCTGGATTATGTGAAAAAGAAGGCAGCATCAGAATTGGAGGCAGGCTTATTAACAACCTGCTAGATGCAGATGACAACCTCCAATATGCTTGCTGACAGTGAGGAGGACTTGAAGCACTTGCTGATGAAGATCAAGGATTGCAGCCTTCAGTATAGATTGTAATTCAATGCAAAGAAGACCAACATCCTCACACCTGGTTCAATAGGTAACAACATCACTGAAGTTGTCTAGGCTTCTGTCTTGCATGGATCCACAATCAATGCTCATGGAAGCAGCAGTCAAGAGAACAGAAGGCACATTGCATTGGACAAATTGGCTTCACGAGACCTATTTAGAGTATTTAAAAGCAGTGAGGTTACTTTGAGGACTAGCGTGTTCCTGATCCAGTCATGGTAATTTCAATTCTCTCATATGCATGTGAAAGTTGGAAACTGAATAATGAAGACCGAAGAAAAATCTTTGCATTTGCATCATGGAGCTGGTGAAGAATCTGGAAAATACCAGGGACTGCCAAAAGAATACATAAATCTGCCTGGAAGAAGGGTGACCAGGTTGCTCCTTAGAGATAAGGATGGTGAGACTTCATCTTACATACTCTGGATGTATTTCAGGAGAGACCAGTCCCTGCCGGAGGAAATCATACTTGGTAAACTGGAGGGGCCGAGAAAAAGAGGAAGGCCCTCACAAGAGAGATGGATACAGTAGCTGCAACAACATGCTCACACATAGGAACCATTGTGAGGAAGGCACAGAACCGGGCAGTGTTTCTATTGTGCATGCGGTTCTGTGAGTCGGACCTGGTTGGATGGCACCTAATTACAGCAGCATCAACAACAACATTGATTGCACAAGACGAATTGCCAGCATCTGGTCACTTTTAATCTATAAAAATGACAAAAGTGTTGATATAAAGTTCATATCAAAAGGGGAAATGAAACAGTTCATTTTGCATAGCCTTTCTATTGCTCTGCTAAGATAGAAACACATGTAATACATGTGAGTTGGTCAAACACATGCAAGTGAAGTGTGTATTAGGTAAGTTCAGAGATTCTTCAAAAGAACAAAAATGCATTTAAATACTTACATTTGAAACTGAGATTTTACAGTACAAGTAGAGTGGCAAAACATATACTAATCCTTAGAATTTTTATTTTCTGTTTCTTGGAATGATACTAAATGGCAAATAAAAAACACCAAGACAAGAGAGAGGTTGTGTAAGAAATGAGAAAATTTTGTGTTTCAATACTTTTTAAGTAAAATTTTCCTATGTTTTGAACAAGTGTGATGACAATTTCATTTTGTTCTAAGTCCTGAAAATTTAGGAGAGAGGAATATCATATGTACAGTGCACATCTGTTTAAATAATGCATACATGTGGTTTCTGCTTTGACATATTATTGTTTCATATTTAATCTACACTATGACCAGAGATGGATTTGTTTTTCCTTCATTGGCAGGTGATTTAAAAAATGTCTCTGTATTCTCCCTGAAAGAAGGCAAGAATGGGCAGAGTGTGGAAAAAAATATGAATCAAAATTTTGAGAAATAGAATTAGAATTTTAAAAGAAATTTTATAGGGGGGACCCCGGGAAAATGGTGACCCAATAGGACGCACCCATCCAGAGCTCCTGCTGCCAGACTAGAAAATTGGGAGGGTATAGTTTGTGTCTCCACAGGGAAAGAGGGACCAGTTTTAAAGCCAGTGCCAGATGAATGCAGCTTGTTGGCAAGGAGTGGGGAGCCAGTGGAGGGGCCTGAGGTCTTGGCCCCCATGCCAGCTACGTGGACAACAGCCCCTCGTTGCTTGGTACTCAAATGACAGACTTCATGGCAGCAACCCTTGCCATGCCCTGGTGTAAATAGCCGCCATGCCCCCTGTGACTGGCCCGGTCGGAGCACTTTGTTGATCCTACTGCACAGGTTTGTCTAGGGAGAAGCCCGTGTCTTCTTTCGGAGACTTTTTACGTTGGAGACACTAAGGACAGCCATCACTGTTGAGGATCAGGCAATTCCGCACCTTCCAGTGCATGCGTTCCTCTTCTGTAACTGCCTTCTTGCATTCCGAGCAGAATGTACCAGATGTGCCAACCCCGAGTCAGCTGCTACCCCCGCACCTTGGTGCCAAGTCGCTCTCCCTTTCCTTCACTTGTGGCCTCGCTGATGTCGCCAAGTACTGTTGTGTCTAAAGTCTCACCCAGAATTACCTGTTCATCTCACCCTGTGTGGACCGTTGTCGGGCACAGTTTCTCCCTCAGGTGATAGCTGCTATGTATGCAGTGATGGTTGCCCAGAGCCATGGGTCTCTGAACCCCACGTTTGTTAGCCTCCCAGTCTGGAGGACTCATTCTTGGAGTGCTTTTCGATTCGGTTGTGTTGCTATTAAGACTAGAAGGATGAAGACTTGTGGGCGGACGAGGTAAATTCTGTCAGTATTGGGAGTTTCTTAACGTTAGCATTCCCAGAACTTCTTGAAAGTATCTGTAACATGACTGTCAACAGTTGCCACGGACAAAAAGAAAATTGTATTTTGTGTGTATACAAACAACAAATGCTAAGAAGGTGACTTGTAGAATTGAGAAATTAGTGTCATTTTGTGAAACGAAAACAAAGCAGTGGGAAGATCCACACCATTGACCCTCCCTAGGATGGTCTTGGGAGAAGAGGAATTATCTGACTGAAATGTGGCAGTGCCAGTATGGGGGGGGGGACCCCAATGCCCGGGTTCCTTCTGTTCTGCAATTGTTAAAGGCATATGACTGCACTTTGTTTGGGGGTTTTATTTCCCCTCTAAAATTTTCATGTGTATTTAGTGTGTACCTCACTTAAGACAAGATTTCAGTTGTTTTTGCCTGGACAATGTGTAATTTGCAAATGAAAAGGATCATCCTTGGTTAGAAACAAGCAGAAGCAAATTCGTTGGGCTTCTAGAGATCATCAGTTTGAAGCTTCCTGGAGACCTTAGCTTGGAACGCAGCGGTGCACCGGTCCCGGATGTGAGACCATCTGTGTGCTACTTCTATTTGAATATTATCCAAGATTGCTCCATGTCCAAAAACAAAGGCCCAAATGGCATTTTGACAATTTAAAAAAGTACATAAGTCTCAAAAGGAATCTATAAATTCAATATGGTTCTAATGAAGAGACCCATAGGAAAATTTCTATATTCAAGTAGCTTGATGAAGTTTGGATACAAAAATTATTTTTTAAAGCATTAGAGAGCTTATAAAGAAAAAAGGACCAAAAGGGCTATGATTCAGAAAGATAATTGTGCAGGTTTGAAATGTTATTTTCTGGAGAATTTTGTTAGTTCTAGGCAAGGTTAAATGCTCAGATTATGGTCTAAAGTACCATTCCCAGCAATAAACCATCAAGAGTTCTTAAAAAAATGTGTGATTTCAAGTCTGAGGCTAAAATGTCCAAGATGAATCTAAAACATCTTGTTGTGCTAGATATCCAGGAAACTATTGATGACAACCAAAATTCTATTTAAAGACTTAGGAATCAATGTTTTTCTCATGCTTCATGATTGCCAATCATATCTTTGAATTTCAGTAATAATAAACTAAATATAAAATATAGCTTGTATATCTTTAATATCTGACAAGATATAGTTAATATGGAAATTTTTTGGAATTATCCTAACAGGCCATGAGGAAAGAGGGTGATTGCACTTACGATAGTGGTGGAAACTGGGCACCGGAGGGAAGTTCTGTCAGTCCAATTACTAAGACAAATGCCTTTATTTGTAAGAAACAAAACTTAACACCAAACCCATGACCACTGAATTAAGTTGATAAGAGGTTTTCTGAGGCTTTGTAAATCACTATGAGAGGAGATAGCCTCCTCTTTATCCTAGGGAATGGCTGGGGTGTTTGAACCACCAATCTTAGTGTTCAACATTGCCACTAAGTCTCTGTGGAAGAGACAAAGTAAAGTTAATAGTTGGGGGAAAAAATGAAAGTTAATAGTTGGAGGTATGTATCAAATAATTTATAACTGGGAAGACTCTTGCTCCCAAACACATCCCTTGTCGCTCTCCCTTTCAATTGTTCCAAGCACTGATCTTAGAAGGAGTCAAACTTTTCCATCATTCTTCATCTGACTCCCTTTTTCTGGTTGAATTGGCTGAATGACAGCTAGGAGACGCTGAGGGCCAGGGTAAAGATAAATTGCTGGCTATTTGTAATAGACATTACTAGCTCACAATGTTTGCCTCCAGTTACAACTCAATTGAGAATTCCCTTTAAATCAAGGAGACTCAACTGGGAATAGTATGCATTGGTGATCTAGGTAGTGAGGGGAGAGTTGGAGGGACCATGCCAGGTGGTGAGCTGCATTTAGTGGAAGAGGTTTTGTTCTGTAAAATTTTATTTTCAGGAAGCATGTAACTAAAATGGGGCATGTGGATCGTTCAGTTCCATGGATATATATAATCTGTTCTTTCACTAATTGTTTGAAGTAGGATTTAATGAGTCTGAGTATACAATGGAACCAGATTGTGTTACCCTAACTATAGACATCATTCTAGAAGAAAGCATGTTTCCTATACGAATGGTATGTGTGTATATTATGATCCCCCCCACCCAACTTAACATTGTATTGTCAGCATTTGTGTGTGTTATTGTGTCTTTGATACCCATGGCCACAGTGTCTTCATTCAGGTAAAACTGACAGTGATTCTGACATTGCTGTTTCCCTGGCTAGTCACTTTAGCTGTGGGGTTTGTGTGCATGAGTATTCTGTAATTTGATTAGAGATAAAGAAAATTGCCCCAAATAAAGCACACAGAAGAACTTCTGTTATTGAACTTTTGGTCTTTGCATCAATTTTATTTCTTAGAACAATGTAATTATTCCTCATTACACTATTTTAGTACACAGCAACACTAAATGATAGATTTTAGGAGAACTGTCTAATCATCCCAGGCTGTCCAAAGGTCCAATTGAATTATTTTATGTGCTTATTGTAATTGTAGTCATTGTTGCTAATGCTAGAGGTCCTCCCGCTCTCTTTCCTGTGCCCTTTCCTCATATTAATTTGATTACTCAGGGCAGCTTTGTGGTGAGTACTATATACAATAAGGTGTGTTATTAGCTTTAGATTTTAAAATCATTTGCAAGTAAATTGCTGTTGCGAATGCCCCATAATAATGTTGACTACTTCTATTCTAGTCAAAGTCTTTTTATTTCGTCAGGAATAAACCACACTCTTAAAAACTTTTGCCCTAAACAAAAATATGAACCAGTGTGTACCACAATGGAACCCCTCCTATAGTAATAACATCATTCCTGTTATAAAGGGACTGTATGTTTAACTTTTGTAAGAAAAGGACCCATGCCTCATCTTAGCGTTAAGTAACAGTTTTTTTTTATAAGTTCTTCTGTCTGTTTGGGAGACATGAGGCTGGATTTTTAACTTGGAAGGACATTTTCAAGGACATTTTCTCTCCCTCCTAATCCCTACATGAACTGCCAGTGTCAGCTTTACTATGCTGACTCTTAGTTGATTGCTTTTCTTTGACCATTCTTGCTCTCCTAGTCCTTTTAAAACATTTATATCCTTTAAACCATGCAGTTCTGTTCCACACTCCCCACTCTCCTTGCCCATATGATAGCATCGGAAAGCTTTAAAATGGAAATCTTGCCCTTTCTAGCATAGTCTTTGAGTATCAGCACAGAAAGAGTTTCCATCCTGATACTGCGTGAAGGTTGGATGAGTTCGATTAGCATTCCTTTCCCACTACTGATGGGTCTGTTTTCGGGGACCATTCAAGGAAAAGAAAATAGTTTCCTTGTCCAGATCAAGAGCCAACAAGTGAAAACAGGTCTTTGTCAGCATTGGAAATCAGAAACCAGAATTTAAATATACCACAAGGTGGCTACCACTTTGTGCTTAGTGAGAAATATAGTTCTAGAGACTTATGTAATGATCAAATCCTATCTTGAAATAATTTCTAATAATAGCTCTCATTTATTCAGCTCCTTCTGAGCCAAGTCTATAAAATTGCTTTACATAGTAGCAGATGTGAATTTGAGCCTATAACTCAGATTGCAATTAAGTCAAATATCTTTTTTTATTGAGATATAATTTATATACTATAAACTTCAGCATTTTCAAGTGTACAATTCAATGATTTTTAGTATAGTCATAAAGTGTGTAACAACTACTACTAATTCTATATTTTCATCCCCCACAATGAGTCTATTGTGCCCTTTAGCAGACACTCCCAGTGCTTTTGTCCTCCAGGTGCCTAGGCATCACTAATGTACTTTTATTTTGATGGATGTGTCTATTCTGGACATTTCATATCAGTCGAGTCATGCAATATGTGCCCTTTTGTATCTAACTTTTTTCATTTAGCATGCTTTCAAACTTCATTTATTTTGTTAAATGTATTCCTACTTCAATGTTCTTTATGTCTGAATCTTATTCCATTACATGAGTATAATATATTTTGTTTATAAATTCATCAGTTGATGAACCTTTGACATTTCAATCTTTTGGCTATTATGAATTATGCTACTATAAACATCCATGTACAAGTTTTGGTTTGAACACTTATTTGTCATGCTTTTCATAATAACTAAGAATGGAAAGACTGCACTGTGTCATCTGAAGTCTAGGCTTAACTTTATGAGGAGCTGTGAACATGTTTTTCCCGTGGCTTCACCACTTTACATGTCTACATGATATATGAGAATGCCCACTTCTCCGCATTCTGACCAACACTTGTTATTTTCTGTCTTGCTTATTACAAGCATTTTAGGGGTGTTATGTGGCATCTCATTGTTGGCCTGGCATCGATCGAATTGTTTGCAGGTCAATTTGCTTTCATTGTACATTTCCATCCTAGCAACCATGGAAGAGTATAAGACTACAGTGTTTTTGCTGTTGGAATTGACTCAATGACTATTCATTTTAAGTTTTGTTTTATATTGTATTATAGACATAAACCTGAGGCCTCTCATGCTCTGCTTTTCATTGGAAAAATAACTGTATATGTTTGTAACAACTATGGAACTAGAGTGGTTCATTTGAAGAAGGCTTGATTTGGACTTAGTAGTAAGAGGGGTGTTGACTGTGGGAGGAACTACTGCCTTGTCCTTTATTTCAAGGAATGGCTCTTTGTCACTGATATTTGTGATCCTAATTTTTCTGAAATATTTGCCTGCTTCTGCCTTCTCAAGGGCTGTGTCCAAGCAGATGTGTCCCCAGTGCACTTGATTTAGAGACTATGCCCTTACTTTGATGTTGACCTTGTTCACATAGAGGCCAGGTCATACTGGCAAACAAGTGAATTTTCCTTTTGCATCTGCTACTTTTTCTTCCAAAACTTTTATCCTACGTGCATCACAGTTCTCACTTAGACTGCATTTTCTTCTTCATCAAACCATTGTTTCAAAGCAATCATCAGTCATTTCTGCCCTTATTAACTCATCTAAATTTACCTGTCATCAATTTGTATTTTAAAATCCTTCTTCACTAACAGGATGTTTAGCTTCAGAGGAGCATACTAGAATATGAGTTAATTACATATTTAAAAGTGAGGTTTATTCCTGACATGATCACTGAAGACAAAATGGTGCATAAACAAATGTGATGAAGAACGCTGATGGTGCCCGACTATCAAAAGATATAGCATTTGGGATCTTAAAGGCTTGAAGATAAACAAGCAGCCATCTAGCTGAGAAGCAACAAAGGCCACACCAGCCCGATCATGAGGTGCCAATGGGATCAGGTATCAGGCATCAAAGACCCAGAACAAAAAATCATATTGATGTAAATGAGGGGCAGACGGAATGGAGACCCAAAGCCCATCTGTAGACAATTGGACATCCCCTTACAGAAGGGTCACAAGGAAGAAAGGAACCAGTCAGGGTGCAGTATAGCACTGAGGAAACCTACAGGTTTTCTCTAGTTCTTTGATGCTTCCTCGCCCCACAATCATGACCCCCATTCTACCTTGCAGGTTTGGCTGGACCAGAGTATGTACACTGATATAGATGGAGCTGGAAGTATGGGGAATCCAGAATGGATAGAACCCTCAGGACAAGTAATGAAAAAGGATGCCAGGAGGGTGGGTCAAGGTGGGGGGTGAAAGGGGAACCGATCACAATGATCTACATATAACCCCCTTCCAGGGGGATTGAAGACAGGGAGGTAGGTGAAGGGAGACAGCGGTCAGTGTAGGACATGAAAAACATAATTTATAAATTATCGGGGGTTCATGAGGGAGGAAGGGTTGGGGAGTTGATACCAAGGGTTGAGTTGATACCAAGGGTTCAAGTAGAAATAAAATGTTTTGAAAATGATGATGGCAACACATGTACAAATGTGCTTCACCCAGTGGATGGATATATGGATTGGGATAAGAGCTGTACAAGCCCAATAAAATGAGTTAAATAAATACATAAATAAAAGTGAGGTTTATATTCAGGGTAATAGTGTATGCTAACTATGTCAACCTTTATTACATGCAGACCATACAAGGGGATTTCGAAGAGTCCTAGAAAAATGTCATTATCTTCATATTCCATTTCTCCACGAACTTTTTGAAGCTCCCCTGTGATACATGATTTCATTAATAAGCATAATAATAGTACTTTGATGCTGGCATTATTTTTATCATGCTTTTTTTGGTGTTATGTATCAGTGTGTTGCTTCTGACTCATAGAGACCCTGTGCACAACATGAACAAAACATTGCCTCATCTCATGCAATCATCACATCCCTCCTATGCTTGAGCCCATTGATACAGCCACTGTGCTGCTCTTCCACTGCAGCAAGGACAATGTCCCTCACCTAGTCCCTTCTGTACCATGTCCAAAATATGTGAATGAAGTTTCGTTGTCCTTCTAAGGGTCATTCTGGCTAGACTCCCAAACCGATTTATCCATTTTTCTAACAATTCATGGTATATTCAATATTCTGCAGCATCATAATTCAAAGGCATCGATTATTCTTCAGTCTTCTTTATTCATTGTTCATTCTATTTTCCAGGTGAGGGGATTGAAGCTTAGTACAGCTCTTTTCCCAAAGTTGTTGCTAGTTACTGCTGAGTGACCTCATAATCATGATGACCTTATGTATATTGTCGTTGTTAGGTGCCATCGAGTGGGTACTGACTCATGGTGACAGTATGTACAACAGAACAAAACACTGCCTGCTCCTGCACCATTTTCACCATTGCTTTTATGTTTGAGCCCATTGTGGCTATCACTATGCTAATCCATTTAATCAAGCGTCTTCCTCTTTTTCACTGCCCTGCTACGTGACCAAGCATGCTGTCCTTATCTAGGGACTGGGCTCTCCTAGTAATGTAACATATCCAAAGTATGTGTGATGAAGTCTGGCCATCCTCTAAGGAACATTCTAGCTGTATTTCTTCCAAGGCAGATTGGTTTGTCCTTTTAGCTGACCAGGATACATTAACTATTATTCTCACAATTCAAATGCATAGATTCTTCTTCAGTTTTCTTTTTCAATGTTCAAATTTCACATGCGTATGAGGCAATTAAAAATACAAAGGTTTAGGCCAGGCACATTTTATTCTTCAAAGTAATATCCTTGTTTCTCAAAACTTTAAAGAGGCTTTGTGCAGCAGATTTACCCAATTGGTGCATCCTTTGATTTCTTGACTATTGTTTCTATGAGCATTGCTTGTAGATCCAAGCAAAATTAAATATTGACAAACGTCAATCTTTTCTCCATTTGTCATGATGCTTCCTAGTGGTCCAGTTGTGAGGAGTTTGCTCTTTTTTACATTGAGTTGTAATTTATACTAAAGGCGTCAATCTTTCATCAAAAGTGCTTCAAGTCCTCCTCACTTTCATCAAACAAGGTTCATTATCTGCGTATCACAGGTAGATGCTAAGCCTCTCTCCAATTCAGATATCACATTCTTCTTCATATAAGTCAGGCTTCTCTGATTATTTGCTCAGTGTACAGATTGAATAGGTATAGTGAGAGGATACAACCCTGACTTGCACTTTTCCTGATTTTAAGCCATGCAGTATTCCCTTGTTCTTTTGCCCAGCTGCCTCTTGATCCATGCATTAGTCTGGGTACTTTAGAGAAACAAATCCACAGAAACTCATGTATAGGAGAGAGTTTTATATAAAGGTTAACTGCATCAAGAAAACATCCTAACCCAGTGCTGCCCAAGCCCACAAGTCCAACATTCATCCATTAACCCATATGTCCAACACCAGTCCACAAAGTTCTCCTCCATCTCACAAAGCATACACAATGATGCCGACTGCAGGAGGAAAGCTAAATCAGTGAACGTGTAAACCTCTCAGCACTGGCAGGAGTCTCTACATGGCTGCTCCAGCACCCAGGGCTGCATCGGGGCAGGTCCATGAGGCTTCTTGGGGATGTCTTGCAGGAAGTCAGCCTTGCTAGCAGAAGCAGGGAACTGGCTAAGGCAGCTGCACCCTGGACCGACCATCAGAAAGCATGAGACCCAAGAACTAGAAAGGCAAGGCTCACCGAGCCATTTATGCCTCTGTGCTTTAATTAACTCCACATGTGTTTATAAGCCAGGTTGGCACAATAAACTAACTAATTCAATCCATATACAAGTTCCTCATGAGCACAGTGAAATGTTCTGGAATTCTCATTCTTCTCAAGGCTATCCATTGTTTGTTATGATCCACATAGGTATATGTATTAGCATAGTCAATAAAACACAAGGAAACATCTTTCTTGTACTCTCTGCTTTTGGCCAAGGTTTATCTGACACCAGCAATGATGTCCTTTGTCCTCTTATGAATCCAGCCTAAACCTTTGGCAATGACCTGTCAATGGACCATTGTTTGGTGATCTTCAGCAAAATGTTACTTGCATGTGATATCAATGATACTGTTCTATAATTTGAGCATTCTGTTGGGTCACCTTTCTTCGGAATGCATACAAATACGGTTCTCTTCCAGTCAGTTGGCCAAGTAGCTGTCTTCCAAATTTACTTGCATAGATGAATGAGTGCTTCCAGGGCTTCATCAGCTTGTTGAAACATGTTAGCTGGTATTCCATCAGTTTTTGGATCCTATTTTTGACTAATGCTTTCAGTGTTGCTTAAGATTCTTCCTTCAATACTATCGATTCTTATTGGTTTTTGCTCATATGCTGCCTCCTGAAATGGTGGTACAGTGACTCCGTGTATTCCTTCCATCTTTGGATGTTCCCTGCATCACTCAATATTTTATTAATAGAATCTTTCAATATTACAAGTAAGGGCTTGAATGATATTTTTAGTTCTTTCAGTTTAAGATATGTTACATGTGTTCTTCCTTTTTGATTTTTTCCAATTCTTAGTCTTTGCACATTTCATTATAATATCTTACTTTATCTTCTCTAGTTGCCATTTGGAATTGTCTATTCATCTCTTTGACTTCAACATCTCTTTCATGTGTCTTAACTAGTCTACATTTAGAAGGAAGTTTCATATCTCTTCTGACATCCACGTTGATCTTTATTTTTTCCTGTCTTTCTAATAATATTTTGTTTTCTTCATGGATGGTGTTCTTGATGTTCTTATCCTATCTTCTGTCATTAGTTTTCTTTCCTTCTTATTTTTAAGTTTGACTATACATCACTAGTTTTCAGTGCATCAAGTATGCTCTTGAGATGTTCTCAAAATTCATATTTAGAGCCAAAATATTTTGACTCTTGTGGATTTGCTTTAATGCATAGCATTTCATTTTTGATAACAACTTTGTGTAAACAGAGCAAAATGTTTCCCAGTCCTGCACCATCTGTAGGATCATTGATATGTTTGAGTAATTGTTGAGGATATTGTGTCGATGGGTCTCATTGAAGGGTTCCTTCGTTTTCATTGGTCTTCTGCTAAATATGATGTCCTTTTCTAATAAGTGTCTGTAATGATGACATATCCAAAGTAAGCATATTGGCATCTCACCATGCATGCTTCTAAGGATATTTTGGTTGTTTTGCCTCTGACACAGATTTGTGGATTCTTTTCACTATCCACAGTATGTATACTCATAGTCTTTGTCAACACCACACTTGGAAAACTTTAGTATATCCAAGGTGGATTGGCTAATAATTGCTGGCCTAAAATTTTAACCAACAATTTATGATGCTGAGCCCACTGTAGTTGGGCTACATTCATGTCTTTCAGGCTTATACCTGAATTCTGTACCTGCAGATTGGTGAATCCCCAGTACAGAAATAGAGTGTCTGTAATTTACATGGAATAGCTATGATAAGACACTTCCTGAAAAGTATTATGTAAAAGAGCAGAGCTAAGAATGGTAGCCTATGTGAACCATGGCCTATTTTACCCTGAGACCAGAAGAATTAGATGGTGCCTGACTACCATCACTGATACTTCTAACCAGGTTCACAATAGTTGTTCTCAGGTGGTAGAAAAAATGTAGAATAAAATTAAAATTAAAACACAAAACAAACAGACTAAATTATCTAAGACCAGAAACCTTGAGACCATTGCCCTGACACATTCTTGAAACCTTGAACTAAACTATCTCCTGAGATCCATGTTTAGCAATATAGCTGAGCGGTACATGAGCTAAAGAATATTATTATTCATAAGAACAGCATTCTACTGAAAAACCATCTGTATGAGACCAAAAGGCCAAAGATCAGGATATAAGTGGGCAGGGAATCTAGAATATTGGAAATGCAGCAGTCAGAACATAATAAAGAGAATGCTGACACACTGTGAAACATGAAACTAACGGCATGGAACGACTTTTGTGGAAATTATCAAATAGGAACCTAACTTTTAGTATAAACGTTAACCAAAACCATAACAAATATTTGTTTTCAAAAAGAAGGTAGGTTCCTGTCCCAAAATATCAAGTTTCAAGTTCTCACCTTCCCAACATATCCTTTAGGATTAGAATCTTGGAGGTCAGAAGGCTTTTGTATTCTAAGAGTTCAAGTTCTCATGTGCCTGCGTGCATCTCTGTGTCCATGTATGTGGGTGCTTTAGAGACCATTATGCCTTTAGCTATTGTCAGCCAGATAGTTCCCATTTCAGCTATGATTAATTCATGAACCGATCCTGAAGGTGAAATACTCCCCTTCTGGGGCAAGAAGAGGTGGAAGGGAGGGGAACTGCGGTAAAGTTAGCCACAGGAAGTCACCCTCTCCCCTATTAAATTGTCTGCTGGCACACATTGATACAAGTGCAGTCTGGGAGCTGACAGCAATGAAAAACTCTTTAACCATGTTGGGGAGAATGGTTTGCTTACTTTGCATCCATGAAAGTGAACGCAGTTAGGGCTGTGGTTTGCGCTTGAGTTGAAAGGCAGTTTGGGAAAAGGTGGTTTATATTATTCATTCTAAGTTTGATATTGCTACATCATCAGCTGCTTACTGTTTCTGGTTTCTTCCTTTTCTGCTACAAATAGACTAAAAATTTCCCCCATCCTAAAGAGAATGCCTTAAGCTATAAATTTATCTCCCGTTTCCATCATTTTCAAACCCTTGGGAGATCTTGTACCATTTTCCCACTTTCTTACCTCTTGTGTTAGTTCAGGTTCACTAGAGAAACAAATTCATACACACTCATTTGTGTATAAGAAAGAGCTTTTATATCAAAGAATAATTGTATATTAAGAAAACATCCCAGCCTTGTCTAGATTAAGTCCGTGCGTAAGTCTAATATTAACCCATGTGTCCGATACCAGGCTATGGCTTTCCAGAATACTCAGAAGAAGGCCACGCCCACACAGAGGTACCATTGACTAGACCTGACTGACAGACTCCACCCCTTCACTCAAGTTGACAGGAGATTATGT